>NC_087309.1:91185460-91821340 GCF_015220805.1 Pogoniulus pusillus
CACACCTACACATTAGCATAATTAGTCAGGGGCAACGCACCGCACCTGCATGAATACATGCCTTGTTATTCTCATTAGCAGAGTCCCCATTATCTATTCCTTCTGAGATAAGTTGGTCAGCTGCTTGTGAGAACCAAGGTCTGTTATTGTAAGAATCTGCCCATTGTTTATTTCTCCTCACATCCTTTCCCATGGCTCCCCTGCACCTGCATTCCCACAAACACCCCCTGGCCAACGTGCCAGTTAATCAAGGGCAATTGGTTACCCCTTGGGGACAGAGTATCTTGTGTGCATTACCTTGCTTACAAGCATATTGTCTTTTTTATCAGTGAATACCCACTGGTAAGGTTTCTCCTCAATAGGTTAGGTTGTCTTGTACAGATACAGTATGTAACATAAAAGCATAGTGAGTTATGTACTATATGCATTATATAAACAATGTACACAACCTTATGAACCATATAACCATATTTACTCTGTATAGAATGTAATACAAATAGTGTAGAGCCACATTTTTCTAAGCCAAATACCTAGTACTCTTTATTGCCTGCCCTCTGACCAGCAGTGAGTCTGGTTCTCCATTGTGGCACTGAAATATAGTGTCCATAGAGCTCTTTAATCACACACCCTCCTGGTGGAGATGAATATTTGTCACAGTGACAACTTTTCCTCAATGTCAATGTGAGGAAGGATTCATTTCCTCACACGGTGAATCTGGTACAGCTGGGCTGCTGTCGAGGCTGATGTTGCTGCTGTGAAGACTGCTAGTGCAGTCTGGTGCACCTATAAAGGTGCTGCTGGTACTGTAAAAGCAACACTGTGGTTTTCAGTAACCCTGTAGGTGATTGCCTTATAAAATGTTCCTGCAACCCCATATCAAGTAGTTGCTGGACACAGTATCCTTTTGGTGGATCAAATCATTGAAGGTAGCTCAGCAACTTTCTGTTCCAGTGAGCTCTTCAGGACCAGGAAAGCTCTTCTAATTGCTGATTTTTGTCCCACTTATCCTACAACATCCCTACAGTGATTCTGAATGCAACAAGAAGAGCCCCAGAGCCCCTCCCATCCATCCTGCATGCTTCACCCTGACTGAGCTCTTACTTGCTGGATTTTGAACAAACTGGTCCCAATATCACAGTATCACAGTATCATCAGGGTTGGAAGAGACCTCACAGATCATCAAGTCCAACCCTTTACCACAGAGCTCAAGGCTAGACCATGGCACCAAGTGCCACATCCAATCCTGCCTTGAACAGCTCCAGGGACGGCAACTCCACCACCTCCCTGGGCAGCCCATTCCAGTAGCCAGTGACTCTCTCAGTGTAGAACTTTCTCCTCACCTTGAGCCTAAATTTCCCCTGGCGCAGCCTGAGGCTGTGTCCTCTCATTCTGGTGCTGGCCACCTGAGAGAAGAGACCAACCTCCTCCTGGCCACAACCACCCCTCAGGTAGTTGTAGACAGCAATAAGGTCACCCCTGAGCCTCCTCTTCTCCAGGCTAAACAATCCCAGCTCCCCCAGCCTCTCCTCATAGGGCTTGTGCTCAAGGCCTCTCACCAGCCTCGTTGCCCTTCTCTGGACATGCTCAAGCATTTCGATGTCCCTCCTAAACTGGGGGGCCCAGAACTGAACACAGTACTCAAGGTGTGCTCCTGCTGACCACACTATTCCTGACACAGGCCAGTATGCCACTGGCTCCCTTGGCCACCTGGGCACACTGCTGGCTCATGTTCAGGCAGGTTTCAATCAGCACCCCCAGATCCCTCTCTGTTTGGCTGCTCTCCAGCCACTCCGACCCCAGCCTGTATCTCTGCATGGGGTTGTTGTGGCCAAAGTGCAGCACCCAACACTTGGAGCTATTGAACACCATCCCACTGGACTCTGCCCATCTGTCCAGGCGGTCAAGGTCCCGCTGCAGAGTCCTTCTGCCCTCCAACCCAGCCACATCTGTCCCCAGCTTAGTGTCATCTGCAAACACACTGATGACTGACTCAGTGCCTTCATCCATATCATCTATGGAGATGTTAAAGAGTTTGGGGCCCAGCACTGATCCCTGAGGGACACCACTAGTGACTGGCCACCAGCTGGATGTGGCACCATTCACCACCACTCTCTGGGCTCGGCCCTCCATCCAGTTCCTAACCCAGCACAGAGTGTTGCCATCCAAGCCACGGGCTGACAGCTTAGCCAGCAGTTTGCTGTGGGGGACAGTGTCAAAGGCCTTGCTGAAGTCCAGCTACATCCATGAGGGTCATTTCCACAGCTCTGAGTGTACCTTAGTGCATTCATGTGCTCATTTGAAGCTAGCTAAAATGTTTTGGTGAGAAGGATTAGCTCACAGGCTATGAAAGAGAAAACAGTGCTGATGTCTACTTCATTCATAGGCTTGCTGAGAGGCGTAAGAACAAGAATCTAAACATAGATAAGGGAGTAGCTGCATCTGATTTTTCTGCTGGGGAGCTCAGAGCTGCATTTTTCTCTCTCTAGCCTCTCTGCCGGTTCTCTGATTAATCCATTTTGCTTCCTAGCCCCCCAGCCAAACCTTCATTCTTCCTTGGGACTAGGTTAAAGTTGAGAGGGGTGGGAGAAGGTGGAAGGGTGGTTGGGAGCCTCTCCTGGGGACTCAGGTTTCTGGGAGGGTTGTTGTGTTTCGGTATTACCTTTTACCTTGTATATTTCTGTATAAAAATGTATATACTGTAATTATCTGCTTGTGTATTGTGCTAAGCTGTAGATAATATGCTTCATTCAATTTCCAGAGCTGTCTGAGTCTAGTCTGGGTGATTTCTAGTGTGTGTGGGGTGGAGTAACACCCAAACCATCACATTTTTTTCAAATTATTCCACAAAGTCCTACAGGGCTCCTGCCCTCAGGTAACATGCGCAACTGGGGGTGCTTTAGTTCTCTTAGCAGAATTGCTGCCTGCAGCACTGCCCATAAAAAGCCTTTTCAGCATTACTCTTGATTAACTGTCTCCCAGATATGTCCACAACTATAGGTCCTATGTATCTTATCCCAGTGTACTCTTGTCAGATATGCACTCTGCTGACAAGCCCTGGAGTTCAATTTTAGAAATCAACGACTGCCTGCAGTGAAACCTCATTAGCTATGCACTCTGCAGTTAAATTTCCAGACTCTTGTCCTGGAGTCCTGTATACCCCTGAATTCCTCTGTGGTTTGAATGGGAGTGGAAAAAAGGCATGAAAAGAGTTCTCCCTGCCCCTGCCCTGCAGGCGTGAAGAGAGGAGAGCAAGGGGCCCTTCTGGCATGAGGGGTGCTCCGTGCAGTGCCCGCACTGGAATCGAGCTGTAATTGCCTGTGGTCTTTGCGCCTAGGAAGTGGTAACTCTGCTCTTTGTCTAGGAAGGGTATAAATAGTGGGGGACTTCCCGCCTTTGGGGTTCCCACCTTAGAGATCGTGCCTGCCTGAGCATTCGTGCCTACCTGAGAGTTCTCCCTCTTCCCCTTCCCCACCTCCCCACCTGGACAGATTATGCAATAGGAGCCCCTGGTGCTCTGTTCCAAAGGACTGCTACACCTATTAACGTCCTTTGTGCACCTGAATACCTCTTAACGACCCGCTTAACGATGGCATCAGAAGAGAGAGTGAGCACAGACCACTGGACCAAGTCAGTGTGACCGTGAGTTATTTTGACTCAGCTTTGTTATTAAGTGGGAAACGCTATTCCTTTAATAGCTCAAGCCTTTTCCAACTTCTGACTTCCAAAATAGTCAGATTATCTATGGCATCGTGTAGATCTTCTCAAACGAGCTGAATCTGATAATTAAAACTAAATTAATTTCTGTATATAGGTTTGGGGGCGGCTTTCGGGAAAATAAAATAACTCTATTTTTGTATAAAAATTCCTGACTCGGCCACATTAATTCCCTGCCTCCACAACAGCCCTCCCACCCTCATTGCCAAAATTATGTTGCAGTGAGTTCTTCAGGACCAGGGAACACTCTCACACATGTCTACTCCCCTCTGTGTATGGTTTCAATACTTTATAATAACTTAAACATTAAGGCCATCACAAGAAAGGTATATATGTAATATCTATGGCTCACCTGCTACAGCCACAGGGAGAAACTACAGTGCTGAATAAAATGTGATAAACAATCCCAAGTAGTTCTATTGATCAAAGGGCATGCTATATTCATCCTATCCCACTGGCCAGCAAAACTCCCCAGATGCATAGTCAGCAGACCTGGTTGGCTGCCACCTCAGAAGGTAGTTATCCCGCCTGGGAAATGCACCATCATGGTGGTGAAACTGGTGCTGCTCCAGCTCGCCTACCCACAGAATTCTGTGACGTGTGTCCAGTTCATGTCAGAATTCTGAACCAAGGAGAGCCAAACTCTTCCTTTATTTTGGAATCTGTTACATATCATCTTTCCCTACTGCTCATGCACATACCTGCAAGCCCTGTTTCCCTTGGATTTTATCTTTAGTAACCTAGTGATTATCAGCTTGTTGCAACTTAGGATCACACATAAACCACCTCTATCCTCTTTACACTCTCCTCTATCGTGGCCACTGGAGCTACTGGGACCTTGAGTATGGGTCCTTCCAGTAAAGTCCCTTTTCCCATCCTGAACTGGAATGCAGGCTAGTGGAAAGTGTAGTAGAGGAGGCAGGCTTGTTTATCTGTATTGGTTAGAGGCCAATGAGAGAAATTAAATCCTTAGCTGTGAGAAGAAAGGAAAAAAAAAAAACACATACCCTATATGACCCATTCTTCTGCTGAGAAATGCAATTAGACAAAATATAGATAAGACCATCACTTCTCACATACTGCTCAGCTCTCACTTCTGGCACTGCCTTCTTTCTGGTAGACTGGTCTCTGTGGTTGCCTCTGCTTTAACTCTAATCTGATCTAACCCTTTTTCCTCTAATCTCCTTGTCACCTCACCTCAGAACTCCTGATTCATCACATGAGATAAAAGTGGGTTGATCTGTTTATTTCTGAAGGGTGGGGAAGAGGGAGGGGGAAAGGGTGTATGTGTGCTAGTTTGAAGCCAGCTAGGATATTTTGGTGAGAAGAATTAGATTATAGACTGTGAAAAGGAAACAATGGTGATGTCTCCTTCACTCATAGGCTTGCTGAGATGTAAAAGAACAAGAACACAAACATAGATAACAGAGTCTCTCTGGGCTTTGGGCTGCACTTTTCTCTCTAGCTTATTGCCTGACTAATCCTGCTGTCTGTCTCTGGCTGGTTCCCATCTCTCTCTAACTTGCTGTCTGTGTAACTTATCTGTCTGCTTCTGAACCCTCCTGTCCTATTTCTCCAGACTCACCTTGAAAGTAAGGCAAAGTCTGGAATAAAGTCAAAGAGTGGAAAGGAGGTGGAAGAGTGGTTGGGAACCCCTCCTGGGAACTCTGGTTTCTGGGAGGGGTATTGTGTTTCTGTATTACTTTTAACTTGTATATGACTGTATATATTTGTATATTTTTGCTTGTATATTATGCTAAGCTGTAAATATAGCTTCATTCCTTAATTTCCAGCTGGGTGAGTCTAGTCTGTGTGATTTCATAAAAGTGGGGGGTAACACCCAAACCATCACAGTATCTCACTTCCTGCTCCTTGTCACATGGATTCTCAGCTGAGGCTGTAAAATAGCCTTTGGAGTTAGCAGCTTTTTGAAGTTTAAAGTTTGCAGCTTTTCCCTGGGAATTCCCTTCCAGATTGCAACAAGATGTTATATGAGTGTTACCTGCCAGCTCCTGAAAGTTGCGACATGGTTGTTGTGGAGGGCCCAAATAGGCTTATTCATGCCTTGCCTGGACATGTTTTTCTGCCCAAAACAGAGGTAAACACATTGAACGGACAAAAGGGGCACAATAGGCCTGGTGCCACAAAGTCTGGCCTGCCCAGGGCCTGAGTTGTATAATGCAGTTGTGTAAGTGGTTGTATAAGCCCATGCGCTTAGCATGTGGCCCAGTGGATGTGAGGCCCATGAGTCTTCCAACTAGTGAGTATTTGAGCTCTCTGGATTCAAGTTGATAAGGAATTCTATTAACTTTACCAGTGGCAGTTTATGCTGCAAGACTCTTTGATCAGAATATTTGTAAAACCTCTACCAAGTTGCTTAATTTGGCTGTATATAGACATTCTGTAAAATGGTTTTACCAATTGTATCAAAGAAATTGTGTGGGTTGTATATGAGTTTGGGCGAAAGTTCTGTTTGTATATATTAATAAATTAGTCAAGAACATTTAAATTGGCTTCATATGTCACCCCAAACTCAAACTCAAACCCCTCTATAACAGTGGTGTAGCCCTGTTGCTAGATGAAGAAATGGAATGGCTTTCCTGAAATCTGCGACAAGCAGGCAGGCCGGATATATAAGCTGAATCAGAGTC
This sequence comes from Pogoniulus pusillus, assembly GCF_015220805.1. Classification (NCBI taxonomy): domain Eukaryota; kingdom Metazoa; phylum Chordata; class Aves; order Piciformes; family Lybiidae; genus Pogoniulus; species Pogoniulus pusillus. The sequence goes on from NC_087309.1 coordinate 91,191,826, forward strand.
AGGTTTCTTGCACTCTTTAAGTTGTAATGGGCTGCCGATAAGCTGATTTTGTGAGGTGCAAGGGGAAGCAGTGGATGAACTGGGTCTGCATTGGTCCTGTTATGAGTAATCACATTGTGAACCCAATGGCTGGCTTGAGAGAACCTCTGGTTTCAGCTGAGATAAGCTGGTGCCTCTGTTTCTCCTCTTCCATTCTCTCTGTAGTTTGGTTTCATGATACAGAATCATAGAATCATATAATGGTTTAGCTTTGAAGGGACCTCAAAGATATCTAGTTCCAACCCCCTGCCATAGGCAGGGACACCTCCCACTAGAACACAAGGCTTCATCCAACCTAGGCTTGAACACCTCCAGGAAGGGAACATCCACAACCTTCCTGGGCAACCTGTTCCAGTATCTCACCAACCTCACTGTAAAGAACTTTTTCCTAACATCTAATTTAAATCTCCCATCTTCCAGTTTAAACCCATTTGTCGTGGAGGGCCTGTAGGCCCTAAAAGAGGCTTCTTTATGCCTCTGCATGCCTGGATATGTCTTTCTGCCAGGACCCCTGGTTGTAAACAGGTTGTGTAACCCACACACACCCAGCTCATGTCTCCCTGGGGCAAATCCATGTGATCCCCATATTGGGGAGAGTCCAGTGAAGAGCCTTATGCCTATTATGGTAAGGTTTGGCTTACTGCCAACTTGATTGGTCACTCTGGTGGCCAAAGAGGCCATTAATTTCAGCCCACAGTCCATAAAGAGGGGTACACAGGAGAACCATGTGCTCAGATCAGCTTTCTGACCCTGCCTGCAGCGCAGCTCAACTCCCTGACCCACCTGCAAGGATCAGACACAGCTCTGACCCTCACTTGCAGCTCTTTGAGGTTCAGACCTCATGCATTGATCTCAATCGCAGCTAACCTGTCTACGTACCTTAGATGCAGAACTCATTTAAGCCTGCACATAATATATATAGAAGGAGCCTATAGCCTCCGTAACCAGCTGTGCATATCTGCAAGATGTCTTACTTTGCCTACAAAGCTCAGTCTCCCAGCAGCCGAGCACATCTTGCATGCTCACCACTGCATACTGCCTGGTAAAAGCCATTACAGCTGAGAGAACTAGGAAGCAGACTTCTGGATTGTCTGCACACCCACAAACACATGGCCTGAACCCGTGAAGGAATTGTGCCAGAGACTGCACGGACATTCTTCTCCTGTTCCTATAATCCTGCCAAGCTGATAATCCCTGGACACGGCATCCAGAAGAAGACAGCAGCATCACCAGCAGAGATCGTCCCTTGCCAGGAGAACAAAGGTTAGAAAAAATATAAGACCCCAGAGACTGGGAAGATTCACCTATCATTTCCTCTCAAGCCGGGAAGATTCCAGCATCCAAGTCCACAGGCAGAGCCCCTGAAGTCCAGACATTAGGCACAGGCTGTGACACAGCCCTGGGAGGGTGATTAATAATTAATAGCAAGACTTATAAGTAAAGCTTTAATACCTCTGTAATATAAGTTGCCTCTTCCTTAGAGCAGAAAGAGTTTCACCCCCCTCTGCTGGGCAAATATTATAAGCTCCCAAGTGGCATTAAGCCAAAGGGGAAACTCCTCTGTCTGTTTATAGTTGAATGTTTTGCTAGTTAAATAACCAAGCCCATGTATATATTCTATCCTAATTGTTTTCATAACTTTGCACTGGACTAAAATTTAATACACAGTGGTTGGGGGTGGCGAGAGTTCATAAATATTAATTTTAATAAATTTTATTTTTATATAAAATTTATATTGCCTCAAATTAATTTCTCTTCTCTGCCAAATAGGCGTAGGCATAGAGAATACCTATCCGCAACACCATTACACCTCGTTCTGTTATTACAAGACCTTGTATCAGGCTGGTGTTTGGCTGGGTTTTCATGCCCAGTATAAAATGGCAAATGGGCACTTTGTCTAGAAAGGCATAAATATAGCAAGAGAGAAGGTGAAGGGATTCTCACCTTGAAAGAATTCCTACCTGGACAGAGGTGATGACAGGACAGGTTCCTACCATGACAGAATTCCTGTTTTGGACTGTCCCCACTTTTGGATGGCTCCTACCTTTTCACATGGCTCTTGGTTTTACACCATCCCTACTTTTGGATGGTTCTCACCACTTTTGCACTATTCTATGCAAACTTGCAAGCTTGGCAAGTCCTGGGGTCCATTTGAGAGACCTGCCAGCAGCACTTGGACCCGGTTACTCTCAGACCCAGTTTGGCTCGCCTCTGCTGCTGCTAAGGCAATGTCACTTCCATGAATCCCTGTTTTGTGTTGAGACATTTCTGAGTTTGGTGGCTTTGCCACTCACCTTGGGCTTCTGCCATGTGGATCTGCATTATTGGATATTGCTTGCAGCATCAGGAGACAGCTGAGAGCAGAGAAATGCATCAAGGGATCGCTGCCAAATACCTATTTCACCTCCATAAGTAAAGCCTGCTGGTCCCTTAATTCTCTGCTCAGCCTGATTGATAGTGGGGGAAATCTGTGTTTATAGATTAGCCTTTTCCATTTCCTGACTTCCCAAATCTCTAAACTTGTCCATAACATCCTTTTGAAGAATTCCTGATTGAACTAGAATTTGTAAATAAACCTAAACTGTTCTTGTATATAGTTTGAGGGTGGGGTTTCATGGGAATAAAGTAATTCTATTTTTATAATTCCTGACTCAGCCACATTAATTCCCTGCCACCATGACAGCTGTATGTGCACACTACTGGCTCAGGTTGAGCTTTTCATCAACCAAGACTCTCAAGTATTTTTACTCAGGGCTCCTCTACAGCCATTCCACAGTCAGCCTGTGTTTGTGCTTGGGAATGCACTGACCCAGGTGTAGGAGATGTGAAGAGGGGAGAAGAGAAGAGTGCTAATATCAGCCAGGCTCTGGCTGATTGTTGTGGGGCTTTCCAGGTCCCTTCTTCTACCCCACTCCATCTCTGGAGATTTGAATGGGGGAAGAGGAGGGCACAAAAACTGCTTTCCCCCCACCCTTTGCAGGCTTGAAAGGGGAACAGGAAAAATTGCCTTTTCTACACAGGTATTGATGCCTGGGAAAGCCTGCACTGTAATCAGTGGATGATTGGCTGGATTCTCCACACCCAGTGGCAAGTGGACACATTGTCTAGGAAAATATTATAGAGTGAGGAAAAGTGTGGATTTCCCACCACTGCAGAGTTTCCACTTTTAGACACTTCTGGCCTTTGGACACTTTCTGTTTTTGCATCACTTCCACTCTCGCACCATCTTGTGCAGTTCCACTCTTGCACAGTTCGTGCCACTTCCCCATCAATCTGCAAGTTCAGCAAGTCCTTAGGTCCATTTGAGAGAGAGCTGCCAGTGACACCCAAACCTGGCTTCTCTCGGACCACACCATGCCCTTGACTTCCTGCTCACTATCCTGAGCTTGGGAATATGCCAGCAATTTGGCTTTTTTCCCCATGCTACTAAAGCAGTGCCACTCCATGATTTTTGCCTCATGAAATCTGTGCCTGAGACACTTCAACTTTGGCAGGTTTCATTCACCTTGGACTTAATGCCGCCTGGATCCACAATTTGGTATAGCTTGCAGTTTTAGAGGCTGCCACAGAGAAATTCATTAGGGATCATCATTAAATTCCTACCTCACCTCCATGAGTAAAGTCTGCTGTTCCCTTAGGTTCTCTGCTCACCCTACTTTGTAAGTGGGGTAGAGCTGCCTTGTAGCTTAGTTTTTCCCATTTCCTGACTTTCCTAAATTGCTAAACTTGCCCATATGCATTCTTGTGATGATTTTCCAACCAAATTAGAATCTGTAAATAAACCTTAATTATTTCTGTATATAGTTTGGGGGCAGGGTTTTCAGGGAAAAAAAAAATCTATTTTTGTAATTCCTGCCTCAGCCAATTAATCCCCAGCCAAATCACTTATAAGCTGTGACACTGGAAAATTAAATCGAATAATGATATTACAACATCCTGGTATGACCAGATCTGTCCCCTGGTCAGGAGTCCATCCCTGTGGTTTTCTTACGGGAACCTGGGACCCCTAAAACTACCACAGCTGGTGAAACAAGTCAAGAGTCCTTTGAAGGGAGATGTGGTGAGACTGATTTGTAGTTTGGATGTTGTGTCTAAGAATTCAACAGAAAGCTTGCAGAAGGGTGAAAGCTGGAGAGGAAGGAGAGTGTGAGATCTTCAAGAAGAGAAGGCTCAATACAGTAAAGTATCTCCTTCCATTGTACTTTGATTCACTGCAGTTAGTTCAGAGTACAGACTTTCATTCTTAAACTTGCCAATAGTTTGTTCCTACAAAATAACTTTGTTTGAACACTGTCGTTGCTTTATTTATCTTATAAATTCTATTTATCAATCACTCTAAAACCCCGTTCTTCCCTGGTCAGTGACTACTTATCCTTTTTCAACATTTCAGGACATCCATTCCTGCCCTCCAACTTTATTCTAGAAGATTTCCCACATTAAAAAAAACCCAAAAAACAACCCAACTATTTTTTCAGAGATGCGCGTTCTTTCACATACCACCTTTCAGGTAGAAGGTAAACAGAAAACAAGTTACCTTTGTTACTATTGGGGTTTGCAAGTGATGATTGCTGCATTTACACATATCACAGTATCTGTATAATCAGAGTATCCATGGATATACTTTAAATACAATAGTGTCTATTGTGGCCCTTCCTTCCTGGAATACTAACGCATGTAGCATCTCATAAGTGGATAACTGTGTGTCTGCATGGGATTGTGTTCTAATATTCAATAAGGCCAGGGCACTTTACTTATGACAGTTGTGTCTCTACCATTAGTTTAGTCAATGTTTGCTTTAAGGTCTGATTCATTCTCTCAACCTGTCCCAAACTTTGGGGGTGCCAGAGGGTATGATAGTCCCATCTAATTCCTAAGGTCAAGGTCAAGTCACTGATGATTTTAGCAGGAAAATGCATATCCCTGTCTGAATCGATTGCCCTTACTGCCCCAAACCAAGGTACAATTTGTTCCAGTAGCATTTTGATCACCATTACAACATATTGGTATACTGTTAAAATGCTACCAGAAGTATGTTTATGAGCCTCTTCAACAAGCAAGGCTGTGGCAGCCACAGCCTGGAGACAAGTGGGCCAGCTTTGAGAAGCATGCCACAAGCTAGCAGTGACCTGGAAAAGAGGTCTGTGCTAGTTTGAAGCTAGCTAGAATGTTTTGGTGAGAAGAATTAGATTATAGTCTGCAAAAAAGAAACAATGATGATGTCTACTTCACTCATAGGCTTGCTGAGATGTATAAGAACAACAGCACAAGCACAGATAACAGAGTCTCTCTCTCTGGGCTGTGGGCTGCACATTTCTTTCGAACTTGCTGCCTGACTAATCCTTCTACTTCCTAATCCCCCTGGCCAACCCTCCAAACTCCCTTGAACATAAGGCAAGATCTGGGGTAAGGTAGAGGGGTGGGGAGAAGGAGGAAGGGTGGTTGAGAGCCTCTCCTGGGGACTTGGGTTTCTGGGAGCAATGTTGTGTTTCTGTATTACCTTTTTAACTTGTCTATTTCTGTGTACATTGTAAATATCTGCTTGTATATTGTGCTAAGCTGTAAATATAAAGATTCATTCACTTACCAGATTGACTGAGCCTAGTCTGGGTGATTTTCACAAGTGTGGAGGGGTGAGTAACACCCAAATGATCACATGTGCCAACTGAAATTACACATATCCATGGGCTCTGATGGGGTGCATCCATGAGTGCTGAAAGAGGTGGCTTATATTGTTGTTGAGCCTCTCTTTATCACTTTTTAAAAGTCATGGAGAACAGGAGAGGTGACAACTGGAAGAAAGCCAATGCCACTCCAGTTTTCAAAAAGAGCAAGAAGGAAGAACCATGCAACTACAGACCAGTCAGCCTCACCTTCATCCCTGGAAAGACGATGGAGCAACTCATTCTGGAGGCCATCTCTAACCACATGGAAGAGGGTTATCAGGAGTAGCCAACGTGGATGTGCCAAGGGGAAATCTTGCTTGACTGACCTCATAGCCTTCTATGAAACCATGACCAAATGGGTAGACAAAGGAAGAGGTGTGGATGTCATATACCTGGACTTCAGCAAGCCTTTTGAGGTTGTGGAGTCTCCTTCTCTGGAGACTTTCAAAGCCCTCCTGGATGCATTAATGTGTGAACTACCTTAGGTGACCCTTCCTGGGCAGGGAAGTTTGACTCAATGATCTCTGGAGATTCCTTCCAACCTTCAAAGTTCTGTGATTCTGTGATTTTGTGACAGTAGAAAGTTCCAAGATAACAAAAGGGGTGGAGAATTTTCTCTGTGAGGAAGTGCTGAAGGAGTTCAGTTTTTTCATCCTACAGAAGCAGATGCTTAGAGGGGGACTTCATCATGTTTTTCCAGTGTTTAAAGGATGGTCACAAAGAGCATAGAGGCTCTCTGTTGGAGAAGTTCTTGTAGAGGACACAAAATCATAAACATGAGCAACCCATGCTGGGAATGTCCTTGAATCCATCTTGGGAGTTAAGATACCAGGTGCTGGGTAGCTTCCCCTCACATGCAGCTGCCGGGGGTGGAGTGCCAGCTGCAGGTGAGCAGAGTTTAGCCAGCCCCAGAGGCTGACCCTCAGATTGTTATATTAACCTATCCATGCCTTACATGTAACCCCGTGCCCTCTGATTGTAACCAATCTTGGTGGAGCATGCCTCTTGCTAGAATGCATATAAGTCTCTGTATCATGGAAATAAAGCAGACTATGACCATCTAACCATATCGGTGAACAAAGAGCCATTTTACCCAGGTGCTCAACCGGCATATGCCAATAGCTCTCTCTCCACAGGGACCTGTGGGACTTCAAGGGAGAAGACAAGGGACAATTGGTACAAGTTGCACTGGGAGATTTTTCATCTTGATAAAAGGAAGACATTTTCATGATGGAATAATGATTCACTGAAACAATCACCAGGGAAGTGACAGGGTTCTCATCACTGGAGGTTTTTAACGCACAACAGGATATGCTGCTAGATTATCTCATGTAGGCTCCCTTTTCCATGAAAATTTGGAACAGATGATCTTTTGAAAGCACTTCTAACCTAGACTGTTCTGTGCTTAATGAATAGATACTGTCAGTAATACAGTCATACTCTCAAGTGAATGTGATTAAGGGGTTGCTGTAATTAGATTCTGAAGTGGGTCTGGTGCCCCCAGACCCATGGACAGAGGCACTCACACATGCTCAAATAAGGAAAGCATATAGCTGTCGTGGAACGCAGTTTCGCGGCAGAGTTATGGGGAAAATACGCGAGGCGTTGACTATTTTATCAGTGATTTATTGCAAAGAATGCGGATTCCCTCTTCCCGAAACTACACCACCACTGTGAATTCTTTTTGATTGAGATCAAAGTAACATTTCCGAAAATGGCAAATTAAAGAGTCTATGATGTTTAAAGAGAGTTCTTCTGAGGTTTTGGTTTGAGTTAATAGTTCGTCAGCTACTCACAGTCTGTAGCTTGGCAGGAGTCTCTCATTCTCCCGATGAGGGTCCAGGCATGCAGGCTCTAGCCTCTGCGACTCGGCGTCCGCCCGAGGCGAGACTAGATTGGCGAGCAGTTTGTTGTTGTTAAGTCCGGGAAAAAAACCAGAAAGGCTGGAAAAACCCAGAAGTGCAAGAGGCAGACCCAGAAGGCTAGGGCAAGAGCGCAAGGGCACGAGCACGAGCAAGAGCACGAGCACTCGATCCTGGCCTGTCCACCATTTTTATAATGTTCCAAAATAGGACTAGCCCACAACTCGGACCACTTTTACGTTGTTCACATACATTGGTAAAAACCAGTAAGCAATCTATATAATTGGATAATTTTACTCAAACAATATAAAGACCACTCCTCAGGCCAGCCCACCTGCAGGTGCTGGGCAGGCCTAAGATAGTCGTTTCTACTTAACCAAAACAATACCCTGTTGTCTGGAAAGCAAGGCCAAGTGGAAAGGAAAACATGGCCGGTGTTTACCTTTTCACTTACCCTAGGGAGAAATCTTCCCATGGGACTGAAAGATTGTTTTGGTTTTTCGATGCTTCTGGCTTGAATGTGAGGCACTAGAAACTACACAATATAGCAAAAAGCTTAGAGAGCCTTTTGCTACTCTCCATGACAATAGCATGTCCCATTATTGATTCCCAGATACCTATTGGCTGGAATACACTCATAGAAGTGAGAGTCCAGGTGCTACTGCTTTTCCCCATGGCAGCTGCATTGGTTGGAGATCAGTAGATATGAGTTCTTCATGGGCATCCTTGTGGGGGCAAGCATATCCCTCTATCACAGCTGCCTGTGCTTCTGGGGAGAAGTGTCCCCTTTTATTCTACTGTGGTCCAGCCCTATGCTTGCACATTTGGCCAGAACATGCAGGGAGAGGTGTTAAACTCCACCAGAGGTGTTAAACTTCACTCCAGTGAAGGCAAGATGCAGCCAGGCACACAGACTGAAGAAGTGACTTTATTTATATTTTGACTCTTTATGTCTCTCAGCAGAATCAATGAGTGATATACACATCACTATTATTTTCACAGCCAATGATCTCATTTCTCTCATTAAAATATTCCAATTAGTCTCAAACCAGCACATGGTATCAAAATTATTACATTTTATTTATTCATATTTAAAAAAATCCCCAGATTGATTTAAAGTTAATATATACACAGATTCTAATATTTGGTTGGAAAAGCTACCTTCGTAGAATATGATCTGTGGAAAAGGACAAAAGAACTTGATAACTCACTAAGAGTTATGAAGTAGGCATGTTTATTATGGTGCCAGGTGCCAGGGGGAATCATTCCACCAAACCTGCACTCCAACTCTGGCAGATGCCAATATTTATGTTACAAAAGAATACATATTCATTATAAGAGGCAGGGCTATTACAATTATTTCTTAGAACAGGTGTGATTATTAAAATTAGTTTTTTGGAACTCATTAACATAGGTGTCTTCCCATTCTCCATCCTGATTCCACCCTCCAAGTGGTCTTCTGGTGGCTGTCTGGCATGAAAGCCAGCAGTCTTCCTCACAGTGTACTTTTCACCTTAGGTCCAAATTCACAGGTGGCTTCCTCTTTTTTTAATTGTTTCATTATTTTCAAGATCCGAGTTTCTCTTAATCTCTGGACCAGTGTCCTCCCTCTTTGTTAAGAGATACAAACTTTGACATTTATAGTTACACATTATAGCTGTCCAGCTAGGTGCTGCACATACCTTCTTACTCTTTAACCAAGAATGTGCATGTGGTCTGTGGAGCACTGTATTTGTGAAACTTAAGAGGCTCTTCACCAATATTCTTTGATTTTATACTTTTCCTTTCATTAAATCTCTCTTTTTCTTTCAACTAGCAAACTCCTTTGCTATATGATATGATTTCATATACATGCAATCAGAAGGATTTAAACAAAATTAGAAAATTCAGAAAACAGTAACCAGTTTGGAAAGAGAATAGTGGTGCAATATTCCACTTGATCTCTAGGTGTAATTTAAAGGAACTTTCAGCCACTTATAGATAAATGGCAGGAACAAAATTTGATAGACTTTAGAGAAAAGTCAATTTACTCACAATTAATGTCTCAAAATTTCAGTATTTGTAATCCAAAAATAATGTGCAGCTGCACAAAACAAAGATAGTTACAGACACATGGAGATGGCTCCACATGCTCCACAGACTTCATCAGAGGAAAACTTTGCAGAGGTATGTGTAGTTTAAATTGGACTCATCATCTCCAGCATCCTCAGGTAGGGCGAGATGATTGCTTAGCATGGGAGGTGACTCTTTCTGTGGTTTACAGGAAACTACTGGATCCAGCATTGCCCTCACAGACTGTAGCAGTCCAGTAGGTGCTGTTCACGGGGCTGGCTCCATTTGCAATCAGCAGGAGCAGTTCCCGAGGTCATAGCCCCATACTGCAAGGCTGCAGCTGGGGTTGGCTTGTCCATAGCTCGGCTGGCCTCGGGGAGGCAGCTGCTTCCCAAAGTGGGGCAAGCAATTCTGGGAGATGGAAAATGTCAGTGTCTTCCATTCTAGACATGGCATGGAAGTAAACAAGACAGGAGCAATTTTTAATAATAATTTTAAACAAAAAAAGAAATCTGTGCTTTAAACCACTTGTAGTCATCTTAAACATACTGAAATTTGTTTATAGAAGTGGGGGGAACCAAACTATTTTTTCCCAATAGAAAACTTGTTCTCCTGTTTTTAGATGATGTACACAATTACACAACCATTTGTGGTATTTTTGCATTGGAAGAGTATTATCAACCAGAATACCCTGAAGCGTTTAGATCCTCTGATTTCAGGGTGCTTAGAAGGTAACCATGTCTTAATTGAATTGCATGATTCTGTAGGTAGAAAGACAAGAAAAACAAATAAACATTTGCATTGGTCATATATATTTGTTTCAAAGGATCAAGAGAGCAGGTGGGGATGATAACTCTCAAAATAAGTTTTTGCAGTCATCTACTTTTCTTTTCCTAGGATAACTCAGGAAGATTTTCAAAAGAAATGCAGAGGAGAAAAAAACCCAAACAACTTTCTTCCTCAGTCTAGCTATTTAGACTTGTTAGATGTCTGGTAGAAGCTGGAGTAGTTCTTTCAGCAGCATTATTCAAAACCAATGATTTTTGTTTAACTTTCATTTCAGGATATGTTAATAGCTGCTTCTAGGGCAATTTTCACCATATGAAATGGAATTGCATTGCCAGACCCAAACGACTATGCCCAAATAAGATGTTCATGCTGTTTAACACAGCAACCAAAATAAATTTAGTGAGCTAGGGAGATGGATGTGTATTTATGGTAGGTGCATTGGTCTCATGATGTGAAATGTGGCTAATGCTTATTTCTGATGTACTGAGTGGAAACTTGTGTGAAGATACTATATTCCTGAGGCTGACAAATGAGATTGGACTTCTGGCATCTATTTTTCACATGCTTGCCAAGCCAGACAACTTTCTACAGTTGCCTTTTTGGAAATATGTAAATTATTTCTCATTGAAAGTAGTTAAAGGTCAGGCAGAGTTTGTTCTGAGTTTTACAATATTATTTTTGCATAAGAAGGTCGTGTTCTACTTCCCATGGAGTTCTGGCTAAAGGCTTCCTGACACAAAACAAACCTGGAGTGTCATAACGCCCACTTGGTCAACACATTCAGAATGGTATAAGGTACGTTCTCCATCTCTTATCCCACAACATTCTGTGTCATGCTTGGCAGCAATTAACATCATAATATATAGATAATTTATAGTGCATTTTCACCTGAAGTGATATTATTTTGTGGCACACAATAAACTTCTCCATCATTCTGCATTATCTAACAGGTACATCCTGGTCCTTGGGCAAAAGCAATCCCATGGATGGGTTTGAAGCAGGTAGTCCAAACCTTCCTCCCTAGGGTATTCTTCATGTGTATCACTAAGACTTTATCACTTTCTACACCACGTGGCAGTCTGCATTGGGCAGAGCCAGCCCAATTAATAGATTCTTTGGTGCTGACTTGCTAAGTTGCTTATGATAAATATGGATTCCAGTGTTTGAAGGTCCCTCCTCCCTTTGCTTCCAGAAGGTTTTTTAGTAGGCTATTGTAACCCTTGACCTTCCCAACAGCTGGTGCGTGATGAGGGATGGTATACACCCACCCACTCAATGCTGAGTCCCTTGGCCCTAGTGTTTATGAGGCTAATTTTGAAAATTAGCCCCATTATCTGACTCAAATATTTATGGGGTGTTCTGTCACTACAGGACTTACTTTTTCAAGGTCCAGGATGGTGTCCTGAGCGGTTGCACAGTGTGGTGGGTTCAGGAACTTCCCTCCCACTATTGAAATTTACCAGACCAACTCAGATGGCTTGTAAGTAAGATAAAGCTGTATTTACAGCAAAACTAAATTTAGTATCACGTATATACAATATATTTAGAAGTATTTACAATTATATACAAATTAGAGATAATACAGAAATCCAAATTCCCTCCTGGACAAAGAAACAGCCCAGAAGGGGATCAAAGCCATCCTTTCTCTCTCTCAGACAAACTGTCAGCAAAGCTTATTTGTTATCTGTTAGTGGAAGATCTTAGAGCGGAGCAAAGGAGAAGTGAAGAGCAGAAGCATCCTAGAGCAAAGAGGGGCAAATTATTCACATTTTGGCTTTTCATCCCTTTTAGCAAACCAATGAATGACATAGACTTTATCATTATTTTCTTTTCACATCCAATGATCTAATTTCTCTTATTAGAATATTCCAATTAGCCTCAAAGAAGCACACATGAGGCACGGAATATGTTTCCAGTCTTCCAGTCATTGCTTCTACCATTGCAAGCACAGAGTTTGCCTTGGCAGGTTTGTGGCAGTGTGATGAAGTCAATTTTCCAGACTTCCCCATGTTTATATTTCAGCCATTCCCCACCCCCCACCACTGCAGAGCTTTGCCCGCTTCACCTGTTTGCAGCACACATTTCACATTTGAGGATAACCTGTGCTATAGTGTCTGTGGTTAAGTCTGTGGTTAAGTCCATGTTTAAGTCCATCCCTCAGTCACAGGCTCATGCCTTCCTTGATGGCCTGAAGTGCCATAGACTCACCAGCTAGAAATAATTCACTCTTACATTGCCCATCCAGACCTACCTGTACAACTTTAATCTTAGCAGCTTTACCTAACTGCTGGTTGTTACAATGTTCTTCAGTGGCTCAACACTTGGGTACATGGGCATCCACATGAAGTACTTGAAATTCTCTGCTTGAGTGGCAAAAATTTCTTGCCATGGTTCAGTTGTCCCAGTGGATTCACCCCTGCACTGACAGCTGTTTTGCCTCCACTGCCACAGCCATCCCCATAAAACATTAGTCACCATCTAAGAGTCTGTAAAGAGATAGAGTGTTTACCATTTTTCTTGCTTAGCAGTATCTAAAGGAAATTGAATGGCTTTCACCTCTGCAAACTAATATAGTTCACTTTATCCCTCTACAGCTTCTGCAGCCCACCAGGTGGGACTTCACACAGCATCATTCTACCTTCAGTGTTTTTCCACAACACGGCATGACCCAACAATGAACAAAGAATAGCACTTTTCCTTGTTTGGCAATTTATTGTATGGTGGAGCCCCTTCTCCATGTATCACCTCCATCATCTCTGGTGACATCCCAAAATCTCTGCCTTCTACACAATTTGTGATGATTCCTAAGATTCCTGGGCTTTAGGGCTCCCTGTTCAAGTCCATTGAATGTGATCCACTTGCTCCATGTGGCATCAGTTGCATGATTACATCCTAGAATTGGCAGTTTGGGTGACAGGAATAGCTCTGTTTAAGCACTGATTGCCTTTAGGCAGCCTGAATCCCATTATGTTATCAGCATCTCTTTCTTGATTGGAGTGTAGGTGGCCTCAGCTTCTTTGTAGCTTCAACTCCAAAACTCTAGAAGTTGACTTTATGTCTCCCCTGCCAAAAACTCCATGTGGGACCATTCTTCCCAGCTGAAGTGTAGAGCATATTTGTAACATCTTATCCTGTCCAAGGGCTACTGCATGCACAATCTCCATGGGTTTTTTTTTTTTTTTTTTTTTTTTTTTAAAGACCTGTTTTTGATCAAAGCTCCACTGGAAATCATTCTTCTGAGTCACTTGGTAGAGAAGGCTCACAATCAAACAGTACTTTGGGATATGTGTCTTCCAGAAACCCATAACATCCAGGAAAGCCTGAGTTTCCTTCTTACTGAAGGTCAGATCTTGTTGACGTCCATTGGGATCTGGTGACACTCATCATTTTAACCCCTAAGAACTGGATCTCTTTTGCAGATTCTGTTCCAGAGCACTCCAAATTCTTCTCCCCCCCAACCCCACAGGTTTGAATGGGAGGAAAAGAAGGTGCAAATACTGCTTTTCCCATCCTGCCATGCAGGCTTGAAGGGGGAAAGGCAAAAGGCGTCTTTCCACACGTGTATTAACCCATGTGGAATCCCACGCTGGAATCAGGCTGATGGTTGGCTGGGTTTTGTGACCAGTATAAAATTGCAAATGGACACTTTGTCTAGAAAAGCATAAACAGAGCAGTGAAGAAGGCATGAGGGGATTCCCACCTTGAAAGAATTCCTGCCTTGACAGAGCTCCTGACAGTAAGCCAGCGAGAGCAACCCGAAGTAACGACATACACCAATATGGTTAGACCATTGTTCTTTGTCTTTATTGATCCAGGGTTCTGTTTTTACAGCATACAGCAAGGTGGCCTATGTTGTGGCATTTTCTAGTTGGTTTATCTATGCAAGCAAACAACAAGGAACACTACATCACTTTGTGGTTAGTAAAGATAACAGTTAGTTCCTGCTCTGCATCCTGTTTATCACTAAAGCTCATGCTACTTCCTTTATTTTAGGTGCTCAAGGTTAGTTCAAGGACTACAGACAAGCCCTGTATGCTGGATTACTCAGCTCTAATAATTCATGCCCACCTTTTTGAGGTAAAAAACCTCCTCAATTCCCCCTTTTTCTTTTTGAGCAATCCAGGCTTGGTCCACAACCTTATTTAATCCCTTTTTAATACAACCAAACACTATACATATACACAGTAATGTAACTAAGATAATAATAATGATTCGTAAGCCTTCTTTAATTAAACTGCTAAGCCACCCAGGGATATCTCCAAACAGGTTTTGCAACCAATCATCAAAAAAATATGTTTCCTTTTTAATCCTATTGGCATGATTTTTCAGCCAAGTTACACTTTTGTGAATGGATTCACTATGATCTGATAAATTCATACAGCACATTCCTTCAAAATCCTCAGAACCATGTCCTTGGGCTAAAAAAAGAAAATCAATGGCTGCTCGGTTTTACAATAGGGTATGACAGAGGCCGTTCTGACCAAATAGTAATTGTTCTAAAATATCTGTGGTAACATTAGCTTGTTTTTCTGACCAGCATGCAAGTTTCTCTATTTCATTTAGTGCCTTTCCAGCTGCATTTCCTGGTAAGAATATAGCTAGATCTATACAGGCAGCTGTGGACAATAGTTCGACATTGTCATTGCCGTCCTATGCATCGTTTAGATTGGCATTGAGTTAGGTTTCTTAGTTGGCTAATCTGAGGGGCAAACAATGTCAGTCTTCCTAGATGACATGGACTGCCATAGGCATTCTTTGGTATGCCTTGCCAAGCTCTATCACCACAGATGAGAAACACATTATTGGGAAGGGCTCTGGTGGTTTTGTTGTTCCACAACATGGGGACCTTTCCATTCCATATCTCTTTGGACAAAGCTAACATATTGGCAGCTCTGTAAGCACCTAGCGGTTTAGGATACCTGCCGCCATATTTGCTTCCACAATATCTGTCTAGAAACAAAAAATTACTATAGGGCAGTCCTGGTGAGACATCCATCCAACCAGTTTCATTGCAGTATTTTTCCCAGGACATACCAAGTTGTCGCACGACGTGTTGCACAGCATTCATGCTGTGATATTTGTCTCCAAACACAAAACATGTTTGGTTCCATCCCATGCATTTCCTATACTTTGTGATCCCAGCAATTCTAATTTTTTGGAATCCCAAGCTAAGGAGACATTTAAACCTTCAGTCAATCTTGCAGCACACTCAGAAGCACTTACAATTCCAGTACAATTATTAATACTACAGTTTCTAAAAGCATTCTCACTAAAAGCTGGTATGCCTATTAAACAAGTTCTAAAAGGATCTGTCACTGAGGCCATAGATACACAAAATTCTTTAGTGCCTGTCTTGTTTGCCCATGTAACCCACAAGTTTTTTCTTGTATCAGTTTCCTGGATAGCTGTCCCCATCTCTATCATTTTCAGGAGTAGGCACATCAAGGCCACTGGGATCAGTTCTGATTTCATCTTGCTCGTCCTTAACAGCTGCTTTTGTAAAACGACTTGGTACCCAAAGTGGTCCTTGTTCTGTGGAAACACAAAGATAGTCTCTACTGTTAAACAGCACCGGAGATGATCCTTCCCAATTTCCTGGTTTTGGGTTATGATATTTCACCAAGAGGCTGGGTATCAATGTGACAGCACGATTCTTTAGGGTAGCATGGTGCAACACAATGGGAGGTTCCTGGTGGTCACCTGCCAAGAACAAAAAATTCAATACAAATAATACTTTGCTTAGTCTTTCTTGGAGGTCAGTAATACCTGCATGTTTGACCAGATAAGCCTTCAATGTCTGGTGTGTTCTTTCTATGATTACTTGTCCTGTGGGAGAATTTGGAATTCCTGTTACATGTTTTACTCCCCACAGTTGAAGAAAGCATTGAAACCTATCATTGGCATAGGCCGGCCCGTTATCTGTCTTTATCTATTCTAGCACTCCCAGAACTGCAAAAGCAGCAGTAAGGTGTTTACAGATGTGTTTTGCTGTTTTTCCCATTAAGGCAGTGGCCCATATTACCTTTGAAAAGGTGTCAGTGCTAATGTGGACATACTGCAGTCTCCCAAACTGCGGTACATGTGTAAACATCCATCTGCCAAATTTCCAATGCCTTTAAGCCTCTTGGGTTAGTCCCAAGGCCAAGACCTGGCCCATGATTCTACGTTGTGGACAGAGTCTAACTATGCCTTTGGCTTCTGTGATTGAGAATTTAAATTGTCTTGACAATGCTCTAGTGTTTTGGTGGAACATACCATGTGAAAGGCCTGCCTGTTCGAATACATTTACTGGGGGAACTAATTGACTTGAGCTTACTAATTTATCAGCACTATCATTTCCTTCTCCCAGTCCAGAACTTAACTGGTGACTCCTAATGTGGATTACACAGTACTTATGCTCTCACTGAGAAATGCGATGTCTTAGTTCTAGTAACAGCTGTGCTGTCTCTCCTTTTTCGTGCTTTTAGCAATGAATCTTCAATCCTGGTGACAACACCTGCAACATAGAGGGAGCCAGTGACCACAGTCAATGGTTCTTGTGCCCAGCTTTTGAATGCCTACACAAGTGCTGTCAATTCTAAGGTTTGTAGAGAGTCATCCCTAGTTCCCACCATAAGATGATGATGCCATTTTCCATTGTTATACCATGTGCATACTACTTTTCTTTTGTTCTTATACTGTTTGTTCAGGCACAGGTATAGGGCTCAGTTTTGGAATTCTGAATTATTGTAAATTCTTTATTACCTGCCATGTCTTTCCTGTTGGATAAATATTATTTCTTTTCCCTGTGAATCCTAGTAGCGCTTCCTGGAATGGTGCAGAGTTAGTCAGACACCACTCTAATTGGTCACCTGCCAACAGTACACTGATAGATGCAGGCTCCTCCTCGTCTAGTTCTACAATTCTAGTTCTACCCTTCTTTATCAGTTATGCAAGTGATTCTGCATGAGTTTGGACAGTATTTTTTTGGGTGGGTAGGCAGGAATACCCATTCTAACATTGTCAGTGGCACTCTTAACTTCCCTGGTACTCTCCCCCTTTTCTTTTTGCCACTGAGCAATGATTGCAAAAGGATGTTGCTGTCTATTGAAACATGGAAGCACTAGAGGTTGGTTGGCAAGTTGATGGGTGGATACACCAGTCAGTAATTTTTTAGTTAAGCTTTGACTGCCAACTTCTGTTGAGTTGTTAGAGAATTATTTTTGTTTGCTTCTGTTCCCTGTAACAGAGGCAGCAATTGGTTATTCCCACTATTTTTCATACCCATGAATTTTTGGACATCCATTAATGTTTTAAGCTCTGGATGTCAATCTTTTGAGGTCTGATTGTGGCCTCAGTAATTTTCCAGCCTAAATAGTTCCAAGGACTCTGCTGTTATATTTTTTCTGGGGCAACGATCAGACGACTTCTCTTGCAGACAGTCTCAATTATTTTCAAGTCTGCAGGCACAAATGGCCTTTAACAACAGAAAAGAATGTCATAAATATAGTGATAAATAATTGTACATGCCCTATTTTTTCTCAAGGGTTGTAATGCCCTTGCAATGAACAACTGGCAGAGGGTTAGAGAATTCTTCATTCTTTGTGGTAAAACTGTCCATTCATATCGGCTTGGAGGCTCGGCTTTGTTTACAGATGGCACTGTGAAGGCAAATCACTGACAATCTTGATCAACAAGTGGTATGGTGAAGAAACTATCCTTTAGATCAATTATCAGCAAATACTAGTCCTTTGGGAGCATACTTGGTGACGGCAATCCTGTCTGAAGAGCTCCCATAGCCTGCATCTGGTCATTTACTGCTCAAAGATCCCGCAGTAGTCTCCATTTTCCAGACTTCTTTGGGATGACAAAAATTGGTGTGTTCCAGGGGCTAACTGAAGGTCGAATATGTCCTGCTTTTAATTTTTCTTGGACAAGTTCCTTTGCTTTTTCAAGTCACTCTGTAGTCATAGGCCACTGCTCAACCCATACTGGCTTTTCTGTTTGCCATGTTATGGGTATGGCTGGTGGCCTGTTGACAGTGGTGTAGTGGAGAGCCTGTAGGCCCATAAATAGACTTACATATGCCTTGCCTTGCCTGGACATGTTTTCCTGCCCATAACCAGAGGTTAACACATAAAACAAGCACAAAAGGGCACAACAGACCTGGTGCCATAAAGTCTGGCCTGAACACAGCCCCTGATTGTGTAAACATGGTTGTGTAAGCCCACAGGACCAGCTCATGCTTACCAGGTGCTAGGCCCGTGCTATCCCCATATTTGGAAGGTCCAGGCCTGTGGCTTTTCCCTATTATGGTATGTTTGGCTGACTGCCAAAATCTGATTGGTCATTCTAGTGGCCAAGGGGGCATTAATCTCAGCCCACAATTGATAAATAAGTAAACAAGGTGCTCACTCCCTTGCTCACTCACTTAGACTCACCAGCACTGCTTTTTGCTTATGCTTGCCTACCTACCTGCATGCCTGTTTGCTTTACTGTTATTACGGAGATGGAGTCTCCCATAGTCTCCCAGCCAGCCGTGCACACTTGCACACTACTGTGGTGAGTTATCAGGATTAGATACTGTATTGCCTGCCTTTATCTATGGAGCTCAGAATCTCATGCAGCCATGCACCCTATTGCATGCCCGCTGCCTTATTATTGCCTGGTGCACACCACTGCCATTGAGTTACCAGGAGCAGACCTCACTTGTCTGAACACAATCAGCCTGCTGGCCAGCATGAGACCATGCTCAGACTACATGGCATCGTACTCCTTCTGTACCTGAGGTCTTGCCTAAGAATCCCTGGGCAGAGCATCCAGAAGAAGCCATGAGAACAAGGTTAGAGACTGTCCTTTCCCCAGAAGCCGGGAAGATTCTCCTTTCCCCTAAAGCTGGGAGAATTCCAGCCTCAAAGTCCACGGGCAGACTCCCCTGAATTTTGGACACTTGTATAGGCTGTGACGTAGCCCTGGAGCTTGATTGATAATCAGAATTTGTGAGTAAATGCTTTAATGCCTCTGCAATTTCTGTTGCCTCCTGCCATAGAGCAGAAAGACCTTCAGCCCACCTGCTGGGCAAGTCGCATATTGACCCCAAGCAGTATTTGCCATGGGGAAACTCCTCTCTCTGTTTATAATTTGAATTGTTTGCTAGTTATTAATAAGCGATGGTTTGATATTATTCCTAGAATGTCTTTCATAACCATGTAGATCCATTTAATATTAAATTCAGTGGTTGGGGGTGGCAAGAGTTCAGAATATTGATGTTAATAAATTATGTATTTTTATAGAATATCATCTCACACCAATTAATTTCTCCCCTTCACCACAATTGGCGTAGGTGGCAGAATACCACTCCGCAACAAGAGGCCTGTAGAGAAAAGATGACTTTGAGTTGGTTGTTTCTACTGCTCTAATTTGACTGAGGACATCTCGCCCGATAAGTGCTTCTAGGTTTCCTGGTAGGGACATAACATACACCTTTTGCTGCACTATGCAGTCTTCCCAGGATGAACTCACAGTTTCTCTGCTTTGTTGTGCTGTCAAGCTGCTTCCTACTCCCACTATTCCAGAAGTTGGATTAACCAATGGCCAAGCTGGGGGCAATACAGTTTGGTTGATTATGGTAACATCGGCTCCTGTGTCAATCATAGCAGAGAGTTTTACAATTTTCCCATGAGATATTAATTCAAGCATTATCATAGGGCACTGAGACAGGACCTTTGTGAAACATATTACAGGTCCAGTTGACCCAAAACCTCCTTCTCTTTTTGCCTCTGTATTGGATGAGGGCTGTTGATTTTTTATAGCCACAAGCTGGGCTATGTAGCTACCAGCAGGTATGAACAAGGGTGGTGTTATAGTGTACACCATTGTAGCTATAATTCCTTTAAAATCTGCATCAATAACTCAGGTATTACAATTATGCCTTTGATTCCATCTGAGGATCATCCTAACAGAAGTCCTACTAAAGAGTCCTTTAGAATGGACAGTGGGTCTGTTGCAGTGGTCGGGATTTTTGTTACCTTTTCATCTTGCAAGGTCACACCTATTGCTGTCGCCAAGTCCACTCTGAGGCTCCCGCTGGTTGCTGGTTGGTGGGTGTCCAGGTACCCTTTTCCTTGTTTTGGACTACAACTACGGCTGTTCACGTGTCCTTGAAGTTTCCCAACCAGAATGCTGAAGTTGCATGGCTAGGTGGCTGACATCGATCGCACCATACTGATGCAGTGCAACATATTTTGACATGCCCTGGTTGCCCACAACAAAAACAATTGATGCCAAATCTGCTGGGGGGGGTCTTCCTCTGAGGCTTAGTACAAGCAACAGGAACTTTCTTTTCAAGAGCGTTTCCTACTATTTTCCCAGCTGCCTGTGCTAGGTCAGCTGTGGTAGCCTGGTTGAAGGCATGTACCGCATCAGCCACAAGCGCATACTATTCTCTACCCTGGGCTCGGGCAACTCATTCTATCATACCCTCCACTGAAGCTCCTGTTGGTAATGTGGCCAACATACTCTTTGTCTTGGGGTTGGCATTTTCATAGGCCACACTTTTAAGCAAACTTGCTTTTGTATTATCATCCATTTCACCTTCATGTTTTAAAGCAGCCCATAGTTGATCGATAAAATGACTGTATTTGTTCCTTGGCTAGTGTCTGCAAAGGAAGGTACTGGCATTAAGCCAGGAGCAGTGTAAAAGGCTTGTTGTGCTAGGCAAGTGGCTAGGTTGTGTAGGGCTTCTGGGAATCACAGTTGAACATCAGTGTCCTGGTACAACCCCTGTCCAGTTATCATGTCTGGTGTTAGTCCAAACAATGGATCACCTTGTGTCTGATGTCTTGGACCCTCTCTACTTGCTTTTAGATACCACTCTCATTCCCATAGCAAAAATTGAGATGGAGTTAGTATAAGACTAGCAAGACAACAGACTGTTGGCATACAAGGGTCTCCTGAAAAAATCCAGTCAAGTATTTGTCTTGCAGGTTCGCACTGCAAATCATATTCTTTCAAATTTTTTTGCACTCTCTCTAAAGGCTTCCAATCCCATTCCTTCCATCGCAATTTGTCGTTAGCATTGGTAATCACAGGGCAAGCAGCCAGCTGTGACAGGTGCCATTCACCTTCAATAAGTACATTCTTAATAATCCCTGACCACTTTAGCTTATGGTGCACAGCCTTCTCCTGTGTAGCAGGATCTGTTAGCTTAATGTCTTTCAGGAATTCAGAGAGGGGTTTGACTGCCGGGACAGATGGTTCCTCCTCCTTCTCGGAGACCCTAAGATTATCTGGCTTCCACTTCTCAAACATTTTCACAACCTGTTCCAAGGTGTTCTGAGTATCTGAAGATGTAGTGGGCAAGGGTGATTGATGTCTGCTAACACACGCAGAGCCCTGGGATCAAGCCTCCTTTCTTTTCTGTGTAGCAGGGTTCTCAACAGACATAGGCAGGGCTTCAGTCTTCCATTTTACAGAGGCTAAGCAGGGCTGCTCATTTGAACGGCTTCAAAGGAAAGCAGCTAGGAGAAAGTTTCTTTTGCCAGTGTGTGACACAGCTGGAGAGCTGCAGAATGGTGCAGTGGATTCCAGGCTAGGCCATTCCTGTCTGGGTCTACACGCAGAAGGAGTGCTTTTTGTAAACGGCATTTCTATGGTTCTTCAATGGGGCTAGGATGTAAACGTGTTTCTGCTTCAAAGGAAAGCAGCTAGGAGAAAGTTTCTTTTGCCAGTGCGTGAAGCAGCGGGAAAGCTGCAGAATGGTGCAAGGGATTCCAGGCTAGGCCATTCCTGACTTGGTCTATAGCAGAAGGAGTGCTTTTTGTAGAACGAATTTCTATGTTTCTTCAATGGGGCAAGGATGTAAACGTGTTTCTGCTTCAAAGGAAAGCAGCTAGGAGAAAGTTTCTTTTGCCAGTGTGTGAGGGAGCTGTAAAGCTACAGAATGATGCAGGGGGTTCCAGGCTAGGCCATTCCTGACTGGGTCTACACGCAGAAGGAGTGCTTTTTCTAAACGGCATTTCTATGGCTCTTCAATGGGGCTAGGATGTAAACGTGTTTCTGCTTCAAAGGAAAGCAGCTAGGAGAAACTTTCTTTTGCCAGTGTGTGACGCAGGTCGAAAGTTGTAGAATGGGACAGGGGATTCCAGGCTAGGCCATTCCTGGCTGGGTCTATAAGCAGAAGGAGTGCTTTTTCTAAACGGCATTTCTATGATTCTTCAATGGGGCTAGGATGTAAACGTGTTTCTTCTTCAAAGGAAAGCAGCTAGGAGAAAGTTTCTTTTTCCAGTGTGTGAGGGAGCTGGAAAGCTATAGAATGGTGCAGGGAATTCCAGGCTAGGCCATTCCTGTGTGGGTCTACACGCAGAAGGAGTGCTTTTTCTCAACGGCATTTCTATGGTTCTTCAAAGGGGCTAGGATGTAAACGTGTTTCTGCTTCAAAGGAAAGCAGCTAGGAGAAAGTTTCTTTGGCCAGTGTGTTGTCGCAGCAGGAAAGCTGCAGAATGGTGTAGGGGATTCCAGGCTAGGTAATTCCTGGCTGGGTCTATAAGCAGAAGGAATGCTTTTTCTAAACGGCATTTCTATGGTTCTTCAATGGGGCTAGGATGTAAACGTGTTTCTGCTTCAAAGAAAGCAGCTAGGAGAAAGTTTTTTTGCCAGTGTGTGACACAGCTGGAAAGCTGCGGAATGGTGCAGGGGATTCCAGGCTAGGCCATTCCTGGCTGGGTCTATAAGCAGAAGGAGTGCTTTTTCTAAACGGCATTTCTATGGTTCTTCAATGGGGCTAGGATGTAAACGTGTTTCTGCTTCAAAGAAAGCAGCTGGGAGAAAGTTTCTTTTGCCAGTGTGTGAGGGACCTGGAAAGCTGCAGAATGGTGTAGGGGATTCCAGGCTAGGCCATTCCTGGCTGGGTCTATAATCTGAATGAGTGCTTTTTGTAAACCAAATTTCTATGTTTCTTCAATGGGGCAAGGATGTAAACGTGTTTTTGCTTCAAAGGAAAGCAGCTGGGAGAAAGTTTCTTTTGCCAGTGTGTGAGAGAGCTGGAAAGCTGCAGAATGGTGCAGGGGATTCCAGGCTAGGCCATTCCTGACTGGGTCTATAAGCAGAAAGAGTGCTTTTTGTAAAACGAATTTCTATGGTTCTTCAATGGGGCTAGGATGTAAACGTGTTTCTGCTTCAAAGGAAAGCAGCTAGGAGAAAGTTTCTTTTGCCAGTGTGTGAGGGATCGGGAAAGCTACAGAATGGTGCAGGGGATTCCAGGCTAGGCCATTCCTGGCTGGGTCTACACGCAGAAGGAGTGCTTTTTCTAAACGGCACTTCTATGGTTCTTCAAAGGGACTAGGATGTAAACGTGTTTCTGCTTCAAAGGAAAGCAGCTAGGAGAAAGTTTCTTTTGCCAGTGTGTGACACAGCTGGAAAGCTGCAGAATGGTGCAGGGGATTCCAGGCTAGGCCATTCCTGTCTGGGTCTACACGCTGAAGGGTGCTTTTTCTAAACCGCATTTCTATGGTTCTTCAATGGGGCTAGGATGTAAACGTGTTTCTGCTTCAAAGGAAAGTAGCTAGGAGAAAGTTTCTTTTGCCAGTGTGTGAGTGAGCTCTAGAGGTACAGAATGGTGTAGGGGATTCCAGGCTAGGCCATTCCTGGCTGGGTCTACACGCAGAAGGAATGCTTTTTCTCAACGGCATTTCTATGGTTCTTCAATGGGGCTAGGATGTAAACGTGTTTCTGCTTCAAAGGAAAGTAGCTAGGAGAAAGTTTCTTTTGCCAGTGTGTGACGCAGCTCGAAAGCTGTAGAATGGTGCAGGGGATTCCAGGCTAGGTCATTCCTGACTGGGTCTATAATCAGGAGTGCTTTTTGTAGAGAGAATTTCTATGGTTCTTCAAAGGGGCTAGGATGTAAACGTGTTTCTGCTTCAAAGGAAAGCAGCTAGGAGAAAGTTTCTTTTGCCATTATGTGACGCAGCTGGCAATCTGCCGAATGGTGTAGGGGATTCCAGGCTAGGCCATTCCTGACTGGGTCTATAAGCAGAAGGAATGCTTTTTGTAAACCGAATTTCTATGGTTATTCAATGGGGCTAGGATGTAAACGTTTTTCTGTTTAAAGGAAAGCCGCTAGGAGAAAGTTTCTTTTGCCAGTGTGTGAGGGAGCTGGAAACCTGGAGAACGGTGCAGGGGATTCCAGGCTAGGCCATTCCTGACTGGGTCTATAAGCAGAAGGAGTGCTTTTTGTAGAGCGAATTTCTATGGTTCTTCAAAGGGGCTAGGATGTAAACGTGTTTCTGCTTCAAAGGAAAGCAGCTAGGAGAAAGTTTCTTTTGCCAGTATGTGACGCAGCTGGAAAGCTGCAGAATGGTGTAGGGGATTCCAGGCTAGGCCATTCCTGACTGGGTCCATAAGCAGAAGGAATGCTTTTTGTAAACCGAATTTCTATGGTTCTTCAATGGGGCTAGGATGTAAACGTGTTTCTGCTTCAAAGGAAAGCAGCGAGGAGAAAGTTTCTTTTGCCGGTGTGTTACGCAGCTGAAAAGCTGCAGAATGGTGCAGAGGATTCCAGGCTGGGCCATTCCTGGGTGGGTCTACACGCAGAAGGAATGCTTTTTCTAAACGGCATTTCTATGGTTCTTCAATGGGGCTAGGATGTAAACGTGTTTCTGCTTCAAAGGAAAGCAGCTAGGATAAACTTTCTTTTGCCAGTGTGTGAGGGATCCGGAAAGCTGCAGAATGGTGCAGGGGATTCCAGGCTGGGCCATTCCTGGCTGGGTATATAAGCAGTAGGAGTGATTTTTTTAAAGCGAATTTCTATGGTTCTTCAATGGGCCTTGGATGTAAACGTTTTTCTGTTTAAAGGAAAGCCGCTAGGAGAAAGTTTCTTTTGCCAGTGTGTGACGCAGCTGGAAAGCTGTAGAATGGTGCAGGGGATTCCAGGCTAGGCCATTCCTGGCTGGGCCTACACGCAGAAGGAGTGCTTTTTCTAAACGGCATTTCTATGGTTCGTAAATGGGGCGAGGATGTAAACGTGTTTCTGCTTCAAAGGAAAGCAGCTAGGAGAAAGTTTCTTTTGCCAGTGTGTGAGTGAGCTCTAGAGGTACAGAATGGTGTACGGGATTCCAGGCTAGGCCATTCCTGGCTGGGTGTACACGCAGAAGGAATGCTTTTTCTCAACGGCATTTCTATGGTTCTTCAACGGGCCTAGGATGTAAACGTGTTTCTGCTTCAAAGGAAAGTAGCTAGGAGAAAGTTTCTTTTGCCAGTGTGTGACGCAGCTCGAAAGCTGTAGAATGGTGCAGGGGTTTCCAGGCTAGGTCATTCCTGAATGGGTCTATAATCAGAAGGAGTGCTTTTTGTAGAGAGAATTTCTATGGTTCTTCAAAGGGGCTAGGATGTAAACGTGTTTCTGCTTCAAAGGAAAGCAGCTAGGAGAAAGTTTCTTTTGCCAATATGTGACGCAGCTGGAAAGCTGCCGAATGGTGTAGGGGATTCCAGGCTAGGCCATTCCTGACTGGGTCTATAAGCAGAAGGAATGCTTTTTGTAAACCGAATTTCTATGGTTCTTCAATGGGGCTAGGATGTAAACGTTTTTCTGTTTAAAGGAAACACGCTAGGAGAAAGTTTCTTTTGCCAGTGTGTGAGGGAGCTGGAAAGCTAGAGAATGGTGCAGGGGATTCCAGGCTAGGCCATTCCTGGCTGGGTCTACACGCAGAAGGAGTGCTTTTTCTAAACGGCATTTCTATGGTTCGTCAATGGGGCTAGGATGTAAACGTGTTCCTGCTTCAAAGGAAAGCAGCTAGGAGAAAGTTTCTTTTGCCAGTGTGTGATGCAGCTGGAAAGCTGTGGAATGGTGCAGGGGATTCCAGGCTAGGCCATTCCTGTCTGGGTCTACACGCTGAAGGGTGCTTTTTCTAAACCGCATTTCTATGGTTCTTCAAAGGGGCAAGGATGTAAACGTGTTTCTGCTTCAAAGGAAAGTAGCTAGGAGAAAGTTTCTTTTGCCAGTGTGTGAGTGAGCTCTAGAGGTGCAGAATGGTGGAGGGGATTCCAGGCTAGGCCATTCCTGGCTGGGTCTACACGCAGAAGGAATGCTTTTTCTCAACGGCATTTCTATGGTTCTTCAATGGGGCTAGGATGTAAACGTGTTTCTGCTTCAAAGGAAAGTAGCTAGGAGAAAGTTTCTTTTGCCAGTGTGTGACGCAGCTCGAAAGCTGTAGAATGGTGCAGGGGATTCCAGGCTAGGTCATTCCTGACTGGGTCTATAATCAGAAGGAGTGCTTTTTGTAGAGAGAATTTCTATGGTTCTTCAAAGGGGCTAGGATGTAAACGTGTTTCTGCTTCAAAGGAAAGCAGCTAGGAGAAAGTTTCTTTTGCCAATATGTGACGCAGCTGGAAAGCTGCAGAATGGTGTAGGGGATTCCAGGCTAGGCCATTCCTGACTGGGTCTATAAGCAGAAGGAATGCTTTTTGTAAACCGAATTTCTATGGTTCTTCAATGGGGCTAGGATGTAAACGTTTTTCTGTTTAAAGGAAAGACGCTAAGAGAAAGTTTCTTTTGCCAGTGTGTGAGGGAGCTGGAAAGCTAGAGAATGGTGCAGGGGATTCCAGGCTAGGCCATTCCTGGCTGGGTCTACACGCAGAAGGAGTGCTTTTTCTAAACGGCATTTCTACGGTTTGTCAAAGGGGCTAGGATGTAAACGTGTTCCTGCTTCAAAGGAAAGCAGCTAGGAGAAAGTTTCTTTTGCCAGTGTGTGACGCAGCTGGAAAGCTGTGGAATGGTGCAGGGGATTCCAGGCTAGGCCATTCCTGTCTGGGTCTACACGCTGAAGGGTGCTTTTTCTAAACCGCATTTCTATGGTTCTTCAATGGGGCTAGGATGTAAACGTGTTTCTGCTTCAAAGGAAAGTAGCTAGGAGAAAGTTTCTTTTGCCAGTGTGTGAGTGAGCTCTAGAGGTGCAGAATGGTGGAGGGGATTCCAGGCTAGGCCATTCCTGGCTGGGTCTACACGCAGAAGGAATGCTTTTTCTCAACGGCATTTCTATGGTTCTTCAATGGGGCTAGGATGTAAACGTGTTTCTGCTTCAAAGGAAAGTAGCTAGGAGAAAGTTTCTTTTGCCAGTGTGTGACGCAGCTCGAAAGCTGTAGAATGGTGCAGGGGATTCCAGGCTAGGTCATTCCTGACTGGGTCTATAATCAGGAGTGCTTTTTGTAGAGAGAATTTCTATGGTTCTTCAAAGGGGCTAGGATGTAAACGTGTTTCTGCTTCAAAGGAAAGCAGCTAGGAGAAAGTTTCTTTTGCCATTATGTGACGCAGCTGGCAATCTGCCGAATGGTGTAGGGGATTCCAGGCTAGGCCATTCCTGACTGGGTCTATAAGCAGAAGGAATGCTTTTGTAAACCGAATTTCTATGGTTCTTCAATGGGGCTAGGATGTAAACGTTTTTCTGTTTAAAGGAAAGCCGCTAGGAGAAAGTTTCTTTTGCCAGTGTGTGAGGGAGCTGGAAACCTGGAGAACGGTGCAGGGGATTCCAGGCTAGGCCATTCCTGACTGGGTCTATTAGCAGAAGGAGTGCTTTTTGTAGAGAGAATTTCTATGGTTCTTCAAAGGGGCTAGGATGTAAACGTGTTCCTGCTTCAAAGGAAAGCAGCTAGGAGAAAGTTTCTTTTGCCAGTATGTGACGCAGCTGGAAAGCTGCAGAATGGTGTAGGGGATTCCAGGCTAGGCCATTCCTGACTGGGTCCATAAGCAGAAGGAATGCTTTTTGTAAACCGAATTTCTATGGTTCTTCAATGGGGCTAGGATGTAAACGTGTTTCTGCTTCAAAGGGAAGCAGCGAGGAGAAAGTTTCTTTTGCCGGTGTGTTACGCAGCTGAAAAGCTGCAGAATGGTGCAGAGGATTCCAGGCTGGGCCATTCCTGGGTGGGTCGACACGCAGAAGGAATGCTTTTTCTAAACGGCATTTCTATGGTTCTTCAATGGGGCTAGGATGTAAACGTGTTTCTGCTTCAAAGGAAAGCAGCTAGGATAAACTTTCTTTTGCCAGTGTGTGAGGGATCCGGAAAGCTGCAGAATGGTGCAGGGGATTCCAGGCTGGGCCATTCCTGGCTGGGTCTATAAGCAGTAGGAGTGATTTTTTTAAAGCGAATTTCTATGGTTCTTCAATGGACCTTGGATGTAAACGTTTTTCTGTTTAAAGGAAAGCAGCTAGGAGAAAGTTTCTTTTGCCAGTGTGTGAGGGAGCTGGAGAGCTACAGAATGGTGCAGGGGATTGCAGGCTAGGCCATTCCTGGCTGGGCCTACACGCAGAAGGAGTGCTTTTTCTAAACGGCATTTCTATGGTTCGTCAATGGGGCTAGCATGTAAACGTGTTTCTGCTTCAAAGGAAAGCAGCCAGGAGAAAGTTTCTTTTGCCAGTGTGTGAGTGAGCTCTAGAGGTACAGAATGGTGTACGGGATTCCAGGCTAGGCCATTCCTGGCTGGGTCTACACGCAGAAGGAATGCTTTTTCTCAACGGCATTTCTATGGTTCTTCAACGGGGCTAGGATGTAAACATGTTTCTGCTTCAAAGGAAAGTAGCTAGGAGAAAGTTTCTTTTGCCAGTGTGTGACGCAGCTCGAAAGCTGTAGAATGGTGCAGGGGTTTCCAGGCTAGGTCATTCCTGACTGCGTCTATAATCAGAAGGAGTGCTTTTTGTAGAGAGAATTTCTATGGTTCTTCAAAGGGGCTAGGATGTAAACGTGTTTCTGCTTCAAAGGAAAGCAGCTAGGAGAAAGTTTCTTTTGCCAATATGTGACGCAGCTGGAAAGCTGCAGAATGGTGTAGGGGATTCCAGGCTAGGCCATTCCTGACTGGGTCTATAAGCAGAAGGAATGCCTTTTGTAAACCGAATTTCTATGGTTCTTCAATGGGGCTAGGATGTAAACGTTTTTCTGTTTAAAGGAAAGCCGCTAGGAGAAAGTTTCTTTTGCCAGTGTGTGAGGGAGCTGGAAAGCTAGAGAATGGTGCAGGGGATTCCAGGCTAGGCCATTCCTGGCTGGGTCTACACGCAGAAGGAGTGCTTTTTCTAAACGGCATTTCTATGGTTCGTCAATGGGGCTAGGATGTAAACGTGTTCCTGCTTCAAAGGAAAGCAGCTAGGAGAAAGTTTCTTTTGCCAGTGTGTGACGCAGCTGGAAAGCTGAAGAAGGTGTAGGGGATTCCAGGCTAGGCCATTCCTGGATGGGTCTATAAGCAGAAGGAGTGCTTTTTCTA
This sequence comes from Pogoniulus pusillus, assembly GCF_015220805.1. NCBI lineage: Eukaryota > Metazoa > Chordata > Aves > Piciformes > Lybiidae > Pogoniulus > Pogoniulus pusillus. The sequence continues at coordinate 91,221,453 of NC_087309.1, forward strand.
AACGGCATTTCTATGGTTCTTCAATGGGGCTAGGATGTAAACGTGTTTCTGCTTCAAAGGAAAGCAGCTAGGAGAAAGTTTCTTTTGCCAGTGTGTGAGGGATCTCTAGAGGTACAGAATGGTGCAGGGGATTCCAGGCTAGGCCATTCCTGGCTGGGTCTACACGCAGAAGGAATGCTTTCTCTAAACGGCATTTCTATGGTTCTTCAATGGGGCTAGGATGTAAACGTGATTCTGCTTCAAAGGAAAGCAGCTAGGAGAAAGTTTCTTTTGCCAGTGTGTGACGCAGCTGGAAAGCTGCAGAATGGTGTAGGGGATTGCAGGCTAGGTCATTCCTGACTGGGTCTATAAGCAGAAGGAGTGCTTTTTGTAGAGCGAATTTCTATGGTTCTTCAAAGGGGCTAGGATGTAAACGTGTTTCTGCTTCAAAGGAAAGCAGCTAGGAGAAAGTTTCTTTTGCCAGTGTGTGACGCAGCTGGAAAGCTGCAGAATGGTGTAGGGGATTCCAGGCTAGGTCATTCCTGACTGGGTCTATAAGCAAAAGGAGTGCTTTTTGTAGAGCGAATTTCTATGGTTCTTCAATGGGGCTAGGATGTAAACGTGTTTCTGCTTCAAGGGAAAGCAGCTAGGAGAAAATTTCATTTGCCAGTGTGTGAGGGAGATGGAAAGCTGCAGAATGGTGCAGGGGATTCCAGGCTAGGCCTTTCCTGGCTGGGTATACACGCAGAAGGAGTGCTTTTTCTAAACGGCATTTCTATGGTTCTTCAATGGGGCTAGGATGTAAACGTGTTTCTGCTTCAATGGAAAGCAGCTAGGAGAAAGTTTCTTTTGCCAGTGTGTGAGGGAGCTGGAAAGCTACAGAATGGTGCAGGGGATTTCAGGCTAGGCCATTCCTGGCTGGGTCTACACGCAGAAGGAATGCTTTTTCTAAACGACATTTCTATGGTTCTTCAATGGGGCTAGGATGTAATCGTGTTTCTGCTTCAAAGGAAAGCAGCTAGGAGAAAGTTTCTTTTGCCAGTGTGTGAGGGATCGGGAAAGCTGCAGAATGGTGTAGGGGATTCCAGGCTAGGTCATTCCTGGCTGGGTCTATAAGCAGAATGAGTGCTTTTTGTAAAACGAATTTCTATGGTTCTTCAATGGGGCAAGGATGTAAACGTGTTTCTGCTTCAAAGGAAAGCAGCTAGGAGAAAGTTTCTTTTGCCAGTGTGTGACGCAGCTCGAAAGCTGCAGAATGGTGCAGGGGATTCCAGGCTAGGCCATTCCTGACTGGGTCTATAAGCAGAATGAATGCTTTTTGTAAACCGAATTTCTATGGTTCTTCAATGGGGCTAGGATGTAAACGTGTTTCTGCTTCAAAGGAAAGCAGCTGGGAGAAAGTTTCTTTTGCCAGTGTGTGAGGGAGCTGGAAAGCTGCAGAATGGTGCAGGGGATTCCAGGCTAGGCCATTCCTGACTGGGTCTATAAGCAGAAAGAGTGCTTTTGTAAACCGAATTTCTATGGTTCTTCAATGGGGCTAGGATGTAAACGTGTTTCTGCTTCAAAGGAAAGCAGCTAGGAGAAAGTTTCTTTTGCCAGTGTGTGAGGGATCGGGAAAGCTGCAGAATGGTGCAGGGGATTCCAGGCTAGGCCATTCCTGGCTGGGTCTACACGCAGAAGGAGTGCTTTTTCTAAACGGCACTTCTATGGTTCTTCAAAGGGACTAGGATGTAAACGTGTTTCTGCTTCAAAGGAAAGCAGCTAGGAGAAAGTTTCTTTTGGCAGTGTGTGACACAGCTGGAAAGCTGCGGAATGGTGCAGGGGATTCCAGGCTAGGCCATTCCTGTCTGGGTCTACACGCTGAAGGGTGCTTTTTCTAAACGGCATTTCTATGGTTCTTCAATGGGGCTAGGATGTAAACGTGTTTCTGCTTCAAAGGAAAGCAGCTAGGAGAAAGTTTCTTTTGCCAATATGTGACGCAGCTGGCAAGCTGCCGAATGGTGTAGGGGATTCCAGGCTAGGCCATTCCTGACTGGGTCTATAAGCAGAAGGAATGCTTTTTGTAAACCGAATTTCTATGGTTCTTCAATGGGGCTAGGATGTAAACGTTTTTCTGCTTCAAAGGAAAGCAGCTAGGAGAAAGTTTCTTTTGCCAGTGTGTGAGGGAGCTGGAAAGCTGGAGAATGGTGCAGGGGATTCCAGGCTAGGCCATTCCTGACTGGGTCTATAAGCAGAGGAGTGCTTTTTGTAGAGCGAATTTCTATGGTTCTTCAAAGGGGCTAGGATGTAAACGTGTTTCTGCTTCAAAGGAAAGCAGCTAGGAGAAAGTTTCTTTTGCCAGTGTGTGACGCAGCTGGAAAGCTGCAGAATGGTGTAGGGGATTCCAGGCTAGGCCATTCCTGGATGGGTCTATAAGCAGAAGGAATGCTTTTTGTAAACCGAATTTCTATGGTTCTTCAATGGGGCTAGGATGTAAACGTGTTTCTGCTTCAAAGGAAAGCAGCTAGGAGAAAGTTTCTTTTGCCAGTGTGTGACGCAGCTGAAAGCTGCAGAATGGTGCAGAGGGATTCCAGGCTAGGGCCATTCCTGTCTGGGTCTACACGCAGAAGGAATGCTTTTTCTAACCGGCATTTCTATGGTTCTTCAATGGGGCTAGGATGTAAACGTGTTTCTGCTTCAAAGGAAAGCAGCTAGGAGAAAGTTTCTTTTGCCAGTGTGTGAGGGATCCGGAAAGCTGCAGAATGGTGCAGGGGATTCCAGGCTAGGGCCATTCCTGGCTGGGTCTATAAGCAGAAGGAGTGCTTTTTTTAAAGCGAATTTCTATGGTTCTTCAATGGGCCTAGGATGTAAACGTGTTTCTGCTTCAAAGGAAAGCAGCTAGGAGAAAGTTTCTTTTGCCAGTGTGTGAGGGAGCTGGAAAGCTGCAGAATGGTGCAGGGGATTCCAGGCTAGGCCATTCCTGGCTGGGTCTACACGCAGAAGGAGTGCTTTTTCTAAACGGCATTTCTATGGTTCTTCAATGGGCTAGGATGTAAACGTGTTTCTGCTTCAAAGGAAAGCAGCTAGGAGAAAGTTTCTTTTGCCAGTGTGTGGCGCAGCTGGAAAGCTGTAGAATGGTGCAGGGGATTCCAGGCTAGGTCATTCCTGACTGGGTCTATAAGCAGAAGGAGTGCTTTTTGTAGACGAATTTCTATGGTTCTTCAAAGGGGCTAGGATGTAAACGTGTTTCTGCTTCAAAGGAAAGCAGCTAGGAGAAAGTTTCTTTTGCCAATATGTGACGCAGCTGGAAAGCTGCAGAATGGTGTAGGGGATTCCAGGCTAGGCCATTCCTGACTGGGTCTATAAGCAGAAGGAATGCTTTTTGTAAACCGAATTTCTATGGTTCTTCAATGGGCCCTGGATGTAAACGTTTTTCTGTTTAAAGGAAAGCCGCTAGGAGAAAGTTTCTTTTGCCGGTGTGTTACGCAGCTGAAAAGCTGCAGAATGGTGCAGAGGATTCCAGGCTGGGCCATTCCTGTCTGGGTCTATAAGCAGTAGGAGTGATTTTTTTAAAGCGAATTTCTATGGTTCTTCAATGGGCCTTGGATGTAAACGTGTTTCTGCTTCAAAGGAAAGTAGCTAGGAGAAAGTTTCTTTTGCCAGTGTGTGACGGAGCTCGAAAGCTGTAGAATGGTGCAGGGGATTCCAGGCTAGGTCATTCCTGAATGGTTATATAATCAGAAGGATTGCTTTTTGTAGAGAGAATTTCTATGCTTCTTCAATGGGGCTAGGATGTAAACGTGTTTCTGCTTCAAAGGAAAGCAGCTAGGAGAAAGTTTCTTTTGCCAGTGTGTGAGGGAGCTGGAAAGCTGCAGAATGGTGTAGGGGATTCCAGGCTAGGTCATTCCTGGCTGGGTCGATAAGCAGAATGAGTGCTTTCTGTAAACCAAATTTCTATGGTACTTCAATGGGGCTAGGATGTAAACGTGTATCTGCTTCAAAGGAAAGCAGCTGGGAGAAAGTTTCTTTTGCCAGTGTGTGAGGGAGCTGGAAAGCTGCAGAATGGTGTAGGGGATTCCAGGCTAGGCCATTCCTGGCTGGGTCTATAATCAGAATGAGTGCTTTTTGTAAACCGAATTTCTATGTTTCTTCAATGGGGCTAGGATGTAAACGTGTTTCTGCTTCAAAGGAAAGCAGCTAGGAGAAAGTTTCTTTTGCCAGTGTGTGAGGGAGCTGGAAAGCTGCAGAATGGTGCAGGGGATTCCAGGCTAGGCCATTCCTGACTGGGTCTATAAGCAGAAGGAGTGCTTTTTGTAAACCGAATTTCTATGGTTCTTCAATGGGGCTAGGATGTAAACGTGTTTCTGCTTCAAAGGAAAGCAGCTAGGAGAAAGTTTCTTTTGCCAGTGTGTGAGGGATCGGGAAAGCTACAGAATGGTGCAGGGGATTCCAGGCTAGGCCATTCCTGGCTGGGTCTACACGCAGAAGGAGTGCTTTTTCTAAACAGCACTTCTATGGTTCTTCAAAGGGACTAGGATGTAAACGTGTTTCTGCTTCAAAGGAAAGCAGCTAGGAGAAAGTTTCTTTTGCCAGTGTGTGACACAGCTGGAAAGCTGCGGAATGGTGCAGGGGATTCCAGGCTAGGCCATTCCTGTCTGGGTCTACACGCTGAAGGGTGCTTTTTCTAAACGGCATTTCTATGGTTCTTCAATGGGGCTAGGATGTAAACGTGTTTCTGCTTTAAAGGAAAGTAGCTAGGAGAAAGTTTCTTTTGCCAGTGTGTGACGCAGCTGGAGAGCTGGAGAACGGTGCAGGGGATTCCAGGCTAGGCCATTCCTGGGTGGGTCTATAAGCAGAAGGAGTGCTTTTTGTAAAGCGAATTTTTATGGTTCTTCATAGGGATAGGATGTAAACGTTTTTCTGCTTCAAAGGAAAGCAGCTAGGAGAAAGTTTCTTTTGACAGTGTGTGAGGGAGCTGGAAAGCTACAGAATGGTGCAGGGGATTCCAGGCTAGGCCATTCCTGGCTGGGTCTACACGCAGAAGGAGTGCTTTTTCTAAACGGCATTTCTATGCTTCTTCAATGGGGCTAGGATGTAAACGTGTTTCTGCTTCAAAGGAAAGCAGCTAGGAGAAAGTTTCTTTTGCCAGTGTATGAGTGAGCTCTAGAGGTACAGAATGGTATAGGGGATTCCAGGCTAGGCCATTCCTGGCTGGGTCTATAATCAGGAGTGCTTTTTGTAGAGAGAATTTCTATGGTTCTTCAAAGGGGCTAGGATGTAAACGTGTTTCTGCTTCAAAGGAAAGCAGCTAGGAGAAAGTTTCTTTTGCCAGTGTGTGACGCAGCTGGCAAGCTGCCGAATGGTGTAGGGGATTCCAGGCTAGGCCATTCCTGACTGGGTCTATAAGCAGAAGGAATGCTTTTTGTAAACCGAATTTCTATGGTTCTTCAATGGGGCTAGGATGTAAACGTTTTTCTGTTTAAAGGAAAGCCGCTAGGAGAAAGTTTCTTTTGCCAATGTGTGAGGGAGCTGGAAACCTGGAGAACGGTGCAGGGGATTCCAGGCTAGGCCATTCCTGACTGCGTCTATAAGCAGAAGGAGTGCTTTTTGTAGAGCGAATTTCTATGGTTCTTCAAAGGGGCTAGGATGTAAACGTGTTTCTGCTTCAAAGGAAAGCAGCTAGGAGAAAGTTTCTTTTGCCAGTATGTGACGCAGCTGGAAAGCTGCAGAATGGTGTAGGGGATTCCAGGCTAGGCCATTCCTGACTGGGTCCATAAGCAGAAGGACTGCTTTTTGTAAACCGAATTTCTATGGTTCTTCAAAGGGGCTAGGATGTAAACGTGTTTCTGCTTCAAAGGAAAGCAGCGAGGAGAAAGTTTCTTTTGCCGGTGTGTTACGCAGCTGGAAAGCTGCAGAATGGTGCAGAGGATTCCAGGCTGGGCCATTCCTGTCTGGGTCTACACGCAGAAGGAATGCTTTTTCTAAACGGCATTTCTATGGTTCTTCAATGGGGCTAGGATGTAAACGTGTTTCTGCTTCAAAGGAAAGCAGCTAGGATAAACTTTGTTTTGCCAGTGTGTGAGTGATCCGGAAAGCTGCAGAATGGTGTAGGGGATTCCAGGCTGGGCCATTCCTGGCTGGGTCTATAAGCAGTAGGAGTGATTTTTTTAAAGCGAATTTCTATGGTTCTTCAATGGGCCTTGGATGTAAACGTTTTTCTGTTTAAAGGAAAGCCGCTAGGAGAAAGTTTCTTTTGCCAGTGTGTGAGGGAGCTGGAGAGCTACAGAATGGTGCAGGGGATTCCAGGCTAGGCCATTCCTGGCTGGGTCTACACGCAGAAGGAGTGCTTTTTCTAAACGGCATTTCTATGGTTCTTCAATGGGGCTAGGATGTAAACGTGTTTCTGCTTCAAAGGAAAGCAGCTAGGAGAAAGTTTCTTTTGCCAGTGTGTGAGTGATCCGGAAAGCTGCAGAATGGTGTAGGGGATTCCAGGCTAGGCCATTCCTGGCTGGGTCTACACGCAGAAGGAATGCTTTTTCTCAACGGCATTTCTATGGTTCTTCAATGGGGCTAGGATGTAAACGTGTTTCTGCTTCAAAGGAAAGCAGCTAGGAGAAAGTTTCTTTTGCCAGTGTGTGACGGAGCTCGAAAGCTGTAGAATGGTGCAGGGGATTCCAGGCTAGGTCGTTCCTGACTGGGTATATAATCAGAAGGATTGCTTTTTGTAGAGAGAATTTCTATGGTTCTTCAAAGGGGCTAGGATGTAAACGTGTTTCTGCTTCAAAGGAAAGCAGCTAGGAGAAAGTTTCTTTTGCCAGTGTGTGAGGGATCGGGAAAGCTGCAGAATGGTGTAGGGGATTCCAGGCTAGGTAATTCCTGGCTGGGTCGATAAGCAGAATGAGTGCTTTCTCTAAACCAAATTTCTATGGTACTTCAATGGGGCTAGGATGTAAACGTGTATCTGCTTCAAAGAAAGCAGCTGGGAGAAAGTTTCTTTTGCCAGTGTGTGAGGGACCTGGAAAGCTGCAGAATGGTGTAGGGGATTCCAGGCTAGGCCATTCCTGGCTGGGTCTATAATCTGAATGAGTGCTTTTTGTAAACCGAATTTCTATGTTTCTTCAATGGGGCAAGGATGTAAACGTGTTTTTGCTTCAAAGGAAAGCAGCTGGGAGAAAGTTTCTTTTGCCAGTGTGTGAGGGAGCTGGAAAGCTGCAGAATGGTGCAGGGGATTCCAGGCTAGGCCATTCCTGACTGGGTCTATAAGCAGAATGAGTGCTTTTTGTAAACCGAATTTCTATGGTTCTTCAATGGGGCTAGGATGTAAACGTGTTTCTGCTTCAAAGGAAAGCAGCTAGGAGAAAGTTTCTTTTGCCAGTGTGTGAGGGAGCTGGAAAGCTGCAGAATGGTGCAGGGGATTCCAGGCTAGGCCATTCCTGGCTGGGTCTACAAGCAGAAGGAGTGCTTTTTCTAAACGGCACTTCTATGGTTCTTCAATGGGCTAGGATGTAAACGTGTTTCTGCTTCAAAGGAAAGCAGCTAGGAGAAAGTTTCTTTTGCCAGTGTGTGACGCAGCTGGAAAGCTGCAGAATGGTGCAGGGGATTCCAGGCTAGGCCATTCCTGGCTGGGTCTACACGCAGAAGGAGTGCTTTTTCTAAACGGCATTTCTATGGTTCTTCAATGGGGCTAGGATGTAAACGTGTTTCTGCTTCAAAGGAAAGCAGCTAGGAGAAAGTTTCTTTTGCCAGTGTGTGACGCAGCTGGAAAGCTGTAGAATGGTGCAGGGGATTCCAGGCTAGGTCATTCCTGACTGGGTCTATAATCAGGAGTGCTTTTTGTAGAGAGAATTTCTATGGTTCTTCAAAGGGGCTAGGATGTAAACGTGTTTCTGCTTCAAAGGAAAGCAGCTAGGAGAAAGTTTCTTTTGCCAATATGTGACGCATCTGGCAAGCTGCCGAATGGTGTAGGGGATTCCAGGCTAGGCCATTCCTGACTGGGTCTATAAGCAGAAGGAATGCTTTTTGTAAACCGAATTTCTATGGTTCTTCAATGGGGCTAGGATGTAAACGTTTTTCTGTTTAAAGGAAAGCCGCTAGGAGAAATTTTCTTTTGCCAATGTGTGAGGGAGCTGGAAACCTGGAGAACGGTGCAGGGGATTCCAGGCTAGGCCATTCCTCACTGGGTCTATAAGCAGAAGGAGTGCTTTTTGTAGAGCGAATTTCTATGGTTCTTCAAAGGGGCTAGGATGTAAACGTGTTTCTGCTTCAAAGGAAAGCAGCTAGGAGAAAGTTTCTTGTGCCAGTATGTGACGCAGCTGGAAAGCTGCCGAATGGTGTAGGGGATTCCAGGGTAGGCCATTCCTGACTGGGTCCATAAGCAGAAGGAATGCTTTTTGTAAACCGAATTTCTATGGTTCTTCAATGGGGCTAGGATGTAAACGTGTTTCTGCTTCAAAGGAAAGCAGCGAGGAGAAAGTTTCTTTTGCCGGTGTGTTACGCAGCTGAAAAGCTGCAGAATGGTGCAGAGGATTCCAGGCTGGGCCATTCCTGTCTGGGTCTACACGCAGAAGGAATGCTTTTTCTAAACGGCATTTCTATGGTTCTTCAATGGGGCTAGGATGTAAACGTGTTTCTGCTTCAAAGGAAAGCAGCTAGGAGAAAGTTTCTTTTGCCAGTGTGTGAGGGATCGGGAAAGCTGCAGAATGGTGTAGGGGATTCCAGGCTAGGTAATTCCTGGCTGGGCCGATAAGCAGAAAGAGTGCTTTCTGTAAACCAAATTTCTATGGTACTTCAATGGGGCTAGGATGTAAACGTGTATCTGCTTCAAAGAAAGCAGCTGGGAGAAAGTTTCTTTTGCCAGTGTGTGAGGGACCTGGAAAGCTGCAGAATGGTGTAGGGGATTCCAGGCTAGGCCATTCCTGGCTGGGTCTATAATCTGAATGAGTGCTTTTTGTAAACCGAATTTCTATGTTTCTTCAATGGGGCAAGGATGTAAACGTGTTTTTGCTTCAAAGGAAAGCAGCTGGGAGAAAGTTTCTTTTGCCAGTGTGTGAGGGAGCTGGAAAGCTGCAGAATGGTGCAGGGGATTCCAGGCTAGGCCATTCCTGACTGGGTCTATAAGCAGAATGAGTGCTTTTTGTAAACCGAATTTCTATGGTTCTTCAATGGGGCTAGGATGTAAACATGTTTCTGCTTCAAAGGAAAGCAGCTAGGAGAAAGTTTCTTTTGCCAGTGTGTGAGGGATCGGGAAAGCTACAGAATGGTGCAGGGGATTCCAGGCTAGGCCATTCCTGGCTGGGTCTACACGCAGAAGGAGTGCTTTTTCTAAACGGCACTTCTATGGTTCTTCAAAGGGACTAGGATGTAAACGTGTTTCTGCTTCAAAGGAAAGCAGCTAGGAGAAAGTTTCTTTTGCCAGTGTGTGACACAGCTGGAAAGCTGCGGAATGGTGCAGGGGATTCCAGGCTAGGCCATTCCTGTCTGGGTCTACACGCTGAAGGGTGCTTTTTCTAAACGGCATTTATATGGTTCTTCAATGGGGCTAGGATGTAAACGTGTTTCTGCTTTAAAGGAAAGTAGCTAGGAGAAAGTTTCTTTTGCCAGTGTGTGACGCAGCTGGAGAGCTGGAGAACGGTGTAGGGGATTCCAGGCTAGGCCATTCCTGACTGGGTCTATAAGCAGAAAGAGTGCTTTTTGTAAAGCGAATTTTTATGGTTCTTCAATAGGGATAGGATGTAAACGTTTTTCTGCTTCAAAGGAAAGCAGCTAGGAGAAAGTTTCTTTTGCCAGTGTGTGAGGGAGCTGGAAAGCTGCAGAATGGTGCAGGGGATTCCAGGCTAGGCCATTCCTGATTGGGTCTACACGCAGAAGGAGTGCCTTTTCTAAACGGAATTTCTATGATTCTTCAATGGGGCTAGGATGTAAACGTGTTTCTGCTTCAAAGGAAAGAAGCTAGGAGAAAGTTTCTTTTGCCAGTGTGTGAGTGAGCTCTAGAGGTACAGAATGGTGTAGGGGATTCCAGGCTAGGCCATTCCTGGCTGGGTCTACACGCAGAAGGAATGCTTTTTCTCAACGGCATTTCTATGGTTCTTCAATGGGGCTAGGATGTAAACGTGTTTCTGCTTCAAAGGAAAGTAGCTAGGAGAAAGTTTCTTTTGCCAGTGTGTGACGCAGCTCGAAAGCTGTAGAATGGTGCAGGGGATTCCAGGCTAGGTCATTCCTGACTGGGTCTGTAATCAGGAGTGCTTTTTGTAGAGAGAATTTCTATGGTTCTTCAAAGGGGCTAGGACGTAAACGTGTTTCTGCTTCAAAGGAAAGCAGCTAGGAGAACGTTTCTTTTGCCAATATGTGACGCATCTGGCAAGCTGCCGAATGGTGTAGGGGATTCCAGGCTAGGCCATTCCTGACTGGGTCTATAAGCAGAATGAATGCTTTTTGTAAACCGAATTTCTATGGTTCTTCAATGGGGCTAGGATGTAAACGTTTTTCTGTTTAAAGGAAAGCCGCTAGGAGAAAGTTTCTTTTGCCAATGTGTGAGGGAGCTGGAAACCTGGAGAACGGTGCAGGGGATTCCAGGCTAGGCCATTCCTGACTGCGTCTATAAGCAGAAGGAGTGCTTTTTGTAGAGTGAATTTCTATGGTTCTTCTAAGGGGCTAGGATGTAAACGTGTTTCTGCTTCAAAGGAAAGCAGCTAGGAGAAAGTTTCTTTTGCCAGTATGTGACGCAGCTGGAAAGCTGCAGAATGGTGTAGGGGATTCCAGGCTAGGCCATTCCTGACTGGGTCCATAAGCAGAAGGAATGCTTTTTGTAAACCGAATTTCTATGGTTCTTCAATGGGGCTAGGATGTAAACGTGTTTCTGCTTCAAAGGAAAGCAGCGAGGAGAAAGTTTCTTTTGCCGGTGTGTTACGCAGCTGAAAAGCTGCAGAATGGTGCAGAGGATTCCAGGCTGGGCCATTCCTGTCTGGGTCTACACGCAGAAGGAATGCTTTTTCTAAACGGCATTTCTATGGTTCTTCAATGGGGCTGGGATGTAAACGTGTTTCTGCTTCAAAGGAAAGCAGCTAGGAGAAAGTTTCTTTTGCCAGTGTGTGAGTGATCCGGAAAGCTGCAGAATGGTGCAGGGGATTCCAGGCTGGGCCATTCCTGGCTGGGTCTATAAGCAGTAGGAGAGATTTTTTTAAAGCGAATTTCTATGGTTCTTCAATGGGCCTTGGATGTAAACGTTTTTCTGTTTAAAGGAAAGCCGCTAGGAGAAAGTTTCTTTTGCCAGTGAGTGAGGGAGCTGGAGAGCTGCAGAATGGTGCAGTGGATTCCAGGCTAGGCCATTCCTGGCTGGGTCTACACGCAGAAGGAGTGCTTTTTCTAAACGGCATTTCTATGGTTCGTCAATGGGGCTAGGATGTAAACGTGTTTCTGCTTCAAAGGAAAGCAGCTAGGAGAAAGTTTCTTTTGCCAGTGTGTGAGTGAGCTCTAGAGGTACAGAATGGTGCAGGGGATTCCAGGCTAGGCCATTCCTGGCTGGGTCTACACGCAGAAGGAATGCTTTTTCTCAACGGCATTTCTATGGTTCTTCAAAGGGGCTAGGATGTAAACGTGTTTCTGCTTCAAAGGAAAGCAGCTAGGAGAACGTTTCTTTTGACAGTGTGTGAGGGATCGGGAAAGCTGCAGAATGGTGTAGGGGATTCCAGGCTAGGTAATTCCTGGCTGGGTCGATAAGCAGAATGAGTGCTTTCTGTAAACCAAATTTCTATGGTACTTCAATGGGGCTAGGATGTAAACGTGTTTCTGCTTCAAAGGAAAGCAGCTAGGAGAAAGTTTCTTTTGCCAGTGTGTGAGGGACCTGGAAAGCTGCAGAATGGTGTAGGGGATTCCAGGCTAGGCCATTCCTGGCTGGGTCTATAATCTGAATGAGTGCTTTTTGTAAACCGAATTTCTATGTTTCTTCAATGGGGCAAGGATGTAAACGTGTTTCTGCTTCAAAGGAAAGCAGCTAGGGAGAAAGTTTCTTTTGCCAGTGTGTGAGGGAGCTGGAAAGCTGCAGAATGGTGCAGGGGATTCCAGGCTAGGCCATTCCTGACTGGGTCTATAAGCAGAATGAGTGCTTTTTGTAAACCGAATTTCTATGGTTCTTCAATGGGGCTAGGATGTAAACGTGTTTCTGCTTCAAAGGAAAGCAGCTAGGAGAAAGTTTCTTTTGCCAATGTGTGAGGGAGCTGGAAAGCTGGAGAACGGTGCAGGGGATTCCAGGCTAGGCCATTCCTGACTGGGTCTATAAGCAGAAGGAGTGCTTTTTGTAGAGCGAATTTCTATGGTTCTTCAAAGGGGCTAGGATGTAAACGTGTTTCTGCTTCACAGGAAAGCAGCTAGGAGAAAGTTTCTTTTGCCAGTATGTGACGCAGCTGGAAAGCTGCAGAATGGTGTAGGGGATTCCAGGCTAGGCCATTCCTGACTGGGTCCATAAGCAGAAGGAATGCTTTTTGTAAACCGAATTTCTATGGTTCTTCAATGGGGCTAGGATGTAAACGTGTTTCTGCTTCAAAGGAAAGCAGCGAGGAGAAAGTTTCTTTTGCCGGTGTGTTACGCAGCTGAAAAGCTGCAGAATGGTGCAGAGGATTCCAGGCTGGGCCATTCCTGTCTGGGTCTACACGCAGAAGGAATGCTTTTTCTAAACGGCATTTCTATGGTTCTTCAATGGGGCTAGGATGTAAACGTGTTTCTGCTTCAAAGGAAAGCAGCTAGGATAAACTTTGTTTTGCCAGTGTGTGAGTGATCCGGAAAGCTGCAGAATGGTGCAGGGGATTCCAGGCTGGGCCATTCCTGGCTGGGTCTATAAGCAGTAGGAGTGATTTTTTTAAAGCGAATTTCTATGGTTCTTCAATGGGCCTTGGATGTAAACGTTTTTCTGCTTCAAAGGAAAGCCGCTAGGAGAAAGTTTCTTTTGCCAGTGAGTGAGGGAGCTGGAGAGCTGCAGAATGGTGCAGGGGATTCCAGGCTAGGCCATTCCTGGCTGGGTCTACACGCAGAAGGAGTGCTTTTTCTAAACGGCATTTCTATGGTTCGTCAATGGGGCTAGGATGTAAACGTGTTTCTGCTTCAAAGGAAAGCAGCTAGGAGAAAGTTTCTTTTGCCAGTGTGTGAGTGAGCTCTAGAGGTACAGAATGGTGCAGGGGATTCCAGGCTAGGCCATTCCTGGCTGGGTCTACACGCAGAAGGAATGCTTTTTCTCAACGGCATTTCTATGGTTCTTCAATGGGGCTAGGATGTAAACGTGTTTCTGCTTCAAAGGAAAGCAGCTAGGAGAAAGTTTCTTTTGCCAGTGTGTGAGGGATCGGGAAAGCTGCAGAATGGTGCAGGGGATTCCAGGCTAGGTCATTCCTGGCTGGGTCTATAAGCAGAAGGAGTGCTTTTCTAAACCGAATTTCTATGGTTCTTCAATGGGGCTAGGATGTAAACGTGTTTCTGCTTCAAAGGAAAGCAGCTAGGAGAAAGTTTCTTTTGCCAGTGTGTGAGGGAGCTGGAAAGCTGCAGAATGGTGTAGGGGATTCCAGGCTAGGCCATTCCTGGCTGGGTCTATAAGCAGAATGAGTGCTTTTTGTAAACCGAATTTCTATGGTTCTTCAATGGGGCAAGGATGTAAACGTGTTTCTGCTTCAAAGGAAAGCAGCTAGGAGAAAGTTTCTTTTGCCAGTGTGTGAGGGAGCTGGAAAGCTGCAGAATGGTGCAGGGGATTCCAGGCTAGGCCATTCCTGACTGGGTCTATAAGCAGAAGGAGTGCTTTTTGTAAACCGAATTTCTATGGTTCTTCAATGGGGCTAGGATGTAAACGTGTTTCTGCTTCAAAGGAAAGCAGCTAGGAGAAAGTTTCTTTTGCCAGTGTGTGAGGGAGCTGGAAAGCTGCAGAATGGTGCAGGGGATTCCAGGCTAGGCCATTCCTGACTGGGTCTATAAGCAGAAGGAGTGCTTTTTCTAAACGGCATTTCTATGGTTCTTCAATGGGGCTAGGATGTAAACGTGTTTCTGCTTCAAAGGAAAGCAGCTAGGAGAAAGTTTCTTTTGCCAGTGTGTGACGCAGCTGGAAAGCTGCAGAATGGTGCAGGGGATTCCAGGCTAGGCCATTCCTGCTGGGTCTATAAGCAGAAGGAATGCTTTTTCTAAACCGGCATTTCTATGGTTCTTCAATGGGGCTAGGATGTAAACGTGTTTCTGCTTCAAAGGAAAGCAGCTAGGAGAAAGTTTCTTTTGCCAGTGTGTGACGCAGCTGGAAAGCTGCAGAATGGTGCAGGGGATTCCAGGCTAGGCCATTCCTGGCTGGGTCTATAAGCAGAAGGAGTGCTTTTTCTAAACGGCATTTCTATGGTTCTTCAATGGGGCTAGGATGTAAACGTGTTTCTGCTTCAAAGGAAAGCAGCTAGGAGAAAGTTTCTTTTGCCAGTGTGTGAGGGAGCTGGAAAGCTGCAGAATGGTGCAGGGGATTCCAGGCTAGGCCATTCCTGGCTGGGTCTATAAGCAGAAGGAGTGCTTTTTCTAAACGGCATTTCTATGGTTCTTCAATGGGGCTAGGATGTAAACGTGTTTCTGCTTCAAAGGAAAGCAGCTAGGAGAAAGTTTCTTTTGCCAGTGTGTGAGGGAGCTGGAAAGCTGCAGAATGGTGCAGGGGATTCCAGGCTAGGCCATTCCTGGCTGGGTCTATAAGCAGAAGGAATGCTTTTTCTAAACGGCATTTCTATGGTTCTTCAATGGGGCTAGGATGTAAACGTGTTTCTGCTTCAAAGGAAAGCAGCTAGGAGAAAGTTTCTTTTGCCAGTGTGTGACGGAGCTGGAAAGCTGCAGAATGGTGCAGGGGATTCCAGGCTAGGCCATTCCTGACTGGGTCTATAAGCAGAAGGATTGCTTTTTCTAAACGGCATTTCTATGGTTCTTCAATGGGGCTAGGATGTAAACGTGTTTCTGCTTCAAAGGAAAGCAGCTAGGAGAAAGTTTCTTTTGCCAGTGTGTGAGGGAGCTGGAAAGCTGCAGAATGGTGCAGGGGATTCCAGGCTAGGCCATTCCTGGCTGGGTCTATAAGCAGAAGGAGTGCTTTTTCTAAACGGCATTTCTATGGTTCTTCAATGGGGCTAGGATGTAAACGTGTTTCTGCTTCAAAGGAAAGCAGCTAGGATAAACTTTGTTTTGCCAGTGTGTGAGTGATCCGGAAAGCTGCGGAATGGTGCAGGGGATTCCAGGTTGGGCTATTCCTGGCTGGGTCTAAAAGCAGTAGGAATGATTTTTTTAAAGCGAATTTCTATGGTTTTTCAATGGGCCTTGGATGTAAACGTTTTTCTGTTTAAAGGAAAGCCGCTAGGAGAAAGTTTCTTTTGCCAGTGTGTGAGGGAGCTGGAAAGCTGCAGAATGGTGCAGGGCATTCCAGGCTAGGCCATTCCTACCTGGGTCTACACGCAGAAGGATTGCTTTTTCTAAACGGCATTTCCATGGTTCTTCAATGGGGCTTGGATGTAAACGTGTTTCTGCTTCAGAGGAACGTAGCTAGGAGAAAGTTTCTTTTACCAGTGTGTGACGCAACTGCAATGCTGCAGAGTGGTGCAGGGGATTACAGGCTAGGCCATTCCTGACTGGGTCTACATGCAGAAGGAGTGCTTTTTCTAAACGGCACTTCTATGGTTCTTCAATGGGGCTAGGATGTAAATGTGTTTGTGCTTCAAAAGAAAGCAGCTAGGAGAAAGTTTCTTTTGCCAGTGTGTGAGGGAGCTGGAAAGCTGCAGAATGGTGCAGGGGATTCCAGGCTAGGCCATTCCTGCTTGGGTCTATAAGCATAACGATTGCTTTTTGTAAAGCGAATTTCTATGGTTCTTCAATAGGGATAGGATGTAAACGCGTTTCTGCTTCAAACGAAAGCAGCTAGCAGAAAGTTTCTTTTGCCAGTGAGTGATGCATCTGGAAAGCTGCAGAATAGTGCAGGGGATTCCTTGCTAGGCCATTCCTGGCTGGGTCTATAAGTAGAATGAGTGCTTTTTGAAAGCGAATTTCTATGGTTCTTCAATGGGGCTAGGATGTAAACGTGTTTCTGCTTCAAAGGAAAGCAGCTAGGAGAAAGTTTCTTTTGCCAGTGTGTGAGGGAGCTGGAAAGCTGCAGAATGGTGTACGGGATTCCAGGCTAGTCCATTCCTGGCTGGGTCTATAAGCAGTAGGAGTGCTTTTTCTAAAATGCATTTCTATGGTTCTTCAATGGGGCTAGGATGTAAATGTGTTTCTGCTTCAAAGGAAAGCAGCTAGGAGAAAGTTTCTTTTGCCAGTGTGTTACCCAGCTGGAAAGCTGCAGAATGGTGTAGGGGATTCCAGGCTGGGTCATTCCTGTCTGAGTCTATAAGCAGAAGGAGTGCTTTCTCTGAAGGGCATTTCTATGGTTCGTCAATGGGGCTAGGATGTAAACGTGTTTCTGCTTCAAAGGAAAGCAGCTAGCAGAAAGTTTCTTTTGCCAGTGTGTGAGGGAGCTGGAAAGCTGCAGAATGGTGCAGGGGATTCCAGGCTGGGCCATTCCTGGCTGGGTCTATAAGCTGGAGAAGTGCTTTTTCTAAACGGCATTTCTATGGTTCTTCAATGGGGCTAGGATGTAAGCGTGTTTCAGCTTCAAAGGAAAGCAGCTAGTAGAAAGTTTCTTTTACCAGTGTGTGACGCAGCTGGAAAGCTGCAGAATGGTGCAGGGGATTCCAGGCTAGGTCATTCCTGACTGGGTCTTTAAGCAGAAGGAGTGATTTTTCTAAAGCGAATTTCTGTGGTTCTTCCATGGGGATAGGATGTAAACGTGTTTCTGCTTCAAAAGAAAGCAGCTAGGAGAAAGTATCTTTTCCCAGTGTGTGACGCAGCTGGAAAGCTGCAGAATGGTGTAGGGGATTCCGGGCTAGGTCTTTCCTGGCTGGGTTTACACGCAGAAGGAATGCTTTTTCTAAACGAAATTTCTATGGTTCTTCAATGGGGCTAGTATGTAAACGTGTTTCAGCTTCAAAGGAAAGCAGCTAGGAGAAAGTTTCTTTTGCCAGTGTGTGGGGAGATGGAAAGCTGCAGAATGGTGCAGGGGATTCCAGGCAAGGTCATTCCTGACTTGGTCTGTAAGCAGAAGGAGTGCTTTTTCTAAAGCGAATTTCTATGGTTCTTCAATGGGGCTAGGATGTAAACGTGTTTCTGCTTCAAAGGAAAGCAGCTAGGAGAAAGTTTCTTTTGCCAGTGTGTGACGCAGCTGGAAAGCTACCGAATGGTGCAGGGGATTCCAGGCTAGGCCATTCCTGGCTGGGTATACACGCTGCAGGATTGCTTTTTCTAAACAGAATTTCTATGGTTCTTCAATGGGGATAGGATGTAAAAGTGTTTCTGCTTCAAAGGAAAGCAGCTAGGAGAAAGTTTCTTTTGCCAGTGAGTGACGCAACTGGAAAGCTGCAGAATGGTGCAGGGGATTACAGGCTAGGCCATTCCTAGCTGGGTCTACACGCAGAAGGAATGCTTCTTGTAAAGCGAATTTCTATGGTTCTTCAATGGGGCTAGGATGTAAACGTGTTTCTGCTTCAAAGGAAAGCAGCTAGCAGAAAATTTCTTTTCCCAGTGTGTGAGGGAGCTGGAAAGCTGCAGAATGGTGTAGGGGATTCCAGGCTAGGCCGTTCCTGGCTGGGTCTCTAAGCAGAAGGAGTGCATTTTCTTAAGGGCATTTCTATGGTTCTTCAATGGGGCTAGGATGTAAACGTGTTTCTGCTTCAAAGGAAAGCAGCTAGGAGAAAGTTTCTTTTGCCTGTGTGTTACCCAGCTGGAAAGCTGCAGAATGGTGTAGGGGATTCCGGGCTGGGTCATTCCTGTCTGGGTCTATAGGCAGAAGGAGTGCTTTTTCTAAACGGCATTTCTATGATTCTTTAATGGGGCTAGGATGTAAACGTGTTTCTGCTTCAAAGGAAAGCAGCTAGCAGAAAGTTTCTTTTGCCAGTGCGTGAGGGAGCTGGAAAGCTGCCGAATGGTGCAGGGGATTCCAGGCTAAGCCATTCCTGGCTAGGTCTATAAGCAGGAGGAGTGCTTTTTCTAAACGACATTTCTATGGTTCTTCAATGGAGCTAGGATATAAGCGTGTTTCAGCTTCAAAGGAAAGCAGCTAGGAGAAAGTTTCTTTTACCAGTGTGTGACGCAGCTGGAAAGCTGCACAATGGTGTAGGGGATTCCAGGCTAGGTCATTCCTGACTGCGTCTATAAGCAGAAGGAGTGCTTTTTCTAAAGCGAATTTCTATGGTTCTTCAATGGGGATAGGATGTAAACATGTTTCTGCTTCAAAGGAAAGCAGCCAGGAGAAAGTTTCTTTTGCCAGTGTGTGACGCAACTGCAAAGCTGCAGAATGGTGTAGGGGATTCCAAGCTAGGCCATTCCTGACTGTGTCTCTAAGCAGAAGGAGTGCTTTTTCTAAAGGGTATTTCTATGGTTCTTCAATGGGGCTAGGATGTAAACGTGTTTCTGCTTCAAAGGAATGGAGCTAGGAGAATGTTTCTTTTGCCAGTGTGTGAGGGAGCTGTAGGCTGCAGAATGGTGCAGGGGATTCCAGGCTAGGTCATTCCTGGTTGGGTCTATAAGCAGAATGAATGCTTTTTGTAAAGCGAATTTCTATGGTTCTTCAATGGGGATAGGATTTATACGTGTTTCTGCTTCAAAGGAAAGCAGCTAGGAGAAAGTGTCTTTTCCCAGTGTGTGACGCAGCTGGAAAGCTGCAGCACGGTGATGGGATTCCAGGCTAGGCCATTCCTGGCTGGGTCTATAAGCAGAAGGAGTACTTTTTCTAAACGGCATTTCTATGGTTTTTCAA
The DNA here is from genome assembly GCF_015220805.1 of Pogoniulus pusillus. Classification (NCBI taxonomy): domain Eukaryota; kingdom Metazoa; phylum Chordata; class Aves; order Piciformes; family Lybiidae; genus Pogoniulus; species Pogoniulus pusillus. The sequence continues at coordinate 91,240,234 of NC_087309.1, forward strand.
TGGGGCTAGGATGTAAACGTGTTTCTACTTCAAAGGAAAGCAGCTAGGAGAATGTTTCTTTTGCCAGTGTGTGAGGGAGCTGGAAAGCTGCAGAATGGTGCAGGGCATTCCAGGCTAGGCCATTCCTACCTGGGTCTACACGCAGAAGGATTGCTTTTTCTAAACGGCATTTCCATGGTTCTTCAATGGGGCTTGGATGTAAACGTGTTTCTGCTTCAGAGGAACGTAGCTAGGAGAAAGTTTCTTTTGCCAGTTTGTGACGCAGCTGGAAAGCTGCAGAATGGTGCAGGGGATTCCAGGCTAGGCCATTCCTGGCTTGGTGTATAAGCAGAAGGTTTGGTTTTTCTACATGGCATTTCTATGGTTCTTCAATGGGGCTAGGATGTAAACGTGTTTCTGCTTCAAGGGAAAGCAGCTAGGAGAATGTTTCTTTTGCCAGTGTGTGACACAGCTGGAAAGCTGCACAATGGTGTAGGGGATTCCAGGCTACGTCATTCCTGTCTGGGTCTATAAGCAGAATGAGTGCTTTTTCTAAGGGGCATTTCTATGGTTCTTCAATGGGGCTAGGATGTAAACGTGTTTCTCCTTCAAAGGAAAGTAACTAGGAGAAAGTTTCTTTTGCCAGTGTGTGACGCAACTGGAAAGCTGCAGAATGTTGCAGGGGATTCCAGGCTAGGCCTCTCCTGGCTGGGTCTACACGCAGAAGGAGTGCTTTTTGTAAAGCGAAATTCTATGGTTCTTCAATAGGGCTAGGATGTAAACGTGTTTCTGCTTCAAAGGAAAGCAGCTAGGAGGAAGTTTCTTGTTCTTGTTCTACACTCTTTTTCAATTCTGCAACTGAGGTGGCAGTCTTACCAGTCATCCCTTTCACTTGCACTGTGTGGTTTACTCTGAAAAATCGTGCAAGTGAATCCTCTTTTTCTTCTTGTGGAAGAGGGGATGTGCTTGGAGCTATTGGAGGGGCAGCACCATTCTCAGTGTTATTGACCACTGGCGCGGACAGTAGTGACTTTGAGGCCAACATAGCAACATTTCTTTGTGCTTTCATCTCTGTTAAGGTATTTATTACATCTTGCCAGGTGCAACTGAGCTTTTGAGCAATTTTAGAGTCTTAACCTTCAGTAATAACTGCTTCCCACATTGCATTCCCCACTTCTCTTCATCTCTCTGGGCTAAAAGTCATGAGTCTCCTTCATAGAGCCCTTCTATTTAGCCCATTTGATCAGCTCATGGAGCCTTTTAATATCAGGTGTAATCCCTCTCCTAGAGAGTATGGCTCACCAATAGATGTAAGGCTGTGTCCGTTGCCATCACAGTCTTACCTTCTTCAATGGAATCCTCGGCTACAGTCTGAGATGATCCGGCTTACTGCCTCCTTTTTGCAGTGCCTTCCGTACAGTGTTTGCTGGTGACCTTTTGATTTGAGAAGTCTGCAATATCTCAGTCCTTCCTGATCCTGGGTCTCTGTTTGGGCACCACTTGCCATTGAGAGCACCCCAAAGTAACAAGACATACACCAATATGGTTAGATCATTGTTCTTCATCTCTATCGATCCAGGGTTCTGTTTTCATAGCATACAGCAAGGTTGCCTATGTTGTGGCATTTTCTAGTTGGTTTATCTATGCATGCAAACAACAAATCTGCAAGGACACTATGTTCTTTTGTGGTTAGTAAAGACAACAGTTAGTTTCTGCTCTGCATCATGTTTATCACTAAAGCTCATGCTACTTCCTTTATTTTAGGTGCTCAAGGTTAGTTCAAGGACTACAGACAAGCCTCATATGCTGGATTGCTCAGCTCTAATAATTCATGCCCACCTTTTTCAGCTAAAAAATCCTCCTGCTATGACAGAATTCCTATTTTGGACTGTCCCTGCTTTTGGATGGCTTCTACCTTTTTACATGGCTCTTGATTTTACACCATCCCTGCCTTTGGATCATTTTCCTCACTTTTGCACCATTCTGTGCAAACTTGCAAGCTTGGCAAGTCCTAGGGTCCATTTGAGAGAGCTACCAGTGGCAGCTGGTCCTGGCTACTCTTGGACCACATCATAGCCAATTTGCTGGCTGCTATTCTGAACTGGGGGCACCCTAGTAGTTTGTCTCTCCCCTGCACCTGCAGAGGCAGCATCGCTTCCACAAATCCCTGTCTCGTGGAAGCCATGTCTCAAGACATTTCTGAGTTTGGTGACTTTCCCACCCACCTTGAGCTTCTGCCATATGGATCCAGACTATTGGATATTGTTTACAGCATCAGAAGGCAGCCAAACCACGGAGAAATCCAGCAAGTGATCATCACCAAATACCTATCTCACCTCTGTGAGTAAAGCCTGCTATTCCATTAATTCTCTGCTCAGCCTGATTGATACTGTGCTTACAGCTTAGCTTTTTCCATTTCCTGACATCCTAAATGTCTGAATTTCTCCATAACATCCTTTGAAGAATTCCCAATCAAATTAGAATCTGTAAATAAACCTAAAATAATTTGGTATATAGTTTGGAGGTGGGGTTTTCAGGAAAATAAAATAATTTTATTTTTATAATTCCTGACTTAGCCACATTAATTCCCTGTCTCCAAAGCAGGCCCCTTGACCTTACTTTGCTTTACAGTAAACCTGGCCTTCAGAAGAATTTGCATTAATTCCTTCCCTTTCTCATAAACTTCCTCTGCTCTGCCACTCCACATCAATATATTGCAAGTGTTTGGGAGCCCCATGCTGTTCAACTACAGTCTGGATCAGTCATGCCACAATCTTCCCTGAAGCTGGTGCATAGTAGGGTATATGATAGATCCACTCGGTACTGTGCTCTTTGCCCCAGTTTTTCACAAGATTGTTCTTGAAATGAGTGCCATTGTGTGACTCGATTCTCTCTAGAGTTCCATGTCTCCACATGATTCATCTTTCCAGGCCAAAAACGGTGTTATGTGCAGTAGCATGTGGAACTGGATAGGTTTCCAGCCGTCCGGTACTGGCCTCTATCATCGTTAGCACATACTTCTTGCCAGAACAAGATCGAGGTAAAGTGATGTAGTCAATCTGCCAGGCTTCTCCATACTTGTACTTTGACCATCTCTCACCATACCATAAAGGCTTGATTTACTTAGCCTGCTTAATAGCAACATAAATGTAACAGTCATGGATGACTTGGATGATAGCGTCCATGGACAAGTCAATTAACCTATTGTGTGCCCATCGATATGTTGCATCTCTGCCTTGATGTCCAGATGAGTCATTGTGCTAGTTTGAAGCAAGCTAGAATGTTTTGGTAAAAGAACTAGATAACGGGCAGTGAAATGAAAACAATTGATGTCAACTTCTCTCACAGTCACGCTGAGAACTCTGGGAAGAAGAAGAAAACTTTCTCCATTTTGTTTCTCACTCTTGCTTTTGCCTTAGACCAAGACACATCTTTCTAACATCACTGCTTTCTAACCTTGCTCCCTAACCTCTTGGCTGCACCTCTCTTCTTCCTGAGAACTGGGGTAAGGTTGAGAGGGATGGGGGAGGTGTTGGGGTGGTTTGAGAGCCCCTCCTGGGGACTCAGGTTTCTGGGAGGGGAGTTGTGCTTTTGTATTGTTTATCCTTTGTATATTTCTGTATATAACTGTATATAACTGTATATATTGTAAATAGCTGCTTGTAAATTCTGCTAGCTGTAAATAAATTGCTTCATCTATATTCCCAGGGTCCGTCTGAGTTACCTGGGGCAAATTCAAAAGTGTGGGGGGGCGGGGTAACCCCCAAACCATCACAGTCCTGGGCCCTGGCACAATGAAAGGACGGGGCAACGACTTGATGCAAGCCAAAAATCCACTTTATTAGAAAAATAGGCAGGTATATATTGTATCAGAAGGGCTAGCATGTTAATCACTGATTGGATAGAATTACAGTAAAAGTTAGCAACTACTACATGATTGGCTAATACTCTGCTCAGGCCGAAGACGCTGTTTCTACTTTCTTCTCTGCTCCTTGATATAAGTTGCTGTGCAACTATCTGAGCAGTCCTGACTGCAGGATCTTACTTATCTTACTCTTCTGAGGTCTCTCTGACCCACACATTACATGCCCAAGGTCTATACTGTGTTTTGTTTCGTCTTGGGCAGCTGTTCCCTGCTAACAGGCCATTCCCCTATTGCTACATCTCCCCCTTTTTGTTATACAAAGGAGAACCTAACAGTAGCACAACCAATCATTCATTAAATACACAGCAAAATACATAGTAGCAATATAAGTAGCAAAAATATTATAAGCAGTACATAACAAAGCATTTTTACACACTACAAATAAATCAAATTAGTCCCCATCCCACAAAAAAATTTATAAAAAATAAATTCTAAAGAGTGACCGTAACTAAACAAAGCAATTCTAATTTAGTGACATTAACTAAAGTAATCCAAACATTAATTTTTGAAAACATAAAAAAACTAACACATAATCCAACCTCCCATATTCCCAAGATCACAATAACTGCAACTTTCATCCTGGAGTCAAAGCTGTTACTTTGTCCTTGTCGGTCTGATCTTCTTGAATCGATCCCTTGTAAGGACGAACATATTTTGCTGGTATCCATCTAGGACCTGACTCTGTGGAAACACAAGCATATCCTTTTCCCCATGTTATTAAAGGATAAGGACCTTTGACTTTACCTGATTCTAAATCACGAATTAAAACTGGTGGCTTTTCCTGAAGCTCAAAAAGGTGATTATTTGCAAAATGTCGCACTATTGGTGGAATATCATCTGTCCTTGTGCAATTCAAAAAGTTGTAAACATAGAGTGCCTTTTGTAATCTTTCTTCAGGTGTCACTGAAATCCCTCCTCCCCCTTTTTGTTTCTGCAAAAGAGATTTCAAAGTCCAATGTGCTCTCTCAATGATAGATTGCCCTGTAGGGGAGTGTGGAATCCCAGTGACATGCCGAATTCCCCATTCTGAAAAAAAGCTTTGCAAGAATTGAGAAATATAGGCAGGGCCATTATCAGTTTTAATAGCTCGAGGCACTCCTAACATGGCAAAGGCTCTAAGAAAATGCTTTTTTGCATCCTTTGCTTTTTCTCCTTTGTGACAGGAGGCATATAATGCTCCAGAAAAGGTATCAATAGAAGAATGTACATATTTAAATAATCCAAATTCTGGAACATGAGTCACATCTGATTGCCAGATTTCTAAGCTTTTTAATCCACGAGGGTTAACACCTTCGCTACCTGTAGGTACAATGGTACATTGGCAATCTGGACAGGATGCAATGATATCTGCTGCTTGTTGAGCAGACAATTCAAATTGCCTTCTTAAGCCTGTTGCATTTTGATGGAAAAACATATGACTGAGCTTGGCCTGAGCCATTCGATCAGGTAAAGTCAAAACTGGTAAAGTTAGTAAATCTGCTTGACGATTCCCTTCTGCAAGAAATCCTGGGAGGTCAGTATGAGATCTAATGTGCATAATGAAAAATGAATGTTGTCTGTTATTTAAAAGAAAAATCAATTTCTGCAGCAAATCAAAAAGGTGAGGATTGGAAATATCTTTAAGTGCAGCAGCTTCAGCACACATAACAACCCCTGCCACATAGGCAGAATCAATGATTAAATTGAAAGGCTTATCATGATGTAATTGAAACACGCATGTTACTGCTGCTAGTTCCACTATTTGAGGGGAACCTGGACATAAAGAAACTTCTGAATTCCAACCTTGCATATTAACATCCCACCAAACTATTGCTGACTTTTGTGATGTTCCTGACCCATCTGTAAAAAAGGTAATTGCATCCAGTGGTTGAAAGCTTCTCTTAGGTTCCTCTGCCAGAGCAAAAGATAAATGAAACAATTTGTGGGGTGGTGGGTGATTTGAAAACTGACCCACATACCCCTGGACTGCCACTTGAAATGGTAAGGAATTCTGCATCAGCCAGATAAAATAAGCATCTGTAAGCAGGGTGTAAATGACTGAAAATTGTTTGCCCGTTAGGGTAACTACCCTATTCCTGGCTTTCATGATAACATGAGCAAACATTTCTGGCTGGGAATAAATAGTTTTTGAAGGCGGATGGGGTAAAAAGACCCACTCAAGAAGTAGCAATGGATCTTTCAGGCTCAAATCCCATTGAAAGATGAGACCCAAAGGTTTAACATCATCCCACAAAATTATCAGAAATAGTGGCAGGTCAGGGTCCCAACGATGAACCTGTAGTGATTGTATGGCTTCACAGATTTTTTGAATGGCTTTCTTTGCTTCTGGAGTCAAAGAACGGGGGGCAGACAAATTAATGTCACCTTTTAGAAGTTCAAATAGTGGGGTCAAATCAGAATTAGAAATACCCAGAAGAGGCCGTAGCCAATTTATAGAACCTAGTAGTTTTTGAATGTTATGCAAATTGCTCACTTGAGTTTGCAGCTGAACCTTCTGAGGTGTTATTGTTTGAGCTCTTATTTTCCATCCCAGGTATTGCCAAGGTTCAAATCTCTGTATCTTTTCTTTAGAGATACAAAGACAGGCTTTTTCAATGGCTGCACAAACCTCCTGTACCGCCCGTTCCATGTCAAATGGATCTTTGGCAGCAATAAGCAAATCATCCATGTAATGATACAGCAATACCTGAGGAAATTGCTCACGTACTGGAGACAATGCTTTAGCCACATACCATTGACAAATTGTGGGGCTATTTTTCATTCCCTGTGGTAATACAGTCCATTGATAATGCTTTAGAAGTGCTTGCATATTAACACTTGGGATGGAAAAGGCAAACCGAGGAGCGTCTTCAGGGTGAAGAGGAATACTAAAAAAGCAATCTTTCAAATCTATGACAGTTAAAGCCCAATTTTTAGGAATCATTGTGGGAGAGGGGAGCCCTGGTTGCAATGCTCCCATGGATTCCATAGCATCATTAATTTTTCTTAAATCATGAAGCAAACACCATTTGCCAGACCATTTTTGAATCACAAAAACAGGAGTATTCCAGGGACTAAAAGAAGGCACTATGTGCCCTTGCTCTAGCTGCTCCTGTACTAACTGTTCCAAGGCGCGAAGCTTTTCCTCAGGGAGGGGCCACTGATCTACCCATATAGGAATTTGTATTTTCCAAGATAATTTTGGGGTATCGCGCCCATCAGCAGCCCTCTCTAAAAATGTGTTTCCAATGTGAGACCCCATTGCGACAGGACATCTCTCCCCCACAGGACCATAGGTACCCGCAACACAAAAGGTTTAACAGTTGCAATCCTTCCCTCAGGCCCAACAATCTATATAAATTCCACACTCTGCTGACTTTTCCCCACACCCCCTATTCCTGCCAGTGGCTGTAAGATTTTTGCCAGTGGCCATACCGGGGGCCATTTGGCCAAAGAAATAACAGTGACATCAGCACCAGTATCAATAATGCCATTTAAAACAACCTGCTGGTCTGCTTTTTTCATTATGCATTTTTGTATAGGTCTTTCATTAGACACCGACTGAGTCCAATAGACTTCTGGAAGTCCTGTTGAACTGAAAGCTCCTTCACGTTTCTTCACTGTTTGAGGATTAAATGGATCCCTAGGAAGTAAAAGCAACTGAGCTATACGGCTAATTTTTGCAATCGTACAGGGAGGGAGTGGTGTCCAAACCATAATTTTCACTTCCTTTGCATCACTATCAATAACTCCCGGTAATACAAAAAGACCAGTCAGGGTAGTTGACGATCTTCCCAAAATCAAAGCTGTTGTATTTTTTGGCAAAGGTCCCTGAAAGTTCGTGTCTAATAAGTGAACTGAAGAATCGAGTAAGGTCACTGCATGTTTGGTTTCCAAGTCCAGTCCTGCACTGCCTGATGTGGCTCGTTGCAAGCCGCAGACTAGCGTTCGGAGATCTGGTATGCCGGCTGCACCATTTGTGTTGGAGCGCGGCGCCGATCCGCACTCTTCCGCCAGTTTCCCTGAAGCAGCTTCCCTTGTTTATCATATTTAGAGTGGCACTGAGTTGCATAATGGCGACCTTTCTGGCACCGGGGGCATATTGATATAGGCTTACTCACTTGCCGCTTTTGAGCGTAACAGTTCTTCCTAATGTGACCTGGCTTCCCGCAGCCAAAACAAACAGTAGCCCTCCCCCCGTGTTCACAGCAGCAAAAGCAGCCGCCATAGTCTCACATTTAAAATCGGACGTCCCGAAGCGATTACAAGCTTCCATCATCTCAACCAGGGAGGGTTTTGGATTCGGTAACGATTTCAGCAACTTCTTACAGTCCACATTGGCATTTTCAATTGCTAATTGTTGAAGTAAAATCTCCTTAGCTTCCTCGTTTTCAACCTGCTTTCCAAGAGCTTCCTGCAATCTTGCTACGAAGTCCATAAATGACTCCTTTGGTCCTTGCATAATAGTCGTAAAAGCCTTTTGGGGTTTACGGGTATCTGGACTCTTAAGGAGCGCTCACTTAGCAGCCTCCTTAGTGGCGTCCAGAGCTTCTCTCAGACAATCTCTCGCTTGGGCGATGGGATCGGCTAACGGCCCCGTGCCCATCAGATGATCCATAGTTAAGGCTTGCAGGGCTGGATTATTCCCTGCTGCAAACCTTTGTAAAACAGTTTCTAAACTCTGACGCCATCCCTACTCCCAAAGCATGTATTAAGAATTTAAAAGCAATTTGGCTATTGTCTTCAGATCATAAGGTGTTAAAATGCAACTTTCACGAACGGACTCAAGCAGTCCCATGAAATAATGTGAACCCAGTCCATTATTAGTGGCAACATGGCGCAGCTCTTTGGTAACTGAAAAGCTGAGAGCTTCCCACTGGGGGTTGCCGCCACGCCCTGGATAGATCACCAGTGCTGCAATAATGTGGGCTGGTACTGTGGCAGGTCGGGGCAGAATCGTAATACGCCCTGCCATATCAGCATCCCCTTCGTCTAAAGCTCGTTGTTTAATTGCTGCCCACACCACACGGGGATCATGACCATCCGGTAGATACGAGTCTGGTTCCTTTTCGGGATCAAAGGGATCTAACTCAAAATGATCTTTGCTAAATGATGTTGATTGCGAAGTTCCCACAGCAGGCTTAAATCGCACTCGCGGCTTAGGCGCCGATAGAGTAGGCAAGTTGTTAGCATCAAAAGGCAAGGGAGGGGCAGAGGGTTGAACCGGAGCATTCGTCTGCATTCCCTTCTTCTTTAAGTCTAAGGGATTAAATGCTCTCCCTGACTTCCCCTCCTGTTCTTTAACAGCCTCAAACACCTTTCGCCACGGTGCAAGCAAGCACTGTGCATCTAAATCACCACTTGTAGAAAGATCCCATAAACAGACCCCTACTTTGTCCCATAGTTCTGACTCAAAAACTGTAATTTCTGTAGTGTCAGGGAATTTATCCTTGACCCATCTCATAAGTAATTCCAGCTCATAACCGGATATGTCTTTCTTATGTTCATATACAAAATCTTTCATGAGCTTATAAACGTCCCTTTCTTCATATGAGGTTTGATTCCCCATATATAAGTTCCTCTGAGCTCACCTACCAATCTCGAGGAGGTGATGAAGTGCGGGCCTGCAATCTGCTTCCTTTCAGCAGCTTTCAGTTCCCAGAGGCTTGCGGCCGGTCGTCCTCATATCCCGGACGATAAGCACCGATATCACATCGGGAGTCACCATTTGCCGCAATGAAGGGACGGGGCAACGACTTGATGCAAGCCAAAAATTCACTTTATTAGAAAAATAGGCAGGTATATATTGTATCAGAAGGGCTAGCATGTTAATCACTGATTGGATAGAATTACAGTAAAAGTTAGTAACTACTACATGATTGGCTAATACTCTGCTCAGGCCGAAGACGCTGTTTCTGCTCCTTGATATAAGTTGCTGTGCAACTATCTGAGCAGTCCTGACTGCAGGATCTTACTTATCTTACTCTTCTGAGGTCTCTCTGACGCACACATTACATGCCCAAGGTCTATACTGTGTTTTGTTTCGTCTTGGGCAGCTGTTCCCTGCTAACAGGCCATTCCCCTATTGCTACAGGCCCACCGAGCTAAGAACAGTTCACCTCGGTGTTTCCAATCAAGGTCAAGATCAGAATTTGTATCAACTTGAGAAATCTTAACAGCTTGGTCTGCCTTCTGGTTGTGTTGGTATTCCTCAGTGGCTCTGCTCTTGGGCATGTGTGCGTCTACGTGCCGCACCTTCACTGGAATTCTCTCCAGCCGTGCATCAATGTCCTGCCATAGATCAGCACACCAAATAGGCTTTTCTTTCCTCTGCCAACCATGCTTTTTCCAGTCCTTCAGCCAACCCCATAGAGCATGGGCTACCATCCATGAGTTGGTGTAGAGGTAAAGGATAGGCCAATTCTCACATTCAGCCACATCAAGAGCAAGTTGGACAGCTTTTCCTTCAGTGAATTGACTGGATTCTCCTTCTCCATCTCTCACTGCAGTAACTCTCCTGGGTAGGACTCCGTACTGCTGACTTCCATCTTCGCTTGTTCCCAACAAGACGACAGGAGCCATCTGTGAAAAAAGCATAGCTCTTTCCCTGATCAGAGAGATCACCATAGGGAGGTGCTTCTTCAGCACGAGTTATTTTCTCCTCTGGAGGTTTGGAACAGTCTGTGCCTTCCGGCCAGTTGGTGATCACCTCCACCAGACCAGGTTGGTCAAGATTACCCATTCGTGCTCACTGGGTTATCAAAGCCATCCATTTAGACCAGGATGCATCTGTGGCATGATGTGGTGATGAACCTTTGCCTTTGAACACCCAGTTTAGAACTGGCAATCTAGGAGGTAAAAGCAATTGTGACTCAGTTCCAATCACTTCAGAAGCTGCTTTCACAACTTCCTAGGCTGCTAGTATCTCTTTCTCTGTTGGGGTGTAATTTGCCTCTCAACCTCTGTAGCTATGACCCCAGAAACCAAGTGGATGACCACATATCTCCTTTGGAGCTCTCTGCCAAAGGCTCCAAGTTGGACCATTGTCACTGGCAGCCGTGTACAGAATGTTCTTAATGTCCAGACCAGATCACACAGGTCCCAAGCCCACTGCATGGGCTACTTCCCGCTTGATCTGATCAAAGGCTGCTTGTTGTTCAGGCCCCCACTCAAAATTTTTTCTCTTATGAGTCACATTGTGCAGAGGTTTGACAATTTGACTGAATCCCAGAACGTGTAGTCTCCAAAATCCCACTGCACCCAAGAGAGATAGAGTGTACATCTTATTGGTGGAACTGCCATGGTGGAGATTTTGTTGATCACATCCTGTGGAATGTAACGGTGACCATCCTGCCACTGCACTCCCAGAAACTGAATTTCTTTGGCAGGTCCTTTGACCTTGTCTCTCTTAATGACAAAACCTGCTTGCAACAGAATGTCAATGATTTTGTTACCTTTCTCAAAGACTTCCTCAGCAGTTTGGCCCCACACAATGATGTTGTCGATGTACTGGATGTGCTCTGGAGCTTTACCTTTCTCCAGTGCATTGTGGATGACTGAGTGACAGATGGTTGAGCTGTGTTTCCACCCCTGAGGCAAACGGTTGAACTGGTACTGAACTCCTCTCCAGGTGAATGCCAACTGCGGCCTGCACTCCTTTGCTATGGGAATAGAGAAGAAAGCATTAGCAATGTCTATGGTTGCATACCATTTAGCTTCCTTTGATTCTAGCCCATACTGGAGTTCCAGCATGTCCGGCACAGGCAGATGGGACTGTTGAAAGGTGAATGAGCTTTCTCAATGACAGCCTGACTCTCCAGTTCACCAATCAGCTGATGAATGGGCAACAAAGGCCCACAGTTAGTTCTGTAGTGCCTGTGGTGTACAGTTTGAGTAGCAATTGGCACTTCCAGATCCTCTATGTCATGATGTCCCACAAATGCAGATTCATCAGAAAGTTCAGGTCTAATGGGCAATTTCAATTTACCATCCTCAATCTCTACAGATGCTATTCCAAAAGCCCATTTGTGACCCTTAGGATCTTTGAAACAACCTTGTCTCAAAAAGTCAATTCCCAGAATGCAAGGCACATCAGGACCAGTTACAATAGTATGTTTCTTCCACTCTTTACCCATTAAACTGATCTCAGCCGGTATCTTAGTTAATTCCTGAGATCCACCAGTGATTCCAAAAACAGATATGGACTCTGTCCCTTTGCAGTTTGATGGCAATAAAGTACACTAAGCACCTGTGTCAACTAAAGCCCTGTATTTCCAAACTTTTGAAATGCCAGGACACCTAATGAATGCATTCCAATAGATTTGGTTTTCTCCACTATCCCTTTCCTCCTCCTGGTTGGAGGCAAGGCACCTCTAATGCTGAACATGGCTTGTGGGGTGTACACAATGATTGGTGTTGTTGTGAGACAAATTGCAATTTTTTGAATAATTGCAGTTGCTCTCGGGAGCTGAAGAAGTGAGAGCTACTTTTCTGTCATTGTTGCCTCTCTTTCTGCCACTCTGCAGATCCCTGACTCTCTTTGAAAGAACTGAAGATGGTTTACCATCCCACTTGTTCATGTTCTCACCATATTGGTCATGCAGAATTATCCACAGCGATGCATGTGATTGCTGATGTCTAGGTGGAATTTGTCTCCTCCTGGACTGCATTTGCCTTGCAGGAGGTGGGCATCTCTTCCTGATGACAGAAACATGCGCCCATTCAGATGATGCAGGAATGGTATCCTTTGCCAGACTGGAAATGGAGGTTTTAAGATCCTTCTTCAGTTCTTTCATGCTATCTTTGATGCCATCCTTAATGCTATCTTTAATGCCACGTTTTAGCTCTGTACCTAGAGTTTTTATGGCACAGTTTATGGCAGAATGTGACAAACTGTCCTCCATCTGCCTGAGTTGGTCAGTGAATTCACCTACAGTGAAAGACCTTCCATTATCACTCCTTGATAGAAACTTGCTAGCCAAGATCTTAGCACAGAATGAAGGACCAAGCTTAAAAAGCTTCTTCATGAGACCTGTTCCAAGAGGAATGTCATCAGGCTCATGTGTGTCATGATCTCCATAAAGCACTTCCTTCACAGCAAACTCCTTCAGAAGCTTAATTCCCTGCTCAAGGGTGTTCCACTTCTTGGCTGCCCATGGCAGATCATCTCAGGAAGGATGTCTCATAGCCACAGCCAACAGGAGTCGTGTCCGCAAGCTAACCTTACCAAGAGCACTTGCTAGGTATTTGTCCACTCCATTCTCCTTGGTGAGTGGTCCTAGCTGCTTGGCAGACTTATCTCTTACCTGCAGGGCATTTGCACCAGTAGTATGGCATCTCACCAGCCAGCTTGGGATTGGATCTCCTGAATCCCTTAAATATTCCGTTCTAACTTCCTTGACCTCCCTGAGGGCATCGTTGGATTCCTGGATGTCATCCTTCTCCTCTTCCTCTTGTTGATCTGAATGTCCCTGGCCTAGAAACAGAACTTTCCTAAGAGCACCCTTAAACTTTTTCTTGGCAGCCAACCTCACAGCACTCCTCTCATCAGAGTACTGAGATCTAAGTATTTTAGCCAAATCTTGAAGACTATATGTCTCCTCTTTCTCTTCTTGCTCACCAGAGGTCCCCTCTCTTACATCCTCTTTTGAATCACACTTTGTCAAATGTGGTGTCTTAGCTTTCGCCTTAGCAGGTGCCAAAAAGGCTTGCTGCACAGCGAAAGACTTTGACATGTCTACAGGAGGGTTTGAATCACTGGGGGTCTGGCCTGAGGCCTGTGAGTTTAAATCTGCCTTAGAGTCCTTTTTGTTGTCTGCTGGCTGGGGATTCAAACTGGCTGAGTTAGTGTTATTAGTTGAGGGAACATCCTGGCTTTGATTATTTTCCTGTACTCCTGGGTATCCTGCCAATCCTGCTGTGTTATCATTACCACTAGGAACATTGGCAGCTTTCCCAGAATCTGAAGAGGGAGGTGTAGTGGCTGTCCCTTGCTGGGAATGAGGTGGTGTTCCTTGCTGTGCCTCTGAGTTATCTTTGTTTTGGTTCGGATAGCTTTGTTTGTGTGACGCTGTCCCTTTCTTCTTGGACACGGACAGTTTCCTAGTTCTTACAGGCATTGCATTTGAATTTTTCACACAGAATGTTAAAAGTATTATAAAATAAAAAATCATAAGACCTAGGATCACACACACCAGAAATGCCACAGTCTGACATGAATAAAATTCTGAACAAAGGTCTGGCATCTCAGTTCTGGGTAAGATAACCCTCATGAGAGTGGTGGATAAAGCAGTGCTTTGATTGCCTGCAATATACCCCTGTAATGTTAGTAATAAAATTTTCAGTGACATTAAAACCAGCATACCCAAGAATGAGATCGCCCCAGGCCCAGAAGACATGTGTTAGTTTAGCTTTGACCTTCTTAAAAACTATATTAAGTAAGAAATAGCCAATTTGGGTTTTGATCCAATTGTACACAAGAAAACAGAAAACAGGCCACACAATAGCCCCCACTAAGTAAAATAGCTGCTTCATTAGCTTCATTCTGATTTGCAGAGTTAATTAACAATCACTCAAAATGAATGTGTCCCACGTTGGGCACCAAATATAGATATGTGAAGGTTTGAGTGTTCCCTGCCCCCCCACACTTTACAAATCACCCACACTAGAGTCATACGGCTCTGGGAATATGAATGAAGCTATTTATTTACAGCTAGCACAATATACAAGCAGATATTTACAGTATATACAGTTATATACAGAAATGTACAAGGTAAAAGGTAATACAGAAACACAATTCCCCCCTCAGAAACCTGAGTTCCCAGGAGGGGCTCTCAACCACCCCTACACCTTCCCCCTGCCCCTCTCAAACTTACTCCAGTCATAAAGAAGAATAGAGGTTCAGCCAAGAGGTTTAGAAGCAAAGGTGGGTTAGTCCAAATGAAGTGTGTTAGAGAGATGCAGCTCAGTCAGCAGCCCAAGCCAGAGTGAGAGCAAAACGGCAAGATTGTTATCTAATGTTTTTGTTTCTTCTTCAGCAAGACTCTGAGGGAAGTAGACATTACCATTGTTTTCCTCTCACAGCCTGTAATCTAGTTCTTCTCACAAAAACATTCTACCCTGCTTCAAACTAGCACAACAATGCAAACAAATTCTCTCTAACAGAATCGAATTCTTTGTGCATTTCAACTCAGCACTCTCCTACCAAAATCTTACTGTCTTAATAAAGACGAAGGCAACCACCCTAAACAGAACTCTGTGAAGAGACAAAGCCCAGCCCCATCTCTGTGGAGTGTTATAATTCAGGAATACCGAGTAGGTCAGTACCATTCAGAATAGTTCAAACCACTGCCATTTCTCATTTGTAGCCCCTCAAATACTTCCACACTATAGGAACTACGGGCTCAAGATGAGTTCTCAGGTAATATATATTCTAGCAGGGCCCACAGGAGTACAACCAAAAGGTGACTTAAGATGGTGTTAGCGGTTTTGAGGACACAGACACTTGAAGGTAACAAGAGACCACGAGTGGAAGCACAAATCACAAATTGCCGTTTACTGATCACTAAAGGAGTGTAGCTTGGAAAGATGGGGAGACTAGTTGAAAAGCACGACAAATAGGAAGGAGTATGTATCCCATGGCTAGAAAATCCCATATATGGTAAAAACACAGGACAAAACAAGCCAGTGTCAAAGATGGTCACAACACTTGGAAGAATGGGAAGGGAAAAAAAAAAAAAAGTCCTGTCTTCCTCTGCTAAGGACATTACTGCTCCTTAGTCACAGCAGCCTCTCATGAACCTGGGTAGATATGGAAGACAGCTTTGGCTTACTATTAGGCACATTTTGCTTGTGTACTTTGTTGTGACTATGTCACTGGACAAAATAAATTTGAACTCTACAGAACACTGTGAATGTTTGTATACGTGTGTGTGTGTACATGTTCGTGTGTTTTCCACTCATTGGCCCACACAATGAAGCGATTTGAGACTGCAGCACTGAGTCAGAACAAACTTGGAAGCAACAACTCACTTGAATGAATGTGATAATATCAAACTTCATCTCCACTACCTCTCTCAGTTTCTTTGATCTACTCTTAAAAAATTCAGGGTATCAAAATGTGAATGCATTTATGCATGCAAATAGTCTCAGCAAAGTTAAGGAAAGAAAGTGATGCTTATTCTCCAACTAGCACACTTGATAGAAGTCAAATATCTACTTTTCTCTGAATTTTTATTCTTTCCTTATCTGACCACTGAATTTATTCCTTTCTTGATGTTTTCTGTCCCACATATTTGTACATTGCACAGAGGAATGTAGTTCCAGCTCATTAAATTATAAATAATATATAAAATAAGGAAGAAAAGTATGAGGGTATGTATTTACATTTCTGATTTATTTTGTCCTTTAAAGTTGGCGTTTGTCTAATGCTCCGTTTTTGTTCAGCATAGAATTAGAAGGTGGGTGAAGGAGAAGCAATCCATACAACAATGCATAGATACTGTGGTGTTCTTGAGTTTTGCCAAATGACTCCATTACAATTCTAGCTTAAGAAGTGCTGTGGTTTGAAATAAAAATGGAGAGATGATAATTAGAAAAGTACTGGCTTGTGTTCTGGCAAATGCAAGCCTTTTGATCTGGCTTTTATGATCTTTAAAAGGGATTATGTGCTTGTACTCTGAATGCTGATGCATAATCACAGAGTTACAGTGCTGCAGTTCTGAGATTGTCCCAGCAATTTCATATTACATTACCTACAGCAGAAGTCCAAAGTATGGTTTTACCTTTCTCTGGACTCAATCTGGAAAAGCAGTCAGTAAAGTGGACAAAAGCCCAGGTTGCTACACTGATTCCTAACAATGTCATTAGCAGACTATTAACCTGTATTAATATATTAGAAAAGTATCACTGCATATTTGCTACTTAGCTGGAGGTGGTGTCTCCCAATCCTCTTAAAACTGTCATTTCTAGTAGTAGTGCAGAGATAATGTGAATGAGCAGGAGAATATAAATGCAGTGTGTGGTACAGATACTTAGTTAAAACAAACAAAAAAAAATTACTTTGGTGCAGACCAACTTCTGGGAAAATGTGTTTTTTGAAGTGTGCGTGGCAGGCCCTGTAGGTGACAAAATCTATTAAGCTGGTTTACATGTCAAGTTGAGGACCATGTCTTGGTTGAGGACTAATTTTGTGTAATATCCCAGAGTAGAAATTGCTTTTCTTTCATCTCTTGGGTTTTTTTTTTTTTTTTTTTTTTTTTTTGGGTTTTTTTTTTTTTTTTTTTTTTTTTACCAGGTGCCAAAGATGTAGGCCTGAAACAAATATGATTTAATAAAGAATTTCCAGAGAACCAGTGACTTCTACTCCCACAAATGTAACTAACAAGCAAGAACTAATATGCAGCATTTTTTATAATTCGACTTTGCCTTTCACATCTAACTGCATAATGTTTAGTATTTTATTTAAATGTATATATTTGATCTGAAATACCAGACTAATTGTATTCCTCTGAATGCCAAAAGAAAGGTCTATTAGAAATACAAGACAGGTCTGCTTTCTCTATGCTTTGCTCATTTTCTCCCCCAGATTTGTCCGTTATAAACTCTTATAATCTTTACACTATTCTCTGTTTCCACATAAGCATTAAATACAGAGAAGGGCACATAAAGTCTGGACTATAGAAACAGAAATAAAACGTGTTTTATCCTTTGCTGTAATTTTGGTACAACTGCTGGAAGATCATGTTGCTCAGGGATTCTACATAGTTGTTCGCTACATAATTATAAAAAGTGGTCAAAGATGCAGGTCAAAGAAATCAGTCAGACATTCATTCAGGTCTTGTCAGTTCATATTATGTTCAAAAAAACTACTAAAATCCAAACAGCAATTACTGTAATGTTGGATGGAAAGCTTCTGCTATAACCTCAATTTGTATTTTTTACTGTTGGGATAAAATAAAATACCTTAAATCTGTTGAAACATTCATAAAGATGAACCACATGAGAATTTGGAGTCTTCTCTTCATGATTATAAATTGCTTTTTAACAATTCATTCACACTGCAGTAAACTTTAGTTTGATGTTAATGCATATCACATAATGCATACTATATCGGATTTGAGGCCTAATTAGTTGAATGCAACATCTCTTAGAACAGGTGAGCAAGTGATATTTGATAGCTGTGCAAGAAGCAGGCTGGAAGGAAAAAAAAATCTGCCACATTAGGTCTTCCTTTTGTCTCAAATAGCAAAAGTAATCAAATTCATGAAATTAAGTTAAAACTTGAAAATACTCTATTAGATGGTGGTTCTTTTCTCTGCATGAAAGTCAGTGCTTCAAATTGTCTCGGTTCTAATTTGAATTCCCAGAGACTCAAATATATTTGATAGAACCGATAACAATTTTATAGAGTGCCCTTCCCTCTTCCCCCTTCTTTCCCAAAAGACAGGAATTAGAAGTAGAAAGCGGAAAAGGTAAGAACACCCAAATAAATAAATCTCACTTGATTTGGAAGTTAAAAAAGTTTAACAATAAATTTTAAAAGGTATCTGAAGTAGGGAAGTTGCAAAGGTGTAGGGAGGGGAAAGACAAATGCAAAATGTGTAAACACAACCCAATTTTGATGGTGATGACCACGTGCTAAAACAAAGAGAACCAGGAACAGGACGGTGATGCTGGAAAGCAGGGAAGCAGGGAGCGCAGAGAGAGAGAGAACAGGAAGTCCCCCTGCTTTTATGGATTGTTAGACAGGAAGGGGGAGTGGGCTAACCATCACCTGGTAGTGTTCAGACCCACCTCTGGGGAGGGGTCAAGACCACCTAGGGTCAGGTTCAAGGTCACTCCCCCTGGAGGGTTAACCCTGTATATTCCACCCCTTAGTTAGACCATTTCCACCTTCCTACAGTCTCTTTTTCCAGAGATAGGAAAATGTGTCCATGTATTAAGAGTTCATAAGTCCTTCTTGGTCCCCAGCTGTATCCAAAGGTGATGTGCTTCTCCAGTGCAGGTTGGTGAAGTGAATTATGAGCAGGACAGGAACATGGAAGAAGAATCAGGGAAACAGGAACAGTTCTTGTGGGAAACTCAGTAAAAAGTATTTTCCCTCTGGAAGGAAATATCAGGAAAAGTCTGTCACTGTAGAGCATCAAGGAAACAGGTGCAGGCTTCTGTTGGACACCTTGTTGTGATTATGTAGAGCTCCTCTGGATCACTGCTTGTGTGGTGTGAGTTCTGTTGGACACTGTGTTGTGGTGCGATGCTGTAGAATTCCTCTGGATTGATGTTTGTGTGGTGTGGATTCTGTTGGACGTGTTGTGGTGAGTGTGTAACTAGAAAAAACTACTTAAAACCACTTATAAACTCTAATACAATTATTACACAAGTATTATACAATTATTATACAACTATGATACAAGATTACATGGAACCAACTCTGAGATTTAGACTTTTTCATTTAAAGTGAGGTTTCTCTGTGGAACACACTCCATAGTACCTGTTTCAAACATTACCTAGTATGTGTGACCAGGACCCTCTGCATATACCACCTCTTTGATAGGTTTGCCCCCAGAAGCAGGAGCAACCCACACAGTTTTCCCTAGTAGATTCCTTTTGCAGACCACAGGAACTCCATCTCCCTCAACTATGGGCAATAGGGCAGACTGAGCAGGACCAGCTCTGTTGACTGATCCCCTGCTGTTCACCAGCCAGGTGGCTTCTGCTAGGTGTCTCTCCCAGTTTTTGAAAGGTCCACCCCCCCATAGCTTTCAGGGTGATTTTCAGCAGGCCATTGTGATGCTCAAACTTTCCTGCAGCATGTGGATAGTATGGGATGTGGTAAACCCGTTCTATCCCATGCTCTTTTGCCCAGCTGCTTATGAGGTTGTTCTTGAAATGAGTCCCATTGTCTGACTCTATTCTCTCTGGGGTACCATGTCTCCACAGGATGTGACTCTGCAGACCCAGAATGGTGTTACAGGCAGTAGCATGAGGTACTGGGTAGGTTTCCAGCCACCCAGTGCTTCCCTCCACCACGGTTTGCCATGGCGAGATCAAGGCAAAGTGATGTAACCGATCTGCCAGGCCTCCCCATACTTGTATTTTGACCACTGTACCCTGTGCCACAAAAGCTTCATGTGCTTAGCTTGCTTTATGGCAGCACAGATGTCACAGTCTTGGATAACCTGAGTTATGGCATCCATGGGTATGTCCATGGACCTGTCTCGGGCCCACTGGTATGTGGTATCTCTTCCTTGGTGGCCAGAAGAGTCATGAGCCCACCGAGCTAGGAAGATTTCACCTTTCCAGTCCAGGAAACACATCTCTCTACTTGGGAGATATGGGCAGCCAAGTCAGCTTGGTGGTTGTGCTGTTTTTCTTCAGTGGCTCTGCTCTTGGGGATGTGAGCACTGATGTGTCTGATTTTAACTGGTAGTTTGTCCGGGCATGCAGAAATGTCTCGCCAGAGGTCAGCAGCCCAAACAGGCCTCCCCTTTCTCTGCCAGTCATTTCACTTCTATTACTTCAGCCACCCCCATAAAGGCATTTGCTACCATCCATGAGTCAGTGTACATGTAAAGCACTGGCCACTGTTGTTGTTCTGCAATGTCCAGGGCCAGCTAGATGGCTTTTATTCCAGCAAATTGGCTCGATCCACCTTCTCTGTCTCTTGCCTCTGCAACTCTGCATGTAGGTTTCCAGATGGCAGCCTTCCATCTCTGCTTGCTGTCTACAAGATGGCAAGATCCATTTGTAAACAGAGCATATCCCTTTTCTTCATCAGGAAGGTCACTGTATGTGGGGGCTTCCTTGGCATGGGTCACTGTCTTCTCTTCTACTGGTTTTCCTAAGTCAGTGCCCTCTGGCTAGTTTGTGATGACTTCTAGAATGCCTAGGTGCTCAAGACTCCCCATTCTAGCTCTCTGAGTTATTAGAGCCATTTACTTACTCCAAGTAGCATCTGTGTCATGGTGCAGAGTTGAACCTTTCCCTTTAAACATCCAAGTCAGGACTGGAAGCCTTGGAGCTAAAAGTAGTGGTGACTCCATCCCAATCACCTCAGAAGTGACTCTAACTCCCTCATAGGCAGCTAGGATTTCCTTCTCTGTGGGGGTATAATTGGCCTCTGAATCTTTGTATGCCTTGCTCCAGAACCCGAGTGGGTGGCCTTGTGTTTCACCAGGAGCTTTCTGCCATAAGCTCCAGCTAGGGCCATTCTCACCGGCTTCTGTATAGAGAATGTTCTTAATCTCTGGGCCAGTTCAAACTGGTCCCAAGGCCTTGGCATGGACCACCTCTTGTTTGATCTGGTCGAATGCCACCTGCTGTTCAGGTTCCCACTCAAAGTTATTTCTCTTTCTTGTAATGTCAAAGAGAGGTTTCAGAATTTGGCTGTACCTGGGAATGTGCATCTTCCAAAAGCCCACAAACCCCAGGAAGGATTGTGTCTCCTTCTGGTTAGTAGGTTCCACCATAGTGGCCACCATATTCACCACATCCATAGGGATATAGCGTTGGCCATCCTGCCAGTGAAATCCCAGAAACTGGATTTCTCTGGCAAGCCCTTTCAGTTTGCTCCTCTTTATGGCAAAACCAGCATCTAAAAGGATATTAATAATCTTCTCACCCTTCTCTAAGACCTCCTCTGCTGTCTGATCCCATACAATGATGTCAGCAATAAATTCCAGGTGTTCAGGAGCTCCACCCTTCTCCAGTGCAGTCTGGATGATGCTGTGGCAGATTGTAGGGCTGTGCTTCCACCCTTGAGGTAATCTGTTCCAGTGGTACTGGAATCCTCTCCAGGTGAAGGCAAAATGAGGCCTACATTCTTCTACAATGGGGATGGAGAAAAAGGCATTAGTGACATCAATTGTTGCATACCATTTGGCCTCCTTCAACTCCAGCTCATATTGGGGCTCCAACATATCAGGCACAGCTGTGGTGATTGGAG
Source organism: Pogoniulus pusillus (assembly GCF_015220805.1). Taxonomy (NCBI): domain Eukaryota; kingdom Metazoa; phylum Chordata; class Aves; order Piciformes; family Lybiidae; genus Pogoniulus; species Pogoniulus pusillus. Next base: position 91,262,061 of record NC_087309.1, read on the forward strand.
AAGTCACTTAATTCAGGCCTCTGAAGTCCACAGTCAATCTCCATTCCTCATTCTCCTTTCACACTAGCCATATCGGGCTGTTGAAGGGTGAGTGGCTCTTGCTGATGACAAGCTGCTTCTCCAGGTGGCGAATAAGCTGGTGTATGGGCAGCAGGGAGTCTCAACTGGTGCAGTATTGCCTGCAATGAACTATACGAGAAGCAAAGGGTAACTTGACATCCTCCACCTTGTGGGTACCAACCACGGAGGAGTCATCTGACAAGCCAGGCATGATAGACAGATGCTCTTTATTGGCAGTCTCTACAGCTGCTATGCCAAATGCCCACTTGTTCCCTTTCAGGTCTTTAAAATACCTTTCCCACAGAAAGTCGATCCCCAGGATGCAAGGTGCATCAGGACCAGTTGCTATGGTGTTCTTTTCCCACACATTCACAGTGAGGCTTATCTCAGACTGCAGCACAGTCAATTCTTGTGACCACCCTGTGACTCCTGAGATTGTAATTGTCTGTCCCCCTATGGCTGGAGAGTATCAGGATGCACTGGGCACCGCTGTCTACCAAAGCTCTGTACTTCTCAGCTTCAGAAGTGCCAAGCCATTTCATAAACACATCCCAATATACTCTGTTGTCCCTGTTCTCCAGCTGGAGACAGGGCAACTCTAATGCTGAGCACTGTGACCACAGGAAGCACATGGACCTGAATTACTGGCCAGGTTTGCCCCATCAAGCCTACCACCACATCTTGCAAGAAAAATGAACATTTATAATTTAATTTTATAAAGAAATATACAATTTCACATTGATCCATCATTTGGTACTGCCATCAGTCTTCAGGATTAAGCAAGAGTGATTGCTAGAAACACATTTACACTTCTACATTCACAAAAATGCATAATGAATGATTTTCTTTAAAATAATCCTCTTGATTATATGATATTAAGTAGCTTACATGCTAGAGTTAGTTGGTAAAATGCAGGTGTTGCAAACATGTTTCTGAGGGGTGGTCTTAATGCTAATATGAAAAAAAAGCTTGACAAAGCATGAGGCAACTTGAATTCTATCAACTGAGCCCAGAGAAACTGCCTGTAGCCTGTGAAATGCCTTAAGAGAAGGCATGTGCTTGTGAGAGAATTTTCTTGCTAACAGGACATGAGCTGGTAAGCAATAAGCAAGAAGTGTCCTTGAGTCCATTTTGGACTCAGGATACCAGGCAGCGGGTGGCACCCCCACACTCAGCTGCATGGCAGAGCCTGCCAGCTGCAGGGGTGGATGACAAAGTTTTGATATGGACTGACTTATCTGTACTTCACACATAACCTTGAGCCAATCTGTACTTTCCACTTGTACCAATCTCAAACTAAGTTAGTTGTGCACACCTCTTCCGTATACCATATAAGCAGCTATATTGCCTCAATAAAGCATACTGCTTGCAGCTAGCTCATATCAAGTCTTCTCGTCAGTACCCCGATCCTCCCACCTCCAATGGCTTCCCGTGACCGCATGTGCTCCTGTTGTTCTTTGAAGGAAATGCAGCTATAGCCAATATGTTAATGGTTTACATCTATCTAGTAGCCTGTACTACCAGTAGAATTTGGAAAGGCAATGGTCATTTGAAATAGTCAAGTAGATAAGAGCTCCAGCACTAACTGAAGTGATAGTTTTTATATATAAGTTGCATGTGTCTTGCTTTTCAGTGATGAGCTAGTACAAGATATTGGCATCTAAGATGTATTTGAGATGTGTTATTAGTCTGCATGTGGCCACAAAACTAGTAGCTTCAGCACAGCCTCATCAGACTGTGATAAGCAAACAGCCATAGTTCAGAGTTTTGCATAGCAGTCTGCTTATGCCCATGGAAATCACTGCACTTAAAAATGCATTGTATGTTTGAAACAGAATACAAGAAATAAAAACTTTAAAATATTTGAAGTACAAAACATTGAAGCCTTTAGTTTATTAACATAAAATTGCATTCCTGTTATTTCTTTTCCATTCAGATGGAGAGATATTGCTATGAGGAGAAAAAAAATATAAAACAGGATAAACCCAAACAAAACCAAAACAACAACAAAACCTCAAACAACAACAACCAAAAAAAGGGAAGGGGGGGAACCCCAAACAAACCCAAAACAAAACAATACAAACCCCCCTGTCCTATCAGATATTATTAAAACCGTCTAAAATTTCCCATTCGAAGTGAGTGTGATGGTTTGGGGGTTACCCCGCCCCTCCCACACTTTGTATTTGCCCCAGCTAACTCAGACGGACCCTGGGAATATAGATGAAGCAATTTATTTACAGCTAGCAGAATTTACAAGCAGCTATTTACAATATATACAGTTATATACAAAAATATACAAAGGATAAACAATACAAAAGCACAACTCCCCTCCCAGAAACCTAGGTCCCCAGGAGGGGCTCTCAAACCACCCCAACACCTCCCCCGGCCCTCTCAACCTTACCCCAGTTCTCAGGAAGAAAAGAGGTGCAGCCAAGAGGTTAGGGAGCAGGGTTAGTAGGAGCAAGGTTACTGAGATGTGACCAGGTCTAAGGCAAAAGCAAGAGTGAGAGACAAAATGGAGAAAGTTTGCTTCTTCTTCCCAGAGTTCTCAGCGAGACTGTGAGAGAAGTTGACATCAACTGTTTTCATTTCACTGCTCATTATCTAGTTTTTGTACCAAAACATTCCAGCTTGCTTCAAACTAGCACAATCCACCCCTGTCTACTTCGCTCAGAGTATCGCTGAGAATTATCCAATCTAACCTAAACCAATATTTACACTAAAACAATATATACAAGTTCAGTTCACACTTCAATCAGATGTAGGTGATTCAAAAGCTCAGGACTCCCAGGTGATGTTGGGTTCGTGCTCATGTACTGTAGATTCTATTGTAGATTCTCTCAGTGTTGGGCGCCGATGTTACCGAGAACAGAAAACTCCTAACAGCTTGAATTTAAACTCTCTCAGCTAAGGTTAGATTTCTCTGTGGAATACACTGGATTTCACCATTCTCCTGCATTACCCAGTATGTATGACCAGGACCTTCAGCAGAAACCACCCCTCGGTCAGGTTTCCCTTCGCCCAAAGGAGAAAATACCCAAACAGTTTTCCCTAACAGATTCTTTTCACGCACAACAGGAACTTTATCACCGTCTACTGTTTGGACCAAATCTGATTGTGCAGGTCCTGCTCTGTTTACTGAACCTCTCCTATTTACTAACCAGGTAGCTTCTGCTAAATGTTTGTCCCAGTTTTTCATAGTTCCACCCCCCATGGCTTTTAGGGTGGTTTTCAGCAAACCATTGTAGCGTTCGATCTTCCCTGAAGCTGGTGCATAGTAGGGTATGTGATAGATCCATTCAATACCATGCTCTTTGGCCCAGTTTTTCACTAGATTGTTCTTGAAATGAGTACCATTGTCTGACTCAATTCTCTCTGGAGTTCCATGTCTCCACAAGATCTGTCTCTCCAAACCAACAATGGTGTTACGTGCAGTAGCATGTGGAACTGGATAGGTTTCCAACCATCCAGTGCTGGCTTCTACCATCGTCAGCACATACTGCTTGCCAGAACGTGATCTAGGTAAAGTGATGTAGTCAATCTGCCAGGCTTCACCATACTTGTACTTTGACCATCTCTCACCATACCATAAGGGCTTGATTTGCTTAGCCTGCTTAATAGCAGCACAAATGTCACAGTCATGGATGACTTGGGTGATAGCGTCCATGGACAAGTCAATTGACCTATCGCGTGCCCATCTGTATGTTCCATCTCTGCCTTGATGTCCAGATGAGTCATGGGCCCACCAAGCTAAGAACAGCTCACCTTGGTGTTTCCAATCAAGGTCAATGTCAAGTTCAGAGTTGCTATCAACTTGAGAAATCTTAGCAGCTTGGTCTGCCTTCTGGTTATGTTGATGCTCCTCAGTGGCTCTGCTCTTAGGCATGTGTGCGTCTACGTGCCGCACCTTCAATGGAGTTTTCTCCAGCCGTGCATCAATGTCCTGCCATAGATCAGCACACCAAATAGGCTTTCCTTTCCTCTGCCAACCATTCTTCTTCCAGTCCTTTAGCCAACCCCATAGAGCATTGGCTACCATCCACGAGTCGGTGTAGAGGTAAAGGATAGGCCAATTCTCACGTTCAGCCACATCAAGAGCAAGTTGAACAGCTTTTACCTCAGCGAACTGACTGGATTCTCCTTCTCCATCTCTCGTTTCGGTAACTCTCCTGGTTGGACTCCAAACCGCTGACTTCCATATTCGCTTGTTCCCAACAAGACGACAGGAACCATCTGTGAACAAAGCATAGTTCTTTTCCTGATCAGAGAGATCACCATAGGGAGGAGCTTCCTCAGCACGAGTTATTTTCTCCTCTGGAGGTTTGGAACAGTCTGTGCCTTCCGGCCAGTTGGTGATCACCTCCACCAGACCAGGTCGGTCAAGATTACCCATTCGTGCTCGTTGGGTTATCAAAGCCATCCATTTAGACCAGGATGCATCTGTGGCATGATGTGGTGATGAACCTTTGCCCTTGAACATCCAATTAAGAACTGGCAGTCTAGGAGCTAAAAGCAATTGTGACTCAGTTCCAATCACTTCAGAAGCTGCTTTCACTCCCTCATAGGCTGCTAGAATCTCTTTCTCAGTTGCAGTGTAATTTGTCTCTGAACCTCTGTAACAATGTCCCCAGAAACCAAGTGGACGACCACGTGTCTCATTTGGAGCTCTCTGCCAAAGGCTCCAAGTTGGACCATTGTCACTGGCAGCCGTGTACAGAATGTTCTTAATGTGAGCATTCAGTTAAGATATGTAGGCAGCTGTTTTTACAGATCTTACTTTTGTATCTGGGCAGCTGCACAGACAGTGTACAGTCTGTACAGTACACAGACATAAGATGGAACAAGACTCACAGCTTGTCTACTGCCAACACACCGGTGAGGTTGATGCTGTAGAAAGCCAACTCCACACTCCAATCTCACTAATCCTACTAAGTCCAGGGCGACTTCGTGCAGCAGCCCAAAGCACTGCTTGTAGCTGCTGTTGTGGTCACCAGCTAGTCTGTAAAAGACCTGTTTTTAGCAGATGAAACATGAGAGCCAAGGCAGAGAGCAGGGTTCAGAGAGGTACCTTTAGAGGTACAGGAATGTATCTATCAGAGTTCAGACAGGCATCACCACCACCTCCACAGAGCGGTCTTACAGAGCTTCCTCTTGTTCACACTCATGCTGTGGACAGAATGTGCTCTCCCTACCAAGCACTTTGGCCAAGCATTTCCTAGCTTGCATAAGGGAGAGAACTGGTGCACCAAGTCAGGCATTTGCTGTTGACCTGCTGAGTTCAAGCTGTGATGCTTCTGCTCAGAGGATCATGGAACATATGGCTTACTGATTGGGACTACCTGGTTCCCAACTCTTTCAGGGCTTGCCTGCCCAAGCTAAAGATAGAAAGTGAATATAGAAGAAAGTTATACAAAGCATGTTCCACTTTCTGGATGGTGTCCTTAGCTAAGATGACCAATGTCCATCTTTTCATACTTCTGAGACCAAGAAGGTGACATAGGAGCTTCTGAAACCAGGATACAGGAAAATCAAACAATTTAGATTATTGATTCTTCAGATATTTTTTGTTCTCCATGCAGTAATTTTCAAATTACTGCAAGGTGGAGCACCCTCATCTCTCCTTCAATCTTGCGCCTATCTTTTTTATCTGTTGTTCTTTTCTCATTTGTTTGCTATACATGAAATGGAAATAGTTATTGGTGATTACTAGTCAGGAAAGACCCTCAAAAGGTTCAACCTCTGTAAATTTGTTTCTGGCAATCAGTTATCATACTCATAGGACAAGTCTGCACAATTTTAAATGAATGCACATGAGATTTTCCAAGATGTGCTGCAGCAGTGGCCAAACTGTTGGAAAAACTTCCTAACATTAAACTTAAGGCCTCCACCAGGATTCACTTCCACTCTCATGGACCAGGATTCAAAATTTTTTTCCCCCCACCTCTCTGCAGCTACCTTTTTTATGCTTCAGGAGTGTTGTCATGTTCCACTCACATTAAATTAAACAGTCCTCTTTCTTGCAGTCTTTCTTCTTCTAGAGATTTTCTAGAAAGACTCTGGATTCCTTCCAGTTTCATCCCATGTTGCAGGAAATGCCTTACTCCAAACTGGATACAGAGGTTCAGCTGAGGTTTTGTGAATGGAGATTGGAGAGGAATGAGTACTGCATGAGCCCAATGGGTTATGCTTCTGCTTTGTGCTAGTTTGAGGCAAGCTAGAATGTTTTGGTAAAAAGAACTAGATAACGGGCTGTGAAAAGGAAAACAATTGTGATGTCAACTTCTCTCATAGTCTCGCTGAGAACTCTGAGAAGAAGAAGTAAACATTTGATAGCATTCTCCATTTTGTCTCTCACTTTGCTTCTGGGCTTTGACAAAGCTGCATCTCATTAACCTTGCTGCCACTAACCTTTCTCCCTAACCTCTTGGCTGCATCTCTCTTCTTTCTGAGAACTGGGGTATGGTTGAGAGGGCAAGGGGAGGTGTTGGGGTGGTTTGAGAACCCCTCCTGGGGACTCAGGTTTTTGGGGGGGAGTTGTGCTTTTGTATTGTGTATCCTTTGTATATTTCTGTATATAACTGTATATATTGTAAATAGCTGCTTGTATATTGTGCTGCTTGTAAATAAATAGCTTCATTTATGTTCCTGGAGGCCCGTCTGAGTTAGCTGGGTACCTACAAAGTGTGTGGGGAGCAGGTTAGGAAGAAATACTCAAGGGAATCAGGTGAGCCAATCCTAAGCTGGCTAGTGAGATGCCGCTGCATTGGTGCTAATGCCCTGCAGGTAGGAGACAAGTCTGCCAAGCAGTTAGGACCACTCACCAAGAAGAGTGGAGTGGACAAATACCTAGCAAGTCCTCTTGGTAAGGTTAGCTTGTGGACATGCCTTTTATTGGCTGTGGCTATGAGATATCCTTCCTGAGATTATTTGCCATGGGCTGCCAAGAATTGGAACACCATTGAGCAGGGAATTAAGCTTCTGAAGGAGTTTGCTGTGAAGGAAGTGCTTTATGAAGATCATGGCACTCATGAGCCTGATGATATTCCTTTGGGAACAGGTCTCATAAGAAGCTTTTTAAGCTTGCTCCTTCATCCTATGCTAACATCTTGGCCAGTAACATCCTATCAAGGAGTGATAATGGAAGATCTTTCACTGTAGGTGAATTCACTGACCAGCTCAGGCAGATCGAGGATAGCTTGTCACACTCTGGCCTAGTCTCTGCCATAAAAACTCTAGGTACAGAGATAAGGGATGGCATTAAGGAGAGCATGAAAGAACTGAAGGAGGATCTCAGAAACATTACCAATCTGGTAAAGTATACCATTCCTGCATCATCTGAATGGGTGCATGTTTCTGTCATCAGGAAGAGATGCCCACCTCCTGCAAGGCAATTCCAGCCCAGGAGGAGACAAATTCCACCCAGACAGCAGCAATCACATGCATCGCTGTGGATAATTCTGCATGACCAATATGGTGAGAACATGAACAAGTGGGATGGTAAACCATCTTCAGTTCTTTCAAAGAGAGTCAGGGATCTGCAGAGTGGCAGAAAGAGAGGTAACAATGACAGAAAAGTAGCTCTCACTTCTTCAGCTCCCGAGAGCAACTGCAATTATTCCAAAAATTGCAATTTCTCTCACAACACCACCAGTCACTGTGTATACTCTACATGCCATGTTCAGCATTAGGGGTGCCCTGCCTCCAACCAGGAGGAGGAAAGGAATAGTGGAGAAAACGGAATCTATTGGAATGCATTCATTAGGTGTCCTGGCATTTCAAAAGTTTGGAAATACAGGGCTTTAGTCGACACAGGTGCTCAGTGTACTTTATTGCCATCCAATTGCAAAGGGACAGAGCCTATATCTATTTTTGGAATCACTGGTGGATCTCAAGAGTTAACTAAGATACAGACTGAGATCAGTTTAACTGGCAAAGAGTGGAAGACACATACTATTGTAACTGGTCCTGATGTGCCTTGCATTCTGGGAATTGACTTTTTGAGACAAGGTTGTTTCAAAGATCCTAAGGGTCACAAATGGGCTTTTGGAATAGCATCTGTAGAGATTGAGGATGATAAACTGAAATTGTCCATTAGACCTGAACTTTCTGATGAATCTGCAGTTGTGGGACATCATGACATAGAGGATCTGGAAGTGCCAATTGCTACTCAATCTGTTCACCACAGGCAGTACAGAACTAACCGTGACTCTTTGTCACTGATTGGTGAACTGGAGAGTCAGGCTGTCATCGAGAAAGCTCATTCACCTTTCAACAGTCCCATCTGGCCTGTGTGCAAAGCTAATGGCGACTGGAGACTCACAGTTGACTTTCATGCCCTCAACGAGGTGACACCACCCATGAGTGTGGCTGTGCCGGACATGCTGGAACTCCAGTACGAGCTGGAATCGAAGGAGGCTAAATGGTATGCAACCATAGACATTGCTAATGCTTTCTTCTCTATTCCCATAGCAAAGGAGTGCAGGCCACAGTTGGCATTCACCTGGAGAGGAGTTCAGTACCAGTTCAACCGTTTGCCTCAGGGGTGGAAACACAGCTCAACCATCTGTCACTCAGTCATCCACAATGCACTGGAGAAAGGTAAAGCTCCAGAGCATATCCAGTACATCGACGACATCATTGTGTGGGGCCAAACTGCTGAGGAAGTCTTTGAGAAAGGTAACAAAATCATTGACATTCTGTTGCAAGCAGGTTTTGTCATTAAGAGAGACAAGGTCAAAGGACCTGCCAGAGAAATTCAGTTTCTGGGAGTGCGGTGGCAGGATGGTTGCCGTCACATTCCACAGGATGTGATCAACAAAATCTCCACCATGGCAGTTCCCATCAGTAAGAAGGACACTCTATCTTTCTTGGGTGCAGTGGGATTTTGGAGACTACACATTCCTGGTTTCAGTCAGATTGTCAAACTTCTGCATGATGTGACTTGTAAGAGAAACAATTTTGAGTGGGGACCTGAACAACAAGCAGCCTTTGTTCAGATCAAGCGGGAAGTAGTCCATGCAGTGGGCTTGGGACCTGTGCGATCTGGTCTGGACACTAAATACATTCTGTACACGGCTGCCAGTGACAATAGTCCAACTTGGAGCCTTTGGCAGAGAGCTCCAAATGAAACACGTGGTCATCCTCTTGGTTTCTGGGGACGTGGGTACAGAGGTTCAGAGAAAAATTATACTGCAACAGAGAAAGAGATACTAGCAGCCTATGAGGGAGTGAAAGCAGCTTCTGAAGTGATTGGAACTGAGTCACAATTGCTTTTACCTCCTAGATTGCCAGTTCTAAACTGGATGTTCAAAGTCAAAGGTTCATCACCACATCATGCCACAGATGCAACCTGGTCTAAATGGATGGCTTTGATAATCCAACGAGCATGAATGGGTAATCTTGACTGACCTAGTCTGGTGGAGGTGATCACCAACTGGCCGGAAGGCACAGACTGAACCATACCTCCAGAGGAGAAAATAGCCCATGCTTAAAAAGCTCCTCTCTATGGTGATCTCTCTGATCAGGGAAAGAGCTATGCTTTGTTCACAGATGGCTCCTGTGGTCTTGTTGGGAACAAGCGAAGATGGAAGTCAGCAGTACGGAGTCCTACCCAGGAGAGTTACCGAAGCGAGAGATGGAGAAGGAGAATCCAGTCAGTTCGCTGAGGTAAAAGCTGTTCAACTTGCTCTTGATGTGGCTGAATGTGAGAATTGGCCTATCCTTTACCTCTACACCGACTCGTGGATGGTAGCCAATGCTCTATGGGGTTGGCTGAAGGACTGGAAGAAGAATGGTTGGCAGGGGAAAGGGAAGCCTATTTGGTGTGCTGATCTATGGCAGGACATTGATGCACGGCTGGAGAGAATTCCAGTGAAGGTGCGGCACGTAGATGCACACCTGCCTAAGAGCAGAGCTACTGAGGAACACCAACACAAACAGCAGGCAGACCAAGCTGCTAAGATTTCTCAAGTTGATACAAACTCTGACCTTGACATCAACCTTGTTTGGAAACACCGAGGTGAACTGTTCTTAGCTCGGTGGGCCCATGACTCATCTGGACATCAAGGCAGAGATGAAACATACAGATGGGCTCGTGATAGGTCAATTGACTTGTCCATGGATGCTATCACCCAAGTCATCCATGACTGTGACATTTGTGCTGCTATTAAGCAGGCTAAGCAAATCAAGCCCTTATGGTATGGTGAGAGATGATCAAAGTACAGATATGGAGAAGCCTGGCAGATTGACTACATCACTTTACCTCGATCTCGTTCTGGCAAGCAGTATGTGTTGATGATAATAGAGGCCAGTACCGGAATGTTGGAAACCTATCCGGTTCCACATGCAACTGCACATAACACCATTCTTGGTTTGAAGAGACAAATCATGTGGAGACATGGAACTCCAGAGAGAATCGAGTCACACAATGGCACTCATTTCAAGAACAATCTTGTGAAAAACTGGGCCAAAGAGCATGGTATTGAATGGATCTATCACATACCCTACTATGCACCAGCTTCAGGGAAGACTGAATGTTACAGCGGTTTGCTGAAAACCACCCTAAAAGCCATGCCGGGTGGAACTCTGAAAAACTGGGACAAACATTTAGCACAAGCTACCTGGTTGGTAAATAGGAGAGGTTCAGTAAACAGAGCAGGACCTGCACAATCAGACTTGGTCCAAACAGTAGACGGTGATAAAGTTCCTCTTGTACGTGAATAGAATCTGTTAGGGAAAACTGTTTGGGTATTTTCTCCTTCGGGCGAAGGGAAAGCTGTCCGAGGGGGGGTGGTTTCAGCTGAAGGTCCTGGTCATACCTACTGGGTAATGCAGGAGAATGGTGAAATCCAGTGTATTCCACAGAGAAATCTGACTTTAGCTGAGAGAGTTTAAATTCAGAGTGTATAATATAAGCTGTTAGGAGTTTTCTGTTCTCGGTAACATCGGCACCCAACACTGAAAGAATCTACAAGAGAATCTACAGTACGTGAGCATGAACCCAACATCACCTGGGAGTCCCTGTTCTGAGCTTTTGAATCACCTACATCTGATTGAAGTGTGAACTGAACTTGTATATATTGTTTTATTGTAAATATTGATTTAGATTAGATCGGATAATTCTCAGAAATACTCTGAGCGAAGTAGACAGGGGTCGATTGTGGTAGTTTGAGGCAAGCTAGAATGTTTTGGTAAAAAGAACCAGATAACGGGCTGTGAAAACAATTGTGATGTCAACTTCTCTCATAGTCTCACTGAGAACTCTGGGAAGAAGAAGTAAACATTTGATAACATTCTCCATTTTGTCTCTCACTTTGCTTCTGGGCTTTGACGAAGCTGCATCTCATTAACCTTGCTGCCACTAACCTTTCTCCCTAACCTCTTGGCTGCACCTCTCTTCTTTCTGAGAACTGGGGTATGGTTGAGAGGGCAAGGGGAGGTGTTGGGGTGGTTTGAGAACCCCTCCTGGGGACTCAGGTTTTTGGGGGGGAGTTGTGCTTTTGTATTGTGTATCCTTTGTATATTTCTGTATATAACTGTATATATTGTAAATAGCTGCTTGTATATTGTGCTGCTTGTAAATAAATAGCTTCATTTATGTTCCTGGAGGCCCGTCTGAGTTAGCTGGGTACCTACAAAGTGTGGGGGGGTGGGTTAATGCCCAAACCATCACACTTATATATTATAGTACAATTCTTGCTTTTCTGGCAACAACAGCTGATTAACTCCTGCCAGCTTCATATCCCCTAGGTCAAATTCTACAGAAGTATTACCCAGAAATTTGGGTGTCTAAGTGCTGGGTGACATTATCTGCATATACTACCTTCTTACTGGAAAATTCCTGCTCAGAATGAAAAAATATCCATTTGTTAAGATAATTTGAAGTGCTTATGGCATTCACCAGTGCCACAGCTTGCACCTTTAGCTCAGTGAGTAAAATTCGATAGAGTAATTTTCTAGTTCAATATTCTGGTTGCTAAAAATGTTGGTTTGCAGGAAGACATGGACTTTATCTATGCCTATGGAATTTTTTTTAAGTAAACGGCTGAGCACTTTGCTGGTATGGCTTTCCAATTTTGCTCCCACTCAACAGTATTTTATCCTGACCTTTTTTGCCTCATTTATTTACAGAAAGAGCACATCAGCCAATGTCTGAAACATTACAAAAGATAAGATATGTGTCTTCTATTTATTCACAAGCTTTTGTATCATTGTAGAGAAAACGAGATTGGTTGGATGTGATTTCTCAATTAATCCTTTCTGGTCATTAAAACATCATTATATAATATCAGTAGATCCTTCAATTTCAAACTTTTAAAATGTTAGTGCTTATACTTCAAACTTTTTCTGAGGAGTTAATTTCATTGGCTAAGCCAAACTCCCTTAGCTTGGATAGCTTCTGCACAATACCTTGCAATGTAGAGCAGACCCTAAAAACTTGTGCTGCAGGGCTTTGCTGATTCTAGAGGAAGATTGCATGTGTAGATGATTTTAAAGAATAGATTACTAGACATAGGATAGAAGATCCCATACTTCAGTACCAGCAATTAGAACAGTCTTATGCTCTCAGCAAACAACTCACTGAGAGAGAACAACCAAGGCATAGAAAGATTTGGGTATATTAGTCAGCATACTTACTCCACCTTTTGACTTCCAAGACTTCCAATAGTGACAGCTGTTGGTATAAGTTGTGCTGGGCTTTCTGCAATGTCTTGGAAAGCCACGAGTAACTTAAAATCTTTAGGCAGTCAAGGAATAGCTTACACTTAAATTCAAAATACAACTAGAAAAAAAATACAGTAGAATTACACATTTTCCTGACAAGTAAGTCAGGGCTGAACATACAGGAAGAAGGGACTACTGATGAGCCTAGAAAATGTTACCCTAGAATCAAGTAAGATAATTCAGGGAAGACCTCTGGATACAGGCAAGTACAACAGTACTTAACTGTATCAGATGTTTCATAACTGTAGGGGTTAGGAGTGTCAGTCACAAGTCTTTTGAATCATTGTAGTAATTGTATGTAGGAAGGAATATCAGCGACCATTGTGTGTGTCTTTCATTGAATCATAGAATCATAGAATAGTTCGGGCCAGAAGGGACCTCTAGAGGTTATCTAATCTGCCCCCCTGCAGTCAGCAGGGACATCCCCACTAGCTCAAGTCACCCAGGGGCCTGTCAAGCCTCACCTTGAGTGTCTCAAGGGAAAAGGCCTCAACCACCTCCCTGGACAACCTGTTCCAATGTTCCAATACTCTCATAGTAAAGAACTTGTTCATAATATCCAATCTAAATCTGCTCTTCTCAAGCTTGAACCCATTGCCCCTGTGGTGAATAGTCCTAAAGGGCATAAAATGGGCTTGAACATGTCTTGTCTTATTTACCTGCCTGTCTGCATTGCAGCCAGAGATGGGAAAACAGGACAAAAGAAACCCAGGCAACCTAGTCTGGTTTAACGCGGTTGGCTGAGAGTGGTTTCATAAGGACCTTGCCCCTGTCGCATGCAAGGCATATGCATGCCCCCATTTTTGGAAGACAACAGCTTGTGTGTTCTTCCATTTTTGGATGGACTTGGGAGATTGCCAGAGGTGATTGGGTGATTGTGTGGCCAATGAGACCATTAGCCTTGGCCATTATCCTATAAATGGGGGTGAACAGGTGAATAAGGTGCTTGTGTGCTCATTCATTTCTCACTCACCTGCTGCTCACCTGCCCATTGCCTCAGCTGCCTCAAGCCACCTCAAGCCGCCTCAGCCACCTCAGCCAGCAGCTGATTCCACATCGCAGCCCACATGGAATTCGCCACAGGACTTCTGTTGAACATTTTCCTGTCTATGTTTTGGGACACAGACATTAGGACTAGTGAGTATTCTTAACTCTTTATTCAAGTTGCTAAAGGAATTTAATTAACCTCACAAGCGGTGAATTAAGCTGCCAGACTCTTTATTAAAGACCTTCTCTGAAACCTTTCAAAATTCCATTGCATATAGACATTCTGTAAAATAGCTCTGCTAACTGCATCCAAGAACTTGTGTGGATAGTTGTAAATAAGTTTGGGGGAATTATTTTGTGTATATTAATAAATTATTTCATAACTTTTAAATCAGCCTCATTGCATTTTATCCCAAACTCAGATTTCAACTAATCCACTTCGTAACAGCCCCTCATCCTGTCTTGCAGGCCTTTGTAAAGAGCTTCTCTCCATCCTTCCTGTAGGCCCCCTTCAGGTACTGGAAGGCTGGTATTATGTCTCCCCGGAGCCTCCTCCTCTTCAGACTGAACAACTCCAGTTCCCTCAGCCTGTCCTCATAACAGAGTTCAGATCATTTTCATCACACTCCTCCAGATCTGCTCCATCAGGTCCACGTCCTTCCTATAATGAGGATATTCTTCCATGAATCAGAGCACCATGTGTTTAGTGTTCCACAGTCACTAATGTGTCCCTGCAGCATTGCTGTGAAGGACAAGGGTAGTGTTTGAGGCCATGAAATGAGAGAAGGCAGGGTGAGCCAGGTTTATACATTTGGAGTGCAAAAAAAGTATGCTCCACTTAGAGCCTGTAGATACTTTCTTTTTTTCTTCTTCTTGTTTCCTCTTTTTCCTCTTAGATCTGACACAGTGTGACCCTGAACACTGCACAAGAGAGAAGAAGAAGAACTTGTGGTTTAGAAGAAGCAAGAAAACAGGACCTTGTTATCTGAGCATGTTGAAACTGTTGCTCAGTGGGAAGCAGATGTGGCAGACAGACTGTCGATTAGAAGAAAAGATGACTTTTCACATGATAAAATGACCAATCAGCAAGCAAAGCTTTAAGCCAAGATAGTATATCTCTCTCTATGTTGCTTGAATAAATCGGAACTTTGCTTGCATCAAGCTGTCTCCCCGTCCCTTAGTCACAGCAGTCTGCTGACCAGAGACGAGAAAGACCCTGGGAGGAAGATTGTGTGGGACGTTCATCACAGATAACCATTCCAGACCACCAGGGCTGGAATTGTTGGAACTGGGGAGGAAAATGGGAAAATACCTATGTTAATGAACTCCAAGAAATAACTGTAATAACTCTACCTCTTATTATGAATATGCATTCTCTTGTGACATAAATTGTGGCTTGTGCCAGTGTCGTGGAACGCAGTTTCGCGGCAGAGTTATGGGGAAAATACGCGAGGCGTTGACTATTTTATCAGTGATTTATTGCAAAGAATGCGGATTCCCTCTTCCCGAAACTACACCACCACTGTGAATTCTTTTTGATTGAGATCAAAGTAACATTTCCGAAAATGGCAAATTAAAGAGTCTATGATGTTTAAAGAGAGTTCTTTTGAGTCTCTGGTTCGAGTTAATAGTTCGTCAGCTACTCACAGTCTGTAGCTTGACAGAGAGTCCCTTTCTCCCGATGAGGGTCCAGGCATGCAGGCTTTAGCCTCTGCGACTCGGCGTCCGCCCGAGGCGAGGCTAGATCGGCGAGCAGTTTGTTGTTGTTAAGTCCGGGAAAAAAACCAGAAAGGCTGGAAAAACCCAGAAGGACAAGACGCAGACCCAGAAGGCTAGGGCAAGGGCGCAAGGGCAAAAGCAAGAGCACAAGGGCCTCGATCCTGGCCTGTCCACCATTTTTATAATGTTCCAAAATAGGACTAGCCCACAATTCAGACCACTTTTACGTTGTTCACATACATTGGTAAAAACCAGTAAGCAATTTATATAATTGGATAATATTACTCAAACAATATAAAGACCACTCCTCAGGCCAGCCCACCTGCAGGTGCTGGGCAGGCCTGAGATAGTCGTTTCTACTTAACCAAAACAATACCCTGTTGTCTGGAAAGCGAGGTCAAGTGGAAGGGAAAACATGGCCAGTGTTTACCTTTTCACTTACCCTGGGGAGAAATCTTCCCATGGGACTGAAAGATTGTTTTGGGTTTTCGATGCTTCTGGCTTGAATGTGAGGCACTAGAAACTACACAATATAGCAAAAAGCTTAGAGAGCCTTTTGCTACTCTCCATGACATACTCCACCCCCTGGCTCACATTAAGCCAAGAATCGGAAAAAGCAAAAATGAAATACAACTTACATCTAACTCTTAACATAACTAATACATAAGCATAACTCTAATCTAAACTAACTTAATACTTATGCCCACCCCCCTGAATAAACAAAGCTTTATTGAACATTTACAAAGCAGGAAACCTGGTATATGCAAAAGCAGTTCAGAAGTCTGGGAGAATCCATCGTGCACTGATACGATGAGTCTTCCCACTTACATCAGTTGCTTCCCAAGCATACAACCCATTTGGTTTTGTCAGGGTCATAGGCACAACTCCAATCGAAGGTAAGTTTACCATTACTGGTTGTCCCACCTGTAATTTGTGTAATGACTGTTGAGAGTGCTGAGATTTATCTGGTGGATGACTAACATTCTCCACTGGATTGTCAGGACAAAATGCCCTTATTTTAGGACTACCATAATTACCCCATCTGTTGTTCACAATGAAAACTGCGTATGGCAAGCGTTTATCCCAGTTACCTTTGGATACCATGGCATGTTTCTTAACCAGAGCATTTGTTCTCTCTACAATACCATTAGCTTGAGGATAATAGGGAGTATGAAACACCCATGTGATCCCTTCACCCTTAGCCCAGTCTTGTACAGAAGACGCTGTAAAGTGAGATCCATTATCACTTTGGATGTACTCTGGCATTGGTAAGACACTAAACCACTGCTTTAAGACCTCAATAGTTTGAGCTCCTGTGGCAGCACTAGTTGCTGTAGCCATGACTAATCCTGAAACCACTTCCACCCCCACCAGTATGTATTTCTTCCCGTGTGAGGGCTTTAAAGGACCCACATAGTCAACTTGCCATGTACTCCATAACCTTTTGTCCTCTCTGATATGCTGTGCTGGAGCTAGATTGGGATGATTTTGTTTTAAGTCTGATTCTGCACTGTGGACAAGATGAAATGAGTTCCTTACAGGTACTCATGGAAACTGGCCACCCTCTAGACCTACACTCGAAGTAAAGGTCTGCCTTTCCTGAATGACCTCTTTTAATATGAAGCCACTCAGCTAATCTCCACCATTCTCCTTTGTCCTCATCCACTATGTTGATCTTTGCCAGGAAATCAGCTTGATTATTCCAGGTGGTAGCTGGTGTTTGCTTTCTGGAATGCCCTTCTACCCAACCAACTTTGAGGGGTCTGGATCGGCCAATCTCTAATAGCCTTTTCCAGTCTTCGACTCTCCAGACTTCCGCACCTGATACCTTCCACTGATTCGCTTCCCACTGGCAAATCCACTCAGTGGCGCCTTTGAACGTGGAATAAGAATCAGTGTAAATAGTTGTTGCTCCCTTCTCGGCTGCTATTATAAGAGCACGCAACTCCCCTACCTGTGCACTGCCATCACCTTCTTCAGTGATGGTCTGGCCTGTAGCAATCTCCAAGGCAGCGGCTTTGTAGTGCCACTTCGCCCCTACCCTCCGAGAGGATGCATCTGTGAACCACACTCCCGATTTGTCGGAGTCTGCGGTCATCTCAGGGGCTACCTGAATAGGAGAAGGCTTATATGGCTGACTAAGCAGAGCTTTATCAGGATTTATGGGTTGCTGAAGTTTGGATACCTTTGTAGGTCCCTCTTTCAGCGGCATCAGCTGTGAAATTCCCTCTAAGTAGGCATACCACTTTCTAACAGTAGCCTTTTGGGCAATTCCTTCTGGTGGAGGAGTTCCTTTAAGGATCGCTTTTAGCAGAGGAAATGGGCCTTGTACTACAACATCCTGTGCAGTACGAAGCTTTTCTGCTTCCTTAACAGCTCGAGTTAGGGAAAGAAGTCCCTTTTCCCAATCCGAGTACCGAATTTCGGTCTCTTTAAATGCTGTTGATGAAAACATGAGAGCTCTACTAGGACCATTGGGTCCTCTCTGGAAAATTCCACAGTATGAGGCATTCGCGGAAAAACCCCATTCAGCCCTCAGGACATCTTTTGGGTGTAAGGGCCCCAACTTCTGATATGTCTTTAGTTCATCCTTTAGAAATCTCAGGCTATCAGAATGTTCTGGAGTCCAATCCCAATGCTTGTTCTTCTTAAGCAAATCATACAGAGGACGGGCAATTACTGAGAAACCTGGAATATGTTTCCTCCAGTAACCCAGAGTACCCAACAATTGTTGTAACTCTTTTCTATTTTGGGGTATTTGGCCCTTTTCAATGCTCTGAAGAGTGTCATCTGGCACAGACACTGCACCTGCTATCCACCATGATCCCAGGAATTTTACCTCTTGACTTGGACCTTGACACTTTTCCTTTGGAATTGTCAAACCCTGGCTAGTCAACAGCTCTCGGATATTCTCAGCCACTGCACCAACTTGCTCCTTATCATTCCCTCCCACCAAGATATCATCAATGTAATGGTACATCTTAACATCCTTAGAAAGCTGAACAGTGTCAAGCAAAGCTGCAAGTGCATTGTGTGCAATGGTTGCGCTGTGTTTGTACCCTTGTGGAAGACGGTTGAATGTGTACTGAATACCTTGCCAGGTAAAAGCAAACTGCGGTTTGTCCTCTTCTCTCAACGGCACCATGAAGAACATGTCCTTCACGTCTAGAGTCGCCATCCAGGTGTGAGAAGCCGCTTGAATTGCTGTCACTGTGGATGAAAGACTAGGAACTGCTGCAGTAAGAGGAGGAGTGTTACTATTTAGCTTCCGGAAATCTACCGTCAATCTCCATCGGCCATTCGATTTTCGGACTGGCCAAACAGGTGAATTGTAAGGAGAATGAGTTCTAGTGATAATCTGTCTCTTCTCAAGATCAGCTATCACTTCAGTGATACCTTGCTTAGCTGCAGCTGGCAATGGATACTGTGCAACACAAGTAATGTGTGACTTTGGCAAAGGAGGAGCTGTTTGCAATAAGCGAACACAAGTATGGACTAACCTTTGCCTCTTATTTCTCACCTCATAAGCACCAAAGCTCCATAATGTTCCGTCAGGAAGATGCCATCTTCTACCTGCTAGAACATCAAATCCAAGGATATTATGTTTACACGAAGCCAATGCTAACTCTACCAGGGTACTTCTTTTCTCCCCAGGTAGCCACAGCTGTGCTTTGGCTAAATAGCATGTTTCAGGTTGTCCTGTAACACCTGTTATGTTTACCTTTCTCCGGGATGGCAAGATTTTCAGATACTTTGCTAGCTGTGCATTTAGCACTGTAATTTGTGCACCTGTATCTATTAGGTATTTGACAGCAGCTCTAGTTGGTCCAGTAGGAATCATGATATAGGGTTCAGGTTTGTCAGACCTTCGACATTCAGAAACAGAGCGATGAGTGTGGCCTGAATCATTCACCGCCATACCTAGTTTTTTGATTTGCTCTTATCTCCTCCCCGATCAGGAGAACCTGACTTGGTAGGAGACGTGCTTGCAGAGCCTTTCTTACGGTTCTGCTTCACCTTTCCGTTACCATTGCCTTTTAGTATCTGTTCTAACAGTTTTTTTATCTCAAACATGATCTCATTCTTCACAGGATCACCCTCTATCTGTTTCCTCTGAAACACATCACGAGGTTTCACTGCATATTTCTGTTCCTGCAGTGGGAGCACACCTCTACCTTGAGAAGTCGGTACCCACATTATTCCAGATTCAGAGTGACGATTAAGCTCAGGGCTCCCCCTGGGACTTGATCGTGGGCTCGATCTTGGACTCTCATTGGGGTTGCCAGATGTCCAGGCATGCCGCACCGTTTGGTGTTTTCCTCGTGATGCAGAGCTGCTCCTGCCTCCAGACTGCTTTTCCTTCTGAAAGACAGATTCTGGCACAGATAAAGGATCATGATAACCCATTTGTCTCCCTAGAGTGGCTAGTTCTGTAAGCACTTCCCTCCATGTAGGATGATGTACTACACTTTGTGAGCTTTGCCCTTGCTCTTCATTCTTTTGTATTGCATTCTCGATTTGTCTCCTTATCCTAATACCTTCAGCCTTTATGAAGCCAGGCATACCCTTTATCAGGGGTCCAAGCCTGTGTGGCTCTACTGGAGCATCCATGGCATGTGCATATAACCCCTTATGATTCACAGCTTGGATACAGGCAACCATAGTAAATGCTTCATTTAGCTCAACAGGGGATCTAATCCAAAACTCTGTAGGTTCACCCCTATCTGAAGAATCATAAACACTAGCCCAGTGAAAAATCCTAGCACTTAACGCAAGGTCTCCCTCAGGACCATCCCCAAGAAATACCTCGGGTCCCCAGTTAGTTCTCCCCACCTCTTCACGAGATAAGATAATCCTCTCCGCCCCCCTTTGCACCGCGCGATACACATACGCTATTATAGATTCATTAGGCATGCGGGAATAAGTTTCCCTAAGATCATCTATCTGCGTTTCTGTGTACGATTTTATTTTCGTGGTTGTTGTTTTGCCTCCTTTCGGTCCTTGCGAAGTTTCAGACGCAAAGAGGGGATTTACGGAGTAGGACTTCATTTTGTGGTGCACCTCCTCCACTTCCGTGTCGCTATCAATAGACGCAACTGCAGGCTGCAACGCGGTGTGGCGCTGCGCAGGCGTGCTTAGCGCTGGTTGCTCAGGGCGTGGTGGTTGAGAAGATGGCAGCTGTTGTTGTTGTGAAGATGGTTGGGAAGATGGCGGCTGCGGTGGCGCTGCCGATGGTTGAACTTGAGACGGCATCGGGACTTGCTGGAACGCTGGGACGGATTGAGATTGAGGAGACGGTTGAGCCGGGAAAAGCGGCACCGTAGCTGCTGCCTGCGGCATTGCGGACGACTGCTGCTGCAGGACCCGCGGCTGGATTATCGGCTGCGTTACTGC
Source organism: Pogoniulus pusillus (assembly GCF_015220805.1). Classification (NCBI taxonomy): domain Eukaryota; kingdom Metazoa; phylum Chordata; class Aves; order Piciformes; family Lybiidae; genus Pogoniulus; species Pogoniulus pusillus. The sequence goes on from NC_087309.1 coordinate 91,282,944, forward strand.
TGGTGGCGGCGACTGAAGCGCCGGGACCGGCGGGGTCGTCTGAAGCTCCTGTGCTGGCAGCTGCACCGTCGGAAACGGGGTTGTCGGCAAGATCGGCTGCTGAAGCAGAGTCGGCTGTGAAGGCAACACGGTGTCCGGCTGGACTGGCGGCTGGGTCGGCGGCAAAACAGGCTGCCTGAGCAGCGCCCGCGGGCATGCCGCCAACCCGCACTGCAAAGCCTGGGGTTGCGGCTGTGTCTGGGCTATCGGCTCCGTTACTATTAGTGATGGCGCTGCCGGTGGCTGGAGTGCCTGCATCAGCGGAGGCGTCAGAGGCTTTGCCGGCGGAATCACCGGGACCGGAACCGACTGCGGCTGAGGCAAAGCGGCGGCTGGCTGAGCCGGCATTAAGGTAGGCTGGCTGGGCACCTCCCGCGGATGCGGTATCGAGCCGCATGGCTTTAGCGGCAACAGGGACGGCTCTGCCACTGGTTGGGGATTCATTGGCTGAGGAAGATGCCTCACCGGAGACATTTTAAAGAAATCGGGCTCGTGGGAAGGTGTATCGGCGCGCGAGACTTTAGGCGAAGAATGCAAGAGTTGTAACTCCTGGGTCTGAGAGGGGGTAGCTACCGGCTCTTTCCGGCGGACCACGGGCTGCTGTGACTTCTCAGGACATATCGGAGTAAAAATTGTCAAGCCTAGATAACCAGTTGACTCCCGACGGTGAGTCGAGGGCTGCGGAGTTCCCGCGCGGGAACTAACAGCTGATTGCGTTCGGGAAGTGCTCCCGGATCGTGACTTTCGGCTTAGTAACCTGTCTAACTTTTCCTCCATACTTCTCATCCTGTCCTCAGTCACAGCGGGCTCTGCGCGAAAGCTCAAGTTCCGCCTGACAGCGTCTTCCAACAGAGCTTCTCTCTCACTCTGCAACGACTTGATTTCTTGACGCGCCTGCTCTAAACGCAATTCTTTCCAGGCATTCTCATCACTCAGCTTTTTGACCTCCTGTTTATACATCTCTGCCTCACGTTTGCACGTCTCTATCTCCCGTTTATGCGCCTCCAGCCTCCAGGCCTCTGCAACATGCCTGCAAGACTCCATATCGACTTGTGATCTGAACACGCCAAGACCCAGATCAAAAAAACTTTCTTTGTCAACTCCCTCGATATCTCCAAAAGCTTCGTAGAGAGACACGATTATATTAGCTGACCTAACATTTATCTGCTCTATCGGCTCATCCTCCCTTGCCGTCAGAGCTTTTCTAAAATTAGCTGATTCAAACACGGAAGCCAATCTGGCATACAGGGTGTCTGTGAGATCTGGCGATCTGGCATCTCCTGCTGCGGGAGAACTCCTTCCGAACTGGGCCATTTTTAAACTCGGCTGTTACTTCAGTTTCTCAATCCCACTTCTGACACCAAATCTGTCGTGGAATGCAGTTTCGCGGCAGTTATGGGGAAAATACGCGAGGCATTGACTATTTTATCAGTGATTTATTGCAAAGAATGCGGATTCCCTCTTCCCGAAACTACACCACCACTGTGAATTCTTTTTGATTGAGATCAAAGTAACATTTCCGAAAATGGCAAATTAAAGAGTCTATGATGTTTAAAGAGAGTTCTTTTGAGTCTCTGGTTCGAGTTAATAGTTCGTCAGCTACTCACAGTCTGTAGCTTGACAGGGAGTCCCTTTCTCCCGATGAGGGTCCAAGCATGCAGGCTTTAGCCTCTGCGACTCGGCGTCCACCCGAGGCGAGGCTAGATCGGCGAGCAGTTTGTTGTTGTTAAGTCTGGGAAAAAAAACAGAAAGGCTGGAAAAACCCAGAAGGACAAGACGCAGACCCAGAAGGCTAGGGCAAGGGCGCAAGGGCAAAAGCAAGAGCACAAGGGCCTCGATCCTGGCCTGTCCACCATTTTTATAATGTTCCAAAATAGGACTAGCCCACAATTCAGACCACTTTTACGTTGTTCACATACATTGGTAAAAACCAGTAAGCAATTTATATAATTGGATAATATTACTCAAACAATATAAAGACCACTCCTCAGGCCAGCCCACCTGCAGGTGCTGGGCAGGCCTGAGATAGTCGTTTCTACTTAACCAAAACAATACCCTGTTGTCTGGAAAGCGAGGTCAAGTGGAAGGGAAAACATGGCCAGTGTTTACCTTTTCACTTACCCTGGGGAGAAATCTTCCCATGGGACTGAAAGATTGTTTTGGGTTTTCGATGCTTCTGGCTTGAATGTGAGGCACTAGAAACTACACAATATAGCAAAAAGCTTAGAGAGCCTTTTGCTACTCTCCATGACAGCCAGCATGGAGTATGCAGGATTGATGGAGTGATCCTGCCTGCACCCAGCGCTGTAATAAAATATATCTACTTCATAACTCTGCATGAGTTTTGGGGTTCATTTTGCAGGTCAAATGTTAAAAAAAATATTTTACCCAATCACGATATTCCATAACTTGTAGAGTTACCAACTTGTAGAGTAGCATATAAAAAGCTTGCTGCCATAGCAATAAACACCTACATTTTCAGCTTCTACTATTATGTTCACATATTCTTGTGTCACTGTTATTTTGTCTATCACTAATTAATATATACAGCAACAACTTGCCTTAATTTGCACAAGAAATAAACTTATATTGACTATTTTCTCGTGTTTTTTCTAGTGTCACACTTTGGCCTTTGGGGTATTTTGAATGCAAAGTTTTAAATTGATCAGGTAACTCTGCAGCTTTCCACATTACAAAACCTAATAATCTATGCTTACATCTGTTAAAAAAGGAGGCACAGGAAAGTTAAAGCTACATTTTCAAAAGCAGCTTTTTCTGCTATCTGGACTTAATCGCACCTCTTAAGTCTGTAACTGTTACTAGATGTCCTGCGGTTCTCAGGTTTGGTGCAGCACCAGCAGCCACTGCCACAGCTCTTCGGCAGCAAGTGGCACAGGCACTCTGGTGCTGGAGAACAGGCTCTTAAAAGTAGCTTTTAACTTTGTACCTCAGATTTTTAACTCTGCCTTTAGAATTGCTTGGTTTTATTAGAGTCAATAAGTTTTGCGAGTTTTCAGAGCGCACTTTGTGGGCTATCAAGCTGGGACACATTGCTCATTCACTATTAGGTTTTCTTTCTGATTTTTATTGTAAGTGCTGGGGAATGCAGCAATAAATAAGGCAACAGCTCAGCACTGCAGCTCATGATTGTTCACTTTGACAGTGTGACCTGTATATCCCTGCAAATGCCATGGTCCAATACAGTGACATATGTAATGTGTTTCATAGGAAAAACAGAAACAAAACAAAACTAACAAAATCCCCTCCTTATTTTTAGCAACTAGTAGAAGACTTCTGAGTGGATAAAGAAGTTTATCTAACCTACTACTTCTTTTGTGGTTTCTTTTATGCTTTTTCAGTAATGTCCACTTATTTTGAGCATAGGAATGAAATCCAAAAATCAGTTTGTGTCATAAGCTCGGTGGGTTAGTACCATGTGAGATCTTCCAGACTGAATGTGAATAGTTCAGTCCCAGTTAGCCACAAATACACGCTTCCAAAATACTGTAAATACTGCTACCCAGAGCTATTTCAGAAGTCACACTGTCCCAGGCACAAAAAAAAAAAAAAAAAAAAAAAAAAAAAAAGCACTTTTTTTTTGGCCTTGAGTTACTTTGACACATTGCCATGCTGAGGCTGTGGCATGCTGTGGGAATTCATTTGGATGAAATTTCACTGCCTCTATCCCCTGACTGATAAGGAGGACAAAGAGCAGTTTGTGAGCAATGGACCAAGGCAATAGAAAGCGTTCGATACTCATTAGGGAAGACTTGTTCCTTATCACCCTAGCATTTGCTCTGGTCAGCCCCTCTCTGACCCCTTGCTATCCCTGGCCAGCCTCCTGCTGTGCCAGCCAGCTGATTGAACCAGACAACATCACGATTCAAGAACCAATAAATTAATTTTCTTTCCTTAATGAAACAGATGTCTGAAAATCCATGGAAGTTGTATATTCAAGCAGACCAGGCCTGAGGAAGAGCCTTTGAAGGTTGCAGAGGACATCTGGAGTCATTTAATCTTAACTATTGCCGATAAATTTTGAAGGACTGTTAGCAGCTTGAGGAAAAGTAAATAAAATACACAGAATACTACATCTGTTGGAAACTGTCCACCCACCAGTCACAGTTGCTGTCAAGTACACCAAAAGGTAACACTGACACAGGAAAATATTAGATTGGCTGACACTGGCGCCAAAGACAGCAGAAGACACATCAAAGAAATAGGTTTTAGCCTTAGATAATAGAAACAGCATTCTAACCAATCAGTAACTGTAAGTGTATGTGTGCAGGGGGATATAGTGCTCACATGTACCCTTTACAGATGGTCAGAGGTTTTCTCTAGAGTACCTCTGGTCATTCCCTCAGACAGAGGTACTCATTCCCGTGCTCACGTAATGCAACAGATGGAAAACATTGAAAAAACAACAAATAGCCAAAATTGCATTACTGAGTTAAGAGGAATTAAGTTCATCCTGGACTATTGTAATCAATTGGGGGATTCTTGTCTACAAAATCATGTTGTCTTTTGGGAAAATAATTGGAGAAAATTAATAAAATTGTCCTAGGAACCAGAGATAAAGGACCATCTTTTTCACCCCTTTGTCCCTGGGAACTAAGTTCTGTTAAGAATTTTAAAGATAACCTTGAATGAGAAGTGGAGCAGGCTACCAGGTGCTATGAACAACCTATACTGCAATCAAGAAAAAACCAGTCAGATGGGAGACATTACCCCTGAGCAGAAAGAACTTCAGATATGGAAATGAGTCTTTAGCTAAGGCACTTTAACAGAAGTAGGAAAGGGAGAGGGAAAGGGCTGCCAACATGGACCCAAAACATCCCGGAGTCCTGATTTGTCTTCAAGGACAGTGAGGTGCATTCCATCTGAAGGCGGTGGCTTCCCTTCCTGTGTTGGTGTTGCAGAGGCAGCAATTAATATGTGGCCGAGTCAGGAATTTATACAAAAATAGTTAATTTATTTTCCCAAAAACCCACCCCCAAAACTATATATACAAAGATTAGTTTAGTTTAATTAGCAGATTCAGTCGCATGAGAATTAACCTACAAGGATACCGTCAATAATCTGACTATTTTGGAAGTCAGAAGTTGGAAAAGGCTTTAGCTATTAGTTAATAGCAGGTTTCTTGCTATTAAGCTGAGCCAAATAACTCGCGATTAGGCTGACTTGCTCGCAGTCTGTCTTTCTCTACCTTTCAGTGGCTGCAGGTGGATCGTTAAAAGTCGTTAAGGGTCGTTAGGCTCACAAAGGTGTCAATAGGGAAAGCAAATATTTTGAAAGTCTCTCTGCAGTCAAGGCGAGGAGAGTGGGGGAGCTCAGGCAGACACGTACGTCCAGGCACAGGCAAAATCCAAAGCGGGAACCCCCAAAGGCGGGAAGACCCCAATATGTATAACCTTCACTAGACAAAGGGCAGAGTTACCACACCTTAGGCGCGAAAGCGCACAGCCAATCGCAGCCTGGTTCCAGTGCGGGAACTCATGGGGCAGTCCTCACCCCCTTCACGGCTGCAGGGCAGGCGAGGGGGGAGGGAAACCAGGCAGCTTTCCCTCTTCTTCCCCCAAAGTCCAGGCAGGAGAGGAATTTATGGGTACAGGACTCCAGGACAGATGGGTAAAGGTTAAGCTTCCCAGAATGGGAGGCTTCTGGTCTTCTAGTCCATGATGATGTCACCATGATGCTAATGACAGTTGGTGGGTTTGTATTCCAACAATGTCATGCACTTTACACCTCACTGCTGCTGCCTTGGAGATGGGATTTGTTGTGGCACATAAGATAGAAAAGGATACAGAAGGGAGCATGGGTAGGAATAACGATAATCTTAATCTTGAATATTTACAATCTTTTAACAATTAACAACATTTGGTAATCTAATATACTTAAATTTGAGTTACACTTTCAGGTTGGGGCTAATTTCAGAGTAATAACAGGAAGGATCAGAGGAAGAAGGGTGTGATTGATTACATATTGAACATAGATATAGACCGAGATGTGAACATAGATCAGGACAAAAAACAATTCCTAAAACCCACAAAGTAATAAACAATACAGTGATGATATACAAAAGACAATAACAAGCACATCCAGGTCCACCACAACTATAACAGACCAAGCTGTGGTAGATGAAGCTGAGTGAATGCAGCCCTTGCATGTCAGGATCAGCACACACAGCAGGGATAATGTTTTCCACACCTCCTTTCACAAAATGTGCACGTTATCTGAGTCTAGAAACTTTGGTCCCAAATTTGGGTAAAAGGTGAATACAGAATGGCTTTGTGAACTGTCAGTTGGTTAATATTGTGATTCCTGTTCACTGCATCATAGAATGACAGAAACATAGACTCAACCAGGTTGGAAGAGACCTCCAAGATCATCCAGTTGTCATGAAGAGTAGCAGAAGCCCTTAGCAGGCCTCCCTGTTGTGAAAGTTATAGTGTCTCACATTAGTGCCAAGAGCATCGCAAAACCAAAACAATCCTTCAGTCCCATGAGAAAGTCTCTCCCTAGTTGAGATGAAAGGTAAACATTGGCCGCTATTCTCCTGTCGGCCTTGCTTCCCAGGCATGCTCGACACCTGGTGTGGGCTGAACTTGGGGTGGTCTTAGAAATTGTTTTGGTAAAAATTCTCCAATTGTATGGATTGATTATAACTTTGTGCCAATCTGTAAGAATAACATAAAATAGCCTGGACTGGTGGGATACACCTCTTTTAAAACATTATAAAATGGTGTGTCTTCCTGGATTGGGAGCTAATTCGCCCACTTGCTCTCTCGCTCTCTGCTTGCTCGCTCACCTGTCATCGCCTGCCTCATTCCTGCCTCGGCATGCCCGATGAAGGGGCTGCAGAGGCCTAAAGCCCACTTAGGCCCGATCCTGACAAACAAAGGGACAACACCCAAAACTTCGAACTTTGCTGAAGTGACTGCTAAACAGTGAGTAAATCAAAGAAAAGACTCTTCTACTTAAAGACTGAATAACTTTAAAGACTCAAAAGCACTCTAAAGAAATCACAGACTCTCTTTTATTTGCCATTTTTTGAAATGTTATTCTACAACCTCAGATCAAAAGAATTCATGTGGGTAATTTAGTTCGGGAGGGGGATCTCCGTGTCTGAGCAATAAATCACTTGAACTATACGAGTGAGCCCCACGTATTTTCCAACAACCTCCCAAACTACCTTCCGTGACACCAGTCCAACCTATCACCCAGTCTTAGCCAGTCAACTAAACCATGGCACTAAGTGCCTCATCCAGTCTTTTCTTGAACACATCCAGGGATGGCTGCTGGGTTCCTCTGAGTCCATATGGGAGACCAGAAAGACACGAGATTATACCAATATGGTACAAAGAAGGTCAATCCATTTATTGAAGGTAAGAGTGGTGTTTATATAGTGGTTCAATACAAACATGTATAATTTTCATAGGTTATATAACAGAAACATGGGCTGTTCACATGCATAGAGACAGAACTAACCAACCTGCCCCTCTTCAAGGCCCGCTTGCACAGCTCAGCTACAGATAGCAGCTAACTTTGCAGCTTCTGTAGCACTTTGCTAGTAGCATTAGTTTGTTTAGCAAGCCAACAACCAAGCTTATCTAACAACCCCAAAACTTTTCCTGATGCCACTCCTGGTGCTAAGAAAGCTGTTCAGAAGATCAAAAATCCAGATGATCATCACAGTCATGGGAGAATTCATGTTCATTACATTTTTGCCAGGCTCTGTGTGGTAATCGATGTTGTAGAATTCTAGATGTATTTGGAGTTAACAGAGAAAGATGACCTAAACTACAAGGTCCCCCCCTTATATGTGAAGGAATAGCAGGCCAAGCTCTATTCCCACAGATAAAAAATGTTCCTGAGGGCAATTGCAGAGGAACATTAGTTGATTTGTAAATGTTCCCAGTCGTGTAGTTGCTCCATGCACTTTCATTCTTATATATAGGGTGGGTAGGAGAAACATCCCAGAGTCTAGACTGATTTTTCTCTGTATACCTGAATTTGACACAATAATCCGTTCTTAGAGACCCTAAAAGCTCAAGCTCCTGCAGTTCTAAATCAGCTGGTGGCAAACATGGAGCCCACTCATCCCATGCATCAATGAGCCCCTTTCCATTAGCAATAAGCTTCTGAGCTTTTGGGATAGGGCAATTGTCTATTGGCACCCCCACAAGGCAGGTAGAGAGGATTTCTTGGACCAGTGGTAGCTAGACATATTGTGTCTTGTCCGGTCAGGTTTGCCAATGTGACCTAGACATTTTGCTTGGGGAAAAAATGAAAGATGTGAGTCTTCATTCATTCCCTTCCCATAACCACAGTTAGTCAATATCGTTAAGATGGAAATAAATTTTAAGAGCCCTAATGCACTTGCGTTTTCCATTTTGCTTATCTAGTTGTCCGATATTCTTTCTCAGACTCCCACCATTCTGGTCTCACCCTAAAATTTTCAGAAATTTTGATGTTTTTGCTGCACTCCCTTGCTATGATCTGCATCTGTTGTCTATTGCACTTAAGAGCTACTAATTTTAGAATATGAGATAAAAGATATGCCCTATATCTTACTTCTAGGCTTTCTATTTGTGCTAGTTTGAAGCAAGCTAGAATGTTTTGGTAAAAGAAATAGATAACGGGCAGTGAAATGAAAACAATTGATGTCAACTTCTCTCACAGTCACGCTGAGAATTCTGGGAAGAAGAAGTAAACTTTCTCCATTTTGTCTTCACTTCTGCCTTTGACTTCAGACCTGGTCACATCTCATTAACCCTGCTCCCACTAACCTTGCTCCCTAACCTCTTGGCTGCACCTCTCTTCTTCCTGAGAACTGGGGTAAGGTTGAGAGGGCTTGGGGGAGGTGTTGGGGTGGTTTGAGAGCCCCTCCTGGGGACTCAGGTTTCTGGGAGGGGAGTTGTGCTTTTGTATTGTTTATCCTTTGTATATTTCTGTATATAATTGTATATAACTGTATATATTGTAAATAGCTGCTTGTAAATTCTGCTAGCTGTAAATAAATTGCTTCATCTCTTAATCCCAGGGTCCGTCTGAGTTAGCTGGGGCAGATTCAAAAGTGTGGGGGGGCGGGGTAACCCCCAAACCATTCACATTTTTAATTGGTGCCCAACGTGGGGCTAGATTTGAGTGATTGGAAATTAGCTCTGGGAATTAAGATGAAGCTAATCAAGAAGCTATTGTATTTGGTTGGTGCATTGCTCTGGTCTGGTTTTGTTTTCTTGGCATTTAATTGGATAAAAGCTCAAATTGTTGCTTATTTTATTGATCTGGCTTATAATAAGACTAAAGCTAAGGTTTCAGATATGTTCTGGAGCTGGGGTGATTTGACTCTTGGTTATGCTGGTTTTAATATCTCTGAGAATATTACCAAGGATATTACAGGAGCTCTGGTTAATAATATGACAATCAATGGAAATTCTGCTTTAAATATGGCTCTAATGAGAGTTATTCAGCCTAAGACAGGAATTCCAACTGTTTGCCTAAGTACATGCTCGTGTAAAACTGTTTTTCTTCTCACAGTTTTTAATATTTGCCTCATGATTTTAATATTCATATTAATTTTGGCATTATTGGTGAAAAATTCAAAACCAGCTTCTGTAAGAGCTAGGAAAAAATCTGTGTCTCAGAAGCAGTCTCTTTCACAGCAAAACAAGGGAACACAGTTATCGGCTTCCCCCTTGCCAGCCTCTGCCCCTCCTTCTCCAAGTGCTGGGAACACAGCCAATGTTCCCGCCAATAACATAAACAATTATAACAAAAACAAAAACAATGGGCAGAGTTCAGCAGGAGCCCTAGGAGGACAGGCAGGTACCCAAAATCAGAATGTTCCTAGCAACAATCAAAACACGTCAGGGTTGGCAGGCATCCCAGGAGGACAGGCAAGTAATCCCACTAATAATAATACTACCAATGCTAGTAACGCTAGCCCAGTCAGTCCAAATCCTAATGACACCAGCTCAGCCAATTTGAACCCCCAGCCAGCAGACCAGAACCAAAATCCTCCTGTTAAAAGCAAGGCAGATTTGAACTCATATGCTCCACGTCAGACTCCTAATGATTCAAACACTCCAGGTCAGACCCCTAATGATTCAAATGCTCCAGCAGACACATCCAAGTCTGTTGCTGCTCAGGCCCTTCTGGCACCTGCTAAGGCAAAAGCTAAGACAAAGAGTGGTTCGCAGGAGGATGTAAGACAGGGGACCTCTGGTGATCAGCAGCAAGAGGAGGAGGAGATAGTTAGTCTGCGAGACCTTGTAGATGTGCTGAGACAACAATACTCAAGTGAGAGGAGCACTGTGAGGTTAGCTGCCAAGAGAGAGGATGGTTCCAATGAGTTTAAGAGTGCTATGAGGAAGGTTCTGTTAGGCCCGGTACCACCAGATCAACAGGTGGAAGAGGAGGAAGATGACATCCAAGGCTCCAAGGATCCACTCAGAGAGGTCAGGGAAGTTAGGAAGGAATACTCAAGGGAATCAGGTGAGCCAATCTTAAGCTGGCTAGTGAGATGCTGCTGCATTGGCGCTAATGCCCTGCAGGTAGGAGACAAGTCTGCCAAGCAGCTGGGACCACTCACCAAGGAGAGTGGAGTGGAGAAACATTTAGCAAGTCCTCTTGGTAGGGTTAGCTTGTGGACACGCCTTCTGTTGGCTGTGGCTATGATATATCCTTCCCAAGATGATCTGCCATGGGCTGTCAAGAAGTGGAACACCGTTGAGCAGGGAATTAAGCTTCTGAAGGAGTTTGCTGTGAAGGAAGTGCTTTATGGAGATCATGGTACACATGAGCCTGACGATATTCCTTTGGGAACAGGTCTCATGAAGAAGCTGATTAAGCTTGCTCCTTCATCCTATGCTAACATCTTGGCCAGTAAGTTTCTAGCAAGGAGTGATAATGGAAGATCTTTCACTGTTGGTGAATTTCCTGATCAGCTCAGGCAGATTGAGAACAGCTTGTAACATTCTGGCCTAGTCTCTGCCATACAAACTATGACTTCTGAAATAAAGGGCATGAAAGATGGTTTTGAGAATACCATGAAAGAACTGAAGGAGGACCTTACAACCTCAATTTCCAATCTGGTAAAGGATACCATTCCTGCATCATCTGAATGGGTGCATGTTTCTGCAGTCAGGAACAGACGCCCACCTCCTGCAAGGCAATTCCAGCCCAGGAGGAGACAAATTCCACCTAGACATCAGCAATCATGTGTGTCACTGTGGATACTTCTGCGTGACACATATGGTGAGAACATGAACAAATGGGATGGTAAACCTACTTCAGCTCTTTCAAAGAGGGTCAGGGATCTGCAGAGTGGCAGAAACAGAGGCAGCAATGACAGAAAAGTAGCTGCCACTTCTTCAGCTCCTGAGAGCAACTGCAATTGTTCCAACAGTTGCAGTTCCTCTCACAACAACACCAATCATTGTGTACACCCCACGTGCCATGTTCAGCATTAGAGGTGTCCTGCCTCCAGCCAGGAGGAGGAAAGGGATAGTGGAGAAAACCAAATCTATTGGAATGTATTCATTAGGTGGCCTGGCATTTCAAGAGTTCGGAAATACAGGGCTTTAGTTGACACAGGTGCTCAGTGTACTTTATTGCCATCTAATTGCAAAGGGACAGAGTCCATATCTACTTTTGGAATTACTGGTGGATCTCAAGAGTTACCTAAGATACAGACTGAGATCAGTTTAACGGGTAAAGAGTGGAAGACACATACTATTGTAACTGGTCCTGATGCGCCTTGCATTTTGGGAATTGACTTTTTGAGACAAGGTTGTTTCAAAGATCCTAAGGGTCACAAATGGGCTTTTGGAATAGCATCTGTAGAGATTGAGGATGATAAATTGAAATTGTCCATTAGACCTGAACTTTCAGATGAACCTGCAGTTGTGGGACATCATGACATAGAGGATCTGGGAGTGCCAGTTCCTACTCAAACTGTGCACCACAGGCAGTACAGAACTAACCGTGACTCTGTGTTGCCCATTCATCAGCTGATTCGTCAATTGGAGAGTCAGGCTGTCATCGAGAAAGCTCATTCACCTTTCAACAGTCCCATCTGGCCTGTGCGCAAAACTAATGGCGACTGGAGACTCACAGTTGACTTTCATGCCCTCAACGAGGTGACACCACCCATGAGTGCAGCTGTGCCGGACATGCTGGAACTCCAGTACGAGCTGGAATCGAAGGAGGCTAAATGGTATGCAACCATAGACATTGCTAATGCTTTCTTCTCTATTCCCATAGCAAAGGAGTACAGGCCTCAGTTTGCATTCACCTGGAGAGGAATCCAGTATCAGTTCAATCGTTTGCCTCAGGGGTGGAAACACAGCTCAACCATCTGTCATTCAGTCATCCACAATGCACTGGAGAAAGGCAAAGCTCCAGAGCACATCCAGTACATCGACGACATCATTGTGTGGAGCCAAACTGCTGAGGAAGTCTTTGAGAAAGGTAACAAAATCATTGACATTCTGTTGCAAGCAGGTTTTGCCATTAAGAGAGACAAGGTCAAAGGACCTGCCAGAGAAATTCAGTTTCTGGGAGTGCGGTGGCAGGATGGTCGCCGTTACATTCCACAGGATGTGATCAACAAAGTCTGCACCATGGCAGTTCCCATCAGTAAGAAGGACACACTTTCTTTCCTTGGTGTGGTGGGATTTTGGAGACTACACATTCCTGGTTTCAGTCAGATTCTTAAACCTCTGCATGATGTGACTCGTAAGAGAAACAATTTTGAGTGGGGACCTGAATGACAAGCAGCCTTTGATCAGATCAAGTGAGAAGTAGTCCATGCAGTGGGCTTGGGACCTGTGAGATCTGGTCCGGACATTAAAAACATTCTGTACATGGCTGCCAGTGACAATGGTCCAACTTGGAGTCTTTGGCAGAGAGCTCCAAAGGAGACACGTGGTCGTCCACTTGGTTTCTGGGGATGTTGTTACAGAGGTTCAGAGACAAATTACACTGCAACTGAGAAAGAGATTCTAGCAGCCTATGAGGGAGTGAAAGCAGCTTCTGAAGTGATTGGAACTGAGTCACAATTGCTTTTAGCTCCTAGACTGCCAGTTCTAAACTGGATGTTCAAAGGCAAAGGTTCATCACCACATCATGCCACAGATGCATCCTGGTCTAAATGGATGGCTTTGATAACCCAACGAGCACGAATGGGTAATCTTGACCGACCTGGTCTGGTGGAGGTGATCACCAACTGGCTGGAAGGCACAGACTGTTCCAAACCTCCAGAGGAGAAAATAACTCGTGCTGAGGTAGCTCCTCCCTATGGTGATCTCTCTGATCAGGAAAAGAACTATGCTTTGTTCACAGATGGTTCCTGTCGTCTTGTTGGGAACAAGCGAAGATGGAAGTCAGTGGTTTGGAGTCCAACCAGGAGAGTTACCGAAACGAAGGATGGAGAAGGAGAATGCAAGTCAGTTCGCTGAGGTAGAAGCTGTTCAACTTGCTCTTGATGTGGCTGAACATGAGAATTGGCCTATCCTTTACCTCTACACCGACTCATGGATGGTAGCCAATGCTCTATGGGGTTGGCTGAAGGACTGGAAGAAGAATGGTTGGCAGAGGAAAGGAAAGCCTATTTGGTGTGCTGATCTATGGCAGGACATTGATGCACGGCTGGAGAAAATTCCAGTGAAGGTGCGGAACGTAGACGCACACATGCCTAAGAGCAGAGCAACTGAGGAACATCACCATAACCAGAAGGCAGACCAAGCTGCTAAGATTGCTCAAGTTGATACCAACTCTGAACTTGACATTGACCTTGATTGGAAACACCAAGGTGAACTGTTCTTAGCTCGGTGGGCCCATGATTCCTCTGGACATAAAGGCAGAGATGGAACATACAGATGGGCTCGTGATAGGTCAATTGACTTGTCCATGGATGCTATCACCCAAGTCATCCATGACTGTGACATTTGTGCTGCTATTAAGCAGGCTAAGCAAATCAAGCCCTTATGGTATGGTGAGAGATGGTCAAAGTACAAGTATGATGAAGCCTGGCAGATTGACTACATCACTTTACCTCGATCTCGTTCTGGCAAGCAGTATGTGCTAACGATGATAGAGGCCAGCACTGGATGGTTGGAAACCTATCCAGTTCCACATGCAACTGCACATAACACCATTGTTGGTTTGGAGAGACAGATCTTGTGGAGACATGGAACTCCAGAGAGAATCGAGTCACACAATGGCACTCATTTCAAGAACAGTCTTGTGAAAAACTGGGCCAAAGAGCATGGTATTGAATGGATCTATCACATACCCTACTATGCACCAGCTTCAGGGAAGATTGAACGCTACAATGGTTTGCTGAAAACCACCCTAAAAGCCATGGGGGGTGGAACTCTGAAAAACTGGGACAAACATTTAGCAGAGGCTACCTGGTTGGTAAATAGGAGAGGTTCAGTAAACAGAGCAGGACCTGCACAATCAGATTTGGTCCAAACAGTAGACGGTGATAAAGTTCCTGTTGTACGTGAGAAGAATCTGTTAGGGAAAACTGTTTGGGTATTTTCTCCTTTGGGCGAAGGGAAACCTGTCCGAGGGGTGGTTTCTGCTGAAGGTCCTAGTCATACATACTGGGTAATGCAGGAGAATGGTGAAATCCAGTGTATTCCACAGAGAAATCTAACCTTAGCTGAGAGAGTTTAAATTCAAGCTGTTAGGAGTTTTCTGTTCTCGGTAACATCGGCGCCCAACACTGAGAGAATCTACAATAGAATCTACAGCACGTGAGCACGAACCCAACATCACCTGGGAGTCCCTGTTCTGAGCTTTTGAATCACCTACATCTGATTGAAGTGTGAACTGAACTTGTATATATTGTTTTAGTGTAAATATTGGTTTAGATTAGATTGGATAATTCTCATCAATACTCTGAGCAAAGTAGACAGGGGTGGATTGTGCTAGTTTGAAGCAAGCTAGAATGTTTTGGTAAAAGAAATAGATAACGGGCAGTGAAATGAAAACAATTGATGTCAACTTCTCTCACAGTCACGCTGAGAACTCTGGGAAGAAGAAGTAAACTTTCTCCATTTTGTCCTCACTTCTGCCTTTGCCTTCAGACCTGGTCACATCTCATTAACCCTGCTCCCACTAACCTTGCTCCCTAACCTCTTGGCTGCACCTCTCTTCTTCCTGAGAACTGGGGTAAGGTTGAGAGGGCTGGGGGGAGGTGTTGGGGTGGTTTGAGAGCCCCTCCTGGGGACTCAGGTTTCTGGGAGGGGAGTTGTGCTTTTGTATTGTTTATCCTTTGTATATTTCTGTATATAATTGTATATAACTGTATATATTGTAAATAGCTGCTTGTAAATTCTGCTAGCTGTAAATAAATTGCTTCATCTCTTAATCCCAGGGTCCGTCTGAGTTAGCTGGGGCAGATTCAAAAGTTGGGGGGGTGGGGTAACCCCCAAACCATTCACACTATTAAGCTTAGTGCATTTGTTTAATGCTGTTGTGCTGCAAATATCCTTAAAGTATTAGGATTATTTTCTGCTCCTGGCAGTTCTGATAAAGGTCTTCCTAGGAACACCTCAAAATATCGCTCCACTGTCCAATTTTCTATGTGATCTTGACAAATTAGGCACTGCCAGTGCAAATCCTGACCAAATCTATTGACACTTCTCCACTCTTTGTAACTGCAGTGCCTACAGTGTAACAATACCCACAGCTGACAAGTGGACCTGTGGGTATGACAGCACTGCTCTAATTGTTGTTTCTGGCTCTCAGAAAACTCCCTACTTCTTATTGCATCAAAGAAAGCTTGTTCATCTGGCAAGTGATGGAGGGCATCAATGTTATCTGTATGTAAAAGCTGAAGCCATGGCTATAAAGTTTGCATGAACCAATATAAGACTCTTCTTCCATCCTTGCTCATTCCATTTCTGCCTCTTGGTCTTTCTCATCTATCCACGGTCAGATCCACTTTGCCAGTAGCCAACAAGGCGTCTCATGACCTGTGGAGATACAAGCATATCTCCTTCCCCAGGTTAGCAACTGATAAGGTCCCTGCCAAGCATTAAGGTCTAGTTGAAAGACTTTGACTTTAATTTAGCTTTTTGACAGGTCTTTCTGATTACTGTCTCTGTGTAGTTCCACTGGCTGGTCCTGTTCTTCTCCTCGGACATTCAGCCAGTTAAGAATGAACAAAGTCTTCCCCAGAATTTCATATGGGGACCCTGTCTCCCCCCGTTTTTGTATAACTGAAAGCTGTCTTTTCAAGCCTTGATGGGCATGCTCCACTATCACTTGTCCCATTGACATGTATGGCACTCTGAAGACATGTTTGATATTCCAGTCTGCACAGAAGAGTTGTATTGACTTAGATCTATAAGCCATTTTTATTTCTTTGGAGACCCCCTGTTGTGGAGGCAGGGAATTAATACAGCTGAATCAGGAACATATATAAAAATAGAGTTATTTTATTTTCCCCCAAACCCACCCTCAAAACTATATACAGAAATTAATGTAGTTTTTAATTAGCAGATCCAGTTGATTAAGAAGATCTACAAGGATACCATAGGTAGATTTTGGAAGTCAGAAGTTGGAAAAGGCTAAGCTATTAAATATAGCATCCCCCACTGTTAATAAGGCTGAACCAAAGTTACTCACAGGTGAGTCAGGCTGGCTGAAAAGAAGGGCAGTTCAGATGCTTGTACCCTTGCTGTCTTTCAGAGGCCTTCCAAGGGTCGTTAAGGCCTATTGAGCCTGCAAAAAGGGTGCTTAAAGTGGAAACCGTCCAAAGCAGAGACAGCCCTGTCCCTCAGGAGCTTGTTCTTTGGAGTGCCCGGGGACTCTTTCTTGCAGAATCTATCCGGGAGGGGGTGGGGGGTGGGGGTGGGGGTGCGGGGCAGAACTCCAAGGCAGGAACTCCAAGGTGGGAAGACCCCAATATTTATACTCTTCCTAGACAAAGAGCAGAGTTACCACTTCCTAGGCACGAAGACCACAGCCAATCCCCATCCTGATTCCAGCACGGGCATCTGCACAGGGCACCTCTTGTGCTGGAAGGGCCCCTTGTTCCCCTCTTCACGCTTGCAGTGCACGGAGGGGTAAACAGGTCTTTTTGTGCCTTTTCCTCTCCCATTCGAACCACAGAGGGAGAGTAATTCAGGGGTATACAGGACTCCAGGACATTCCCATCCTGGTGGTAATGAGCATCTTTGTCTAGAAATTCAGAGTGGTAGCTGATCCCCCTTGAAATTTAGTAAGCTATGTAACCTATTTAAATATATAGGTTAGCCTTTCCAATATTAACAATATTTAACAACACAGTAGTAGCCCAAATAATACTTAACAATACTTAACAAGGCTTAACAATAGCTCAAACAGTATTAAATAAAGCTACACAGTCAATTTGAATAATTAATTGCTCTGTTCCTAGTGGAGCAATAGAGTTCATGGCAGAGCCTTAGATGCTCTGAGTCCATGACCGGAGGTCACGCTCTGTCAGTCTTGATGCCATCATCCACTGGCCACCCCAGTGATATGCCTCCATCTTGTGTGTAGCTGGTTCTCACTTTCCCAGGTGCTGGCCAGGAACTGGTCCTTGGCTTTGACCTTAACCTGTAGGAAGACAAAACTTGCCTTGACCTATAAAGGCCAGACTTGACAATTAATAATTGGGGACAATCCACCGTGCACTGATCCGGTGGCTTTTCCCATTTGCATCTAGGGCTTCCCAGGCATATAAGCTTCTGGGTTTACCCAGTGTCATTGGCACTACCCCTATAGAGGGTAGCCTGATGAGCACAGGTTGGCCCACTTGCAACTGGGACAAGGATTTATCCTTAATCCCTCCTGGCACATGGTCACTATCCACTACTGGCTCAGCTGGGCAGAAGGCCTTAATCTTGGGGCTTCCATAGCTTCCCCAATGATTATTGACTGTGAAGACTGCTTGGGCCAAACATGACTCCCAGCCACCTTTAGACACATTTGCTGGTCTTTTTATCAGGCCATTTGCCCTCTCAATAATGCCATTTGCCTGGGGTGTGAAACACCCATTTCACCCCTTCACTATGTGCCCAGTCTTGCACTGAGGTTGTCACTCTGGATGCACTCAGGCATTGGCAAGATGTCAAACTAATGTTTGAGAGTCTCAATGGTTTTAGCTCCTGAGGCTGTACTGATGGCAGTGGCCATGGTTAGACCAGAGACCACTTCTGCACCAACCAGTATGTATTTCTTGCCATGTGATGGCTTGAGGGTTCCCACATGATCCACCTGCCAGGTGTTCCAGAGACTTTTGTCCTGGCGGATATGTTGGGCTGGTGCAAGGTTTGGGCGGTTTGCCTTCAGCCTTATCTGGCATTGTGGACAGGCTGAAATAACGGTCTCACATGTTGAGAGAGAGACTGGCCATCCCCAAGACCTGGACTCGCAGTAGAGATCAGCTTTGCCTGAATGGCCCCTTTTAAGGTGCAACCATTCAGCTAATCTCTCCCAATCCTTTTCCCCACTACTCGCCACATGGATAAGTGCCAGGTAATTAGTCTGCTGATTCCATTTTGCAGCAGGGGTTTCCTTCTTTGAGTGCCCTTTGACCCACCCCACCTTGATGGGTCTCAATTGACCTATCTCCAGCAGTCTCTGCCAATCTCCAGCTCTCCAGAGTTTGGTGCTGCCAATCTCCCATTGATTTGCCTCCCGTTGGCAAATCCACTCCGTAGCTCCCGTAAAGGTGGCATAGGAGTCTGTGTAGATGGCTTTGGCACCATTTTCTACAGCTAACATGAGGGCCCGCAGTTCACCCACTTGTGCACTGCCTTCACCCTCCTCAGTAACAGTCCTGCCTGTACTGATTTCTAAAGCTGCTGCTTTATAGTGCCACTGTGAGCCCACTCTCTGGGAAGAGGCATCTGTGAACCACACTCCCTCAGTGCTGGAGTCTGTAGTTATCTCTGGAGCTACATCTATTGGAGATGGCTTATAGGGCTGTCCCAGTAAAGTTGTATCTGGATTTACTGGTTGATGGAGTTTGGATACCTTGGCTGGCCCCTCTCTTAGAGGCATGAGCTGGGCAATTCCCTCTAAGTAGTCATACCACTTTCTTAGAGTGGATTTTTTTTCTATCCCCTCTGGTGGAGGGGATCCCTTGAGAACTGGTTTAAGCAGGAGGAAAGGTCCTTGCACCACAATATCCTGTGTGGTGCAAAGCTTCTCTGCTTCCTTAACAGCCCTTGTAAGGGAAAGGAGCCCCTTTTCCCATTCAGAATACCTCTTCTGTAGAGGAAAACAAAAGGGCTCTAGTGGGGCCCAGGTACCTCCTGGTAAATTCCACAATAGGAGGCATGTTCGGAAAAGCCCCATTCTGCCCTTAAGGGGTCCTTTGAGTGTAGTGGGCCCAGTTTCTGGTAGGCCTTTAACTCATCCTTAAGGATTTTAAGGCTCTCACTGTGCTTTGATGTCCAATCCCAGGCCCTGTGCTTTTTCAGCAGATCATACAGTGGCCTGGCAATCACTAAGAAGCCGGGAATATGCTTCCTCCAGTATCCCAGAGTTCCCAGTAATTTCTGCAGCTCCTTTTTGTTCAAGGGCATTTGGTCCTTTTCAATTTCCTCCAGTGTATCAGCTGGCACTGCCACTGCTCCTGCTACCCACCAGGCCCCAGGGAATTTGATTTCTTGTCCTGTGCCTTGGACCTGGCAGAGGGGATATCTAACCCATTCTTGGTCAGCAGTTCCCAGATGGCTTTTGCTACAGAGCCCACCTGGTCTTTGTTGTCCCCACCCACTAATATGTCATCTATATATTGATAAATGACAATGCCTTCTGGGACCTTGATGGTGTCCAGAAGTGCTACCAATGCATTGTGGGCATTCCTCTAATAAATCTTTTTCCAAGGCCTGAATTATTTTCTCATAATTTTCAAATTCAACCTGAGCCTGGGTCACCACTGAACCCAAAACAGCAGTGTAAAATTCTGTGGCAGACTCAGCAATCACAGGGTCTGAGCTCTCAGCTAATTTCTCCAAGATTTTATCTGGATTTTTGCAATTTTGCTGAGCCCAAATTAAATAAAATCCTGTGATTAGGTATCCTTTATTGTGAAGAAATTCTACTATTGAACTACCCTGCTTAAACTGTGCCATTAATGTTGTGGAGGCAGGGAATTAATGCGGCTGAGTCAGGAATATATAAAAAAATAGAGTTATTTTATTTTCCCCAAAACCATATACAGAAATTAATGTAGTTTTTAATTAGCAGATCCAGTTGATTGAGAAGATCTACAAGGATACCATAGGTAGATTTGACTATTTTGGAAGTCAGAAGTTGGAAAAGGCTAAGCTATTAAATATAGCATCCCCCACTATTAATAAGGCTGAATATGCTAGTTTGAAGCAGGGTAGAATGTTTTGGTGAGAAGAACTAGATTACAGGCTGTGAAAGGAAAACAATGGTAGTGTCTACTTCCCTCACAGTCTTGCTATGGAGTATGGGAAGAAGAAATGAAAACCATTAGATAACACTCTTGCCATTTTTCTCTCACTCTTGCTTGGGCTACTGGCTGAGCAACATCTTACTCTCTAACCTCACCTTCCATTTGGACTAACCCACTTTGCTTCTTAACCTCTGGCTGAGCCTCAATTCTTCCTTGGGACTGGGGTAAAGTTGAGAGGGGTAGTGGGGAAGGTGAAGGGATGGCTGAGAGCCCCTCCTGGGAACTCAGGTTTCTGGGAGGGGAGCTGTGTTTCTGTATTACCTTTTACCTTGTATATTTCTGCATATAACTGGATATACTGTAAATATCTGCTTGTATATTGTGCTAGCTGTAAATAAATAGCTTCATTCATATTTCCAGAGTTGGCTGAGTCTAGTCAGGGTGATTTCTAAAGTGTGGGGGGGTGAGGAACTGTCCTGGAGTCCTGTATACCCCTGAATTCCTCTCCCTCTGTGGTTTGAATGGGAGAGGAAAAGGCACAAACAGACCTGTTTACCCCCCCCCTTGCCCTGCAGGCGTGAAGGGGGGAGAGTGAGGGGCCCTTCTGGCACAAGGGGTGTTCCGTGCAGTGCCCACCTGAGAATTGGGCTGGGATTGGCTGTAGTCTTCGCGCCTAGGAAGTGGTAACTCTGCTCTTTGTCTAGGAAGGGTATAAATATTGGGGGACTTCCCACCTTTGGGGTTCCCCCCTTAGAGATCGTGCCTGCCTGAGCATTTGTGCCTTCCTGAGACTTCTCCCCCCACCTCGCCTGGCCTGGATAGATTCTGCAGCAAGAGCCCAGTGCTCCAAAGGACTGCTTCACCCATTAGCGCCTTTTGTGCACCTCTTAACGACCCTCTGCTACTGCTTCTGAAAGAGAACTCAAGCAGCAGTCCACCCTTTTCAGCCAGCCTGACTGTGAGTTGTTTGACTCAGCTTTATTATTAAGAAAAATGCTATAATTTAATAGCTAAAAGCCTTTTCTAACTTCTGACTTCCAAAATAGTTGAATTATCTATGGTATCCTGTAGATTTCTCCAACGAACTGAAATTGATAATTAAAACTAAATTAATTTCTGTGCATAGTTTTGGGGGTGGGTTTTCAGGAAAATAAAATAACTCTATTTTTCTATAAAATTACTGACTCGGCCACATTAATTCCCTGCCTCCACAAGAGGAACACCCAAACCGTCACATCTTTTTATTTGGCACTCCACTGTAGGGCAAATTCATTTTAGTGATTGTTAATTAACTCTGGGAATCACAATGAAGCTAATAAAGAAGCTATTTTACTTAGTGGGGGCTATTGTGTGGCCTGTTTTCTGTTTACTTTTGTATGATTTCATCAATGCCTAAATTGGTTATTTCTTGCTTAATGTAGTTTTTAAGAAGCTCAAAGCTAAACTTACATATGTCTTCTGGACCTGGGGGGATTTCCTTCTTGGGTATGCTGGTTTTAATGTAACTGAAAATTTTACTAGTAATATTGCACGGGTATTTACCAATAATATTACAGGCAATGAAAGTAATTCTTTTGCTTTATCTACAGCCCTGATGAGAGTTATTAAACCTAAAAGTCAGACAGATCCTTGTTCAGATTTTTGTTCATGTCAGAATGTGGTATTTCTGTCGGGTGTGAATTTATGTCTTGTAATTTTGATTTTCATATTAATTCAGACATTATGTAAGAAAAATTCTAGTGCAATGCCAGTAAGAGCTAGGAAGCTCTCTGTATCCAAGACAAAAGATAAACAATGTACCAGTCCAAACCAAAACAAACATAACTCAGAGGCACAGCAAGGAACACCACCTCCTTCCCAAGATTCTGGGATAGCCAATATTACAACTCCCTCTCCAGATTCTGGGGAAGCTGCCAATGTTCCTAGTGGGAATGATAACACGGCAGGATTGGCAGGATTCCCAGGAGTACAGGAAAATAATCAAAGCCAGGATGTTCCCTCAACTAATAACGCTAACTCAGCCAGTTCGAATCCCCAGCCAGCAGCAGACCAGAACCCTTCTACCTCTAAGGCAGATCTGAACTCATAGATCTCAGGCCCTCCAGTAGACATGTCAAAGTCTGTTGCTGCACAGCACGACCTTTTTGGAGCCTGCTAAGGCTAAAGCAAAGACGTGTTTGACAAAGTGTGATTCTGTAGGGTCGCGAGCTGTGAGCCAGGAACAACTGATAACCTTGGAGGAGTTACACCATAAACCTTGGGCTAGAGCTGCGTAAAATGACACCTACTTAATTGATAAGAAAGAGGAATTTACGACACATTGACCTAATTTTATTGCAGGGTCTGTTGTACTGATAAGGAGTTAGAGCGTATGGTTTCTTGTACTGATAAGAGATCTTAGCTAAGCAGAAATTGTGAAATTTTAGCAAGAAGCTGAGTTGGAATAGCCAATCAGCAGTATACGCAAGAAGCTTAATGAACCAATCACCGAGAGCCTTCTGTATGGAGTCAGAACTGTATTAACTATAAAAGATAGTGGATTTGCTACAATAAACGGAACTTTCTTGGCATCCAAAAGTCTCCCCGTCCCTCTGTTGCGACAAATGGTGACCCTCAACGTGATTACGAAGGGAGCCTGACGTGTCGACAGGCTATCAACTGCGAAAATAAGGCAGCCGGTCGCAAGTCTCCGAGGACCGAGGAGGAAGACTGGAAGAAGTATTAACGGGTGGCCACCCGTCTTGTCCCTGCCAAGGATTGGCAGGTGAGCTCGGAGAAACCGTTTAATATGGGTAATCATATTTCCCATGAAGAAAGGGACGTTTATAAAATGATGAAAGAATTAATGAAGAAACATAATAAGGACATATCGGGCCATGAACTGAAATTGATACTAAACTGGGTCCGGGATAAATTTTCAGATGTCACCTCGGTAAACATCTTTGAGCATGACTTTTGGGATCGTGTGGGGGTTCAACTATGGGACCTTGGGACGAGGGGAGACTCTGATGCTCTAAAGCTGCTTTCCCCATGGCGGAAAGTGTACGAAGGAGTTAAACATCAGACTCTAGGAAAGGAGGCGACACCACCGTCAGCTCCTCCTTTAAGCGGTGAAAGTCCGAGTGGGGCTCTAAACCCCCCGGAGAAAAAGAAAGAGACCAAACACATAAATACGACTATTGCCGCTCAATCAACACCTCCTAGTGAGAATCCCTTCGAACCCGATCCCTTTGATCCTGAGCAAGAGCCAGACTTGTTTCCCGATGACTACGACCCAGGCATGATATGGGCTACGATTAAAAAACAAGCTCTGGAGGCTGGGGACGTGGATATGGCTTCTGCCATTCAGATCCCCCCGCATCCTCCACGCCGTAAGTTTGGCCAAAATAATCCTTTTGTGGCCCCAGTAACATACCCCGCCAGAGGAGACCCTGTCTGGGGGCCGCTTAACTTTTCCATCACAAAAGAACTGAGGAGAGTTGCTGCCGAGAACGGCTTGGGCTCGCATTACTTCACGGGACTGTTAGAATCAGTTTGTGAAGGTCAGGTACTTACTCCTTTCGATTTAAAAACTTTGGCTCGTCTTCTCTTAAACTCATCGCAATACATGCTGTGGGAATCTGCCTGGAAGCAGGGGGTAGAGAAGGTGCTGCAACAATTTGCCGCTGGCAACAATCAGGCTCTGCAGGCTATGACCGCAGACCACCTCCTGGGAACGGGGCAGTTTTTGGACCCAACAGCTCAGGCACGAGACTGCCCGAGAGAAGCCTTAATCGCTACCACACAAGAGGCTAAGAGAGCCTTCTTAAAAATTCCAGATGTAAATAAACCACAGAAGGCCTTCACTACAATCATGCAGGGACCTAAAGAGCCTTACATGGACTTTATTTCAAAACTACAAGGGGCTCTGGAGAAACAGATTGATAATTTGGAAGCTAGAAATATTCTGCTGCTTAAGCTGGCAGTCGAGAATGCCAATGCAGACTGCAAAAGACTCCTAAAGTCTCTACCAAATCCAAATCCTACCTTGGTGGAGATGATGGAGGCATGTAACCGCTTCAGAACTTCAGAATATAAATATGAAACAATGGCAAATGCCTTTGCGGCAATGAGGGGGCCAATACAAGCAGCAAAAGAAGAGTTGACTTGCTATGGGTGTGGACAAAGAGGCCACATAAAAAAGAATTGCTTTAAAACACCCATCTGCAGCAGATGCAATAAAGGCAGACACCTCACTAGTCAATGCCGCTCGAAATTTAACAAGCAAGGTCAGCCGATCTCACAGCTGGGAAACTGGAGGCAGAGCGCGGGACAGCGCTGCGCTCAGACACAAATCCCTCAGCCGCAGACAACACAGTTACCGCTGATAAACTCGGTCTCGAACGAGCAACCAGCGGCAGTGCCGGATTGGATTTGTCAACCCAGTACACAGTTGTCATAACTGACTCTTCTGTGCATCTCTTAGAGACAGTCTTTCAGGGACCACTGCCAGAGGGAATGTTCGCCCTCGTAATAGGAAGATCGTCGACTACTTTAACGGGTCTTTTTGTGCTCCCTGGCATTATCGACAGTGATGCCTTGGAAATCAAGATCATGGCATGGACGCCTACACCGCCCTGCGAGGTACCGGCAGGCAGTAAGATCGCACAACTTATTTTGTTCCCCTTGGACAGTGTTTCTCCATCCACAAGTGTTACCAGACAAGGTGCTTTTGGTTCCACGGGCCAACCCCAGGTTCTATGGACACAAACAATATCAAAAGATCGACCTATGAAACAGTGTATAATGAAGCAGGATGGTCAGCAGGTTTCTGTTACAGGACTTATAGATACTGGAGCAGATGTTACAGTAATATCTTGAGCTAAATGGCCTCATCAGTGGCCACTTACTCATACCTCTCAGCCATTAGCAGGGGTGGGGGGTGTGGGAAACAGCTATCAAAGTGTGGGGATTGTTCAAATTGTTGGACCTGAGGGTAGAATAGCTAACATTCGACCATATGTAATGCCCATACCACTGGTCTTGTGGGGAAGAGACGTTTTGTCTCAATGGGGAATACAATTGGAATCGCTTTTTTAATAGGGGCCACTGAAGAAGGGCGCGAGACCCCAAAATTAAAATGGAAAAAACAAGACCCAGTGTGGGTTAATCAGTGTCCCTTATCAAAAGAAAAGCTTAGCGCCCTGGAACAACTAGTCCAAATTCAATTGAAAAAAGGACATCTGATTCCTACTTTTAGTCCTTGGAACACCCCTGTTTTTGTAATACAGAAGAAAACAGGAAATTGGCGTTTAATCCAGGACTTGCGAAAAATAAATGAAACAATGGAAACCGTGGGACCCTTACAGACGGGTCTCCCTTCTCCAACAATGATCCCCCGAGATTGGCATTTAATGGTGATTGATTTGAAAGATTGCTTTTTTGACATTCCACTGCACCCTGAGGACGCTCCTAGGTTTGCATTCTCAGTGCCAAGCATTAACATGGGAGAACCGCTAAAACGCTATCATTGGACTGTATTACCTCAGGGCATGAAAAATAGTCCCACTATATGTCAATGGTATGTGGCAAAGATACTCACTCCTGTACGTTCGGAGTATCCTACTGTTATATTGTATCATTACATGGATGATTTGCTCATTGCTGCAGCATCAGAAGACGAGTTAAAAAACGCTACACAAGCTACTATGCAGGTGATTCAGGGAGCAGGTCTACATGTTTCTTTAGAAAAGATCCAAAAGAAAGAACCGTACAATTATTTGGGGTGGAGGATCACAAATCAGTCAATTGTGCCACAAAAAATATACATAGATGTCCAAATTAAGACCCTTAATGATGTTCAAAAACTTTTGGGCTCTATAAATTGGGTACGACCTCTTTTAGGGATCTCTAATCAGGAATTAGCCCCATTGTTTGACCTATTGAAAAGGGATACTAACTTATTAGCCCCGAGGAAACTGACGCCTTCTGCAGAAACAGCATTGAGCAAGGTTCATGATGCGATTTCGGAACGAAAAGCTTTTCGGTGGGATCCTGATTTAGCTGTTTACTTAATAGTCTTAAAAGACGATGATAAATTTTTAGGGATGATTTTTCAATGGGACGTTAAGGTGAAAGATCCTTTGTTGATAATAGAATGGGTCTTTTTACCCCATCAGTCTTCAAAGACAATTTGGCAACTTCCAGAAATGCTTTCACATATTGTTATGAAAGCCAGGAGCTGAGTGTTATCTCTTTCTGGCCAAGACTTTGCAATTATTTATGTGCCTGTGGTTGACTCATACCTCTCTTTTCTCATGCAGAACTCACTCCCTTTTCAGATTGCAGTTCAAGGATTTTCAGGACAGTTCTCTAATCATCCCTTGCACATAAACTTTTCCACTTATCTTTTACTTTAGCTGAACATCCGAAAAGAAGTGAAACACCGTTGGAGGCTGTTACTCTTTTTACAGATGGGTCAGGAGCCTCTCATAAAGCAGTTGTCGCCTGGAAGTGCTCTACTGATGAGAATTGGCAATCTGACATTACTTTTCATCCAGGCTCTCCACAAATCGTGGAATTGGCTGCAGTTGTTCGAGCCTTTACTTTGTTCCACGATCAGCCTTTTAACCTGGTAACGGACTCTGTGTACGTAGCAGGTATTGTAACAAGGGCGGAGGCTTCTGCCCTTAAAGAAGTCTCTAATTTACAGCTATTCCATCTGCTTAAAGATTTGATCACGCTTATTAACAACCGAAAAAGTGCCTTTTTTGTGACGCACATTAGATCTCACACAAACCTTCCAGGATTTATAGCCGAAGGCAACAGAGTTGCTGACTCTTTAGCAATGCCGGTTTTGACAGCCTCTCCCCTACCTGATAGGTTAGGGCAAGCACGAGCGAGTCATACGTTCTTCCATACTAACGTGAAAGGATTAAGGAGGCAGTTCGATCTAACCGTGCAACAGGCGGCAGATATCATTTCTGCCTGCCCAGAGTGCCAGCGCTTCAGTGTACAATCTCAAGCCACAGGGATCAACCCCAGAGGTTTGCAAAGCCTTGAGCTATGGCAAACTGATGTTACACATTTTTCTGAATTCGGCCGACTCAAATACATACATTCCTCCATAGATACCTTTTCAGGCGCACTTTTTGCCTCCTGTCATACAGGAGAAAGAGCTAAAGATGCTAAACGGCATTTCTTAAAAGCATTTGCCACATTAGGCGTACCAAAAATGATATAAACTGATAATGGTCCAGCTTACTCATCCCAGTTTTTGAAGAACTTTTTTATGGAATGGGGGATACGCCACGTTACCGGCATCCCGCACTCGCCTACAGGGCAATCCATCATTGAGAGATCACACCAAACACTAAAAACACTATTAGGAAAACAGAAAGGGGGAGGGGGTATGATAGACACACCGGAAGAACGGTTACAGAAAGCCATGTACACTTTCAATTTTTTGAATTGCTTTGCAGAAGATACTCCCCCTATTGCACGGCATTTTGCAAGTAATCACCTTTTCAAATTTCAGGAAAACCCCCCCGTCTTGGTAAGAAACATGGAATCAGGAAAACTAGAAGGACCATTCCCTCTAATAACATGGGGAAGGGGTTATGCCTGTGTTTCCACAGATTCAGGACCCAAATGGTTCCCGGCAAAGAACATACGTCCATATATAGAACCCTCATCTGACGCACAGACATCATCGACAAAATGAAGAATGTTACTGTGTTTTTAATTTGTATATGGGGAATTGAGTTAGGAGTTGGTATTTTTACCCTGTCTAAAACTAATGTTTGGATCACACTGGCCAATCTTACTGGATCACAATCATTGTGTCTGGCTACAGCCACACCTCAGAATCCTTTTTCTACATGTCTAGTAGGGGTACCAGTAGATCAATGGCTAGTCCCTGGGTCACTGAGAGATATAATTCAGGGCAATGATGTTGTAGATAATTGGGATGGATGGGTGCCGTATTTACCTCCGGCATCCCTAGAACCCCAAGAACTTGAATTATTTGGATCAATAAAAGCAGATTATTGTCTTAGGTTTAACTACACAGGACAAAACAAAACTAAAGCTTGGAATGTTACCCCGATTCACGGTATATTTAGGAATGAATCAGCTTGGTGTAATTACACAACAAAAACATTTCTAAATCTTCCAACAAGCCTCTTAAGTTACCTCCTGGTGTCTTTTTTATTTGTGGTGATAGAGCTTGGCCATCTATCCCTTCTCGTATTATAGGAGGACCCTGTACAATTGGTAGGTTAACAATTTTAACACCCAATGACACCACTGTTCTGCGGTGGCGGAAACAGTATTAGAGGCACCCGCAAATTAGAGATAAAAGAGCTACGCACGCTTTTGATCAATCTTGCGATGATAATGTTGATTTTTGGAATAGAGGAGAAATAGTTGCTGCATCAATTTTTGCACCAGGAGTTGCCTCTAGCAAATCATTAGCCACCTTGAATAAATTAGGCTGTTGGCTTGCAAAACAAAGCAATGCAACTAGTGTTGCACTGTCAGGACTATTAGTGGATGTAGATAGTGTTAGGCATGCTACATTACAAAATCATGCTGCTATAGATTTCTTGCTTTTAGCTCAAGGACATGGTTGCGAAGACTTCGAAGGAATGTGCTGCATGAACTTGTCCGATCACTCTGAATCGATCCACGCCAGTATACAGAAGATACGGGATGGAGTGACGAGGCTGCAGCAGGAAGATAATTGGGACTGGCTTGACAAACTATTTCTGGGATGGGGTCTTTCAGGATGGATTAGAAGTCTTGTAAAAACATTTTGCTATGTTATTATTGTAGTGTTAGTAATGCTTTTACTATTGCCTTGTATATTCCACTGCATGCAAAGAATGATTGATAGAGCTACTGCTAAGATCTTTGTTGCACAACAGAAAGGGGGAGATGTAGTGTCGCGAGCTGTGAGCCAGGAACAACTGATAACCTTGGAGGAGTTACACCATAAACCTTGGGCTAGAGCTGCGTAAAATGACACCTACTTAATTGATAAGAAAGAGGAATTTACGACACATTGACCTAATTTTATTGCAGGGTCTGTTGTACTGATAAGGAGTTAGAGCGTATGGTTTCTTGTACTGATAAGAGATCTTAGCTAAGCAGAAATTGTGAAATTTTAGCAAGAAGCTGAGTTGGAATAGCCAATCAGCAGTATATGCAAGAAGCTTAATGAACCAATCACTGAGAGCCTTCTGTATGGAGTCAGAACTGTATTAACTATAAAAGATAGTGGATTTGCTACAATAAACGGAACTTTCTTGGCATCCAAGAGTCTCCCCGTCCCTCTGTTGTAACATGATTCAAAAGAGGATATGAGTGGAGACCTCTGGTGAGCAAGAGGAGGAAGAGGAGGCATATAGTATTCGGGACTTGGTGAACATGCTTAGATCCCAGTACTCTGATGAGAGGAGTGCTGTAAGGTTAACTGCCAAGAAAGAGGATGGTTCTGATGAGTTTAAGAATGCCCTTAGGAAAGTTCTGTTTCTAGGCCAGGGACAACCAGATCAACAAGAGGAAGAGGAGGAGGATGACATCCAGGAATCCAATGATGCCCTCAGGGAGGTCAAGGAAGTTAGAAAGGAAGATCTGTGATGGTTTGGGGGTTCCCCTGCCCCCCCACACTTTTGAATCTGCCCCAGCTAACTCAAACGGACCCTGGGAATATAGATGAAGCAATTTATTTACAGCTAGCAGAATTTACAAGTAGCTACTTACAATATATAAAGTTATATACAATTATATACAGAAATATACCAAGGATAAACAATACAAAAGCACAACTCCCCTCCCAGAAACCTGAGTCCCCAGGAGGGGCTCTCAAACCACCCCAAAACCTCCCCCCGGCCCTCTCAACCTTACCCCAGTTCTCAGGAAGAAGAGAGGTGCAGCCAAGAGGTTAGGGAGCAGGGTTAGAAAGCAGTGATGTTAGAAAGATGTGTCTCGGTCTAAGGCAAAAGAAAGAGTGAGAGACAAAATGGAGAAAGTTTACTTCTTCTTCCCAGAGTTCTCAGCGTGACTGTGAGAGAAGTTGACATCAATTGTTTTCATTTCACTGCCCGTTATCTATTTCTTTTACCAAAACATTCTAGCTTGCTTCAAACTAGCACAAGATCCAATCCTAAGCTGGCTGGTGAGATGCCGTACTACTGGTCCAAATGCGCTGCAGGTAAGGGATAAGTCTGCCAAGCAGCTAGGACCACTCACCAAGGAGAGTGGAGTAGACAAATACCTAGCAAGTGCTCTTGGTAAGGTTAGCTTGTGGACAGGCCTCCTGTTGGCTGTGGCTATGAGATATCCTTCCCGAGATGACCTGCCATGGGCGGCCAAGAAGTGGAACACCATTGAGCAGGGAATTAAGCTTCTGAAGGAGTTTGCTGTGAAGGAAGCGCTTTATGGAGATCATGGCAGACAAGAGCCTGATGACATTCCTTTTGGAAACAGGTCTCAAGAAGAAGCTTATTAAGCTTGCTCCTTCATTCTATGCTAAGATCTTGGCTAGCAAGTTTCTACCAAGGAGTGATAATGGAAGATCTTTCACTGTTGGTGAATTCACTGACCAGCTCAGGCAGGTAGAGGACAGCTTGTCACATTCTGCCATAGTCTCTGTCATAAACACTATGACTACAGAGATGAAAGAGATAAAGAATGACAATAAAGATAGCATGAAAGAACTGAAGAAGGAAATAAAAACCTCCATTTCCAATCTGGCAAAGGATACCATCACTGCATCATATGAATGGGTGCATGTTCTGCCATCAGAAAGCCCACCAGCAATTCTAGCCGAGGAGGAGACAAATTCCACCTGGACATCAGCAATCACATGCATCGCTGTGGATAATTCTGCGTGACCAATACGGTGAGAACATGAACAAGTGGGATGGTAAACCATCTTCAGTTCTTTCAAAGAGAGTCAGGGAACTGCAGAGTGGCAGAAACAGAGGCAACAATGCCAGAAAAGTAGCTCTCACTTCTTCAGCTCCCGAGAGCAACTGCAATTATTCCAAAAATTGCAATTTGTCTCACAGCAACATCAATCATTGTGTACACCCCACGTGCCATGTTCAGCATTAGGGGTGCCCTGCCTCCAACCAGGAGGAGGAAAGGGATAGTGGAGAAAACCAAATCTATTGGAATGCATTCATTAGGTGTCCTGGCATTTCAAAAGTTTGGAAATACAGGGCTTTAGTCGACACAGGTGCTCAGTGTACTTTATTGCCATCTAATTGCAAAGGGACAGAGTCCATATCTATTTTTGGAATCACTGGTGGATCTCAAGAGTTAACTAAGTTGCAGGCTGAGATCAGTTTAACGGGTAAAGAGTGGAAGAAACATACTATTGTAACTGGTCCTGATGTGCCTTGCATTCTGGGAATTGACTTTTTGAGACAAGGTTGTTTCAAAGATCCTAAGGGTAGCAAATGGGCTCTTGGTATAGCATCTGTAGAGATTGAGGATGGTAAATTGAAATTGTCCATTAGACCTGAACTTTCTGATGAATCTGCATTTGTGGGACATCATGACATAGGGAAGTGCCAATTGCTACTCAAACTGTACACCACAGGCAGTACAGAACTAACCGTGACTCTGTGTTGCCCATTCATCAGCTGATTCGTCAACTGGAGAGTCAGGCTGTCATCGAGAAAGCTCACTCGCCTTTCAACAGTCCCATCTGGCCTGTGCACAGGCCTAACAGAGACTGGAGGCTGACAGGTGATTTTTGTGCCCTCAACTAGGTGACACCACCCATGAGTGCAGCTGTGCCGGACATGCTGGAACTCCAGTACAAGCTGGAATCGAAGAAGGCTAAATGGTATGCTACTACTGACGTTGCTAATGCTTTCTTCTCTCTTCCCATAGCAAAGGAGTGCAGGCCGCAGTTGGCATTCACCTGGAGAGGAGTTCAGTACCAGTTCAACCGTTTGCCTCAGGGGTGGAAACACAGCTCAACCATCTGTCACTCAGTCATCCACAATGCACTGGAGAAAGGTAAAGCTCCAGAGCACATCCAGTACATTGACGACATCATTGTGTGGGGCCAAACTGCTGAGGAAGTCTTTGAGAAAGGTAACAAAATCATTGACATTCTGTTGCAAGCAGGTTTTGTCATTAAGAGAGACAAGGTCAAAGGACCTGCCAAAGAAATTCAGTTTCTGGGAGTGCAGTGGCAGGATGGTCACCGTTACATTCCACAGGATGTGATCAACAAAGTCTGCACCATGGCAGTTCCCACTAATAAGATGTACACTCTATCTTTCTTGGGTGCAGTGGGATTTTGGAGACTACACGTTCTGGGATTCAGTCAAATTGTCAAACCTCTGCACAATGTGACTCGTAAGAGAAACAATTTTGAGTGGGGACCTGAATGACAAGCAGCCTTTGATCAGATCAAGTGAGAAGTAGTCCATGCAGTGGGCTTGGGACCTGTGTGATCTGGTCTGGACATTAAGAACATTCTGTACACGGCTGCCAGTGACAATGGTCCAACTTGGAGCCTTTGGCAGAGAGCTCCAAAGGAGACACGTGGTCGTCCACTTGGTTTCTGAGTCATAGCTACAGAGGTTGAGAGGCAAATTACACCCCATCAGAGAAAGAGATACTAGCAGCCTAGGAAGGAGTGAAAGCAGCTTCTGAAGTGATTGGAACTTAGTCACAATTGCTTTTACCTCCTAGACTGCCAGTTCTAAACTGGATGTTCAAAGGCTAAGGTTCATCACCACATCATGCCACAGATGCAACCTGGTCTAAATGGATGGCTTTGATAATCCAACGAGCATGAATGGGTAATCTTGACTGACCTAGTCTGGTGGAGGTGATCACCAACTGGCCGGAAGGCACAGACTGAACCATACCTCCAGAGGAGAAAATAGCCCATGCTTAAAAAGCTCCTCTCTATGGTGATCTCTCTGATCAGGGAAAGAGCTATGCTTTGTTCACAGATGGCTCCTGTCGTCTTGTTGGGAACAAGCAAAGATGGAAGTCAGCAGTACGGAGTCCTACCAGGAGAGTTACCGAAGCGAGAGATGGAGAAGGAGAATCCAGTCAATTTGCTGAGGTAAAAGCTGTCCAACTTGCTCTTGAGGTGGCTGAATGTGAAAATCCGCCTATCCTTTACCTCTACACCAACTCATGGATGGTAGCCAATGGTCTATGGGGTTGGCTAAAGGACTGGAAAAAGCATGGTTGGCAGAGGAAAGAAAAGCCTATTTGGTGTGCTGATCTACGGCAGGACATTGACGCACAACTGGAGAGAATTCCATTGAAGGTGCGGCACGTAGATGCACACCTGCCTAAGAGCAGAGCCACTGAGGAACACCAACACAACCAGCAGGCAGACCAAGCTGCTAAGATTTCTGAAGTTGATACAAATTCTGATCTTGACCTTGATTGGAAACACCAAGGTGAACTGTTTTTAGCTCGGTGGGCCCAGGATTCATCTGGACATCAAGGCAGAGATGGAACATACCGATTGGCACGCAATAGGTCAATTGACTTGTCCATGGACGCTATCACCCAAGTCATCCATGACTGTGACATTTGTGCTGCTATTAAGCAGGCTAAGTGAATCAAGCCCTTATGGTATGGTGAGAGATGATCAAAGTACAAGTATGGTGAAGCCTGGCAGATTGACTACATCACTTTACCTCGATCTCATTCTGGCAAGCAGTATGTGCTGACGATGGTAGAGGTCATCACCGGACGGCTGGAAACCTATCCAGTTCCACATGCTACTGCACATAACACCATTTTTGGCCTGGAGAGACAAATCATGTGGAGACATGGAACTCTAGAGAGAATTGAGTCAGACAGTGGTACTTGCTGTAAGAACAATCTTTTGAATAACTGGGCCAAGGAGCACAGTATTGAGTGGATCTACCAGATACCCTACTATGCACCAGCTTCAGGGAAGACTGAACGTTACAGCGGTTTGCTGAAAACCACCCTAAAAGCCATGGGGGGTGGAACTCTGATGAACTGGGACAAACATTTAGCACAAGCTACCTGGTTGAGCTGCATCTCTCTAACACACCCTTCCATTTAGCCTAAACCACTTTTTCTTCTTAACCTCTTGGCTGAACCTCTATTCTTCCTTGGGACTGGGGTAAGGTTGAGAGGGGCAGGGGGAAATTGTAATGGTGGTTGAGAGCCCTTCCTGGGGACTCAGGTTTCTGAGAGAGGAATTTTGTTTCTGTATTACCTTTTAACCTTGTATATGTCTGTATATAATTGTATATACTGTAAATATCTGCTTGTATATTGTGCTAGCTGTAAATAAATAGCTTCAGGCATATTTCCAGAGCTGGCTGAGTCTAGTGTGGGTGATTTCTAAAGTGTGGGGGGGCGGGGAACACCCAAACTGTCACAAAGGGGGGTAAACAGATGAATAAAGTGCTTGCGTGCTTGTTCATTCCTCACTCACCTGCTACTCGCCCACTACCTCAGCCAGCAGTCAGTTTCATATCGCAGCCCACGTGGAATTCACCACAGAACTTCTGTTGAATATTTTCCTGCTTATGTTTTGGGCCACAGATATTAAAACTGAGGACTAGTGAGTATTCTTAACTCTTTATTCAAGTTGCTAAAGGAATTTAATTAATCTCACAAGCGGTGAATTAAGCTGCCAGACTATCAAAAACATTTCTAAAACCTTTCAAAATTCCATTGTATATAGACATTCTGTAAAACAGTTCTGCTAACCACATCCAAGATCTTGTGTGGATAGTTGTAAATAAGTTTGGGGGAATTATCTTTGTGTATATATTAATAAATTATTTAATAACTTTTGAATCAGCCTTATTGCATTTTACCCCAAACTCAGATTTCAACTAGCCCCTTCATAACAACATCCCATCCTTCTGGCAGCATGGTCAGAGAGGGCTGCAAGGTTCCCACGTCTTGCATTACTGCATTTATTGCTCTCGGGTCATGTAGCAGTCTCCATTTCCCAGACTGCTGAATAGTGAACACTGGAGAGTTCCATGAACTAGTTGATGGTACCAGGTGACCTGCCTCCAAGTGTTCTTGAACCAGGGTTTCCAAATGAGAGAGCTTCTCAGTGGTTAATGGCCATTGCTCTACCCAGATCAGGGTCTCAGTCTTCCATGTGAGTTTTAGGGTTGAGCAGGTGTCGGTCTTTGCAATAGCCACTAGTGAAAAGGTGTCTGTATCACACAGCTCCATTGACTCAGGACATCACGTCCTAAGATCCAAATGGTGGTATTCAGGACGCAGGGTTTTACCTGTGCTACAAGGCCTTCTTGCTTGTCCTGGATCATGACTAAGTCTTGGCTGATCTTTGTTGGAGAGGCTCCACCAATCCCCATCATGACATTGGTCACATTGTGCAAAACCCACTCCATGGGCCATGCAGCTCAGGTGATGATGGTGACATCTGCATCTGAGTCCAGTAGCATTTTGCTGTCTTTCATTTGCCTTCCATCTTTTCCAGTAATAGTGATTTTGCACATTGGTTTCTTGTTCGAGAGTTCTTGTGCAAAAGCAACTAATGGCTGCCCAGAGGAACCAAACCCTTGTGAACCTCATTCCTCCTTTCCTGGTTTTGGCACTGATGACTTAAAAGGAACCATCTGGGCAATTCTGCTTCCTTGTTTGAGGGTTAATGGAGACACCAAACTTGAATCATTATGCCTATTGATCCAGTGTAATCTGCATCAATAACTCCAGGTAATACCAATATGCCTTGTCTTGTTGCAGAAGATCTCCCTAGCAGCAATGCACTTAGGCCATGCCCTAATGGCTCTGCGGCTGTTGAAGGAGCAAGATGGACTTGCCTGTCTGTTATTGTGACATCCGCTCCCACGGCCACATCAAGTCCAGCACTTCCTCTTGTGGCTGCCATGAGTTTATCAAGGCAGCTGTCGCAGTTGAGTACTTAGCTCTTTGAGCCCCCGACACGGGCACTGTTTGGCAAATTTCCCTGAAGTAGGGTTCCATCTCTCTTGAATCTCAGACAACATTCCGCAGCTCTATGACCACACTTATCACACCTTTGACAGGTCCTGGGAAAGGAGTCTTCTCCCCTGTTTCTTTGATTTTTGATGAGAGGACAATGTCACTTCAGGTGTCGGCTCTGACCACACTGGAAACAGACAGTTTGCTTGGTGCTGCGATGAAGGGATGGGGAGACATCTTGATGCAAGCTAAGTTCTGATTTTATTAGGCAACATACAGGGATATATATACTATCAGAAGGCTTAAGGCTTTTACCCATTGATTAGTCATTTCATCACATGCAAAATCATCTTTTCTTCCAGTCTGAATTCTGTGTGCCACATATGGTTCCTGGGGAGCAACAGTCTTAGCATATTCATCAGATAACAAGGTCCTGTTTCCTTGCTTCTTCTAATATGCAAATTCTCATTCTTTTCTCTTGCATGATGTTCAGATCACTTTGACTCAGATAGTTTGGCCAAAGGCTAGTGTTGCCACTGATCCATGATTGACCATTGTTCTGCATTAATGGCCTGTGATCCTACAGCTTGGGACCCTTATCAGCTTCTCTACACATACTTGGTGATTTTAACGCCTCTGCCATGGCCTTTGCATGTATTTTGGCCTTTTCTGTCTCTTCCTATATCCATGGCACTCTTGGACATGACTCAATCATTTGAGACATGGTCGATCCTCTGGGAAGAGAAGTGAGGATTTACTGACACCTTGAGTTGGTGTTCTGGAAAGCCAAGTCCTTTCCCACTGCTGATTTTGTGTCAGAGTCCAAATTTGGTGCGGCATCAAGTGCTTCTCGTAATCAATCGACAAGTCTGGTGTATGGCTCATTTTCTTCTTGCCTTACACAGGCATAGGGGTATGCAGGTCTTCCCATTTGTGGAACTTCTTTGAAAGCTGCCAAGGCCAATGCTTGAGCTTGTTGGATAATTTGAGGATTCATTGTAGCCTGTGTCACTCCTTCTTTATACTGTGCAGTCCCCAGTAACTGATCAAGGGAGGCATATTGCAAGGGGTCATCTGTGGGATTGTTTATATTGTTTATTATGGCTATCTCACATTTGTCTGGCCACTTGTCTTTAAAAATCAGGAAGGCTGATGGGGTTAATATCAGCTCCAGGAGAGGGCAGGAGAAGGAAGGAGAGTCTTGCTCTTGAAAAAGAACGTCAGCAACGATAAAATGTATTTATTCTCATGACTACAGTTGATCACTGATTTCTGGATGCTGGAAAGAATTTTCCAGTCCAGGGGAGCCCATGTTCATTGATCCCCTTGAATGATAACTGGAAGAGCAGTGATACTTGCAGGCAGCACCTGTCCTTCAATAACTGTGTTGTGTATTGTCCCTTTCCACTGTTGGCCCATATCAAAGTTTGGATCCCTTGGAGGATCAGCCCCATCATCCTCAGATCCTTGTTGAGGCAATCTTGATGGCTCATCTTTAGAGACACTTGTATCGTCCCTTCTCTTTGGCCACAGGGAGAACCATGATGTTGTGGAGTCTGCTGAAGCTTTTGGTTGTTGTAAAGCTTTCTACTCATTCCATGCTTTGCGATCTTCTTCCAGGATACCTGAACCTAATCTTGATCTTGATTGTAGATAATGATCAGCTTGTCCCAGAGTCATTTTCCCCGACCCCAGGCACTGTCTTATCCAGGACCTTTGTCATCTCCCCTTTTCCTCTAAGTTGTCTGTTGCAGGAGCTTTATCTTGGAAGGGAGATGGACCAATATCAGCGGATCTGAAAACCTGCTGTTTAACATGTCTCAGGCCTTCAACAATTGACTGGTGGGCCTTTTTATATGCTTCCTTAACTGCCCGCTTGAGGAAGTCCTTGTCTAACCTTTCCATCTGATCTAGTAACACTTGCATTTGTGCAACCTGCTTGCATAGTGCCTCCAGTTTTCCAAATTATCCTCCTTTAAATACTTACTTTTGAAAATCAAACTGGCTAATAGGCACTAGCACCACTGTTCTGGCCAATGAATTCAAATGTTTTTGTCTCATTTGACTACTCAGGCACATTGAGGGCAGCACAAGACATGTGGCATGTGGTGCTAAGCCCCTTAGCCTTCAGGGCTTTGCTGGGGCCAAACCCTTATTGTTTGCTCATCTGACTCGCTTCCAGACCCTGGCACAACAACAGGAAGAGAGCAAGGGTTAAATTGGCCTAGCAGGATTTATGCCCTACCAGGACACTCCTTCCACACTGAATTTGCATAAGCCACAAGAGAAACAGATGAGATATGCTTATTTATAATTCAGCATTTATAATCTGCATAGCCCCAGAGAGAGTTTCCTTAAATGCAGAAGTGTCCACTGGTAGTTTGCTTTAATAATATTAGTGTTAAAATTTGTCAACCTGAAATATAGATGTTGTGGAGGCAGGGAATTAACATGGCTGAGTCACGAATTATGAAAAAAAAATCATTTTATTTTCCTGGAATCCCGCCCCCAAAACTATATACAAGATTAGTTTAGTTTATTAGCAGACTCAGTTTGATTGGGAATATCTTCCAAAAAAGGATATTATAGATAAATTTGGATATTTAGGAAGTCAGGAAATGGAAAAGGGTAAGCTATAAGCACAGCTTTATCCCACTATCAATCAGGCCGAGCAGAAGATTGAGGGAAAGCTTACTCACAGACGTGAGATAGGCATTCGGCAATGATCCCTTACTGGATTCCTCTGCAAGAGCAGCCTTCTAATGTTGCAAGCAATATTCAATAATAAAGATCCATGCCTGTGGTGGAAGGGCAGCAACCCCAAATCAGAGGCTTCTCTATGCCTCTACATGCCTGGACATGTTTTTCTGCCAGGACCCACGAGGCAGTAAACAGGTTGTATAATACACACACGCCCAGCCCGTGTACCCCTGAGGTCCGGGCAGGTAATCCCCTACTGGGAGGGTCCAGGCATGTTTCTACAGGCTATTTGGGCAAGGTTTGGCTTACTGCCAACCTGGTTGGTCATTTTAGGTGTCCAAATGAGCCACGAATCTCGGCCCAGAGCCTATAAAGAGGGTGTAAAGCAGTACCACATGTTCAGAGGTTCAAACTGTTCATTAGTTTAGAGCATTCAGACTCAGCTCTGACCCACAGCAGCACCCTGCTGCCCTGACCTGCTTGCATGGCCTAGACACAGGATCAGGCCTTACTCACTTGCAAGCATTACTGAGGCTCAGACCTCTTGCATTGATCTCAAGGCACAGTTAAGCTGTCTGCAAACCCTTTGAGATGCAGAGTGCATGCCCACCTGCACTTCATACATATATGGGGAGCCGAGAGCCCCCCTGCCTAAGCCTAGAGCTACCTTGATTTATCTATGGAGCTTGTCTCCCTGCAGCACGGCATAGATCCTGCTTGCCAGTTATTCTGTAAGTCTGGAAAGATCCAGGCCCAGCAGACCCTCAGACTGTCTGCAAACCTGCAAACACAGCCTGCTAGCTGTGAGACCGTGTCAGAAGCTGCACGGACAAATCCTTCTCCTGCACCTGGGAATCCTGCCAGCTGATCATCCCTGGACACACGGCTTCCAGAAGAAAAGGCAGCATCAAAGCAGAGACCACATCAGGAGAGAAGGTTAGAGAAGTTCTGTTAACCCAGAGACTGGGAACCCTTATCCTCCTGCAAGCCGGGACAGATCTTCAGCTCCACCAAGACCCGAACATTGGGCACACGCTGAGACAGATTCCCCAGAGAGTGATTGATGATTAATACCTGAGAACAGCACATCTAAGTAAGCTTTAATACCTTTGTAATATAAGTTATCTCTTATATCTGAATAGCACACACAGTTTCAGCCCTTGCTGGGCAGACACTAGAGTTGTTAAGAGGCATTAAGCCTAAGGGAATTTCTCTCTGTCTATAGTTATTGATAATTTGATATTTCCACTTACTAATCATCCCTATAAATATATCCCAAGCTGTTTTCATAAACTTGCAAACGAACCCTGAATTTCATAGTGGTTGTGGGTGGTATAAATTTGAAAATATTAATTTTAATAAGTAATTTTATAAAAAATCTAAACCAAATCAAATTAATTTCTCACCTCCCCCTAACAGGGGAGGAATAGAGAAATCCACTCCATGACAATGCCACAGAAGTGCAAGCTGAGTGACAGAGCCACCAAACTTGGAAATGTCTAGAGCACTTCTTCCCGAGTGGGGTGATAGTAGAACAATACTGCCTTCAGAGTGGCAGGGGAGAGCCAAAACTGCTAGGGTCCCTCAGTTCAGGTGGCAGTCAGGAAGTTTGCTACTGCCAGGGTGTTGTGGAGGCAGGAATTAATGTGTGGCTGAGTTGGGAATTTTATACAAAAATAGTTATTTTCCC
Source organism: Pogoniulus pusillus (assembly GCF_015220805.1). Taxonomy (NCBI): domain Eukaryota; kingdom Metazoa; phylum Chordata; class Aves; order Piciformes; family Lybiidae; genus Pogoniulus; species Pogoniulus pusillus. The sequence goes on from NC_087309.1 coordinate 91,323,731, forward strand.
AAAAACCCACCCCCAAAACTATATATACAAAGATTGATTTAGTTTAATTAGCAGATTCAGTCACATGAGAATTATCTACAAGGATACCATCGATAATATGACTATTTTGGAAGTCAGAAGTTGGAAAAGGCTTTAGCTATTAAATTATAGCAGTTTTCTTACTAACAAAGCAGAGCTGAGCCAAAATAACTCACGATCAGGCTGACTTCCTGGTGAGGTCTGTCCCTCTCGTTCCCTTTTCAGAAGCTGCTGAAGAGTCGTTAAGAGGTATTCAGCTCTTACAAAAGGTGTCAGTGGGGAAGCAATCCTTAGGAGCAGAGCACCAGGCAAAGGGGGGGAGAAGTCTCAGGCAGGCATGAAGGCTCAGACAGAGACGAAGCCCAAGGCGGGAACCTCCAAAGGCAGGAAGCCCCCCAATATTTATACCCTCGCTAGACACAGGGCAGAATTACCACACCTTAGGCATGAAAGCGCACAGCCAATCCCAGTCTGATTCCATTGCGCGCACTGCATGGGGCACTCCTTGTGCAGGCAGGACTCCTTTGCTCACCCCCTTCACGCCTGCGGGGCAGGCGAGGAGGGGGAACCAGGCAGCTTTCCCCCTCCCATTCAAGCCACGGAGAGAGAGGAATTTAGGTGTACATGGGACTCCAGGACACAGGGTCTGAGAGTGGTCCAGATGCCACCATCTCTCTCTCTCTCTCTCTCTCTCTCAAAGGACCCCAGGCACAAAAGAGTGCAAAAGTGGGGAGAACTGTCCAAAACCAGGGACGGTATAAAACCAGGAGCCATACAAAAGGCAGGAGCCATCCAAAAGTGGGGACAGTCCAGTCATGACGGGAACTTGTCCTTTGCAGTGGCAGGGGGCTCTCAAGATGGGAACTCTCAAGGCAGGAATCCTCAAGGCAAGAACACTTGCTCTACTTATCCTTTTTCTAGAAAAAGTGTCCATCTACCATTTACACTGGGAGCAAAAACACAGCCAATCACCAGCCCAGTTTCAATGTGGGCTTCTACATGGGTCATCCCACGTACAGTAAGGCACCTTTTGCTGCCCCCCTTCAAGACTGCAGGGCAGGGGCGGGGTGGGGTAAAGGAGGTTTTCATGCCTTCTCACATTCAGATCCACTGAGTGATAGGGAGAAGAGAGGAATTTGGGGTATCCCTGGACAATAGCAAATTAAGTTGTGTCCTCCTTGTGCCTTCTTTGTCACCCAGCAAAACAGACTCACGCTTGATGGCAGTCCCAGGCTGTTTTCACCACTCAATCACATTAGAGTGGTGCAATACCTGTAAAGCAGTTGAGAAAAAATGTGGTTTTGGAGAACCTGTTATAAATCCTTTCCCTGGGCCATAACTTTAGGTAATCCAAAATTATTCCCTGTCAAAATTTTGCTCAATAGCTGATTACAGTATGTTTTAGACTTGTAGGTCACAGAGTTTCTCAGCAGATATTCTAGCTGTGGCTTGTGTTTGTTCCCTCTATATTAGAGCTATGTAGTCTCTGCTGAGGGAACATGGCAGCACAATCACCTTGATAATAAAGGAAACCTGTTAATAATTAGACTCATGGCTTCAGTTAAAATGCATGAAGAGCTTTAATGTTTGGTCAGTAGCAGAGAAGCATGCCAGAAAGGAGAGAAAAGTTGTGGCATGGGCAGACCCCATATAAAGGAAACTCACCTGTGCTGAGTGCAGTCCTGCTCTTCTGCTTAAAGCCTGTGTGTCTGTAAAAATGTCAGTGACACCACCTGGAACAGTTTCAATCACTCAGCTGAAAAGTCTGCTTCACAAGTGCATCTGAAGATTTGAGTCGACCCCATGAACCTATTCGTGATATTGCTTATCCAGGCTAGTAACTTCAGTGGAAGAGCTCATGGTTTACAGCTGTGCTAGATCAGATGAGTGACTTACTGTTCCAACATGTCCAGTGTTTTGTCACATAATTTAGGCACATAGCATTCTTGGATTCTCTTTCTACCTAGTTTCTTGAAAATTAGGATAGATCATAAAAATGGATTTTATTAAGGTTTCTCTTTTCTACCACAGAGTTATTCCCTGCCTTCTAGATCTTTGTCCATCTTGTGTTCAGGGACTGGGGTAACCCCTCTGCCCTCATTTCCCTTCAGAAACCTTCTCCCCAGCCTCAGAATATAGTCTGTTATATTATCATGACTTATCAAATACACCTGTGGCATGTGGGTGGGATAATTAACTCACACAGCTGCTAGATACCAGCTTCTGTCATTTGAAATTTGTGAGCCTTTAGGCAGAGGAAACTGGAAAAGTAGACAGGTTTTTTTTGGGCTTTAGCTAGATGAGAGGTGCTGGTAGTGCCCAGTTTGTCCCTTCTGATTGTGGATGTTCAGATTCTTCAGTAAAAGGAAAAACAGCAAGTAGAACTCAGAGAGGAGTGCTATAGGGTTCTTTTTTTTCTCTGCTGTCATTTGTAATCTGGCAGTGCTCTGATCTGCTAACAGTTACAACAAGTTGTAAGTCTGCTAACTCGGGAAAATGGGAAGAACTTTGTCAAATTGCTGTATTTCATAGTGAAAAGCACGAAATATGTATTTTCTCCCTTAATTGATCAAAGTGCACTTTAAAATACTATCAATTTAGCACTTTACATAACCATTTCCTGCCATGACTAGCTTTCCAGAATGTTTCCTGCTGCTGTAGTTACTGATAACTTACTGTTGTCTATTTACAAACACAGTGTTCAGGCATACTTTTTATACCCTCCTCCCTTTCTGTTTCCGGAAGGTGTTTTCACTCTGTACAACTCTGTCCTCATGCCACCTTCCTGTGAACAGCACTGCCAGTGTGGTAGGATACCAAGGAAACACCAAGAATTTTGCTTGAAAAGAAAGCAAATGGACTGCATATTTGTTAGAGGCTTCATGTGGTTTTGAATGGCTATCTGAAGTCTGTGCTAGAAACATTGTGGCTCCTGAGTCCCCCAGAAGACTTCACCAGGCAGGCTCTACAATTGCATTACTGACTCATGGGCTGAAACTCACTTCCAAGCAAGCTGTGAGGGAAAAATGACCATGCCAAAATGGCTCATAGGGAAATGAATTCTCCAGAGACAAGGCTGCTTTGATGGTCTGATAATGCACTTAACCCTAGCAGCTGTCAGTGCAGTAAATTATATCTTAAATCTAGATACAGCTGTAAACCTGTGACAGTCTAGACCTAAATATCACAGCCTCTAGGACTTGCTGTCCAACAGATTTGTTGTTGAAAGCTGGGTAGTCAATGGTTAAGTTTTGAGTGGATGGGAACAGAACATTTCATTAGGAGATTAAAAAGCACTCTGACATTTCCAGCTTTTGGGAAGAAGAGGTGTTTGAAGGAGAAATCATGGCACAAATAATTTTCCTGGCATCTTGAATTTGTTAATGGAAATCTAAGGAGCTTAAACAAAGACTTGAGACTGTAAAAACTGTGGGAAAAAACATGTACAAGAAACCTGCTCAGGACTTCTTGGAAAAAAAATTCTCTACTGCTGTGACTTCTTTCTTCCAATAAATTTTCAAGATTTGTTTGAAATTACATAAATTTCCCAACAGTGCAATTATTTGTCTACACAGATTCATGACAGCAACTTCAGACAAGTACAATATGAATTTGAAACTGTGCTATGCAAACAGGATACTTCCCCCCACCCCCTTTCCTATAAAATACTAGCTCTTAGGTCACATAATTTCCTCTGGAATCAGCAGCTGGAAAATATTAGATGAGTCATAAGGAATTGAGAGCTTTGAAAAGCAGCACACACTAGAGTGAATTCTTTAAACTCACAATTTAAAACACCAAATTGGAGTCTTCAAAGACTGAAATGTTACAAATAGATAGATTGAATTAAGCTAACATATTCACCTGCCTGAACATGAGCCAGCAGTGTGCCCAGGTGGCCAAGAGAGCCAGTGGCATACTGGCCTGCATCAGGAATGGTGTGGTCAGCAGGAGCAGGAAAGTTATTCTGCCCCTGTACTCTGCACTGGTTAGACCACACCTTGAGTACTGCATTCAGTTCTGAGCCCCCCAGTTTAGGAGGGATGTTGAGATGCTTGAGCGTGTCCAGAGAAGGGCAACGAGGCTGGTGAGAGGCCTTGAGCACAAGCCCTACGAGGAGAGGCTGAGGGAGCTGGGATTGCTTAGCCTGGAGAAGAGGAGGCTCAGGGGTGACCTTATTGCTGTCTACAACTACCTGAGGGGTGGTTGTGGCCATGGGGAGGCTGCTCTCTTCTCTCAGGTGGCCAGCACCAGAATGAGAGGACACAGCCTCAAGCTACACCAGGGGAAATTTAGGCTCGAGGTGAGGAGAAAGTTCTTCACTGAGAGAATCACTGGATACTGGAATGGGCTGCCCGGGGAGGTGGTGAAGTCACCGTCCCTGGGGCTGTTCAAGGCAAGATTGGACGTGGCACTTGGTGCCATGTTCTAGCCTTGAGCTCTGTGGTAAAGGGTTGGACTTGATGATCTATGAGGTCTCTTTCAATCTTGGTGATACTGTGATATTCAGGCAGTATCAGAAAGGCAAGGCAGAAATGAATGCACAATGAGCATGGCATACTGTTCTTTTCAACCATATTGCAATTACACTGTTTCATGAGATAATTTACACCATCCTACACAGCATTTTGAACTCTGGCCATACAGTGACAGACTGAAGTCAGCTTAGAGCAGCTATGATTGTCAATCTATTTGTCAGTCACCTGAGGATTTTAGATCATGTTTATGTAGCAATTAAACTGTAAATGCAGGACACATTGTTTTGGTTTGGGTATTAATTGACCTAGGCAGGAATTATAAAAGCAGTACAAATAAAAATTTTTTTTTTGTAATTGTCCTGAAAATCCCACCCCCAAATTATATACAGAACTACTACTTAAGGTTTATCAGCTTCCATGAGACAAAGAACTGTGCAAGAGTGGGACTGCACAGGATGGTGCAAAAATGGGGGAACATCCAAAAGTGTGGACGGTGCACAACAGGAGCCATGCAAAGGTGGGGATGGTCCAAAATGGGAACACTTCAAGCAGGAATACTGTAAAGGTGGGAACCCCATGCTTTTTCCCTCACTCTATTTATACTCTTTCTAGACAAAGTGTCCATTTGCCATATATACTGCACACGAAGAATCTAGCCAACTACCAGCTGATGCCCAGCACAGGCTTCTACACAAGTCAGTATACTTGTGGAAAAGGTGCCTTTTGCTGTTCCCCCTTCAAGCCCACCGTGGGAGGGGAGGAAAGCAGTTTTCATGCCTTCCTTTTTCCCAGTCAAACCTCCAGATATGGAAGCAGGGAGAAGGAATTTGGAGTGCCCTGCAACATGCATTCCCTTCTTTATTCTGCAGCCTAGATAGGCAGTATTTGAATAACAAAATATTGGACTCTTTCTTCAAGAGGATGCAAACCAGAATGTGTCTACTCTGTTCTATCATGTTCCCCCACTTAGCCTAGAGAAATGGAGTTTAACTGGTGGCCATTGTGTCAACATTGCCATGAATGCAATGGGCAGAGACAATGCCAGGCTCTTCACTCCTAAGCTGGCTAAGGAAGCACAGCTGAGACACCAAGGCATGCCCCAGCTTCTAACACAGCTGGTCAAGAATCTCATCTCTTGTTGCATCTTTTCCCAGAGGGACTGCTAGCCTGGCTTTTCTCCTGTAGTTTCCCACTTAACAAAATGCTTATTATAAATAACTGTCCTCTAAAGTCAAGTTTGCTTTCTGCAAATTTTCAGAAAGGTATTTCAGAGCGCTGTGTCTGTAGAGGTAACACCTATTGCAAATTGGAGTGTAACACTGTCTTTGCAAAACTTCAATCTCTTGAGCTCTCATTCACACAGGCACAACTTCTGAAGTTCATCTATTTCCCCATAATTCCTTGCTATATTCTTCTATGGGTTTTGTGGGTTTTGTTTTGTTTCCCCTGTACTTTCCATTGCTAACATTTTTGTGGCTGTAGTTGCAAAGCCTGTGTAAGTTCCTGTGTTACTGACTTTGACTTCACCTGAAATCAAAAGAAAATTAGAAAACAGGGATATGAAGGACTACAGGAAGAGGTCTTGCATCTTAGCACATAGACAATATTGCCCTTGTACTCAGCCTGCTGCATGAGTAACATGTGAGTGGGGAATGCAACTCTTGTGTGCATGGTTTTTGAAATGTATGGGGTTACACTATGTTTGCTCGGGAAGTTGTTGGGAAGATGTAAAAAGGCAGAAATTCCTGATTCTGCTCTCATTATTTCATTATAAGATCACCTGGCATTGAGTTCTGAGTAGTACGGATAATAACAAGTATTTGTCAACATTTGGGAAGATCTTGAAAGATTAACATCAAGAATTTCTTCTTTTGGCACCATACTCAAGTACACTTCTATTCTTCCAACTTAGAAAGTCTTTTCTAAATTTTTAGGTATCTTTTATAACACTGAAGATTACTCTATATCTCTCTGCCATCTACTCACTTCAGAGTAAAGCAACCTCTGTCTTTCAATCACTCCCCATAAGCCACATTCTCTGTAATTGTTTATGCCATGCTTGCCTCTGGACTCTTGCCACTGTGCACCCATATTCTCTGAGCTGGGGGGCCCAAGCAGGAGAATGATACTGCTGAGAAAGATCCATCCTCATTTTTGTTATGCTTAAATTTTTTTTTTTTTTTTGCAGTTGAACTTTGTATCTGGAATATTGAGTTTACTTGGTTTCCCCCTTCTCCTTTTTTTCCTTTTGTAATATGGTACTGCAGCTTTCATAGTGGACATTTAATTGGAATCTGTTTCATTGGAGCCTGACACTAAAATAATACTGACTTAAAAGTGTTACTCTTCTTTTGCATAGGTTTCATACGTGTATAGATAGAATTTAGCATTTATCTCAATATACTTATTCATATTCAACACAAAGAAACAGGAGCCAACACATGCCCAGCCTTTTGGTGAGATAGTTGCACTGACACCAGCACCAAGAGCAGCTCCAGCTCCGGCTGAGCAAAGCTAATCTTGGTTTTCTTTTCAGGCAAATAAGGGACTTGCCGAAGCAGAGAAGGGTGGAGGGGCAGCAGGGTCGGCTCCCTCCTACACCGGCATAGAGAACTGATGTAGCTGGAGGTGTTGCTGTGATTACCACGTGGGATTTAAACACCAAGAAACAGGAGCCAGTATGTGACCAGCCTTTCAGCGAGACAGCTAGCCTTTTCACTAGAATGCAATGAGCAGCGTGTGCAGGGTGAACTGAAAAATACCACCCTACCCCTGCCTTGCAGGACCAGGGAGGTCCAGTTGCCCAAAGACATCCAGCTATGGTTACAACTTGGGTGAAGGCTGTTCACAGGAATATTGTGGGTACCCTGACAGAGGCCATGCACAAACATGCAGGGGTCCAGGCATCTGGCTGTAGGGAGCACTGGAACCTGGCACTACATATAAAGGATGGCAGCACATGTGTTGGGTGTGATCAGATGCTTACCCTGGTGGCTGAGCAGAAGGAAGAAGTGGAAAGACTAAGGACTATAATGGAATGTGAAAGGGAGTTAGATATGTGGTACCAGGCTGTGCAGACCCTGCAAGCAGAAGGAAGTGATCTAAGAAGCAGGGAGGAGTAGATACAGATACCTGTTGGGACAGGCAAGGAAAACCCTTCACCTTCTTATTTGGCCTTGCACAACAAGTATGAGGCACTGAAGGTTGAGGATGAGGCAACTGAGAAGGCAGAAGTGACACCACTTTGGGGGCTGCCTAAAATAAATAATTTCCCCCATCACATCAGGACTAGTATCCTTAAAGAAAAAAGAAGGATAATTGTAATCAGTGATTCCCTCCAGAGGGCCCTATATTTCAGTGAGATCCTTCCCATAGAGAGGTCTATCATCTGCCTGTGGCCTTGGTCAGAGATATTACCAGAAAGCTGCCTAGGCTGGTAGAGTCCTCTGACTACTATCCCTTGCTAGGTATGCAAGTGGGAAGTGATGAGATCAAAACCAGAAACACAAAAGCAATCAAGAGACTTCAAGGCATTGGGGAAATTGAGAGATCAGGGGCACAAGTAATTTTCTCATCAATTCCTCTTCGCTGCAAGAAGCAATACTGAAAGGAACAGGAAATTCTGCTTTATTAACAAATGGCTGTCATGGTAGGCCTGATAAGCCCAAAACAGGCTTAATACATATCCTGGCTTGCCCAGGCATGTTTTTCTGCTCCACAACAGAAGCAGCTGCAGGAAAATAAGACAAAAGAACCGTGACCCACTAAGTCTAGGAACTCTGGCCTGCCCAGGCTTGTCTTGGTCCTGTGGTAAACAAGGTATGCACACTTAGCTTGTGTCTGCCTTGTGCAAGGCCTGTGCTTTTCCCAAATTTGGGTAAAGTAAGACTACAGCTTTGTCTAATATGGCAAGGTTTAGCTAGCTGCCATCTGATTGGCTATTCTGCATTCAAAGTGCAATTAATCTTGGCCCACATTGATAAAAAGAAATATGCAGGTAAACAACATGCTCTGCCATGCTCTGCCATGCTATTCATGCCTGCCGCCTCCTGCTGCCATTGCCTACCACCTTATTGTTTTCCTGGAAACTCCACTGCTGCTATTGTACCAGGAACAGGCTCTAAACGTCTCCACACGATCAGCCAGTGTAGCCAGTGTGACATCGTGCTGAGACTGCACATTACAAAACACTCTGTGTGCACCTGAAAGTCTCCTGCTAAGACTGGAAGTCCTGAAGATGCACAGATTGTCCAGAGGAGCCAGGAGACAAGGTCAGAGATTGTCTGTCTTCTTTCACCAGAAGCTTGGGAAGAACTCAGCTGCTGACATGACAGAGTTCCCTGAAAGTGTTTGGGCACTATTTGGGTCTGTGGCTAGGCCCCACAAGTCAGGTAACAATTTTGTGAGTAAACACTTAGAAACATCTTTGTAATTCTCCCATTGCCTTCTGCCATGAGCAGAAATAGCTTCTTGAGTCCATCTAATGGGCAAGTGGTATGTTCACCGCAAGTGGCATTTGACCACAGGAATCTTCTCTTCCAGTTCAGTTAATGTTTATATATTTTGCTGGTTATTACTAGATCTAGATATTTTCCATAGAATGTTTCCATGACCGTGTAAACCCCTAAATGTTACTAAAATTAGTGGTCAGAGGCGGCAAGACTTCTGAATATCAAAATTCATAAATTATATTAATTTTGGAAAAAATATAATCCCACATTAATTAATTTCCCCTTCCTAACAGTGGTTCAGCAGATGGTCCATTACCAGAATTTTGAGTTTTTTGATCTTGGGGAACTTTATATGGGACCACATCTACTATCAACAGATGGACTACATCTGTCTTGGAGTGCGATAAAAATTCTAGTACATGAGTTAGCAGGGCTGTTGAAAGGGCTTTCAACTAGACTTGAAGGGGAAGGGGCTCTGTGACAAATGACAGGATGACACACCAGGGTTGGAAGGATGGGGTGTTAGTAAGGGCCTCCAAACTGTTGCATGGAAACATGCTGTGAACACTGCAGTGTGGCAGAATTTCTTGCTAACAGGACATGAAATGATAAACATGAGCAGCCCGTGTCTTTGAGTCCATCTTGGGAGTTAAGATACCAGGCCTTGGGTAGCACCCCCCCACATGCAGCTGCACGGGGTGGAGTGCCAGCTGCATGTCGGCAGAGTTAGCCAGCCCCAGAGGCTGACCCTCAGATTGTTATGGCATATTACCCTATCCATGCTTCACATGTAACCCTGTACCCTCTATATGTAATCAATCTTAGTGGATCACGCCTCTTGCGAGAAAGCATATAACTCACTGTACACAGAAATAAAGGGGACTATGACCATCTAACCATATTGGTGAACAGAGTCATTTTACCCAGGTGCTCCACCGGCACTGCAGCAAAGGCAAAGTCTTACAGAGCTGAGCCAAGGGCCTCTGAGGTAATGAGACAGGGGAGTAGCTCCCACAGAACACCCCGGGGGAACAGTGGGGTGCCCCTCTAATAAGGTGACATGGCTGGCAGCCTGACTGAAGTGCCTCTACACCAGTGCATGCAGCATGGGCAACAAACAACAGGAGTTGGAAGCTATCCTGATACAGGAAAGCTGTGGCAGTTACAGAAACTTGGTGGGATGAATCCTATGACAGGAGTGTATCTATTGATGGCCACAAGCTGTTCAAAAGGGACAGGAGAGGAAGAAGGGGTAGAGGTGTTGCCTCAGCCTTCACTGGCAACCCCTCTCCTCATGGCTTTTTGTTGATGGCCCACACGTTGTCTCCCACTAGAGAGACAATGTGCCTCAGAATCCTGAAGCCTTACAGAAAGACATGATACAAGAGGAGGCTTCCTTGGTCACGTGAACTGGGTAGATGAAGATTGTGTTAGAGAACAGTTAAGTAAACTGAACATCTATAAATCCATGGGTCCTCATGGCAGGCATCTGTAGGTGCTGAGGGAGCTGGCAGAGGTCATTGTCAGATCACCCTCCATAATCTTTAGTAAGGCATGGTGAATAGGAGAGGCACCTGGGGACTAGAGGAAGGCAAATGCCATCCCAGTTTTCAAAAAGGGGAAGAATGAAGGCCCAGGTAACTATAGACTGGTCAGCCTCACCTCCATCCCCAGAAAGGTAATGGAGCAAATTACACCAAAAAGGGTCATTAGAAGCGGTCAACATGTTTATTTTGGGAATGCAAAGTGAAGAAGGACAATAACAGGTGGATGCTGACCTTGGTTCCCAGCAGCTGCTGGCCACCTTATCTCAGAAAGGGTAGTGGACATCTTGTTAATGAGAAAAACAAGGTGGAGTTCATGCAGAGGACTGGGTTGTCCCTGTCTAATTATGATAATTTGTAGGTGTGTGCTCTATGCTCAAAGACTATATAATGAGAGTCAGGACAACCGGTAAAGAGTCTCTGGCATAATTCACATTGAATCGTCTGGAGTCCATGTGGCACTGCTTTTGATCACACTGATCTGCGAGGGCCTTGACCACGTCTCTCACAGCAGCAAACAGAAAGATGCAACATGGTTTTACCAAGGGGAAGTTGTGGAAGAATTTTTCACCAGTCGAGGACGTAAAGTCATAAACATGGGTAACTGGCGCTGAGAACGTCCTTGGTTCCCAGCGGGGCCAGGAAACCGAGATGTAAACAACTGAGTACCCCACACACAGCTGCAGTGGGCAGAGACTAGATAACCTAGGGGGCTGGAGTGGGTGGTCTGGAGGGTTGACCCTTGGAATGTTGCGATAAGTTAACCTATGTGCACATTACATGTAACCTTTCAATTATCACCTGTAACCAATCTTAAGCTGAGCACGCCTCTTGCTAGAACGCATATAAGTCACTGTATCACGGAAATAAAGTGGATTTGACCATCTAACCATATTGGTGAATAAAGAGTCATCTTCCCATAGCGCTCCACCGAACGTGATTCCCAACATTTGGCGCTCGAACAGAGGAGTCAGGACACAAGCCGGCCGCAGGTGAGACTGCGTTGGGGGCCGGAGGGTTGGCCCAGAGAAGAGGGGGCCGATTATCTTGTGGGACGTTCTCCGTATCGGAGGAAGTCAGCGTCATTCGGTGCCGCTGGGCCGGGTAGCGCTGCCCCGAGGTGGCAGTAGTCTGGACGTTCATTTCCGGAGTGAACAGCCCGTGTGTATATAGGCCGTCATGGAAACTGAGGCGGCGTTAAGCGTTCTGGCGTGTATTCTTTCTAAGAGAGGGCTTCCGTCAGATATAAAGAAGCTCCGTGAGCTGTTGGCCTGGGCGCAGTCGCGGGGCTTTGTGAGTGAGCCTCCCCTGGTTTTTAGACCAGACGCGTGGCAGGAGGTTGGAGACGCGTTGTGGGAAGCAGTTATTAACGATGGGAAAGATTCTCAGGCGGCCCGCCAGCTAGGTTCCATCTGGCGCGATGTGCTCCGCACGGTGCTGGAGATGAAGGCCGAAAGGACCGCGGCGCAGGCAGTTTCTCAGCTTCTAGCCGCGCCGGCAGTGACAGACAGTTCTGATGCGTGCACAACGTCGGCTTCCCCCTCCGCCCCCGCCCCGAATGCCCCGTCGCCGTCGGCGGCCGAGAAAGAGAGCTCTGTAGCCCGGTTCTTCGGTCTTAGCAGGGCGGCTCCGGTTAAGGGCATGACTGGGGAGGTTGCCAGCTCTGTGGCGGAGTTGAAGAAGAGTGTTCAGGACAGTTCGGGAAGTCAGCCATGTCCCCCGCCCCGCGAACCGCCTCCACCCCCGCCCCCCCGCCCCGCTCCGGCCACGCCCACTACACCGGCCGCGTCCACTACACCGGCCGCGCCAGATGCACAGGCCGTTGGCACCTCCGAGCCTGATGGTGGCGCTGCGGCCGCAGGGCCGTGTTCCCGCGGTTCGGCGTGCGTCAGTGGCCATCAGTCCCCCGCCGCTCCCGCTGACGACACCGAGCGGATGCTGGATCAGGTGGTTAAGTTCTTGGAAAAGTGGACCCCGGATCGCGCTAAACAACTGGCAGGGCCAATACGTCCGGCGACTCTACCTGCCCCGTCATCCGGCCGTTCATTAGCTGAGCACCTCCGAGAGATGCCAGAGCCAGATGAGGAGACCCGGAAGACGGCATCTCAGCATAATATGAAATGGTCCGGTGTAATTAAGAACGCTATTCTTGAGGGGGAGTGGCACCCGGCACAGTCCACCGCCTTTCCCGTAATAACTGGGGCGGATGGTAACGCGCACTGGGATGCCTGGGAGTGGAAGCCCCTGGAGCGCGTGCAGAGGGCTGTTAAAGAATATGGGGTGCGATCGGAACCCACTAGGCAGATGCTGGATTGGTTGTTTTCCGCTGACCGTTGCATGCCTGTGGACTGCCGCAATCTCGCCAGTCTTATCCTGACACCCTCCCAGTTTCTCCTATGGGAGAGGGAGTGGTCCCGGCAGGCGACCAGGGAGGCTGCTCGACATCAGAGGGCCGGTGATCCCTTGAACGGGATTACACCCGACATCTTGACCGGTCAGGGCAGTTATCAGGCCACAGAGGTGCAGCTTCATTTTCCGCAAGCGCTTCACGATCTGTCTGCCCGGCTCGCGTTGCAGGCCTTTTATTCTGCCCCTGGGTTAACACCTGGTCCCTCCTATGCGGGAATCCGACAGGGGACGAATGAAGAATATAGCCACTTTGTCGATCGGCTGTGGGCTGCACTGACACATGAGGGCGAGCTAGATGATAGTACTAAGGCAGGGCTGATGAAGTGCATGGCGTTTGAAAATGCCAACCCTAAGACCCGAGGTATTTTAGCCACCTTGCCTGCAGGGGCGGCTGTGGAAGACATGCTGGAACGGGTGGCCCGTGCGCAGAGCCGAGAGCAATACGCGCTCGTTGCGGACGCCGTGCAGGCATCTAATCAGGCTACAGCGGGAGAATTGGCTCGTGCGGTGGGACAGGCAGTGGAGACTGCGCTTGATAAGAGGGTTTTTCTTCTTTCCACCAAGCAACGGAAGCGCGGCGCGACCGCGGTCGGCTGCTACCGCTGCGGCCAGCCGGGTCACGTCCGGCGGCGCTGTTCAGTCTCGGTGTGGTGTGATCACTGTCAGTCCCCTGGCCATGCCACGGCGGTCTGCCATTCGGGAAACTCCAAGGCCAACGCGAGCGGCTGCGTGAAGACACAAGTAGCTGTGGCGCAGGACGGGGCGCTGGGTATCTCGACACCCATTACCCAGCCACCAGCGGCAGCCTTGGGGTCAACCTGGCAACAGCAGTAAGCGTCACCTTGCAGGATACACGAGTCACGAAAATCCCTACCACGGCTTCGGGTCCCCTTTCTACCTTACAGGGTTCTTTGGGTGGGCTTCTCCTTGGGCGGTCATCGGCTGGTCTCATGGGTCTTCTCGTGATACCGGGACTCATCGATGCCGACTATACGGGGCCAATAGCTATCATGGCGTACACGATTGCCCCGCCCTTGTTTGTCCCGGCTGGCAGTAAAATCGCGCAGCTTGCTGCATTCCCTCTGCCGCAGCCGCCGGCCCCCCCTCCCCGGACGCCGAGGGTGGGAGGGTTTGGCTCTACCGGACCGGCGATTTGTTTCACTAGGATTCTGACACAGAGGCCCATGATCACTCTGGAAGTATCCGCCCACGGGGAGACGGTGACCCTCCCAGCTATGGTCGACACGGGTGCCGATGTTACCATCGTTAATCGGGCCCGGTGGCCTTCGGCCTGGCCGCTCACCGATCCGCTGTCCGGCGTGGTCGGTGTGGGCGGTAGCACGACTGCTCAGCAGAGTAGGGACCCTGTGTGTCTGTGCTGGGAAGACTGCACCGTACACCAGCGAGTGTATGTCATGCCCTTGCCTGACAGCTTGCAAGCGCTTCTTGGCCGTGATGTTCTGGGCCAGGTTGGTGCTGTGATTACCACCTCCACTCACGACGAGCATTTTCGTTGTGGGCCGCTGCCTGCAAGCCACCACCCATACCCCTCAGATGGCTCTCAGACACACCTGTATGGATGGAGCAGTGGCCTATGACTGCGGAGCGGCTTGAACATGCTAGAGCACTTGTTCAGGAACAGTTGGAGGCAGGACATATTCGACCTTCTGTTAGCCCTTGGAACACTCCTATTTTTGTCATCCCGAAGAAGTCTGGGAAATGGAGACTGCTCCAGGACCTTCGAGCAGTGAATGACCAGATGCAACCTATGGGGGCGCTTCAGCCAGGCCTACCATCGCCTAGTATGCTCCCGAGGGACTGGCATCTGTTGATAATTGATTTGAAGGACTGTTTTTTCACCATTCCCCTTGCTGAACAAGATTGCCAGCGATTTGCCTTTACGATACCATCTGTGAACAAGGCCGAACCTGCGAGCCGTTATGAGTGGACAGTTTTGCCGCAGGGCATGAAGAATTCACCTACTCTTTGCCAACTGTTCGTTGCGAGGGCTTTGCAACCCCTCCGAAAACATTGGGCATGTACAATTATCTATCATTACATGGACGACATTCTTTTTTGTCGTTCACGGCCATTTGGGCCTGCAGATTTGGCGATGATTGAGTCAGTCTGCAAGAGGAATGGTCTGATTGTCGCCCCAGAAAAGGTTCAGCAGCAGAGCCCTTGGCATTACTTAGGTTGGCAGATTACTGAGGCCACAATCAGACCTCAAAAGATTGCCTTACATACGGATTTCAAGACACTGACAGACATTCAGAAGTTCATGGGTGATATCCAGTGGGTTCGAAGGATAGTGGGGATAACTAATGAGGACTTAAAACCGTTGTTGCCCCTGTTGCAGGGTACGGATGCGCACAAGCGCGTCTCCTTAACAGCCCCACAGCAGCTGGCGGTTCAGTCCATTGTCAATAAATTTCTGACTGGCGTATCCACCCGTCGCCTTGCGGACCAGCCGCTAATGCTTCTCTGCGTTAATAGACAGCAGTATCCTTTTGCACTCATTGCTCAGTGGCAAAAAGAAAAGAGGGAAATAGCTAGAGATAGTGAGAATACCAGTGCCACTGACAATGAGTGGAAAATCATAGAATGGGTATTCTTGCCCACTCATCCAAAGAACACCATACAGACCCGCTCAGAGATACTTGCCGAACTAATCAAAAGAGGTAGGCTTAGAATCATTGAAATCGATGGGAAGGAACCAGCTACAATCTACGTACCATTTACCGGTGATCATTTAGATTGGTGCCTTCACAACTCTGCACCATTGCAAGACGCTTTGTTGGGGTTTACAGGGAAGGTAAGCAACGTTTATCCAGCCGGAAAGACCTGGCAGGTAGTTAGAGATCTACAGTGGTATAGAATCCCAAAAGTAAGCCCCATACCTGTACCCGGACAGACTGTATATACAGATGCAGGAAGGAAAAGGAAGAGAGCAGTATGCACATGGTATCATAATGGTCGATGGCATCATCATCTTATACTAGGAACTAAAGACGACTCTTTGCAGACCCTAGAATTAACAGCAGTAGTGTGGGCCTTTAAGAACTGGGCCCAGGAGCCTTTGAATGTGGTTACTGACTCTCTCTATGTTGCAGGTGTCATCGCCAGAATTGAAGATTCATTGCTAAAGAAACCGAAAAGAGAAAGACTAGCACTATTGTTCCTAGAACTCAGACATCGCCTCTCTCAGCGAGAGCATGAGTATTGTATAATTCATATTAGGAGCCACCAATTAGATTCCGGATTGGGTGAGGGGAATGATAGAGCTGACAAACTTGTGAGCACTAGTCAGCTAGTTCCCCCAGTAAATACATTCGAACAGGCACGTCTTTCGCATGAAATGTTTCATCAAAATGCCAGAGCACTAGCTAGGCAATTCAAGCTTTCAGTGGCAGAAGCTAAGGGTATAGTTAGACTCTGCCCGCAATGTAGCCATCACGGGCCGGGTCTTGGTCTTGGGGTTAACCCAAGAGGCTTAAAGGCATTGGAGATTTGGCAGATGGATGTCACACAGGTAGCACAGTTTGGGAGACTAAAGTACGTTCATGTTAGTATTGATACCTTTTCAAAGGTGATATGGGCTACTGCCCTGACAGGAGAGACAGCAAGACATGTTTGCAAACACCTCACTGCTGCCTTTGCAGTTTTAGGAGTCCCAGAGCAGATAAAGACAGATAACGGGCCGGCCTATACCAGCGACAGGTTCCGGCACTTCCTCCAGCAATGGGGAGTAAAGCATACCACAGGGATTCCAAATTCTCCTACGGGCCAAGCTATAATAGAAAGAGCACATCATACACTGAAAGATTATTTGGCCAAACATGCAGATATCACTGACCCCCAAGAGAGATTGAGTAAAGTGTTGTTTGTATTAAATTTTCTGTGTCTGACAGGTGATCGTCAGGAGCCTCCCATTGTGTTACATCACGCTACCCTAAAGAATCGTGCCATCACGTCAATACCTGGCCTCTTGGTGAAATATCGTAACCTGAAAACAGGGAACTGGGAAGGACCCTCTCCGGTCTTGTTTAACGGTAGAGGTTATCTTTGTGTTTCCACAGAGAAGGGGCCACTTTGGGTGCCAAGTCGTCTCACAAGAGCAGCTGTCGAGGGCCAGCGAGATGAAGCTGAAGCTGATCCCGCTGATCCTGACGTACCTGCTCCTGAAGACAACGAGGACAGGGACAGCCATCCCCGAGATTGATCCAAGAAAGAACTTGTGGGTCACATGGGCTAATGAGACAGGCACCAAAGAATTCTGTGTAGCTATGGCCTCAGCAACAGATCCTTTTAGAACTTGCTTAATAGGTTTGCCAGGGTTTAGTGAGAATGCTTTTAAAAATTATAGTACTAACAATTGCACTGGAATTACTAATGCTTCTGAGTGTGCTGCAAAGCTAGTTGAGGGTTTAAATGTACTTTTGCCTTGGGATCCCCAAGAATTAGAATTATTAGGATCACAGAGTATAGGGAAAACCTCCCAGGGGTGGAACCAGACATGTTTTGTGTTTGCAGACACATACCAGGATCTCGACCGTTCTACACATCCAACTAAGGCCATGAGGTGGCCTGAAATGAAATTCGGAGGTAAGGGTGAATGGACAGATGTATCACCAGGGAAGCCCTATGGTAGCTTCCTTAGCAATGAGGGTGGACACTGCGGTTCAAATGACACTGACAAGGCCCATGTTAGACCTTTAGGTGCTTTTGGAGTAAATAATTGGCATCATGGTGTTAAGGCATCAAGAAAGGGCCAAGGTCATCTGTTGTGGAACAACAAAACCGCTAAGGCACTTCCCACTGGTGTGTTCCTTATTTGTGGTGATAGAGCCTGGCAAGGCATACCAAAGAACATTTATGGAGGTCCATGTTATCTGGGTAAACTGACAATGTTTGCCCCTCATCTTAGTCAGCTCAGGGACCTAGCCCGACACCGGTCTAAGCGATCTTTAAAATTGAGTCCTAATTGCAATGACAACGTTCAATTGTTATCTACAGCTGCTCGTGTTGCCTTAGCTGTATTTCTACCAGGAGGAGCAGCTGGAAAAGCATTAGTACAGCTAGAGAGACTCGCGTGTTGGTCAGCAAAACAAGCCAATGTCACCACAAAGGTTTTAGGACAACTATTGGTTGATCAAAATAGCCTTCGTCATGCCCTATTGCAAAATCGAGCAGCCGTTGATTTTCTTTTATTAGCCCAAGGACATGGCTGCCAGGACTTCGAAGGGATGTGTTGTCTGAATTTATCAGATCATGGTGAGTCCATTCACAAGAGTATAACCTGGTTGAAAGGCCATATTAATAAGATCAAAAAGGAAACATCGATTTTTGATGACTGGTTGCAGAACCTGTTTGGGGAAATCCCTGGGTGGTTAAGTTTATTAGGAGAAGGCTTACGGCTATTTGTTATTTTCATAATAGTTTTGCTATGTGCTTGTATTATCTTTGCTTGCGTTAAGAAGAGCTTAACTAAGGTAGTTAGCCAGGTGTGGGTTGCTCAAAAAGAAAAAGAGGGAATTGTGGAAGAATTTCTCACCAGTCGAGGACATAAAGTCATAAACATGGGTAACTGGCGCTGAGAACGTCCTTGGTTCCCAGCGGGGCCAGGAAACCGAGATGTAAACAACTGAGCACCCCACACACAGCTGCAGTGGGCAGAGACTAGATAACCTAGGGGGCTGGAGTGGGTGGTCTGGAGGGTTGACCCTTGGAATGTTGTGATAAGTTAACCTATGTGCACATTACATGTAACCTTTCAATTATCACCTGTAACCAATCTTAAGCTGAGCACGCCTCTTGCTAGAACGCATATAAGTCACTGTATCACGGAAATAAAGTGGATTTGACCATCTAACCATATTGGTGAATAAAGAGTCATCTTCCCATAGCGCTCCACCGAATGTGATTCCCAACAGGAAGTCATGTTTGACCAACCTAATAACCTTTTATGAGGACATAACTGGGTGGGTAGATGATAGTAGAGCTGCGAGTATGGTTAACCTTGATTCAGCATCCTCAAAACTAAACTCAGGAAATGTAGTCTGGGTGATTGAACAGTGAGGTTGATTGTGAACTGGTTGAAGGAAAGAAGTCAGAGAGTTGTGGTAAATAGGATGGAGTCTAGTTGGAGGCCTATAACCAATGGAGTCCCTCAGGGGTCAGTAACGGGAGTAGTTCTATTCAATATATTCATCAAAAACCTGAATGAGCACATAGAGTGCAATGTCAGCAAGTTTTTGGATGACACAAATCTGGGTGGAGTGGCTGACACACTGGAGGGTTATGCTGCCATTCAGCGAGACTTAAGACTGGAGAGCTGGGCAGAGAGAAATTTAATGAAATTCAACAAGGGCAAGTGCAAAGTCTTGCACCTGGAAAAGAACCCTAGATATCAGTACAGGTGATACACTGCTGCAGAGCAGTAAAGGGGAAAAGGACCTGGGAGTCCTGCCGGATAGAATGTTGTCCATGAGCTAGCAGTGTGCTCTTGTGGCCAAGAGCCAATGCTATCCTGGGGTGTATTAGAAGGGGTGTGGTTAGTAGGTCAAGGGAGGTTCTCCTCCCCATCTACTTTACCCTGGTGAAGCCACATCTGAAGTACTGTGTCCAGTTCTGGGCCCCTCAGTTCAAGGACAGAGAACTGAGTATAGTGTGGAGCCACAAGGATAATTAAGGGAGTAGAACATCTTCCTTATGAAGAAAGGCAGATGGAGCTGGGGCTTTTTAGTTTAGAGAGGAGGAGACTAAGGAGTGATCTCATTAGTATTTATAAATATGTAAAGGGTGAGTACCAAGAGGATGGAGTCTGACACTTCTTGGTGATGCCCAATGACAGGACAAGGGGCAACGGGTGGAAGATGAGGCATAGGAAGTTGATGTAAATGTGAGATAAAAGTAGACTTCACTGTGAGGGTGACAGAACACTGGAACAGACTGCCCAGGGGGGTTGTAGAGTCTTCCTCTCTAGAGATATTCAAGACCCACCTGAATGCAATCCAGTGTGATTTGCTATAGGTGGTCCTGCTCTGGCAGAGGGGTTGGATTAGATGATATTTCGAGGTCCCTTCCAGCCCCTAACATTCTGTGATTCTGTGATACGAGTCAGATTTATTTTCATTCACCTCCTCAGAATGTCACTGGTGGCATAAACTCCAAGGTGTAAGGACACGAAATCATCTTTGGCACATTTCAGTCTCTAGAATGTTGTTATATTAAATGTTGTTTCATAGAATCCTTTATGTTTAATACATAGTATTCAAGAACGACTTTTCATTTTCTGTAGTCTGACCCTAATCCACAAATCCTTATGTCTCCATGAAAATACAGCATGCTGCTGTGAAGACTGTAAACCAGTGCCAAGGGTCAAGCAGTCACTATTTCATCAGCTGCAAGTTTCAAAGCACTGTGCAGTGCTTTAAAATATTACACCTTTAAAAGCTTTTCTTGTGTAGCACATCTGAATAAGAATAGGATTGGGATTTAAAGATCTTCTATCACTTACGTCTTTTAGAAAAGGATTACTTGCATCCCAAAGATGAAGTACTACATGTTAAAAATCAAGATAATTTCATCATTGCTCTGACTCTAGTAAAGATTACTCATATTTTTTATTTATGTGTATATTTAAGTATGTATATGTGTGTATATATGTATAATGGCTCTATGTATATACATATATTAAGTTAAGCTAAAATTGCTTTCAAACCAGGAGTTACCTTTAGCCCAAATATACTGCTGTTTGCACTGTTTGCTATGGTGAGATCAAATGCCACAGGGATCAGGCACTGTGTGTGCTTTGGTTTTCCTGATACAGCTGAAGTCATTAAACCAAATTCAATCCTTATGTAAATTCATGGAGTGGGATAGATAGTAAGGGCATATGTTTGGTCTCATGACTAGAAAACCTCAGGATCAGACCTGTATCTGGTATTTATTCAGTGTTTATTTATTCTTTTTTAAATGCTGCTGTTTTCTTATTCTAAAATGAAAACTATGTTTTCAAAAACTTGGAAATAAACGTACTACTTTTTACCCCTCCAAACAAAATATTTTAAAAGAAATTGTCACATACTAGGAAAATGGCCTTTTGGCTTCATTTATCAGAAGCAGAAAATCAAATATAAGGTGTTTGCTATGCACAGCCCCACAGCCTCCTACTGGGATTACTAAAAATAGCATCAAGTGTCATATCTGACCAGTCTCAACTCTGAAATGCATGACTACCATTGTCCAGCAGGTATTGCTTTCCATCCATGTCTGGCATTTATGTTATCATGATACCTACTGTCTAGCAGACAACAAAACAAATCAACTTTTACTTCACCAGATATTGCAGGGAAAAAACTCATAAGTCATGTAAATAGCAGGTGCAAAACAAAACAGAAAAGGAGCCTCTTCTTATTGGAATAAACAGACAGAGATATCCACTGCTACCCTTAGAGCTTGCATATTTATTGAACAAATCCTACTAAAACAGCTGAAATACATTGGGTACTTGTAGTGCATTACTGAAGATCACATTGTTACAAAAGCCTGCATTTTCAGCAGTACACTACTGCAACTATACATAAATGCCACAACTGTTGAATATTACCTCTTGCTCTATATACAGCACAGTAGACATACCTAATCTACTGGAAAATAAAATGTACAAGAAGAGGCATACAGAAGTTGGAGAAAGGAGAGGAATCTAGGAAGTGTAGTACATGCATTGGTATTTAACAGTCAGAAGCTAAAACAGTTCAGAACAAGGCCTGTCCTGTAAAAGGAAGAGCTAAAAGACAGAGATATAAAAATTAAGGTGGGCTTTCAGACTGTGTCTAACACAGCAACACTCCATGAGTAGATGATATTGATTAGTTTTGGGGTTTGTGTTGTATTAGTATTGATAATAGTGTCTGGGAGCAAGAACAAAAATGTAAAGTCCACATGTTAACATGTGGGTATGTACTCTTTTCCTTCCTTTTAAGAATTTTTTCCTCCCAGAAATCTGCTGTGTTTTTCTTACTATATCCCCATTTTATAGATTTGAAGAGGACATCTGAACTTGTCCCTTCTTTTAAAAAAATGCCTTTTATTTAGAAAAAAAACAAGTGATTTTGAGAGATTGATGGAAAATTATTGCTCATCTTTTTCCTTTAGGTAGGTAAAAGGATATTTTACGTAAATTACAGTTTTGTGATTGCTCCCACTGTAACTGCATGTTTGTGAGTGGACCCTGATAGGAAATCAGTTCCTCACTTGTGCACTATTAAGTACTCACCTACAGCACTGAATAAGAAAGCCACACTGAAGACACAAGTAAACAAGTCAGTCCAATCTAAATAACACTCAGAAAAACAAAGTACCAACACCTTCTCAGAACAGGGAAATAAAAAATAACTCCATCAGAGCTACCTTGCCAAGGAGCATATTTAAAGTCCAAAATAGCACCAATCATCAGTGTCTCAAATCCCGTGGCAGCATCACAATCACTTACCACAAGGAAACCATGAGTTTCATACTACTTCTATACATCAGAGTACATGGATAAAATATAGAGATATACAGAGAACTGAAAATAAACTACTAGGCTTGTTATATCTAAACGAAAAAAAAAAAACGGGGGACTCTCAGCCTCTGCAAGAAGCAGATTGGGATGGTGGAAATGGAGAGAGTAATTTACCAGTTGCATGTGACCAGTGGAGTTTGAGCAGTGGAAGACATTGCTGTGGTAGAACCAGGCCTGAGGGCCCACCTGTAGTGTTTGTAAACATGGATTCACAGTGTGAAATTCTGAGAGCTTTTGCTTGATTCAGAATATTAAAAACTGTTTTTATGGTACACGTTTGTTCGCTGTTATTCTCTAAAGAAAGGCTCAGAGTCCCATAGTTTCTTCTTACACTTGATGATTTACACAGAGGCAACTCCCAACATATGACACCATGACCTGATAAAACCCATACACCGTATGTAATACAAATGGAGAAATTATGACTAAAAAGAGCAGAGGTAGCTGATTTTGGTGAAATGGTGTCCACAGTCATTTACTGGAACCAGACATGCCTCTTCTGACTCACTATTCTTCTTTCGGTTTACTTCCTTTGAGATGGGGAGTCTTCCCTGTGAAGATGAAAAAATGGTATTAGCTGTGCTTGAGTGAAGTTGGTTCCATAGAGCCCTCCTTTTTCCTATCCTAAGTTTTACATAGTTTCCTAGCTTTAGTTCAGAAGTAACTATCTACTAAACATGGCTGAATCAATTATAAATATTAATGCCACAGAGGGCAAAAGATTGTTTAAAAACTATGCAAGCACCTGAGAGAAACTCTTAACTTGAAGAGGAATGCCTGCACCCCAGCAGCCAGAACGCAAAAGGGTTGAGCCAGCAACCACCCTCCACTGCTGAACTGAGGACTATGGACATTTTTGGCAGCTGAGAGCACAACCTTCCTTTCAAAGTTACAGGGGAAGAAGCTACGTAATGGCAATGCTTTCTGCAGCTCACTGTGATCAGCTTTATACATCTTTATACTATTCATCAAAGTTATTTCTCTCACTCCTACCAAACCAAGTCACTTCTTTACGCTTCATAACATCTGGCACAGCTCAGGTCTAGCATGTGAAGCACAGAAGGCAGAGAGAGTCTCAGTGTCATGAACACAAAACTTATGGCCACAAATCAAAAGATGGAACCAAGCCTCTTAAGAAATGTAACCCAGCACTAACTTGGGTAATCCAAAACCTAATGTTAATGGTATTTTCTGCCAATAAATTAATTTGTTTCCTTTATTTTAAGTCAAATCTCAATTCTATGGCTTTACTTGGCCCCCAATATAAAAGTGCATGCAGGGTTCAAAGATCATCTTATTATTAAGAGAACCTTTTACAGCTTAGACCTCTCATTTTCTAATTGCACTGCAACTTAAGCAGCTACCATATTACTACCATAGTAACTTTCCTATAGAACTTAATTGAAAAGAGCACTCTAAAAAGACACTAGTGTGTTACTTGTCTCTGGATAAACAGGGAGATAGTGTGCGATATTAGCCACCTACCTCAGATAGGTTTTCATTAGCCATACTTAACCATTCACTGGCTGAAGTCTGTAAGCTATTCAGCAAAGTATTTAAATATATTTTGGTTTAAATCGCAGAAGACTAAAGGCTAAGCACATGCTTAAAGTACTTTGCTCATAGTATGTCATTGGGGGGCTCATAAACAAAATTAATTTGTATAGGTACTAATATCTTCTAAGTCATGAGGGAAAAAATGTCTGTGTTTGAGAAATCAGAATTGTAAAGGTGTTTTACAATTGCTTAA
Source organism: Pogoniulus pusillus (assembly GCF_015220805.1). Taxonomy (NCBI): domain Eukaryota; kingdom Metazoa; phylum Chordata; class Aves; order Piciformes; family Lybiidae; genus Pogoniulus; species Pogoniulus pusillus. Next base: position 91,347,949 of record NC_087309.1, read on the forward strand.
GATTATGTTTGTCACATAAGTAGAATGCATTTAAGAAACTGAAATTTTTTCTCCAAGTGCATTTTCTTCTGATGTGAGAGTTATGAACTTATGAATTAGGAATCAGCAGTTTCACAACTACCAAAAATAAAAGTGCAAATTCTAGCAATTTTCCTTTCCTGGCTCCTCAAGGCCATAATTTTAACTGGAATGGACAATTTTTTCACTTTTACTTGTGCTGGGAATAAAGTCACCCCATGGCTTTCTCACTGTCTTTATCACAGTTTACTGAATGATGGTTTCAGTTTGATGGTCTCGTCTCAACGCTCTGTGCTTAACACTTCCATGAGTAGTTTTAAGGGTGAACATAGAGCAAAGTATTTTCTTAGGGGTAAATGTTGCCCTTTGCCTTTGGGGCATCCTGAAATGGAGAAACTGCAAACATGTGCAGAAGAGCTTCACAAGGCAGAGGAAAAAGTGGGAATAGAAACATAGATTGCCTTTGCTAGACCTAAACTCTGTATTTTTCAAAATACTTCTGAATGAAAACACAACAGTTACACGTTGGTAACTGCAGAAATATGTGTCCTCACAACACTGTAGAAAACCCCACTGTCACAACAATATTCTTGTTTTTACGTTGACTAAATTTGCTATTTGTGTATGAGAAGTAGAAACTTAAACGGGCACACCATACAGACCAAAAGTCTGGACAAATTTCCAAAAGCATTGCTGCTGGGTAGTTCCTTTTCAGCTGTGAAAACATTCTCAGCCCAGTAATTCTGCCATACAATCATAAGGAAAAAAGTCCCATATGACCCTTCTAGATCTGGAAATAATATCCTTAAGAAGTTATAATTTGCTATTGTTAGTTTCATGAAAACAAAAAGCATTTTTATCTAAGTTTTTAAAAAATCTATTAATTTTACTGCATTCTTTCAGTAGTTCAAGGTATTTAGCATGGAATACCTAAAACTGTTGAGCTGAAGGACTGAGCACTTTTCTAATCTTCTTCAGCAGTTAACCCTGATCAATTTTATAGATGAAAAAAAAAATTAAGATTCCAAAACATCCAGTTTCTGTTAAGGCTGATACTGGAAGCTGTGCTTCTTATAAACTGGACTGTGTGCAGCTAATAATACTAAAGTCAGTTTTGAGGATCAATTGTGAAATAAAATTTGGAGCTAGTTCGAAACTGATCCTTGTAAGAACATGCCAAAAAGCTTTTAAAGACTTACATAAAGGCTAGGAAAAAGTCTTGTATTTAAAAAACAGCAATCTAATAACTTTACAGAAAACCAAGCATATTTTGACTACTTCAGAAAGACCTCTTTTGATAATACACAGCATCAAAATATGGCTGTTTATAAACTAAATATAATACAGCATTATTACTAACAGTGTTGCATACCATTCACAGCTTTATTCCTCTGCCTCAGGAACAACTTTCCTTAATGATGAATGACAACTTACTAAAAGCTGCTCACATAAGATTTTGTAATATTTAATAATAATCACCTAGTTAACACAGAGTTAAGAAAAATTAGCAAATTCATTTAATGTAAGTATGACCACATACAGCTCATATCTCATAATCTGGCATTGCTGCTCAGCTGATTTTCTGAAATGCTTTGGATGTTACTACTGGCACTATGTACATATATATGCAGAGAGAGATATAGGCAGACATAGATGATATTTTCAAGATTGACATGCTGGCACGTGTCATAAAATTACAGACAGCAAATATACCCAGCTATAAATCTTTTAAAGTTGCTTTTCAAAATGTGGAAAATACAGTGTTACCCAGATGAACATCCAAGTTTTGCTACCAAGGAGCTGGAGTCTACATAATAATTGAAAATTAATCAAAATAAATTTCCATATGCTCTCTATTTTACTTACCTCCCATTTTTTTGTTTGCCAGATTTTCCGTCATTAATGAAATAGAAAAATAGAACAAGTACAGTTATGAATAACTGTATTCTCCCCACTCAAATTTCATATCCAGTTTCACATGTAGGAAACCAGCAATAACAGAACTTATGTTTTTTTAATGACAAGCCATATCTTCTGCATTTGCATTGGGGTGTATCTTATCAAACTTGATGAAAACTGCTAGGTTTTGCATGCTTGTTACTCAAGCCGGGTAAAGCACAAGCGTAATATATAATTAAAGAATAAAAGCTCCATTTTTACATTATCATTGACTGTTTCATCTGCATTCATAGAAGAAAACTGTGAAAATCAAGCATTCAAAAATGAGATTTCAAGCTTGCAAAATCATGTGGCAGACTTAAAAAACATAAGGTTTTCAAAATTACTAAGTTTTCCTCTGGTATATAGCCAGCAAGAGTCCACGTTTTCTGCAAGCCTGAAGGCTAAAGGCATAATTCTAAAATAAAAGCTGAAATCTTCAGTTAACTGCCTGGCTCAGGGAGATGAGGCTTTAAGAAAAACAGAATACCGTAAGACTCATGATAAAATCATGAAACCTGACTGCACTCTTAAAACAGTTATAACATAAAATCCATTGAACTTTCAATGTGATTTCCTTTCAGAAAAAAAAATCTTGGTAAACTCTTTATTAGATGAAACAAATTAGATAAGTATTTTTTACCTTTGGAAATTCCCCATTCCTTTGGCTGGTTGAAAAGATCTTCTGGCTCATCCAAACTGTTAACCTTGGTTGATTAACCTGTCGTGACATAAATATGTATAATTTCTTACTAACAAAGACAGATTCATCAAATACAATCAAACTGTGTTCATGTGACGGACCACTTTATTAAAATCAAGACACAGCCAATTTGGCTCAGAGACCTAGCTGTGTCTTATGCTCAGATCATTGATGCAGCTGTAATTCTGGTTTAGCACTTACATTTTAGACATTAAAGGAATTCCAACACATTTTAAGAGCCATATGATAAAAACAGCTTGAAGCAGGATTTAATGGTTAAGGTACTAGACCATGTATGCTACAGGACAATTGTCCTATGCAATATAGGTAAGATCCAAAGACAGCCACTGATTACAGTAGGAAGCTGGGTGAGTCCCTGCAGTCGATCTGAGCTGAAAACATCCTGTGCTTCAGCTGCTCAGCTGTTAGGATGAAGATGAGAGCATTTCTTCATCTCACTCTCATTAAAAACTGAAGTGGTCAAACACAGTCTACATACAATGCTGAACATCTTATATTTATTTTCCTGATAGATTTGTGTCATGGGCCTTTTGAGTTTTGTGAACTGAACTCTTCCTGTACAATACCCAAATTTCAGACTGTCAATGTTTTACTTTGGGGATCAAGAATTGCCTTGTCCCTTAAATTCCTAGTGGGCCATCTCTGCTCATCTGCATACTACTGTTTTCATTTCTGTGGAGCTGCACACTGACTCATAGCAGCCTGGATACATTATCTGAAAACTACTTGAATCATCTTTACAAGAAAAAAATCCTGAACTGTACTAAACTGAGGAGAGAAATCTAAAATACAGACTCTAACGCAATGCCTGCTCTAATACATTCTCCCATGATTTTCTGCAGTGTGCTTTACACTTATTAAAGCATCAGATTTTATTTTTTATTTTAGACTGCTACATGAACTCATACAAGCCATTAAATTCTCAGGTTATTGTTGACATAGAGTAATTAATATGCAGAACAGAGTACTCAATTAATTACTTAATGTTCACACTGAATATTTGAATGAAAGATGCTAAATAACCTTTGAGTTCTCCCATTGCTATTTATAATCAGTGATTACCCATCCTGCAATTAGGCCTTGATTTTATTGTGTAGTCTTCTTTTTGTATGAAAACTCATTGTGGGAAACAGTTCAGCTCTACTCAGAGGATATGCACACTCAAATCAGCAAAGTATACAGAAGTGTGTATTTTCCTTAGGAGGAAGGAATAAGCATCAGAATACAGTACTACTTATTATGAGGAATACATGCTTCTCTATTTTCCACAGAGTCTGAGGTTAGCCTACGGGCCTTGTCATTGTTAATAATAATTTAATAGGAAAAAAGTAAGCACCTGTAGTTAAATGACAAAGAAAATATCTTAAAATTAAATTCATAAGACTTCAGAGAGAATGAGAGAACACGGCTTTAGTGTAAATCCTGGGAACAAAGCAGGGGAAAAAAAGTGTAAATTCTAAGATACATCTAATGCTCCCAAAAAAATGAACAAGACAAGATTCCACCAAGACACCCTACATAATTCCTATTTCCTTAATATTGGTTAAAAAAACAACTATCGTGGCCAGTATTTGTAGATAACCATCATGCAATCCTGCTCCATGTGCAGTAACTGTTCTGTTGTAACTAACCAAAGTCCTGAATGGGCAGCCAAAGAACTTCAGGTATCTCCCATGTGTGCAGAGCTGAAAGGCTAAAGAATCAGTTCGTATCCTGGATAAGTGGAGAAAGATTCTGAAATGGGAAAAAAAGATGCCTGTGTATAACAATCCACTTAGGACTTCCTTCAATCGACCAGGAGGGGAAAAAAGAAAAAAAAAATTAGGTGATTACAGCAGTTCAGAACAACTGATGTTGCAAGATGAGCTATAGAGAGAAACAGTGCAAAGCAATGCTCCATTACAGAGTAGGATGTAAGCCTTACAATATTTCAGCAGTTAGCATGGAGCAAACACTTCTAAATGAGTGTTTCCACTGATACACACCGTATTTTAATTTCTCAGTGCTTCCCGTGTGAATATTATGCAAGAAGAAGCTTGCATAATGAAAGTATCAAGATTCTGAACAGAATTACTGAATCTTACAGTGGACTGAAAGGCAAAATTACAGTAAGTCTACACAGTGCGTTCAGTGTCGTATGCTGACTCAAACTGGTAACCTCAGTATTTGATAATCATTAGGAAAAGAATCAAGATAGTAACCTTCATCTATTGATTATAAGAGTGGATCACTCCTTTTAAAAAGTTTCAAATCACTTCTTTCTCACATAAATTGGCCTGAGGGGAGGACAGGAATGAAAACAAAAAGGAAATTATAAGTACTGTAAATATTCCTAACTCCAAATAAAAGGTCATCATCTTTAGTAATTGAGCACTAGTGTACCTAAAAGAGGAAGAAAGAAATACAAAAGCTTTACTATATGGATTAGCAGTCTAACAGCTGACACAGATGGCATTGTGCTGAGAAGTAAAACCACAGAGTTGAGAAAAGGGCAGAGTCTTTCTCACCACAGCACTAAAACTCTGCTTGTGCTACTGTGGTAACTCTGTGCCTCAGTGACTAATACAGAAGGGGGAGAAGCCATCATCCTACCATGGTCTGTGGATGATGGGCTGCAGAGCCAGAAAGAAATGCTGCTCCTCATTTCTTCATCTACATTTCTTTAAAGCAGTTCAAGGATTTGTCACTGCATTGCAATTATATAAATCAGCGGTATTAAGGCTCCAAGAGGAAAATATGTAGATTATTTCCTTTGTGGCTTGTTTCAGCATCACTGTGTCTACAAGATTGTCTTCCAAAATAAATGCAAATTTTTGGTAACAAATTATGACAAAGTTGCCCACTACGCTAAAAGTTATACTATTACAGTTTTCAACAACTTTTAGTTACCAGGTGTTTTGAGCTATAATGACATTTTGCAGCACATTGTATCACTTCTGAAAACCCAAAATGCTTTCCGCTGCAGTAAGAAGTTCTCTTTCTAGCCAACAGTCCCACCATCACAACTGAGATTCATAAACAGAAAATCTTACTGCACCAGAGCCGGAACATAAAATAATGGTAAAAAAAAAAATTATTATTTTAAACAGAAGTGAGAGGTAAGCTTGTGTTGCAAACAATGCACTTACATTAGCATTCTCATATGCCACAGTTTATTTTTATCATTGTGAGAGGAACATTATGTAAGTATATAATATTAATGTCCATTGTGTTGCAAACCTAGCATGCAGTACTTGATACATACAGCAACTGCTAGCTAAATGATTGTTGCTTCTCAAGAGTTTAGTTGGGCAGCAGTCTGCTACCAGTAAGCTCTGTCTTCTGGAGAAGGCTACTTCAAGAGTGGTCGTCATTGCTCCTTATTTCAAATAGTCTGTGAAGTTTTGATGAATCTTTGTTGTATCAAAGAAAATGTACTCTCAGTCAAATTGGATGTGGCTATTGTAATAACCTGATTCTGAAACTTGCTCAGTGTGAAGTTTTTCCTACTGAAACATCAGAAACCACAGCTTGCTCTGCATAACAAGTCTGAGCCTGTTCTTGAGGTATAGCTACAGTAATCCATAATAACCTGTCTTCACTCTTTTGGTATACTGTCAGGGAGGAAGTTTTTTCTATCAGTCCCACCTTCCACACTGGTGCCATGTACACTCAAAAACCATTGGGCAAAAACATATAATTTACAGTCTTGGTTAATTCTGCACAACAGATAAAGGCAGGGAAATAGTTTGAAAGCACTGATGAATTATGTGACCATCCTCCTCCTGACTAGAATTGTTCCAATGTCCCACCTTTCTGGTGAGACTTAACCTGACATTAGAGTAACAATCCAGCATCCTTATCTGGTTTTGCCTTTTTATGGGGAAAGTACTGCTGATTTTATTCCTCCATATCTGATGATTCAAACACATGATAACACAAGAGATGAAAAAGCCTAAATGAGACAAATACACTTTTTCTTGTATACCCCTCTCTATGCTGCATATAAATTAGCAAGTTTATTCATTAGGTTGTTTTTGCAGTCCTTGTCCTTCATTTCTTCAATTTCTGCCAAGTTCACAGAATGTGATCTAGTCTTTCCATACACAAAATAAGGATATGCCCTTATATTTTTTTTCTGGATTTCAAGTATAAAACTTCTCATATAAACCAATCTTCATCCACTATTTCTTTCATTGTTCTTAAAAGATCTCTTTTCCAGGTTACACTAAAGCATCTGCTGCCATCTACTCAGGCTCAGATATATCAAAGAATTTACTCCTGTTCCCATCCACACTATACAGACAGCATATTATATATATGTACTTAAAGCATCCCATGACATGCATCTGACTTTGAAATATTTCCTGGAACATGCTTTGAAGAGTAATGACTTCTGCTAATGCAGACTGCATTGCTGACAGAAATTATGCTAGTAGATGTGAAGTACTTGGAGCAGGCGTGTTTTTCCAAGTCTCTTAAGTGACCACTGGACTCCAAAACTGCTCAAGTATATTGTTGAGGGGGAAAACACAAGCTAAGTTAGCCTGAGCATACAGTCAGCACACTCTTGCCATATATTTCGCTTGTAAAAACTCTCATCAGAAACTTTACCTGTCTTACGGTACATATGTTGAATGAGGCTAGTTACAGAAAACACTTTCTTTTTCCCTGGAGAGGACTCCTCCTTATTTCATCTGAGTGCAATGCAATTTTTAGCAGAGATGAATTTCACTTTTCTGCACTAGCTGGGATGAATCAAGCTTGTCTGCTGTCACTGCTTTCATGCTGCTTTTTTTACTGCATTAATATGCAAAAAACACTGAAAAACATTCTTAGTATTTACCATGCATATAAAGAGAAAAAAAAAAATCAAGTGGTACACTGCAAATGCTATCATAAAATCTCATCTCAGTTCTACTGCATTCATGAATTTAACAAAGACACTCATTAGCAAAGGATCACGCTACTTCAAAAACAAACAAACAAACAAAAAAATCCAAACACAACCCTGCAATTTTTCTGGAACAGCAACAAGAAAGAAATGTGTTTTATATGGAAAATTCCACTAATCAATAAAATGGCTATGAGCTACTTTATTCCACCAGTAAATATTCATGCATGGAGTCTCAAACCATAAAATATTACAGAAATCAAAATACCTAAATAAACCCTCCACAAAATCAAACTCAAAACCCACTGAAATCCAAGACACTTTCCACTCATTTGTCTTTGTACTATAATACTGTAATATTACTTATTACACATAAAGCAGCATCAACACTAACAACACTGCAGCAACAACACTAACAAGCTCTTTAATAGTACTTTTCATGCAACTACATTGCTCTTCAGGTGCAGCAAGGTAAACTAAAGTTTAATTAGTAACTCTTTGTGTCTACACCTAATGGTAACTCCATAAGATGTAGAAGCATCTTGCTACAAGAGGTGCACATGCAATACAGCAGTAAAATTCAGAACTAAAGGCTGCACAGTGAAGTTCTTCAGTAGTTTCTTACTCAACACTGACAAATTACTGGTGTAACAGAGAAGGAAAAAGTAATATGGCCACGGGCTGACCAAAAAATCCGTTTCTCTCAGTCTTTGCTCCACCAAATTTTGGTTATAAAGGAAATACACACAAGTATAGTGGCCAGCAGGGCAATCCTATGACAGTGTAAGAACAGAGACAGCCCAGAATAGTGTTTTTCCTCTGGTGTCTTAGTTCTCTCCCACCAGTTTTAGGGTATACAAAATGTATACCCTAAATGAATCCCACAATGTGTTTAATTTTTAATTTCCTATAATTTCTCTAAATTAATGGCCTGAATTCTGTAACTTACAGAAGACTTAGTACCTTGCTTTAGACTAAGAGAGTTTTTAGTTTCTCACACATACCAGAAAGACAAACAGAAATCCAAAAAGTGATGTACTCCAAGCGACAGCAAGCTCAGTGCCTCTTACAACTGGGTTCCTGGAAAGCCCAGCCACAAAAGCCTTTTCTCTAATAAGATGCCCACCCCTTGCGCAACCAGTCTCTTTCAGGCCAAATATTAAAAGCCCCAGTGATGTATATGGAAATGGGAGACGGAATCACACTGTACAGCCAGTACTTAACTCATTAAAATAAATTTAACGACCACTATTGATATTGTAACAGGTGATTGAAACATGAGGATTACCTAGACACTACATTGCCATTATCTAGTATTATTTAATGCATCTTAACTATCTTTGTACTAACTATGAACACGAAAATACAAATAGTAGCATGTGTATCCTATAAACTGAAAGTAATAAAATATTCATGGGTTCTAAGACTCATCTAATGAGCACACACAGAGGAAATTAACTTTTCCTGCCAAGGACTGTTTCTGGGTTTTGCTCACAGTGCCTTTATTTAGATGAGATACTAAGGTTAAGGACATTTACCAATATTTCCACAGGATTTTATTCTGCCGGCAGGGATAGAGTTTTTTAAACTTACACTTTTTCACGGTAGAGATTTAACACAGATATCATCATGTCAAAACAAAAGTAGAAGATTTTTTCCTAACTTATTATTTTGACTAGGTGTATAATGCCAATGTATGCCTTCTAAATACCAGTGCTGCAAGAATTCAGTTCATTCTGACAACATATATATTAAACCTAGGCTTATACAATCTTCAGTTCTATGTTCTGATTTTTAGTTTTTTTCAGTTAATTCCCACACAGGTACACTACACAGGTAGACAGACAGTAAGGTTAGTGTTTTACAAAATTAATCCAGTAACCTTTTTTCCTGCAGGATGAGAAAACTACCTCTTCTGAGAGTGTTTGTTTTTTTTTTTTTTTAATGCAGTATTTACACAAATCAGGAATCCTTCCAAAAACATCCACACAGGAATTCCAGTCAGCAGAGCTGCCCTGAATTTGCCAGACAAGTAGTCTAAACTGAATTCATGTAATACTCAAACAATGACTCATTCTACTACTGTACATTAAACATTTTAAATAAACGTTCCTGCACCTTTCCAAATTGTACCCTCAACCAATATGGCTTACTGAACAAGTATTTGAAATAAAAACAAAATAGAACTATTTTAAAATATTTTTATTAAAATATCCTGTACAAATCAATTACACCAATTGTATTATGTTTATGAAGTCATTCTAAGACCAGTAACTACAGTTCCTCTCCCATTTCCTTAGCCATACACACAAGGAGCAAAACAGTATTCCAAAGAGGAAAAAAAAAATATTTTGAGGTTCTTAGGCTCTAAAGCCTTCACCAACAATGTTATGACTGTAGTATAGGTGTAGAAGGCATATATTAATTCTTATTCCTGTTTTTGCAAGAAACTTCCTAAAAAAAATTCTGCTGGCTGAGGCAAATGGTGCTGATACACAGTTACAGAACTTTAGCACTCAGAGCATGCTTATTTGTGACTGGATAGAGACACACATATGTGTAGCTTTTGCCTTTTAGTACATGTATGACCTGTACCACAGGAATATCCACAATATCTGAGTATCTGAAGCTTTCAACAAAAATTACAAAAATCCCATTTCAAATTTTTCTAATCATAGTCAAATAAAGGTGTTTTTTCTGCACAGCTGAAGAGCTGACTTCACAAAAAATGAATTTGTATTTATGCTTAGTTTTTAAGCTAGAAAAGCTTTAATCCTTCAAAAGTTTTCAGGAACCAAGAAGAATTGAGCAAACTCCACCCAATGTATTCCTCATGAATAATACATACTCATAGTAGAAAAGCACAATCTACACATTTAGATGGCCAAATCCACTTACCTTTCATTCCTCTCAATTACTTCCCTTGACCAAATTCTGCATATGGGTACACAAGAAAAGAAACTGATAAAGTCCTAGACTTCCAGTTCTTCACTACCATCAAAGAGATTACAGTTACAGTACCAGCCAATGGTTTTCTCACACTAAACCACAAGCTGCATTTCCCACTAAACCACAAGCTGCATTTCCCCCCAACTGTTTTCTCTCTGAAGAGCTATCACCTCATTTTTCTCCTTTTGTCACAAACTTATTTGGGAAATAAAATGCCAACAATGGAAATGATAGACTAATCTCAAAACTCATGAGTAGGCAAGGTCACACTACAGAAATGTTCAGCACAAACTACCTCCTATCAGTATTTTTTCACTTTGGGTTGACACAGCTACCTTGCACAAGACACTGCCTAGAAACTCCCCACCATCTGTACTTAAGAAGAAAGCCATCTATCATGGCAAGTCAAAAATAAATTAATTAGCTGTTATAGAACACCTTTCATTTACTTTCAGGTAAGTCAAAATTAAGTTGTTGTGAATATATCTGCACCTGCAAATAAATTAATACAGACGCATGTAATCTCAGTATCAAGGGAGGTCATCAGGCAGGTCATCTCAAGTGCCATTAAATACCATATAGAGAACAACCAGGGGATCAAGCCTAGTCAGTGTGGGTTTATGAAGGGCAGGTCCTGCCTGATGAACCTCATCTCCTTCTATGATGTGACCTGGCTATTGGGTGAGGGAAGGCTGCGGATATTGTCTACCTAGACTTCCAAAAGCCTTTGACATTGTTCCCCACAGAATTCTCATGGACAAATTGGCAGCTCATGGCTTGGACAGAGATCTGCTGGATAAAGCACTGGCTGGACCAATGGGCCCAGAGTGGTTATCAGTGGAGCTAAATCCAGCTGACAACCAGTCACAAGTGACGTTCCTCAGAGCTCAGTGTTGGAACCACTTTAACATGTTTACTGATGACCTTTATGAAGACATAGTTTCATCAGTAAGTTCACAGATGACACAAAGTTAGGTGGCAGCGTTGATCATCATGATGGTAAGGAGGCAGAAGGACTTACATAGATTGTATTGATGGGCCAACATTAATAGCATGAGCCTTGACAAGGCCAAAAGCCTTGGGCCACAAGCAACACTACAGGCTTGGGGAAGTGTGGCTAGAGGGCCACCTGTCAGATAGGGACCTAAAGGGTTCCAATTGACAAGCAACTCAATATGAGGAAGCGGTGTCTTCAAGTGGCAAAGAAAGCCAATGGCATCCTGGCTTGTATAAGAAACGCTGTGTCCAGCAGGAGCAGGGAGGTGATTGTCTCCTTGCTACTCAGCTCTGGTGAGGACACACCTTGAGGATTGTGTTCCCCTGAGGATTGTGTCCCCTCAATACAAGAGGGATGTGGAGGTCCTGAAGCGAGTGCAGAGGAGAGCAACAATGCTGGTAAAGGACCTGGAGAAGAAATCTTATGAAGAAAAATTGAAAGAGTTGGGGCCGTTTAGTTTGAAGAAGAGGTGGCTGAGGGGGGACATCATTGCTGTCTACAGATACTTGAAAAGACATTGTGGAGTTGGTTGGTGCTAGTCTCTTCTCATAGGTAATTCGTGACGGAATAAAAGGGAATGGCCTCAAGCTGCAACTGGTTAGGTTTAGACTAGGTATTAAGAAAAACTTTTTCACAGGAAGAGTGGTCAGGCACCAGAATGGGCTGCCAGAAAGGTGGTTGAGTCACCAGCCCTGGTTGTGTTTAATAGTCTCTTGGATGTGGTGCTTGGGGATTTGGTTTAGGGGAACCTTGCAGAGTAAGATTATCATTTGGACTTCGTGATCTTTTTCAACCTGAATGTTTCTGTGATTCTGTGAACCAGCACTGCAAATTCTCAGAAATAATCTTAAGTCCAGAAGTGAAAAGCAATGCAAACCAGAGAAAAGAACACAAAGGAGAGGATGCTTCCAGAGAAAGAAGCAAACAGACAACTGTGTCTAGTGCCTAAAATGAGTCTTTGTGACTTCTTTAAAAACAAACATTTACCAAAAAAGAGGCCTTTCTTGGTTTTGCCTCAAGTCACCTTCAAGACCACAGAAAACTGCAACTAAAACTTCTTTACTCTCTTCTGACAAGATCTTTTGTTCCAGTGCCTGGCTCACATGTGCCTAGTATTTTTTTTTCTTTCAGTTAGAATTTTTTTTTCATTAGCAAACCAATCTAAATTTATAGTTAAAAACATATTTACTTTCCATGAAGGTGATACAGTGAAATTCTATCATTTCCAATTACAAAAGCAATTAAAATCACCTCAGGATTTCCTACATTGTGCATAAATATAAGAAAGTATCTTCCTTCCTTCAGGTAATCACTTAAATATATTATACACTTAAATATATTATACACAAGTAAGGACAGGTGCTTGTGTGTACGATGACTCAAAATGTCTAGGAATTAAAATCATAATAAGTATAGAAAATCCACTCTTCACCCTTTCCCTTTGTCTGAATTATTCTTGATGACACTGTTGTTATTACTATACAGCCCCAAGAAAGATTAATTAACCAGGTATGAGGAAATGCTAAATTAATATCTAAGAAAATAAGTAAGTTATTTGCTTTTATTTATTAGCAATTTAATAAATATTTCATGGAATAAGAAAGTATGATAGTGAAGTTAAATGAAGAATTCATTTATTCTCACTCAACAAGTTTATTCTAGTAATTCTTAATTTTCTGTAAGCTTATCTAAGTATTTAATGACATTGTATTTTAGCAAGGAATAAGCAGGTCATATTTCACAATTTTTAATGTTTAGTTCTGCAAGGTTAAAAACAACAGCTAAACTTTCACTGACCAGTAAGAGCAGAATAGTTTTTGCATATAGTAATAAAAACAAAGCAAGCCATTTTACAACTATGTATTTCAGTGTTGAAAGTGTGTATAGGGTTAACACTCCAGGAGGAGTAACACTGAACCTGACCCTAGGGGTCCTGACCCCTCCCCAGGGGTGGGTCACACCACCAGATGATGGTTAGCCCACTCCCCCCCACTTCCTGTCCTATAAAATGAGGTACACTTCCCGTTCTCTCTCTCACCACACTTCACTCTACACATCTCTGCCTGCATACCAGCATACCACGTGGCAGACATGAGGCAGACAAAACCACCACCACACAACTTGGGTTGTATTTACACCTTTAGTATTTTGCTATTTTCCCCTTCCCTATCCTTTGTAAACTTCCCTACCTCCAATACCTTTCTGAGTTACTGTTAAACTTTTTCTTTTAACTTCCAAATTGAGTGAGATTGATTTATTCGAGTGTGTTTACCTCTCTCTCTCCCTGTATCTAATCCCTTCCTTTGGGAAAGAATGGGGAAGAGGGGAGGGCACTCTATAAATTGTTATTGGGTCTATTAAATTTGTTGGAGTCCCTGGGAATTTGAATTAGAACCCAAGACAAAGTGTTGATATGCAAAGAAGTTATGTAAAGAATTTCCTCTGCAGGTTGCAATGGATAGAAACACCTTTGTAATAAATATAAGAAATGTGCCATAAAGAAGTTTGTCCATTACTGCAAGTGAAGTAAATCAGTGGTCTGACTGAAAATTACATTCAGTGCAATTGTGCCAAAAATAAAAGGAAAGGAAAAATACCTGATGATGGTAGGGGAAAAGATTCTGCCAAGTATCACTACATCTTAGGTAGCCTTGCAAGTTGGGAGAAAAGCTAGTCTTTCTTACATTAAAATTCTGATCAACAATCACAAAAAAGTGAAATTAGGCCTTTTCATTACAAATAAAAAACTTTTCAAAAAGAGCCATTTTTTTTTTTCACATTACACTGCAAACCAAACATTAGTACCAGACATTTCATTGTCTGTATTCGACAGCTCTATTTTATGTTCTGATTTCAGTCACTGCATTACAGAACCTTGCTAGATATATAGAGTCTCTTGCTGCTAAAAATTGGTGGCTATTTCATGCCCAACTGAACATATTTTTTTGGTCCATGGATAGGCATATATTGGACTTAACAGCCTGCACAGCATGTAAAAATGTCCCTAAGAACCTCACACTTCAGAAAATAGTCTAGGCTAAACTAAGCTATATACAATACTAATTCAGACAACCTATTAACAAATTAACAGATTCTGACCACAATATTATTACTTAGCACCTGAATCTTAGCACATCTATGTCAGTAAATTTATTCAGATTGGCTTCAGTGATAGCTACATCTCCAGGAATAGCACAGGAAAACACAGCATCTCAATTAATTCTGCCTACTTTATGTACTTCTTCTGTGCAAAACAATTTTATTTGCCCTGCTGATTGTCAGACAGTTCTTCTCAGAGATTACCGTATTTAGAGGAAATGAGCTATCTGTAAGCAGTAGCACCTCAGAGTGTAACAAATACGGTTTTATTAGTAAAATATAAACACAATTGGCACTGGAGGAAATGTTATCATTCAATTTTGTTCAACAAATACATCCCAGCTAAGTACCTGAAAGTTCGGTTAGGCTGTGACTGAGGCCTAGTCACTTTTCTGGGACAGATTTGTATTACAAAGAAAGACCAGCCTTTTGGAAAAAAAAAAAACCAAAACAAAACACAAAAAAACCCCGAAACAACCAAACAAAAAAACACACACACAACCCCAAAAAAAACCCAAATAAAAACCCCACCAAAAAAACCAAACCAAAACAAAACCTCACCCAAAAAACCCAAACAACAAGAACATTTAGTTTGCATCTTATGTATTTCACTGATTGTCTAATAAATATACTTCACTAACTAATTAGTGTGGAATGACCTATTTCTTCTTCTTGGAAAGAAGGTGATTGAGTGGAAATTACTGGCTATTGTTTTGTTCACACGTATTCTTATATGCTGTGACATTTATTTTTCATAATGAACTAAACGCTTCCTGTTTCAATTAAATAAGCATTATTGCACAGAGGGATTTCAGATTTTTATTAAAAAAATGCAAGAAAATCAAAGAACTGACATATGGAGGTTTTCAGAGTACATCAGTCATTGTATGGCAAATCCCCATAGCCTCAACAAAGTGTCCTACAAATTAGTATTGAGGATGGAGAAATAATGCATTTATACAAAAAAAAACCCCAACTTTTTCTTTGCTAGAGCAACCAATTCTTACCATTTTTAGATTCTGTTAAATCCTGGGATTGCAGTTTCTCTCAAGTAGCACAAGGAGAACAATCTGAAAACAATTTAAAAAAATGAAAAAAAAAAGTAATTCCAACTGTTGCATTATTTAATAGGTATTTTTTTCCCAGCATAACGTGGGTGAGCCAAGCTTGAATGGTTAAGACTGAAGTCATGCAAATTATTCTAACAACATGTAGGCTTATGTATCACACATATCTGCAGGCTTAAATATAGGACAAAGGAATCTCTCGTACCTAGATTTGCAGAACCCTATGCTATTCTTAGCACTTAGTACACCTCTGAAGAGCAGAGGTTAATATACCCAGGAATCAGTCAAGAAGATAAAGATACCACCCTATGCTTACTGTAAAGGTGGTCCATTGTTCTTAGGCATACTACAAAGCATGTATTTTTTCAAACCAGAAACAAGTCAGGCTTTCACAATGTAATTGCCTAGAGAACAGGTATTTTTTGAAATGGCACTGCATTACATAACCTCCAGTTTTCTGTAGAGATATTCCACACCCCATTTTAAAAAGGGAGAGAACAGAAACAAAAAAGAGCATAGGTCTCACCTCTGAAATAGTATCTTAAATTACCAGTTTTAATTGATTGAATTTGTAGCCCACCTTCTTAATCAGTTTTCATATAGGAACAAAAAGTAAAGTTCTTTTCTTCTCTTTTATGTATTTCTTACTTAAGGTGTGCATATATGTATTTAGGTATGACTCACATGTTTACACACACATATACATACATAACAGATCTAAACCTGCAAACTATACAGAAACGTTTGAAAGAAAGCACATTACTAAACAGTCATCAAAATACAGTTGGTTATACGTTACTTTTCTTGAAAGAACCACCCAAAATTTCACTGCTGCACATGCGGAAATGCAGAATGCTGCTGCAAGAATGCTTTCTACAAAATAAATCCAATTAGCCTAAGAGGAATCCAGTGTCAGGGCGGAGAAGAGGGAGATTCGTTTTACAAGGGAGAAAAAAACAAAGAAAAACCCAATCCTAGAACCTTGCATGCAAGCTATAAAAGCTAAACCGTATTTCGTTCAACGATGCATTTTGGTGTTTGTGGACTGCAAAAGCGAGAAAAAAAGAAAAGAGTTTTAGCAGACCACTTCTCGTCTCTCCCTGCATTGGTGCAGAGAGTGCCTCAACCTAGAAATCCAGCCTTAAAGCATAAAGACCAAGAGTCAAATACATATGCTGCAGATTTTTTCATATTCTTTTAGAAAGCCTGTTTGGAAATCTGCACCATGGAGGAAAGGCAAGCTGCAGCCAAGTCCAGCTAAGGAAAAAAAAGAAATTAAAGAGACAGAGGAGGGGGGAGCGAGAGAGAAGAGAGAGAGAAAAGAGAGAGAGGAGAAAGGAGAGGAGAGAGAAGAGAGAGAGAAGAGAGAGAGGAGAGGAGGGGGGTGTGTGTGTGTAAGAGAGACATTGAGGATTAAACCACCAAATAATTATGTGGATTGGAATTGCATATACTTACAGTTAATAGCCCCCGCTCCCTGCTTTCTGTCCTTTCTACATAATCTGAAACACAAATGTGGATTGAAAACCAGCAGCACGCTACGGAAGGAAATTATAGTTGGTGGAGTGGAGAGAGAGTAGGGGGTATAAGGAAGAACGACTGCATCTCTTCCAAAGTGCAGCCCTGGAGGAAAAATGGATCCCCACCGGAGGAAAAGTCTCTCCTTCAGGCTGGATTTTGGTTGCCAGTACCGCTTATATTGAACAATGAGCTAATTCTGATGGTAGCTGGATGGCTGCCAACTCTCCCCCCTCCTCTCCTGTCCCCTCCTTATACATACACACTCCTCCTGCGAGTCCGCCCGCCCCTCTCTGCTGCTGCAGCACCAGATTCCTTAGTCTGTAATAATCCGCAGCCGCACGTACCCCAGCTGTCTGCCAGCCAGGACAACAGCAGTCCCGCCGTCAACCCCGCTCTGCTGGGCAGCGCCACATTCCGGGAGGGTGGGGGGTGGGGGGGGCGGCGGCAGGGCGGGCGGGCGGCGGCAGGGCGGGGGGGCGGCGGCAGGGCCGGGGGGCGGCGGCAGGGCGGGCGGGCGGGGAGCCGTCAGCCGTTACTAGTCGTTGATGTCCCCGCGCCGCCCCTAGCGTCCCTGAGCGGCGCGGCGTGGGCCTGGGCGCGGGCCAGGCACTCAACAGGGCCAAGACGCTGCACAACGGCGGCGCCCAGCCAGCGGTGCGGAGGGCGGAGCCACATACTGTAATAATAGTCCTGCAGCTGCAGCATAAGGCATCTGAGGAGAAGGGACAGGAGACGAAGGCAGTCGCCGCCACTTCTCCTCGCCTACGCTTATGTGACAAAGAAGAAAATGGTGGGCGGGGAGGGGGAAGGGGGCCCCGGGTCGCTACGCTGTGACATAAACTGCCGGGGTGCGCAGTGGGGCCAACCCCCGGTAGTCAGGGCAGGAGCAGGGAGGTTCCGCCCACGCTTGACGTCCCCCGTCACGTTCTCGCAGCGGGAATGCCAGCAACTCGGTGTCCTTGCGTGTCAGCAAAGAACTGGGCTCCTCCGGGCCCCGAAAGGCATGGTGGAGACCGGGTGAGAGTGTGGGGCGACTCGCCGTCTGCCGGAGGGGCAAGTCTCCGAGGGACGGCGTGATAGGCAGGGTAGCGGCAGTAGCCGCAGCCCCGCAGGTGCGATCAGGCCAGGCGCAGTCATATCCCTGAGCAGTGGTGGTTCGGAAACCTGCTGTGGAAACGTGGCCATGGCGCTGTGTGCAGAGAGTGTGAATTCGTCCCGCGGGCACACAGGAGCTCTGCAAGAGTTGGCCTTCCTGGCTTGCATACACCTGCAAGATGTGCAGGGATGCAGTCTGGTGGCATCCTCTCAACAGTTCCTCCTGACAGGTCAGTCAGGCAGGGGTCGCAAAAGCCTTGGAGAAGCAATATCAGTTCATATATTATGACAATAAGTGGCCTCAGTCCTAAGCGTAGAGGCTAGAAACAGCCACGTGAAGTGCACCATCATGACAGAAAGTATGCTAAGGCTCCCACAACAAAAATGTCAAGGGAAAATATAGCAGTGTTGACACAAAACCAGACATGGTATGAAGCTGCACAGCGTCTCTCCCTAGAACAGAGATAATGCCAAAAAGAGAAGTAGTAAGAAGATTCCCTGTTAGCCTGTAGTGTGAGTAGGTACCTTTCCCAAGGTTAAAATATTTGAGGCAAGGTTGATTAAAATAGCCATAAAAGCTGCAGGCTACAGAAAACAACACTTTCTTTGTAAAGCCTAGTTTTTGAGCAATTAACCTTGTTTTTCAAACCTATTTCCATTTAATTCTTCTTGAAACTGTAGTCCACATAGGATTTCCATTTGTCAAGGGGAATTTGCTTGTTATGATATAGCTGCACTTTCCTCCTCAACCACTAGTCCATCTCTGGGAATGCTTTGCAAGCCTGTCAGCATAAGAAAATCTGTCATTTAGAAAAAAAGTAACGTGGCATGAAAGCATCCTCTGATAATAAAACTCTTGATAAACTAGTAATACTAGTAATTCTAACTTCAGTACATTACGATCAGGTTGTTAGCCTCATAAATACATAGTTACTGCTGCTTGTTCTGCCTCTCCACAAGTTGTCACCAATCAAATGTTAGGTCTCACTGAGTAAAATGTAACAACAATCTCTAATCAAGGTTCACAGTTTTCATAGATCTTAGAGAAGTTAGAGTTTCTGTTGTAGAGTTAGATGCAAAATGCAGAAATAGACAATAATATGAATTAATGAACCAATTAATTACCAAAACCTAGACCCTGTTGATCTGTGTAATGTATCTTTTAAAAGCATACACATTTTACTTCTGAGGCACTTGTTTTTTGTTATCAGCTACATTCATATGAATATTTGTACCAAAAATACTAAATACTGATCAAAAAACATATACTTGGCCAGCAGATTAGATTTTGGTGGTGTTAAAAGGAATACTGGGTGAGACACTTAGTGTCATGTTTTAGTTAATTAGAAAGTGTTGAACTTGATGATCTTGAAGGTATTTTCCAACCTGGTTAATTTTGTGATTGTGTGAAGAAACTTGCATACTAATCAAGAATGGCATCACTAAAGAAGTTTAGAACTTGGCTTGACCATGACATCGTGTTTTCCTGTAAAATCAGTTAAGTCCTTCAGTTGTACAGCTGGGTTGCCAAAATATTCAAAGCAATGTCTATGTGTAGGGAACATATCCTGAGTTCATAGAAAGACACTATTTCAATCCCAACTAATTTCCGAAGTAGCATTTAGTCATGGTAGTGGTTTTGGAGAAGAGAATGTCAAATGCTGGTCCAAGTAATAGTACAAGAGATGAACCTTTCTATTCAAGTCAATTAAATAAACACAGTATGCTTCATTTAAATTAATGAGAATTAATTAAAAATGCCGGCTACAGTCTTCTGTTATGGGCCATGCATTTCATTATTCTCAGCAATTTAGTGAGAACATGCAGAGCTACTTTAGTCAACA
This sequence comes from Pogoniulus pusillus, assembly GCF_015220805.1. Classification (NCBI taxonomy): domain Eukaryota; kingdom Metazoa; phylum Chordata; class Aves; order Piciformes; family Lybiidae; genus Pogoniulus; species Pogoniulus pusillus. The sequence goes on from NC_087309.1 coordinate 91,368,074, forward strand.
CTTGATATGTTTAATCCTAACTTAGCTATAAAGATGAGTTTAAATTTAATTTGAGTTTAATGCAAGAACAGAGGATCAATTGTTGCTACTTCAAAAATTCTTGAAAAGTTGAATTAGAAAATAGGAGCTTAGTTTGAGTCAATTCTGTTAGCTTACATTGAAGTGTTTGACTTTTAGATATAGCATTTTTTCACTACCATAGAAGGATACATTCAATCAAAGCAATTTTTTTTCTGGATTAAGAACAATTTCAATGTTCTAGGCACAGTGGGTTACAAAAATATTGTGATTATATTATAAAACAACTATTATTGAAATTCATGCATTTAGACCTGGAAAACAGGGTATTGTTGTGGAGGAGGATTCCCAGTACTTATGCCTATTTGGTGGAAGGGAGAAATTAATTAATGCGAGAGGATATTTATAAAAATATATATATTTATTAAACTCCAATATTTTCAACTCTCACCACCCTCAACCACTGAACTTTAATATTAAATTGTTCTTTACACAATTATGAAGACATTATGGGAGTATATATCTAGAGAAACTTATTAATAACTAGCAACCATTGAAACTATTACCAGAGAGAGAGTTTTCCCCGCAGCTTAATGCCACTTGGGGTCTTACACTATTTGCCCAGCAAAGCTGAGCTAAAAGCTGCTCCCTGCTTTATGTCAGAGGTAATAGAAATTACAGAGGCATCTACTCACAATTCTTACCAATCACCCTCTGGGGCTGCGTCAGCCTGTGCCTAGTGTCCAATTCTTCACGGTCTCTGCCCGTGGACTTTGAGGCTGGAATCCTCTGGTTTCAGGGAAAATGGCAGTCTGACCTTATGCTGCTGGATCCTGCTGGTTGCTCTCACCAGGGATATGCAGGCAGGATCTCCAGGTGTAGAGGCAGGGTTCTGTGCAGTCTGAGCACGGGTCTAACTCTGGTTAAGGCAGGCATACGTGTCATGGAAGGTAGCAGAACCCTCTTGCAAAACCCTCATTTGTACACTAAGTAATGGCTCACATAAAGGCCTTCCATCGAAAAGTCAAAACAATGTTTCTATCTGCCTGTATGACGGCAGCTGCTGTCCCAGCATCTGCACAGCCTCTGGGAAGATCTCTCCCCCAGAGGGGCAAAAATATAAACATAGACTATTGTTTTGCAATAAGGGACCTTGGTTCTCATGCATTGTGATCCCCCGATGAACATTTGTTGGGGGCTGACCCCTGGGTAAAAATTATCCAATGTATGAATTGATTATAACTTTGTACCAATCTGTAAAGTTCACGTAAGTCCGCCTGAGTTGGCTGAACACATCTCTTCTGGACACTATAAAATGCTGCATTTGCCTTAATTGAGCACCCTTGTACCCCATTATAACCTTTTGCTTGCTACTCTGCTCTGCTCGCTCTCCTTCTGACTGATACCCTCGCACACGCATTGGCATAGACCAGCATTCGCTCGGCATTTGCAGCAATAAAACTACAGCCGTCTTGAGACGGCACCGTTCCAGGCAGTGCCCCAATCCTCGCTAGCCTCGGAAGTCAGCGTCCAGCTCGGCCCGGACCTGCGGAAGCTCAAACAGCGCGCTGCAATCCATAATACTCTAAACCTCTCTGAACTGCATTTGGACGGTGAGTAACTGACGAACTTAATTTAAAACTGAATAATCTCTCAAGCTTCCAGTGGACTCTCTCTTAAATCATAGACTCTCTTCATTTTAGCCATTCTATATCTTAATTCGCAACCGCGGACCAAGAACTTCGTGGGATAGTTATAAATAAGTTTGGGGAAGGGGATTTTTAGTGTTTATAGTAATAAATCTCTTGAATTCTTTCAATTTCGGCCTCGCATTTAATTCCCCGAAAACCCAAACAAACTTTTCCCCTCCACAACAATACAGCTGCAAGGACGTATGCAGGCAGGCAAGCAAGCATGTGGTGGAGCCGCAAGTCATGTGGGGAAGGGCTGCACGTGAACCTGTGCATCCCTATTTATTAAATGTGGGCCGAGAGTTAATGGTTTCATTGGCCACTCAACTGACCAATCAGGTTGGCAGTCAGCCAAACCTTACCATACTGGGTAAAACCCACAGGCCTTGACTCCAAATATGGGAATCACGTGGGCCCAGCACCAGGCAGGCACAAGCTGGGCGTGTGGGGACTTACACAATCAGGTGTCCTGGGCAACTGACTTTATGGCCCTGGTCTGTTGTGCCCCTTTGTGCTCATTTACCCCTGGTGCAGGCAGAGAGACATGTCCAGGCAGAGCAGGCATAAACCTGCTTTCGGGCCTGCAGGCCCTCCACAACAGGTATTATGTAAAAGGTAACACATTTTGCACCAGGGGAAAAGATCAGCCGATATACCCAGCTATACCTAGGGAAAAAGAGAAATTGCTACCTCTTAGAGACTCCTTAATCATGTATTTTAAACCATAATATCCTTTTGAATGTTTCAGTGTTTTCATCTAGAAAATGTGGAGTTGTGGAAGTGATGGGTATGGAATTAATTACATTAAATGAGTTACATATTCCTTACTTCAGAAGGAGATGATCAGAATTTGTTTGCCTTCACAAGTCTCTTTTCTTTCTTCGCAAAGCATTATGCTATGTTTTCTATCACAAACTATATTATCATTTAATTTTTCCTATTTAAAATGCCTGCAGGGTATATCTGAAAGTTCACTCAGAGCTATATTGTTTTACTTTGCAAAAAAGAGAGAGCTTCAGTTCGTTATCCTTTATCAAACAATTTTCTTTTTTCCTGTTCTCTCTTATGGTTTGAGTCTGGGTGCCTTTAAGGATTGTAAAGTTAAGGGCCTCTGGAGACTAGATAGGTCCAGGAGATGGACTGGAAAGGGTAACTTTTTATTATTTCATATGCGTAAGTCCTACATTCCTATAGAACTGGCTGCAGAGTCAGTTTCTCCCCTTTTCTGTCCTTCTCTGCTCCTGAGAGGATGCACGGAGCCTTGTCTCAGGTTTGGTGCGGTGGAGTGATGCCTGATTAGGCCTCGCTCATGCTGCCAGTTTGGGCCTGGAGTGGCCTGGCTCACCCTGGAGCTGGCTGAAATTGGTAGCTCTCTTGCTCAGGTATGGGGGACAGGCATGGTATTTTGGCCTGGTTTGGTGGGAGGTTTGTGGAAGCTTTGGTCTAACGAGATTTTGAAGAACTGTGGCCTCTGAATTTTGGCCTGGTTTGGTGGGAGGTTTGTGGGAGCTTTGGTCTAATGAGTTTTTGAAGAACTGTGGCCTATGAATTTCTGTGTATTTTGTATGCCTTTGCACTGTTATATGTACTTCTGAATAGTATTTCTATTTAAATTTCTACCCAATCCTGGTGTGGAATATTCTCTTTACTTGGAAAACAGTTAAAGAGCCTGTCTTGCTCTTTAAAACAAGACATCCCTCTCAATGGTGACCAAAAAAACAGGCAGTAAAAGAATGAAGATAAAGAAAAAAAAATCATAATTAAATTGGTGAACAGAGATGCTTCCCTAAAGATAGAAGTACGTGTTTGCACTTGTCACTACTTTGATGAAACCTGGTTTTCTGCAATCCCAGTATGTCATAAAAACAAATCATATTTTTTTAATAGCAAAAATTATAATCCTAAGGATTAATTCTTTCTTGGAGTTAACAGTTCAGTTATGCCGTATTTTACACTGATTAATAAAAAACCTGTTCTGTCCTGGGAGAAGTAATTACTCCACCTGGCACCTGCCAATTATCGTATGCAGAATAACAGACTTTTTTTTTCTTGTATGTATGTTGTCTTGCCTGCACACCTGATTTGCCACTGTCAGAAAAAGTGATGAATTAAACAGACATATGATGTAAGGCCAGAAGACTGCAATCATGCTTCCATTCTTGCATTTTACCATAACTATGAAAATACAGTATTTTACTTCCTTCAATCTACTAGCTTATTTTTATAATAAATATGTCATAATATTTTTATCAAGGGTAGTCATAGTAGATTCTTCTTAAAAGTACATCATTCAAACAGTGGCAACTGAAGTACTTAAACTGTATGCAGAAGTGGAGGACTGCAGGCAAAAAATCACTGTATTTGCATAGAGAGTATGCACATTACAATCCAGAGTTCACTTCTGCAGATGGCAGGGGCTATTTGCTATTAAAAAGATCAGAATGTGTTTTAAGTGGCTTTTGGTAGGAGCTTCTGATGAAGGGAAAAGTGTAAAATCAAAGAATACTGGTGAAAAGACCCCTTGCATTTCACAAATACAGGGCCTCACAGACCAGATGCACACTCTTGATTGAGGAATAAAAACGTTTTGGTAGAAGTTAGTTGAACCGTTATGATATGTAACCATAAATATCAAGTTTTGTAGATGTAGCAATTAGTTGGATATTTTTAATAGGTACCCTTGAAAAGTCAAGGTTTGCATTCTTTTTTACTAAAGAAAGCAGGATAAAGTGGAGCTGAAATATCCTGCCTACAAGCTAATGAAGCAGTTAAAGGAAGCTGGCTGTGAAATTGAACCAAAGGCAGAGTACACTGTGAGGAAGACTTCTGTCTTTCATCCTAGATGACCACCTGAAGACCACTGAGAGGGCAGGACATGAGCAGAAAATGGGAAGTAATTTGCATTAGATACACCTGTCCTCAAGACTAATATATATACATCCTTAATGAATACATGTGTTTCAATACAGTAAGTATCAAGCTGTTTTTGAGGAGGCTGTGCAGAATTGGAGGACTGTACGCTACCTAATAATAAACATACTTCCTTATAAGTGTCTACAGGTTGTGGGGTTCTTTTCCACAGATCATTTTGGCATCCCAGGTGAGTCCCTCTCTGTCTGGCTGCAGGATCTGCTGATACTAGGACCTCTATGGATGCTGCCAGTATTTCTTGGGAGGGCTCCTCAACTCAGCCACCTCACCACAGGGGCAGACAAGGACTGTTGTGCAGAACAGGTAGGTTTCTGGGATATAAAGGGGACCTGTAAGCTGTGAGGCAATGCTCTGCACTTGGGTTAGGAGCATATATTTCTCTCCCCTAGGAAAAGGCCTTGATTGATTGGTGGGGATAGAGGACCCGAGAGGTGGGGTGTGTGTGTGTGAAGGATTATGCAAAATTAATAATCTCTATTAATTTTGATATCCAGATGATGATTGTTAATAGTTATGAAAACTGTTTATTAACATTAAAACTCACCAGAAACTTATTCACAGGTTCAAAAAACAGCACACAGGTTGGAAATTTATACATGCAGGGCACAGGCAAAACTAGATCGCTTATTTAAAGTGGCAAATGCAAATATTATACTGGAAGAGGCTTTTAAGTATTTACTTACAAAATTATAAATCAGACAGTACCCAAAGCACGTGGAAGTCTGTCCGACTGACCACTGAGACTTGATTTCTCCCAAGCTTCTATGGAAAGGAGGCTGTCAATCTCTGACCTTGTCCCCGGCTCCTCTGGACAATCTGTGTATCTCCAGGACTTACAGTCATAGCAGGAAGACTTTCAGAGACAGGCAGGATGTCTTGAGGTATGAACAGTCTCAGCACAGTGTCACACTGGGGCTACACAAGATGACTGTGTGCAGGATTTGGATCCTGTTCCTGGTAAGCTCTCCAGACAAATTTGGGATGCAGAATGAGGCAGCAACAGCCTGGTCATCCCTTTTATGAATATCCAGCACATGACTAGCGGAGCATTGGACATCAGCCAATTAGAATGGCGCTTTGCCAGGCCTCACCCTATTAGGCAAAGCCAGAGCTTTTGCCCTCCCCTTCCAAGGTTGCTTCCCCAGCACAGATGTTGTAGAGGAACTCCTTTGATTCTTTGATAGTGTGAGACGTGGCCACTTCAAATTTTTTTCCTTCTCTCTACTGAGTGGAGAGAAAAGCAAAAGGAGAGCTCTCCACACTGCTGCTGGAAAAACAGAGGGGTGAGCAGTAAGGTGACTTGCTAAATGCATTTAAATGCTGATTTAATTATTGTAACTAAGATCTAAGAATGGTAACTGTCATTACCATTGTAAATAAGATCTTGGTGCTAAATTAGGACCATTATATGAATGTGTTTGGGTAACAGCAATTTGAGGTATACTGGGACAGGTATCTGGGAGAAAGTCTTTTTTTCACCTGCTCTGACTGTGGTGAAAAACAGTATCTTGAAAGTGATTAAGAAATTGATGTTAGTCTGGGTATTGATTGGATTAGTGGAACCTGTGTTGTTAACACTGATTATCATTTGTGTAACTTGTAAGAAGCCAATACCTTGTTTTGTTGTGTAAGATGGGAGGAAGCCAGAGTGGGGGTGTGGTGAGAGAAAGCCCTCTGGGTTGTATTGTGGCACATTGGAAAGAAATTGAAGGCCTGCCTGAAGGAACCACCAGTCGCAGGACTCTCATCAAATATTTTAACCAGTGGTGGCCGTTATATAAACTGGACAGTGAAGAGAAACGGCCAGAAAATTGGACTTTATAATACTCTCCTACAGTTAATGTTGTTCCTCATCTTTGTGAGATTGGTTGCCAAGAAGGAGGACGGTTCTGAGGAGTATAAAAATGCTCTTAGGGAATTTCTGTTTCTAGGCCAGGGACAACCAGGACAACCAGAGGAAGAGGAGGAGGATATCCAGGATTCCAGTGATCCTCTCGAAGAGGTCAGGGAAGTTAGAAAGGAATATTCAAGAGAATCAGGAGAGCCAATCCTAAACTGGCTGGTGAGATGCCATATTATTAGCGTAAATGCCCTACAGATAGGAGACAAGTCTGCAAAGCAGCTAAGGCCAATCACAAAGGAGTCCTCTCGGTAAGATTAGCTTGTTGACACACCTGGCTTGGAAAGACAAATCATGTGGAGACGTGAAACTCCAGAGAGAGTCGAATCAGACAATGGCACTCATTTCAAGAACAATCTTGTGAAAAACTGGGACAAAGAGCACAGTATTGAGTGGATCTACCACATACCCTACTATGCACCAGCTTCAGGGAAGATTGAGCGCTACAACGGTTTGCTGAAAACCACCCTAAAAGCAATGGGGGATGGAGCTCTAAAAAAACTGGCACAAGCATTTAGCACAAGCAGCCTGATTGGTAAATAGTAGGGGTTCAGTAAACAGAGCAGGACCTGCACAATCAGATTTGGTCCAAACAGTAGATGGTGATAAAGTTCCTGTTATACGTGAAAAGAATCTGTTAGGGAAAACTGTTTGAGTGTTTTCTCCTTCGGGCGAAGGGAAACCTGTCCAAGGGGCAGTGTCTGCTGAAGGTCCTGGTCATACCTACTGGGTTATGCAGGAGAATGGTGAATCCAGTGTATACCACAGAGAAATGTAACTGTAGCTCTGAGAGATTAAATTCAGAGTGTATAATACAAGCTGTTAGGAGTTTTCTGTTCTAGATACTATCAGCATCCAATAAGACAGAATCTTCAAGAGAATCTGCAGTATGTGAGCATGAACCCAATGTCCTTGTTCTCGTTTCATCTGTGAGGAGACAAATGGTTTGCTATCTTCTAAGCTTTTGAATCACCTACATCTGAGATACTTGGAATGAAGTGTGAACTGAACTTGTAATATTCATTATTCATATTGTTTTAGATTAGACAGTTCTCAGCAATACTCTGATTGAAATAGACAGGTGGGTTGAGTTAGTTTGAGCCTCACTGGGATGAAAAAGTAGCAAGAACTAGAAGGTCAGGTATACCCCAAGATATGGAATGCAGATCAACCAAGCAAAATTAAGAATGGTTCTCCAATTATAATACATTTTAAAGAAGGGGCACAATCAATTTGACTCAAACAGTGCCACTTAAGGAAAAAGGATTTGGAAAGGATTTTGCCTATAATCCGGAAATTTGTAAACCTTGGGTTATTGAAGCAGTGTGAGTCTGCCAGGAGCACACCCATTTTACCAGTAAAGAAGCCTGGGGGTGGATATAGGTTTGTTCAGGATTTAAGAGGAATAAATAAGTTCATTACCAATCTCTATCCTGTGGTAGCTAATCCCTATATCCTGTCAACTCAATTGACCCCAGAGTTATAGTGGTTTACCAATCTGGCCTTAAAGGATTCCTTCCAATACCTAACCCTGAGCCCAGACAGCCAACAGCTATTTGCCATTGAATGGGAAAACCCAGAGGCTGGGCAGAAGACACAGATGACTTAGACTCTTCTACCACAAGGGTTTAACAACAGGCCTAATATCTTTGGCAGTCAGTTGGCCAAAGATCAATGGCAGAAACAGAAGGAGAAAGAAAGGTGTTACAACATGTGGATGGTATTATAATCTCTACCAGAACAGAACAAGAATGTGTAGAGTGCACAGGGAGTATTTTGATCTTTTGGGGACTAAATGGATACAGAGTTTCTCCAGAGAAGGAACAGATGGTCCAGAAACAGGTCACTTACTGGGGTATGAACTTTTTGCTGGGCAACGCATCTCAGGACCAGGAAGGAAAGAGGCTATCTATTCCACTGCCTTTTATTGCTACTCAGACAAGAAAGAATCCTGTTTGCAAAATGCATACATTTCCTCATAACTCCTGCAAGGAAAGTACTCTGCACGAGTATGATACATCATACTAATCCTTTTTTTGGATTCTCACACATTGAAAAAAGTAATTTTCTCCTCAGTTGTTTCCCTTAGAACCCCCCATTTTCACTTTCATTGCTATTAGGATGAAAAAGAATCTTGTTTACAAAATGCATCCATTTCCTTATAAATCCTACCAGGAAAGTCCTAGGCTTGAATATGATGCATCATTTTACTCCTTTCTAGGTTCCTCACATCTTGGGAAATTTTCTCCTAGATGATTTTCTTTACAAACCCCCATTTTCACATTTATTGCTATTTGGACAAGAAAGAAGCCTGTTTACAAAATGCATACATTTCACAGTATCACACAATATCACAGTATCACCAAGGTTGGAAGAGACTTCATAGATCATCAAGTCCAACCCTTTACCACAGAGCTCAAGACTAGACCATGGCACCAAGTGCCACGTCGAATCCTGCCTTGAACAGCTCCAGGGATGGCGACTCTGTCCTGCCAGGAAAGTCATAGGCTTGAATATGATGTGTCATTCTACTCCTTTCTAGGATTCTCACACATTGGAAAAAAATTTTTTCCTAGATCATTTCCTTTAGAAACCCATATTTTCAGTTTCACTGCTGTTTGTACAAGAAAGAAGTGTATTTTTAAAATGCATACACTTACTTCCAGGTCTTGCAAGGAGCATCCTAGTCACGAATACGAGGCATCATTCAACACCTTGCTAAGATGTTCACAAAATGGAAAAAGAAATTTTCTGCTAGGTGGTTTCCTTAAAAAAAAAACTTTTTCAATTTTAATGCTGTTTGGACAAGAAAGAAGCCTACTTCCAAATGTGTACAATTACTTTCAAGTCTTGCAAGGAAAGTCTTAGGCTTGAATATGATACATCATTCTACTCCTTGCTAGGATCCTCACATGTTGGGGAAAAAAAATTCTCATAGGTGTTTTTTTTTTTAAAAAAACCTCTATTTTCACATGTATTGCTGTTTGGACAAGAAAGAAGTGTATTTGCAAAATGCATACATTTCCTTATAACTCTTGCAAGGAATGTCCTAGGCATGAATATGATACATGATTCTACTCATTGCTAGTATCCTCACACATTGGAAAAAGAATCTTTCTCCTAGGTGGTTTCCCAGAAAAACCTGCATTTTAACTTTTATTACTATTTGTAAGAGAAAGGCTATTTGCAAAATGTATAAATCTCCTTCCAGCTCCTGCAAGGAGGGGCCTGGGCTTGAAAAGGATGCATCAGTCTACTCCCCTCTAAGAGCCTCAGCCATTGGAAAAAGAAATTTTATCCTAGGTCATTTCCTTTACAAACTTCCATTTTCAGTTTTAGTGCAATTCAGACAAGAAAAAAAAACCTGTTTAGAAAATGCATACATTTCCTTATATCTCCTGCCAAGAAAGTGCTAGACTTGAATATGATGCATCATTCTAGTCCTTTCTAGGAGACTCACACATTGGATAAAGAAATTTTCTCCTGTGTCATTTCCTTTAAACCCCCCAAAATTCAATTCTAATGCAATTCGGTTGAGGAAGAAACCTGTTTAGAAAATGAATCCATTCTCTTAGAACTCTGGCCAGGAACGTGCTAGGCTGGAATATGATGCCTCGTGCTACTCCTTTCTAAGAGCCTCACACATTGGAAAAGGAAATTTTCTTCTAGAGTGTTTCCTTTCAAATCCCCCATTTTCACTTTTGTTTCTATCAGGGAAGCAAACCTTTTTAGAACAAGCAACCATTCCCTTATAACTCTGGGCAGGAACATGCTAGGCAGGAACAGCATGCACCATCTGTTCCTTTCTAGGAGCCTCACACATTAGCAAAAGAAATTTTCTCCTAGATCATTTCCTTTCCAATCCCCCATTTTTAGTCTTCTTCCTATTTGGGCCAGAATGAAAGCTGCTGAGAAAATGCACCCATTGTCCTTAGAACTCTGGCAAAAAATGTGCTAGGCTTGCATAGCCTGCACCATTCTACTCATTTCTAGGAGCCTCGCACATTGGAAAAGTATTTTTTTCTCCTAGGTTGCTTCCTTTCTATCTCGGTTCTAATTTAAGTTCCCAGAGACTCAAATATATTTGATAGAACCAATAACAATTTTACAGAGTGCCTTTCCCTCTTTCCCCTTCTTTCCCAAAAGAAAGGAATTAGATGTAGAGAGAGGAAAAGGTAAACACACACTCAAATAAATAGTTTCACTCTGATTTGAAAGTTAAAAATATAAGTTTAATGATAAATTAAAAGGTATCTGAAGTAGAGAAGTTACAAAGGTATAGGGAAGGGAAAACAAATACAAAATGTGTAAATGCAACCCAATTTTGATAGTAATGGCTTTGTCCACCTCGTGGGTGATGGCTGCATGGTAAAACAAAGAGGAACAAGATGATGATGTTGGTAACCAGGGAGACAGGGAACAGAGAGAGAGAGAGAGAATGGGAAGTCCCCCTACTTTTATAGACCTTTAGACAGAAAAGGGGAGTGGGCTAACCATGAATCACCTGGTGGTGTTCAGACTCACCCCTGGGGATGGGTCAAGACCACCTAGGGTCAGGTTCAAGGTTACTCCTCCTGGAAGGCTAACCCTGTACACTTTCAAAGCCCCCATTTTCACTCTTCTTGCTATTTGGGCCAGAACCAAACCTGTTTAGAAAATGCACCCTTTCCCCTTAGAACTCCTGACAGGAACAAGTATGCTCGACTAGCCTGCACCATTCTACTGCTTTCTAGGAGCCTCACACATTAGAAAAAGTAATTTTCTCCTATATAATTTCCTTTCAAACTCCCCATTTTCACTCTTCTTGCTATTTGGACCAAAACCAAACCTGTTTAGAAAATGCACCCATTCCCCTTGTAACTCCTGCCAGGAATGTGCCAGTCATGAATAGCTTTCACCATTATACTTCTGTCTAGGAGCCTCAGACATTGGAAAAAGCTATTCAGATGAGAACCCAACCTGTTTACAAAATGCATCCACTCCCCTTAGAACTCTGGCCAGAAACATGCTAGGCTTGAATACCCTGCATCATTCTGCTCCTTTCTAGGAGTCTCAGATGTTGGAAAAAGAAATTTTCTCCCAGGCCATTTCCTTTCAACCCCCTCATTTTCACTCTTCATGCTATTCAGGCCAGAACAAAAGCTGCTGAGAAAATGCAGACCTTGCCCTTAGATCTCTGGCCATGAATGAGCTAGGCTTAAATAACCTGAACCATGCTACTCCTTTCTAGGAGCCTCAGACACTGGAAAAAGCAATTTTCTCCCTGGTCATTTGCTTTCAAACTTCCCATTTTTACTCTTCTTGCTATTCAGACAAGATCCAATCCTATTTAGAAAATGCATTCATTCCCTTGGAACTTCATCCAGGAACAAGCTATGCTTCATAGCCTGCACCATTTTACTCCTTTCTAGTATCGTCACAAGTTAGAAAATGGTGTTTTCTCCTAAGTAATTTCCTTTCAAACACCCTATTTTCACTCTTCCTATTCGGGCCAGAACAAAAGCTGCTGAGAGAATGCAGCCCTTGCCCATAGAACTCCGTTGAGGAATGACTAGGCTTGAATAGCTTTCACCATTATACTCCTTTCTAGGAGCCTCACATGTTGGAAAAAGCAGTTTCTTCCTAGATTGTTTCCTTTCAAATCCTCCAATTTGATTTTATTGATATTCGGGCGAGAACCCAACCTGTTTACAAAATGCACCCACTCCCCTTAGAACTCCGTCCAGAAACATGCTACACTTAAATACCCTGCATCATCCAACTCCTTTTTAGGAGCCTCAGGCATTGAAAAAAAGCAATTTTCTCCTAGGTTGTTTCAAACCCCCCATTTTTACTCTTCTTCCTATTCAGGCCAGAAAGAAAGCTGCTGGAAAAATGCAACCATTACCCTTAGAACTCCAGGCAGGAACAAGCTAGGCTTGAATAGCCTGCACCATTCTCCCTTTTAGGAGCCTCACACATTGGACAAAGAAATTTTCTCCTATGTCATCTCCTTTCAAAACCTCATTTTCACTCTTCTTGCTATTGGGGCCACAACAAAATGTGATGAGAAAATGAAACCATTACACATATAACTTCTGCCAGGAACATGCTAGGCTTGAATAGCCTGAACCATTCTACTCCTTTCTAGGATCCTCCCACATTGGAAAGAGAAGTTTTGTGATAGGTTGTTTAATTAAAAGCCTCCTATTTTCTCTTGCTATTTGGGTGAGAACAAAACCTGTTTAGAAAATGCATCCATTCCCCTTATAACTCTGGGCAAGAATGTGATAGGCATGAATAGGATGCATCATTCTACTTGTTTCTAGGGGCCTCACACATTAGAAAAAGAAATTTGGTGCTAGGTCATTTCCTTAAAAAACTCCATTTTCACTTTTCTTGCTATTTGGACAAGAAGAAAACCTGTTTAGAAAGTACTTCCGTTCCCCAGCTAACTCTGGGAAGGAATGTGATAGGCATGAATAGGATATATCATTCTACTCCTGTCTGGATCATTACACATTCAAAAGATAAATTTGCTCCTAGGTTGTTTCCTTAAAAGCCTCACGTTTTCAATTCCTTTCCTATTTGGACAAGAACAGAACCTGTTCAGAAGACGCATCAATTCCCCTTGTAATTCTGGGCGAGAATGTGGTAGACATGAATAGGATGCATCATTCTGCTCCTTCATAGGATCCTCACACATTGGAAAGAGAAATTTTGTAATGAGACATTTCCATTAAAAAAATATTAATTCTCTTGCTGTTTTGATGACAACAAAACTTGTTCAGAAAGTACTTCCATTCTACTTATTACTCTGGGCAGGAATATGGTAGGTATGAATAGGATGCATCATTCTACTACTTTCTAGAATCCTCACACATTGGAAAGAGAAATTTGATGTTAGATCATTTCCTTAAAAAAAAAAAAAAAACAAAGATTTTCACTTTTCTTACTACTCGGACAAGAAAAAAAAACAGTTCAGAAAATGCATTCATTCCCCTTATATCTCTGAGCAGGAAAGGGATAGGCTTCAATAGGAAACATCGTACTGCTCCTTTCATGAAGCCTCAGACATTGGAGAAAGAAATTTGCTCCCAGGTAGTTTCCTTAATCATGCCCCATTTTCACTTTTCTTACTACTTGGACGAGAACCAAACCTGTTCCAAAAATGCATTCATTCCCCTTTTATCTCTGAGAAAGAAAGTAATAGACTTGAATAGGATGCATCATACTGCTCGTTTCGTGAAGCCTCACACACTAGAGAAATAAATTTGCTCCTAAGTAATTTCCTTTAAATAAAACACTTCACTTTTCTTGGTATTTTGACAAGAACAAACCCTATTCAGAAAATGCATTAATTCCCCTTATATGTCCGAGCAGAAAAGTGATAGGCCTGAATAGGATGCATCATACATCACCTTTTGCGAAGCCTCCCATATGGGAGAAAGAAATATGTTGCTAGGTCATTTCCTAACAAAAAACATTTTCAAATCACTTAGTATTTGGACAATAACAATACCTGCTGAGAAAATGCATTTATTCCCCTTATATCCCTTAGCACAAAAGTAATAGGCTTGAATAGGAAGCGTCATTCTTCTTCTTTGGTAAAGCCTCACACTTTGGAGAAAGAAATGTGCTCCTAAGTAGTTTCCTTTAAAAAACTCCATTTTCAGTTTTCTTGCTATTTGCATGAGAACAAAATGTGTTCATAAAATGCATTCATTCCCCTTAAATCTCTGAGCAGCAAAGTGATAAGCTTGAACAGGATGCATCATTCGTCTTCCTTTGTGAACCTAACCCTGGAAAAAGAAATTTGCTCTTAGGTAGTTTCCTTAAGAACGCCTCTTTTTTCAATTTTCTTGCTATATGGACGAGAACAAAACCTGTTCAGAAAATGCAATAATTCCACTTATATCTCTGAGCAGGAAAGTGATACTTTTGGATAGGATTCATCATTCTCCTCCTTTCATGAGGTGACACACAGTGGAATAAGAAATTTGCTCCAAGATCGTTTCCATAAAATCCACCCAAAATCATATTTCTTGCTATTTGGATGAGAACAAAGGCTGTTCAGAAAATGCTTTCATTCCCCTAATATCTCTGCGCTGGAAAGCAATATACTTGAATACAAGGCATCATTATGATGGCTTCGTGAAGCCTCGGACAATGGAGAAAAAAATTTGCTCCTAGATCATTACATTATGAAGCACGTATTTTCACCTTTCATACTAGTTGCATGAGAACAAAACCGGTACTTGAAGTATATTCATTCCCCTAATATCTCTGAGCAGGAATGTGATAGGCTTGAATAGGATGCATCATTCTGCGTGTTTCATGAAGCCTTCCACAATAGAGAAAGTAATTTGCTCTTAGATCGTTTCCTTAAGAAGCACATATTTTCATCTTCCATGCTATCCGGATGAGAACAAAACTGGTACTTGAAGTGCATTAATTCCCCTTATATCTCTTAGCAGGAAAGTGGTAGGCTTAAAAATGATGCACCATTCTGCTCCATTTGTGAAGCCTCACACACTTAAGAAAGAGATTTGCTCTTAGGTCATTTCCTAAAAACACCTCTTTTATCAATTTTCTTAGTATTTCGACGAGTACAAAACCTGTTCAGAAAATGCTCTCATTCACCAAATATCACAGAGCAGGAGAGTGATAATCTTGAATAGGATGCATCATTCTGCTCCATTCATGAAGCCTCACACACGGGAGTAAGACATTTGCTCATAGGTAGTTTCCTCAAAGTCGCCCTTATTTTCACTTTTCTTGCTATTTGGACGAGAAGAAGACCTGTTGAGAAAATGCTTTCATTCCACTAATATCTCTGAGCAGTAAAGCCGTAATCATGAAAGGATGCATCTTTCTGCTCGTTTGGTGGACCTCACACAATAGAGAAAAAAAATTGCTCCTAGATCATTTCCTTAGGAAGCACCCATTTTTGCCCTGCACACTTTTTGGATGAGAATAAAAGCAGTTCACGAAATGCATTCACTCCCTTACACCTCTCAGCAGGATGTTGATAGGCTTGAATGGGACGCATTCTTCTGCTCCTTCAGGAAGCCTCACAAATTGCAGAATGAAAATTGCTGTTATGTCATTTCCGTAAACAAATGAGTGCCTTTTCTAAACAGAATTTGTATTTGTCTAAAAAGCAACAAGGTTCTAAATGTGTTTCTGCTTCAAAGGAAAGGAGATAGGAGAAAGTTTCTTTTGCCAGTGTGTGAGGCTGCTGTAAAGTGGCAGAATGGTGTATTCTATTCCATCCTAGGCCATTCTTGGCTTTACTTATAATGCGAATGGATGCATTTTCTAAGCACATTTTAATTGTTCAAAAAGCAGCAGTGTTTAAAATGTTCATAGTTTTCAAAGGAAAGGAGCTAGGAGAAAGTTTCTTTTGCCAATGTGTGAGGCTGCTGGAAAGCTGAAGAATAGTGCATGTTATTCCAGCCTACACCACTCCTGGCTTTACTTACAAGGGCAATGATTGCGTTTTCTAAGAACTTTTTAATTGCCAGAAATAGAGCAATGCTTAAAATGTTCATGGTTTTCAACGGAAGAGAGCTAGAAGAAAGATGCTTTTACCAATGTGTGAGGCTGCTGGAATGCTGAAAAATGGTGTATGCTAATCCAGCCTAGGCTATTCCCGCTTGGGTTTGGAAGCAAAACGAGTGCCTTTTCTGAACAGCATTTGTATTTGGCCGAACAGCAGCAAGGATCAAAAAGAGTTTCTGCTTCAAAGGAAAGGAGCTAGGAGAAAGTTTATTTTGCCAATGTGTGAGGCTGCTGGAAAGCTGCAGGATGTTGCATGTGGTTCCAGGCTAGGCCATTCCTGGCTGGGTCTGTAAGCTGAATGAGTGCCTTTTCTAAACTCCCAGGTGACATTAGGTTTGTGCTCATGTACTGTAGATTCTCTCGTAGATTCTTTCAGTGTTGGACACTGATGGTACCTAGAACAGAAAACTCCTAACAGCTTGTATTATACACTCTGAATTTAGACTCTCTCAGCTAAGGTTAGATTTCTCTGTGGAATACACTGGATTTCACCACTCTCCTGCATTACCCAGTAGGTATGACAGGACCTTCAGCAGACACCACCCCTTAGACAGGTTTCCCTTTGCCCAAATGAGAAAATACCCAAGTTTTCCCTAACAGATTCTTTTCATGTGCAACAGGAACTTTATCACCGTCTACTGTTTGGACCAAATCTGATTGTGCAGGTCCTGCTCTATTTACTGAACCTCTCCTATTTACCAACCAGATAGCTTGTGCTAAATGTTTGTCCCAGTTTTTCAGAGTTTCACCCCTCATTACTTTTACGGTGGTTTTCAGCAAACTGTTGTAGCACTCAATCTTTCCTGAAGCTGGTGCATAGTAGGGTGTATGATAGATGCACTTTGTCCTAGTTTTTCACAAGATTGTTCTTGAAATGAGTGCCATTGTGTGACTCGATTCTCTCTGGAGTTCCATGTCTCCACATGATTTGTCTCTCCAAACCAACAATGGTGTTGTGTGCAGTAGCATGTGGAACTGGATAGGTTTCCAGCCATCCAGTGCTGGCCTCTACCATCATCAGCACATACTGTTTGCCAGAATGAGATCGAGGTAAAGTGATGTAGTCAATCTGCCAGGCTTCACCATACTTGCACTTTGACCATCTCTCACCATACCATAAAGGCTTGATTTGCTTAGCCTGCTTAATAGCTGCACAAATTTCACAGTCATGGATGACTTGGGTGACAGCATCCATGGATAAGTCAATTGACTTATCATGTGCCCATCGGTATGTTGCATCTCTGCCTTGATGTCCAGACGAATCATGGGCCCACCTAGCTAGGAACAGTTCACCTCGGTGTTTCCAGTCAAGGTCAAGATCAGAGTTGGTATCAACTTGAGAAATCTTAGCAGCTTGGTCTGCCTGCTGGTTGTGTTGGTGTTCCTCAGTAGCTCTGCTCTTAGGCATGTGTGCGTCTACTTGCTGCACCTTCACTGGAATTCTCTCCAGTTGTGCATCAATGTCCTGCCATAGATCAGCACACCAAATAGGCTTTCCTTTCCTCTGCCAACCATTCTTCTTCCAGTCCTTTAGCCAACCCCATAGAGCATTGGCTACCATCCATGAGTCAGTGTAGAGGTAAAGGATAGGCCAATTTTCATGTTCAGCCACATCAAGAGCAAGTTGGCCAGCTTTTAACCTCAGTAAACTGACTGGATTCTCCTTCTCCATCTCTCGCTTCGGTAACTCTCCTGGTAGGACTCCGTACTACTGACTTCCATCTTTGCTTGTTCCCAACAAGACCACAGGAGCCATCTGTGAACAAAGCATGGTTCTTTTCTGATCAGAGAGATCACCATAGGGAGGAGCTACCTCAGCACGAGTTATTTTCTCTTCTGGAGGTTTGGTACAGTCTGTGCCTTCCAGCCAGTTCGTGATCACCTCCACCAGACCAGGTCGGTCAAGATTACCCATTCATGCTCGTTGATTTATCAAAGCCATCCATTTAGACCAGGTTGCATCTGTGGCATGATGTGGTGATGAACCTTTGCCTTTGAACACCCAGTTTAGAACTGGCAATCTAGGAGGTAAAAGCAATTGTGACTAAGTTCCAATCACTTCAGAAGCTGCTTTCACTCCTTCCTAGGCTGCTAGTATCTCTTTCTCTGTTGGAGTGTAATTTGTCTCTGAACCTCTGTAGCTATGACCCCAGAAACCAAGTGGATGACCACATGTCTCCTTTGGAGCTCTCTGCTTAAGGCTCCAAGTTGAACCATTGTCACTGGCAGCCGTGTACAAAATGTTCTTAATGTCCGGACCAGATCACACAGGTCCCAAGCCCACTGCATGGACTACTGCTCACTTGATCTGACCAAAGGCTGCTTGTTGTTCAGGTCCCCACTCGAAATTGTTTCTCTTTCGAGTCACATCATGCAGAGGTTTGACAATCTGACTGAAACCAGGAATGTGTAGTCTCCAAAATCCCACTGCTCCTGAGAAAGATAGAGTGTCCTTCTTAATAGGGGGAACTGCCATGGTAGAGACTTTGTTGATCACATCCTGTGGAATGTAATGGCGACCATCCTGCCACTGCACTCCCAGAAACTGAATTTCTCTGGCAGGTCCTTTGACCTTGTCTCTCTTAATGGCAAAACCTGCTTGCAACAGAATGTCAATGATTTTGTTACCTTTCTCAAAGACTTCCTCAGCAGTTTGGCCCCACACAATGATGTTGTTGATGTACTGTATGTGCTCTGGAGCTTTACCTTCCTCCAGTGCATTGTGGATGACTGAGTGACAGATGGTTGAGCTGTGTTTCCACCCCTGAGGCAAACGGTTGAACTGGTACTGAATTCCTCTCCAGGTGAATGCCAACTGCAGCCTACACTCCTTTGCTATGGGAAGAGAGAAGAAAGCATTAGCAATGTCAGTGGTAGCATACCATTTAGCCTTCTTCGATTCCAGCTCGTACTGGAGTTCCAGCATGTCTGGCACAGCTGCGCTCATGGGTGGCGTCACCTCGTTGAGGGCACAAAAATCAACTTTCAGTCTTCAGTCTCCATTAGGTTTATGCACAGGCCAGATAGGACTGTTGAAAGGCGAATGAGCTTTCTCAATGACAGCCTGACTCTCCAGTTGACGAATCAGCTGATGAATGGGCAACACAGAGTCACGGTTAGTTCTGTACTGCCTGTGGTGCACAGTTTGAGTAGTAATTGGCACTTCGAGATCCTCTATGTCATGATGTCCCACAACTGCAGATTCATCTGAAAGTTCAGGTCTAATGGTCAATTTCAATTTACCATCCTCAGTCTCTACAGATGCTATACCAATAGCCCATTTGCGACCCTTAGGATCTTTGAAACAACCTTGTCTCAAAAAGTCAATTCCCAGAATGCAAGGCACATCAGGACCAGTTACAATAGTATGTTTCTTCCACTCTTTACCCGTTAAACTGATCTCAGCCTGCAACTTAGTTAACTCTTGAGATCCACCAGTGATTCCAAAAATAGATATGGACTCTGTCCCTTTGCAGTTTGATGGCAATAAAGTTCAGTGAACACCTGCGTCAACTAAAGCCCTGTATTTCCAAACTTTTGAACTGCCGGGACACCTAATGAATGCATTCCAATAGATTCCGTTTTCTCCACTATCCGTTTCCTCCCACTAGTTGGAGGCAGGGCACCCCTAATGCTGAACATGGCTTGTGGGGTGTACACAGTGATTGGTGATGTTGTGAGAGAAATTGCAATTGTTGGAATAATTGCAATTGCTCTGGGGATCTGAAGAAGTGAGAGCTACCTTTCTGGCATTGCTGCCTTTGTTTCCGCCACTCTGCAGTTCCCTGACTCTCTTTGAAAGAGCTAAAATTGGTTGACTGTCCTATTTGTTCATGTTTTCACCGTATTTGTCACGCAGAATTATCCACAGTGACACACATGATTGCTGATGTCTAGGTGGAATTTGTCTCCTTCTGGGCTGGAATTGCCTTGCTGGAGGTGGGCATCCGTTCCAGATGGCAGAAACATGCACCCATTCAGATGATGCAGTGATGGTATCCTTTGACTGAATGGAAATGGAGGTTTTGATTTCCTTCTTCAGTTCTTTCATGCTATCTTTGATGTCATTACTTATCTCTTTCATCTCATCAGTTTGTATGGCAGAGACTATGGCAGAATGTGACAAGCTGTCCTCTACCTGCCTGAGCTGGTCAGTGAATTCACCAACAGTGAAAGACCTTCCATTATTACTCCTTGATAGAAACTTGCTGGCCAAGATGTTATCATACGATGAAGGAGCAAGCTTAATCAGCTTCTTCATGAGACCTGTTCCAAGATGAATGTCATCAAGCTTATGTGTGCCATGGTCTCCATAGAGAACTTCTTTCACAGTAGAGTCCTTCAGAAGCTTAATTCCCTGCTCAATGGTGTTCGGCTTCTTGACAGCCCATGGCAGATCATCTCGGGAAGGATATCTCATAGCCACAGCCAACAGGAGACGTGTTCACAAGTTAACCTTACCAAGAGCACTTGCTAGGTATTTGTCCATTCCACTCTCCTTGGTGAGTGGTCCTAGCTGCTTGGCAGACTTATCTCCTACCTGCGGGGCATTAGCACCAATGCTACAGCATCTCACTAGCCAGCTTAGGATTGGTTCACTTGATCCCCTTGAGTATTCTTTTCTAACTTCCCTGACCTGTCTGAGAGGATCATTTGAGTCCTGGATGTCATCCTTCTCCTCTTCCTCTTGTTGATCTGGATGTCCCTGGCCTAGAAACAGAACCTTCCTAATGGCACTCTTAAACTCATTGGAACCATCCTTTCTTGGCAGCCAACCTCACAGCGCTCTTCTCATCTGAGTGCTGTGATCTGAGCATGTTTGCCAGGTCCCGAAGACTAAATGCCTCCTCTTCCTCCTCTTGCTCACCAGAGGTCCCCTCTCTTGCATCCTCCTTTGAATCACACTTTGTCAAATGCTGTGTCTTGGCTTTCGCCTTAGCAGGTGCCAAAAACGCTTACTGCACAGCAACAGACTTTGACGTGTCTACTGGGGGGTTTGAATCATTGGAGGTCTGGCCTGAGATCTGTGAGTTCAGATCTGCCTTAGAGCTAACACAGTTCTGGTCTGCTGGTGGCTGTGGAGGATTCAAATTTGAACTGACTGAGCTAGTGTTACTAGTATTATCAGTGTTATTAGGAACATTCTGACTTTGAGTGTTTGCCTGTGCTTCTGGGATGGCTGCCAATCCTGCTTTGTTGTCATTCCTGCTAGGAGTGTTGGCAGTGTTCCCAGAATCTGAAGAGGGAGGTGTAGGGACTGTCCCTTGCTGGGAAAGAGATTGTGTTCCTGAATTATCTTTGTTTTGATTTGGATCACTTTGTTTTTGCAACACTGTCCTGTTTGGTTTAGAGACAGAGACCTTCCTAGTTCTCACAGGCATGGCACTTGAATTTTTTACACATAATGCCAGAATTAATGTGAAAATCAAAATTATAAGACTTAAATTGATACCTAAGAGTAACATCATGGTCTTCCATGAACAAAATCCTAAACAAGGGTCTGGCATCACGGTTCTGGGGTAAATTACCCACATCAATGCAGTGATAAAACAGTATTTTGATTGGATGTAATATTATTGGTAAATACCCCTGTAATGTTACTGGTAAGATTTTCAGTGACATTAAAATCAGCATACCCAAGAATGAGATCACCCCAGGACCAGAAAATCGTTGTGAGTTTAGCTATAGCCTTCATATAAACTACATTAAGAAAGTAATAAACAATTTGGGCTTTGATCCACTTGAATGCAAGAAAACAGAAAACAGGCCACATAATAGCCCCCACCAAGTAAAATCTACTTCATTAGCTTCATTCTGATTCCCAGAGTTAATTAACACTCAAATGAGTTTGCCCCACCTTGGGGAAAGCCAAATAAAAAGATGTGATAGTTTGGGTGCACCTCGCCCCCGCCACACTTTAGAAGTCACCCAGCTAGACTCGGCTGGCTCTGGGAATATAAATGAAACTATTTATTTACAGCTAGCACAATATACAAGCAGCTGTTTACAGTATATACAGTTATACACAGAAATATACAAAGTAAAAGTAATACAGAAACACAGTTCCCCTCCCAGAAACCTGAGTCCCCAGGAGGGGCTCTCAACCACCCCTGCACCTTCCCGCTGCAGCTCTCAACCTTACCCCATTCCGAAGGAAGAATAGAAGTTCAGCCAAGAGCTAAGAAGAAGCAAAGGTGAGTGGCAAGTGAGGTTAGGGAGATGCAGCTCAGTCAAATCCCAGGTGTAGAGTGCGAAAAAAATGGTGAGAGTGTTATCTAATGTTCACTTTCTTCTTCTTCAGCAAGACTGAGGGGAGGAGACATCACCATTGTTTTCCCTTCACAGACTATGATCCAGTTTTTCTCACTAAAACATTCTAGCGAGCTTCAAACTAGCACAGAAACCTGCAGAATGGTGCATGTGATTCCAGGTCAGGCCATTCCAGGCTGGGTGTGTGAACAGAGTGAATGCATTTTATAAATGTTGGTTTGCATAGCAGCAAAGATCAAAATGTGTTTCTGCACCAAAGGAAAGGAGCTAGGAGAAAGTTTCTTTTGCCAGTGTCTGAGGGAGCTGGAAAGCTGCAGAATGGTATATGGGATTCCAGGCTAGGTCATTCCTGACTGAGCATACAAGCAGAAGGAGTGCTTTTTGTAAACCGAATTTCTATGGTTCTTCAATAGGGATAGGATGTAAACGTTTTTCTGCTTCAAAGGAAAGCAGCTAGGAGAAAGTTTCTTTTGCCAGTGTGTGAGGCAGTTGGACAGCTGCAGAATGGTGCAGGGGATTCCTGGCTAGGCCATTCCTGGCTGGGTCTGGAAGCAGAAGGAATGCTTTTTCTAAACCGCATTACTTTGGTACTTCAATGGGTCTACGATGTAAACGTGTTTCTTCATCAAAGGGAAGGAGCTAGGAGAAATTTTCTTTTGCCAGTGTGTGACGCCGCTGGAAAGCTGCAGAATGGAGCATGGGATTGCAACCTAGGCCATTCCTGGCTGGGTCTCCAAGCAGAATGTTTGCTTTTTCTAAACCTCATTTGTATGGTTCTTCAGTGGGGCTAGGATCTAAATGTCTTTCTGCTTCAAAGGAAAGGAGCTAGGAAAAAGTTTATTTTGCCAGTGTGTGAGGCAGATTGAAAGCTGCAGAATGGTGCATGAGATTGCAAACTAGGCCATTCCTGGCTGGTGCTGTAATCAGAATGAATGCCTTTTCTAAACCGCATTTGAATGAGTCTGCAAAGCAGCAAGGATCAAAAGTGTTTCTGCTTCAAAGGAAAGGAGCTAGGAGAAAGTTTCCTTTTCCAGTGTGGAAGGCAGATGGAAAGCTCCAGAATGGAGCTTGGGATTCCAGGCTAGGCCATTCCTGGCTGGTTCTAGAATCAGAATGAATGCTTTTTCTACACCACATTTCTATGTTGCTTCAATGGCGCTGGGATCAAAACGTGTTTCTGCTTCAAAGGAAAGGAGCTAGGATAAAGTTTCTTTTGGCAGTGTGTGAGGGAGCTGGAAAGCTGCAGAATGGTGCATGGTATTCCAGGCTGGGTCATGCCTGGGTGGGACTAGAAGGAGAAAGATTGCCTTTTCTAAACTGCATTTCTATGGTTCTTCAATGGGGCTATGATGTAAACGTGTTTCTGCTTCAAAGGTAAGAAGCTAGGAGAAAATTTCTTTTGCAAATGTGTGACGGAGTTGGAACTTGTAGAATGGTGCATGGGATTCCAGGCTAGGCCATTCCTGTCTGGGTCTGGAAGCATATTGAGTCCATTTTGTAAGCCTCATTTGTATGGTTCTTCAATGGGGCTGGGATCAAAACGAGTTTCTGCTTAAAAGGAAAGGAGCTATGGGAAAGTTTCTTTTGCTAGTTCGTGAGGCAGCTGGATAGCTGCAGCATGGAGCAGGGGATTGCAGGCTAGGTCATTCCTGACTACTTGTATAATCAGAATGAGTGCTTTTTCTAAACCACATTTCTATGGTTCTTCAAAGGTGCTAGCATGCAAACGTGTTTCTGGTTCAAAGGAATGGAGCTAGGAGAAAGTTTCTTTTGCCAGTGTGTGACGCTGGAAAGCTGCAAAATGGTGCAGGGGATTCCAGGCTAGGTCTTTCCTGACTGGGTCTATAAGCAGAATGCGTGCTGTTTGTAAAACGAATTTCTATTTTTCTTCAATGGGGCTAGGATCCAAATCTGTTTCTGCTTCAAAGCGAAGGAGCTAGGAGAAAGTCACTTTTGCCAGTGTGTGACGCAGCTGGAAAGCTGCAGAATGGTGCATGGTACTCCAGGCTAGGCAATTCATGGCTGAGTCTATTAGCAGAATGAGTCCTTTTTCTAAACCGAATTTGTATGGTTCTTCAATGGGGCTAGGATCAAAACGTGTATCTGCTTCAAAGGAAAATAGCTAGGAGAAAGTTTCTTTAGGCAGTGTGTGACGCAGCTGGAAAACTGCAGAATGGTGCATGGTATTCCAGGCTAGGCCATTCCTGGCTGGGTCTATAAGCAGAATGAGTGCTTTTTCTAAACCACATTCGTATGGTTCTTCAATGGGGCTAGGATCCAAACGTGTTTCTGCTTCAAAGGAATGGAGCTAGGAGAAAGTTTCTTTTACCGGTTAGTGAGGGAGCTGGAAAGCTGCAGAATGGTGTAGGGGATTCCAGGCTAGGTCAATCCTGGCTGGGTCTATAAGCAGAATGAGTGCTTTTTCAAAACTGCATTTCTATGGTTGTCCAAGGGGCTAGGATCCAAACGTGTTTCTGCTTCAAAGCAGAGGAGCTAGGAGAAAGTTTCTTTTTCCAGTGTGTGACGCAGCTGGACAGCTGCAGAACCGTGCAGGGGATTCCAGGCTAGGTCATTCCTGGCTGGGTCCAAAAGCAGAATGTGTGCTTTTTCAAAACCGCATTTGTATGGTTCTTCAATGGGGCTAGGATCCAAACGTGTTTCTGGTTCAAAGGAATGGAGCTAGGAGAAAATTTTTTTTGCAGTGTGTGGCACAGCTGGAAAGCTGCAGAATGGTGCTGGGTATTTCAGGCTAGGTCATTCCTGACTGGGTCTATAAGCAGAATGAGTGCTTTTTCTAAATCGCATTTGTATGGTTCTTCAATGGGGCTAGGATGCAAACGTGTTTCTGCTTCAAAGGAAAAGACATAGGAGAAAGCTTCTTTTGCCAGTGTGTGACACAGCTGGAATGCTACAGAATAGTGCAGCGGATTCCAGGCTAGGTCATTCCTGACTAGTTGTATAATCAGAATGAGTGCTTTTTCTAAATCGCATTTGTATGGTTCTTCAATGGGGCTCGGATGTAAACGTGTTTCTGCTTCAAAGGAATGGAGCTAGGAGAAAGTTTCTTTTGCCAGTGTGTGACGCAGCTGGAAAGCTGCAGAATGGTGCAGGGGATTCCAGGCTAGAACTTTCCTGACTGGGTCTATAAGAAGAATGAGTGCTTTTTGTAAACCGAAATTCTATTTTTCTTCAATGGGGCTAGGATCCAAACCTGTTCCTGCTTCAATGCAAAGGAGCTAGGAGAAAGTTTCTTTTGCCAGTGTGTGACGCTGGAAAGCTGCAAAATGGTGCAGGGGATTCCAGGCTAGGTCTTTCCTGACTGGGTCTATAAGCAGAATGCGTGCTGTTTGTAAAACGAATTTCTATTTTTCTTCAATGGGGCTAGGATCCAAACCTGTTTCTGCTTCAAAGCGAAGGAGCTAGGAGAAAGTCACTTTTGCCAGTGTGTGACGCAGCTGGAAAGCTGCAGAATGGTGCATGGTACTCCAGGCTAGGCAATTCATGGCTGAGTCTATTAGCAGAATGAGTCCTTT
Source organism: Pogoniulus pusillus (assembly GCF_015220805.1). NCBI lineage: Eukaryota > Metazoa > Chordata > Aves > Piciformes > Lybiidae > Pogoniulus > Pogoniulus pusillus. Next base: position 91,393,960 of record NC_087309.1, read on the forward strand.
TTCTAAACCGAATTTGTATGGTTCTTCAATGGGGCTAGGATCAAAACGTGTATCTGCTTCAAAGGAAAAGAGCTAGGAGAAAGTTTCTTTTGGCAGTGTGTGACGCAGCTGGAAAGCTGCAGAATGGTGCAGGGGATTCCTGGCTAGGTCATTCCTGACTGGGTCTAGAAGTACAATGAGTGCTTTTTCGAAACTGCATTTTCAGTATTTCACAGGACCATATTTCACATTTGTATGGTTCTTCAAAGGGGCTAGGATCCAAACGTGTTACTGCTTCAAAGCAAAGGAGCTAGGAGAAAATTTTCTTTGCCAGTGTGTGACGCAGCTGGAAAACTGCAGAATGGTGCATGGTATTCCAGGCTAGGCCATTCCTGGCTGGGTCTATAAGCAGAATGAGTGCTTTTTCTAAACCACATTTGTATGGTTCTTCAATGGGGCTAGGATCCAAACGTGTTTCTGCTTCAAAGGAATGGAGCAAGGAGAAAGTTTCTTTTACCGGTTAGTGAGGGAGCTGGAAAGCTGCAGAATGGTGTAGGGGATTCCAGGCTAGGTCATTCCTGGCTGGGTCTATAAGCAGAATGAGTGCTTTTTCAAAACTGCATTTCTATGGTTGTCCAAGGGGCTAGGATCCAAACGTGTTTCTGCTTCAAAGCAGAGGAGCTAGGAGAAAGTTTCTTTTGCCAGTGTGTGACGCAGCTGGAAAGATGCAGAATCGTGCAGGGGATTCCAGGCTAGGTCATTCCTGGCTGGGTCCAAAAGCAGAATGTGTGCTTTTTCAAAACCGCATTTGTATGGTTCTTCAATGGGGCTAGGATCCAAACGTGTTTCTGGTTCAAAGGAATGGAGCTAGGAGAAAATTTTTTTTGCAGTGTGTGGCACAGCTGGAAAGCTGCAGAATGGTGCTGGGTATTTCAGGCTAGGTCATTCCTGACTGGGTCTATAAGCAGAATGAGTGCTTTTTCTAAATCGCATTTGTATGGTTCTTCAATGGGGCTAGGATGCAAACGTGTTTCTGCTTCAAAGGAAAAGACATAGGAGAAAGCTTCTTTTGCCAGTGTGTGACACAGCTGGAATGCTACAGAATAGTGCAGCGGATTCCAGGCTAGGTCATTCCTGACTAGTTGTATAATCAGAATGAGTGCTTTTTCTAAATCACATTTGTATGGTTCTTCAATGGGGCTCGGATGTAAACGTGTTTCTGCTTCAAAGGAATGGAGCTAGGAGAAAGTTTCTTTTGCCAGTGTGTGACGCAGCTGGAAAGCTGCAGAATGGTGCAGGGGATTCCAGGCTAGAACTTTCCTGACTGGGTCTATAAGAAGAATGAGTGCTTTTTGTAAACCGAAATTCTATTTTTCCTCAATGGGGCTAGGATCCAAACCTGTTCCTGCTTCAATGCAAAGGAGCTAGGAGAAAGTTTCTTTTGCCAGTGTGTGACGCTGGAAAGCTGCAAAATGGTGCAGGGGATTCCAGGCTAGGTCTTTCCTGACTGGGTCTATAAGCAGAATGCGTGCTGTTTGTAAAACGAATTTCTATTTTTCTTCAATGGGGCTAGGATCCAAACCTGTTTCTGCTTCAAAGCGAAGGAGCTAGGAGAAAGTCACTTTTGCCAGTGTGTGACGCAGCTGGAAAGCTGCAGAATGGTGCATGGTACTCCAGGCTAGGCAATTCATGGCTGAGTCTATTAGCAGAATGAGTCCTTTTTCTAAACCGAATTTGTATGGTTCTTCAATGGGGCTAGGATCAAAACGTGTATCTGCTTCAAAGGAAAAGAGCTAGGAGAAAGTTTCTTTTGGCAGTGTGTGACGCAGCTGGAAAGCTGCAGAATGGTGCAGGGGATTCCTGGCTAGGTCATTCCTGACTGGGTCTAGAAGTACAATGAGTGCTTTTTCGAAACTGCATTTTCAGTATTTCACAGGACCATATTTCACATTTGTATGGTTCTTCAAAGGGGCTAGGATCCAAACGTGTTACTGCTTCAAAGCAAAGGAGCTAGGAGAAAATTTTCTTTGCCAGTGTGTGATGCAGCTGGAAAACTGCAGAATGGTGCATGGTATTCCAGGCTAGGCCATTCCTGGCTGGGTCTATAAGCAGAATGAGTGCTTTTTCTAAACCACATTTGTATGGTTCTTCAATGGGCTAGGATCCAAACGTGTTTCTGCTTCAAAGGAATGGAGCAAGGAGAAAGTTTCTTTTACCGGTTAGTGAGGGAGCTGGAAAGCTGCAGAATGGTGTAGGGGATTCCAGGCTAGGTCATTCCTGGCTGGGTCTATAAGCAGAATGAGTGCTTTTTCAAAACTGCATTTCTATGGTTGTCCAAGGGGCTAGGATCCAAACGTGTTTCTGCTTCAAAGCAGAGGAGCTAGGAGAAAGTTTCTTTTGCCAGTGTGTGACGCAGCTGGAAAGCTGCAGAATTGTGCAGGGGATTCCAGGCTAGGTCATTCCTGGCTGGGTCCAAAAGCAGAATGTGTGCTTTTTCAAAACCGCATTTGTATGGTTCTTCAATGGGGCTAGGATCCAAACGTGTTTCTGGTTCAAAGGAATGGAGCTAGGAGAAAATTTTTTTTGCAGTGTGTGGCACAGCTGGAAAGCTGCAGAATGGTGCTGGGTATTTCAGGCTAGGTCATTCCTGACTGGGTCTATAAGCAGAATGAGTGCTTTTTCTAAATCGCATTTGTATGGTTCTTCAATGGGGCTAGGATGCAAACGTGTTTCTGCTTCAAAGGAAAAGACATAGGAGAAAGCTTCTTTTGCCAGTGTGTGACACAGCTGGAATGCTACAGAATAGTACAGCGGATTCCAGGCTAGGTCATTCCTGACTAGTTGTATAATCAGAATGAGTGCTTTTTCTAAATCGCATTTGTATGGTTCTTCAATGGGGCTCGGATGTAAACGTGTTTCTGCTTCAAAGGAATGGAGCTAGGAGAAAGTCACTTTTGCGAGTGTGTGATGCAGCTGGAAAGCTGCAGAATGGTGCAGGGGATTCCAGGCTAGATCTTTCCTGACTGGGTCTATAAGAAGAATGAGTGCTTTTTGTAAACCGAAATTCTATTTTTCTTCAATGGGGCTAGGATCCAAACCTGTTCCTGCTTCAATGCAAAGGAGCTAGGAGAAAGTTTCTTTTGCCAGTGTGTGACACAGCTGGAAAGCTGCAGAATGGTGCATGGTATTCCAGGATACGCCATTCTTGGCTGGGTCCATAAGCAGAATGTTTGCTTTTTCTAAACCACATTTGTATGGTTCTTCAATGGGGCTAGGATCCAAACCTGTTTCTGCTTCAAAGCAGAGGAGCTAGGAGAAAGTTTCTTTTGCCAGTGTGTGACGCAGCTGGAAAGCTGCAGAATTGTGCAGGGGATTCCAGGCTAGGTCATTCCTGGCTGGGTCCAAAAGCAGAATGTGTGCTTTTTCAAAACCGCATTTGTATGGTTCTTCAATGGGGCTAGGATCCAAACGTGTTTCTGGTTCAAAGGAATGGAGCTAGGAGAAAATTTTTTTTGCAGTGTGTGGCACAGCTGGAAAGCTGCAGAATGGTGCTGGGTATTTCAGGCTAGGTCATTCCTGACTGGGTCTATAAGCAGAATGAGTGCTTTTTCTAAATCGCATTTATATGGTTCTACAATGGGGCTAGGATCCAAACGAGTTTCTGCTTCCAATGAAAAGACCTGGGAGAAGGTTTCTTTTTGCCAGTGTGTGACACAGCTAGAATGCTGCAGAATAGTACAGCGGATTACAGGCTAAGTCATTCCTCACTAGTTGTATAATCAGAATGAGTGCTTTTTCGAAAGTACATTTGTATGGTTCTTCAATGGAGTAGGATGGAAACGTGTTTCTGCTTCAAAGGAATGGAGCTAGGAGAAAGTCACTTTTGCGAGTGTGTGATGCAGCTGGAAAGCTGCAGAATGGTGCAGGGGATTCCAGGCTAGATCTTTCCTGACTGGGTCTATAAGAAGAATGAGTGCTTTTTGTAAACCGAAATTCTATTTTTCTTCAATGGGGCTAGGATCCAAACCTGTTCCTGCTTCAATGCAAAGGAGCTAGGAGAAAGTTTCTTTTGCCAGTGTGTGACACAGCTGGAAAGCTGCAGAATGGTGCATGGTATTCCAGGATACGCCATTCTTGGCTGGGTCCATAAGCAGAATGTTTGCTTTTTCTAAACCACATTTGTATGGTTCTTCAATGGGGCTAGGATCCAAACCTGTTTCTGCTTCAAAGGAATGGACCTAGGAGAAAGTTTCTTTTGCCAGTGAGTGAGGGAGCTGGAGAGCTGCAGAATGGTGTAGGGGATTCCAGGCTTGGTCATTCCTGACTGGGTCTATAAACAGAATGAATGCTTTTTCAAAACTGCATTTGTATGGTTCTTCAAAGGTGCTAGGATGCAAACTTGTTTCTGCTTCGAAGCAAAGGAGCTAGGAGAAAGTTTCTTTTGCCACTGTGTTACGCAGCTGGAAAGCTGCAGAATGGTGTAGGGGATTCCAGGCTAGGTCATTCCTGGCTGGGTCTATTAGCAGAATGAGTGCTTTTTTAAAAATGCATTTATATGGTTCTCCAATGGGGCTTGGATCCAAAGGTGTTTCTGCTTCAAAGCAGAGGAGCTAGGAGAAAGTTTCTTTTGCCAGTGTGTGACGCAGCTGGAAAGCTGCAGAATGATACAGGAGATTCCAGGCTAGGTCATTCCTGACTGGGTCTATAAGCAGAATGAGTGCTTTTTCTAAACCGCATTTGTATGGTTCTTCAATGGGGCTAGGATGCAAACGTGTTTCTGCTTCAAAGGAAAAGACCTATGGGAAAGCTTGTTTTGCCAGTATGTGACACAGCTGGAATGCTGCAAAATAGTGCAGCGGATTCCAGGCTAGATCATTCCTGACTAGTTGTATAATCACAATGAGTGCTTTTTCTAAACCGCATATGTACGGTTCTTCAATGGGGCTAGGATCCAAACGTGTTTCTGCTTCATAAGAATGGAGCTAGGAGAAAGTTTCTTTTGCAGTGTGTGACGCAGCTGGAACGTTGCAGAATGGTGTAGGGGATTCCAGGCTAGGTTATTCCTGGCTGAGTCTATAAGCAGAATGATTGCTTTTTCGAAACTGCATTTGTATGGTTCTTCAAAGGGGCTAGGATGCAAACATGGTTCTGCTTCAAAGCAAAGGACCCAGGAGAAAGTTTCTTTTCCCAGTGTGTGACGCTGCTGGAAAGCTGCAGAAAGGTGCATGGTATTCCAGGCTAGGTCATTCCTGACTAGGTCTATAAGTAGAATGAGTGCTTTTTCGAAACTGCATTTGTATGGTTCTTCAATGGGTCTAGGATGCAAACGTGTTTCTATTTCAAAGGAATGGAGCTAGGAGAAAGTTCCTTTTGCCAGTGTGTGAGGGACCTGGAAAGCTGCACAATGGTGCCCGGGATTCAGGGCTAGGCCATTCCGGGCTGGGTCTATATAGCAGAATGAGTGCTTTTTCTAAACCGCATTTGTATGGTTTTTCAATGGGGCTAGGATCCAAACGTGTTTCTGCTTCAAAGGAATGGAGCTAGGAGAAAGTTTCTTTTGCCTGTGTGTGAGGGAGCTGGAAAGCTGGAGAATGGTGCATGGTACTCCAGGCTAGGCCATTCCTGCCTGGGTCTATAAGCAGAATGAGTGCTTTTTCCTAAAGGCATTTATTTATTTATTCAATTGGGCTAGGATACAAACGTGTTTCTACTTCAAAGGAATGGAGCTAGGAGAAAGTTTCATTTGCCAGTGTGTGACGCAGCAGGAAAGCTGCAGAATGGTGTAGGGGATTCCAGGCTAGGCCATTCCTGTCTGGGTCTATAAGCAGAATGAGTGCTTTTTCTAAACCGCATTTCTATGGTTCTTCAATGGGGCTAGGATCCAAACGTGTTTCAGCTTCAAAGGAATGGAGCCAGGAGAATGTTTCTTTTGCCAGTGTGTGATGGAGCTGGAAAGCTGCAGAATTGTGTGGGGGATTCCAGGCTAGGCCATTCCTGGCTGAGACTATAAGCAGAATGAGTGCTTTTTCTAAACCGCATTTGTATGGTTCTTCAAGGGGGCTAGTATCCAAACGTGTTTCTGTTTCAAATCAATGGAGCTAGGAGAAAGTTTCTTTTCCCAGTGTATGACGCAGCTGGAAAGCTGCAGAATGGTGCATGGTATTCCCGGCTAGGTCATTTCTGACAGGGTCTGTAAGCAAAACGAGTGCTTTTTCGAAACTGCATTTGTATGGTTCTTCAATGGGACTAGGATGCAAACGTGTTTCTGCTTCAAAGGAATGGAGCTAGGAGAAAGTTTCTTTTGCCTGTGTGTGAGGGAGCTGGAAAGCTGCAGAATGGTGCAGGGGATTCAGGGCTAGGCCATTCCTGGCTGGGTCTATAAGCAGAATGAGTGCTTTTTCAAAACTGCATTTGTATAGTTCTTCAAAGGGGCTAGGATGCAAACGTGTTTCTTCTTCAAAGGAATGGAGCTAGGAGAAAGTTTCTTTTGCCAGTGTGTGCGGGAGCTGGAGAGCTGCAGAATGGTGTAGGAGATTCCAGGCTAGGTCATTCCTGGCTGAGTCTATAAGCAGAATGAATGCTTTTTCGAAACTGCATTTGTATGGTTCTTCAAAGGGGCTAGGATGCAAACATGCTTCTGCTTCAAAGGAAAGGAACTAGGAGAAAGTTTCTTTTGCCAGTGTGTGATGCAGCTGGAAAGCTGCAGAATGGTGCTGGGGATTCCAGGCTAGGCCACTCCAGGCTGGGTCTTAAAGCAGAATGAGTGGTTTTTGTAAACAGAATTTCTATGGTTCTCCAATGGGGCTAGGATCCAAACATGCATCTGCTTCAAAGCAAAGGAGCAAGGAGAAAGTTTCTTTTGCCAGTGTGTGAGGGAGCTGGAAAGCTGCAGAATGGTGCAGGGAATTCCAGGCTTGGTCATTCCTGACTGGGTCTATAAGTAGAATGAGTGCATTTTCTAAACTGCATTTGTATAGTTCTTCAATGGGGCTAGGATGCAAACGTGTTTCTGCTTCAATTGAAAAGAGCTAGGAGAAGGTTTTCTTTGCCAGTGTGTGACGCAGCTGGAATGCTGCAGAATAGTGCAGCGGATTCCAGGCTATGTCATTCCTGACTAGTTGTATAATCAGAATGAGTGCTTTTCTTAATCTAAATTTGTATGGATCTTCAATGGGGTAGGATGCAAACTTGTTTCTGCTTCAAAAGAATTGAGGTAGGAGAAAGTTTCTTTTGCCTGTGTGTGAGTGAGCTGGAAAGCTGCAGAATGGTGCAGGGGATTCCAGGCTAGGCCATTCCTGGCTGGGTCTCTAAGCGGAATGAATTATTTTTCTAAACCGCATTTGATGGTTCTTCAATGGGGCTAGGATCCAAATCTATTTCTGCTTCAAAGCAAAGGAGCTAGGAGAAAGTTTCTTTTGCCAGTGTGTGAGGGACCTGTATAGCTGCAGAATGGTTCAGCTGATTCAGGGCTAGGCCATTCCTGGCTGGGTCTATTAGCAGAATAAGTGCTGTTTCTATACCGCATTTGTATGGTTCTTCAATGGGTCTAGGATCCAAACGTGTTTCTGCTTCAAAGGAATGGAGCTAGGAGAAAGTTTGTTTTGCATGTGTGTGAGGGAGCTGGAAAGCTGCAGAATGGTGTACCTGATTCCAGGCTAGATCATTCCTGACTGGGTCTATTAGCAGAATGAGTGCTTTTTCAAAACTGCATTTGTATGGTTCTTCAATGGCGCTAGGATGCAAATGTGTTTCTGCTTCGAAGTAAAGGAGCTAGGAGAAAGTTTCTTTTCCCAGTGTGTGACGCAGCCAGAAAGCTGCAGAATGGTGTAGGGGATTCCAGGCTAGGTCAATCCTGGCTGGGTCTATAAGCAGAATGAGTGCTTTTTCGAAACTGCATTTATATGGTTCTCCAATGAGGCTGGGATACAAACGTGTTTCTGCTTCAAAGCAGAGGAGCTAGGAGAAAGTTTCTTTTGCCAGTGTGTGACGCAGCTGGAAAGCTGCAGAATGGTGCAGGGGATTCCAGGCTGGGTCATTTGTGGCTCGGTCCAAAAGCAGAATGAGTGCTTTTTGGAAATCGCATTTGTATGGTTCTTCAATGGGGCTACGATCCAAACATGTTTCTACTTCAAAGCAAAGGAGCTAGGAGAAAATTTCTTTTGCCAGTGTGTGGCACAGCTGGAAAGCTGCAGAATGGTGCTGGGTATTTCATGCTTGGTCATTCCTGACTGGGTCTATAAGCAGAATGAGTGCTTTTTCTAAATCGCATTTGTATTGTTCTTCAATGGGGTTAGAATGCAAACGGGTTTCTGCTTCAATGGAAAAGACCTAGGAGAAAGCTTCTTTTGCCAGAGTGTGACACAGCTGGAATGCTACAGAATAGTGCAGCGGATTCCAGGCTAGGTCATTCCTGACTAGTTGTATAATCAGAATGAGTGCTTTTTCTAAACCGCATTTATATGGTTCTTCAATGAGGCTAGGATCCAGACGTGTTTCTGTTTCAAAGGAATGGAGCTGGGAGAAAGTTTCTTTTGCCAGTGTGTGAGTGATCAGAAACGCTGCAGAATGGCGCAGGGGATTCCAGGCTAGGTCATTCCTGCCTGGGTCTATAAGCAGAATGAATGCTTTTTCGAAACTGCATTTGTATGGTTCTTCAAAGGGTCTAGGGTGCAAACATGCTTCTCCTTCAAAGCAAGGGAGCGAGGATAAAGTTCCTTTTGCCAGTGTGTGACGCATCTGGAAAGCTGCAGAATGGTGCAGGGAATTCCAGGCTAGGCCATTCCTGGCTGGGTCTATAAGCAGAATGAATTCTTTTTCTAAACCGCATTTCATGGTTCTTCGATGGGGCTAGGATGCAATCGTGTTCCTGCTTCAAAGCAAAGGAGCTAGGAGAAAGTTTCTTTTGCCAGTGTGTGAGGGAGCTGGAATGCAGCAGAATGGTGCATGGTACTCCAGTCTAGGTTATTCCTGACAGGGTCTATAAGCAAAAGGAGTGCTTTTTCGAAACTGCATTTGTATGGTTCTTCAATGGGACTAGGATGCAAACGTGTTTCTGCTTCAAAGGAATGGAGGTTGGAGAAAGTTTCTTTTGCCTGTGTTTGAGGGAGCTGGAAAGCTGCAGAATGGTGCAGGGGATTCAGGGCTAGGCCATTCCTGGCTGGGTCTATAAGCAAAATGAGTGCTTTTTCTAAACCGCATTTGTATGGTTTTTCAATGGGGCTAGGATCCAAACGTGTTTCTGCTTCAAAGGAATGGAGCTAGGAGAAAGTTTCTTTTGCCTGTGTGTGAGGGAGCTGGAAAGCTGGAGAATGGTGCATGGTACTCCAGGCTAGGCCATTCCTGCCTGGGTCTATAAGCAGAATGAGTGCTTTTTCCTAAAGGCATTTATTTATTTATTCAATTGGGCTAGGATACAAACGTGTTTCTACTTCAAAGGAATGAAGCTAGGTGAAATTTCTTTTGCCAATTAGTGAGGGAGCTGGAAAGCTGCAGAATGGTGTATGGTATTCCAAGCTAAACCATTCCTGACTGGGTCTATAAGCAGAATGAGTGCTTTTTCTAAACGGCATTTGTATGGTTCTTCAATGGGGCTAGGATCCAAACGTGTTTCATCTTCAAAGGAATGGAGCCAGGAGAAAGTTTCTTTTGCCAGCTTGTGAGGGAGCTGGAAAGCTACAGAATGGTGTAGGGGATTCCAGGAGAGGTTATTCCTGGCTGAGTCTATAAGCAGAATGAGTGCTTTTTCGAAACTGCATTTGCATGGTTTTTCAAAGGGGCTAGGATGCAAACATGCTTCTGCTTCAAAGAAAAGGAGCCAGGAGAAAGTTTCTTTTGCTAGTGTGTGACACAGCTGGAAAGCTGCAGAATGGTGAATGGTATTCCAGGCTAGGTCATTCCAGGCTGGGTCTGTAAGCAGAATATGTGCTTTTTGTAAACTGCATTTGTATGGTTCTTCAATGGGACTAGGATGCAAACGTGTTTCTGCTTCAAAGGAATGGAGGTTGGAGAAAGTTTCTTTTGCCTGTGTGTGAGGGAGCTGGAAGGCTGCAGAATGGTGCAGGGGATTCAGGGCTAGGCCATTCCTGGCTGGGTCTATAAGCAGAATGAGTGCTTTTTCAAAACTGCATTTGTATAGTTTTTCAAAGGGGCTAGGATGCAAACGTGTTTCTTCTTCAAAGGAATGGAGCTAGGAGAAAGTTTCTTTTGCCAGTGTGTGCGGGAGCTGGAGAGCTGCAGAATGGTGTAGGAGATTCCAGGCTAGGTCATTCCTGGCTGAGTCTATAAGCAGAATGAATGCTTTTTCGAAACTGCATTTGTATGGTTCTTCAAAGGGGCTAGGATGCAAACATGCTTCTGCTTCAAAGGAAAGGAACTAGGAGAAAGTTTCTTTTGCCAGTGTGTGAGGGAGCTGGAAAGCTGCAGAATGGTGCATGGTACTCCAGGCTAGGTCATTCCTGACTGAGTCTATAAGCAGAATGAGTGCTTTTTCAAAACTGCATTTATATGGTTCTCTAATGAGGCTAGGATCCAAACGTGTTTCTGCTTCAAAGCAGAGGAGCTAGGAGAAAGTTTTTTTTGCCAGTGTGTGATGCAGCTGGAATGCTGTAGAATGGTGCAGGGGATTTCAGGCTAGGCCATTCCTGTCTGGGTCTACAAGCAGAATGAGTGCTTTTTGTAAACTGCATTTGTATGGTTCTTCAATGGGGCTAGGATCCAAACGTGTTTCAGTTTCAAAGAAATGGAGGCAGGAGAAAGTTTCTTTTACCAGCTTGTGAGCGAGCTGGAAAGCTGCAGAATGGTGCATGGTATTCCAGGATAGGCCATTCATGGCTGGGCCTATAAGCAGAATGAGTGCTATTTCTAAACCGCATTTGTATGGTTCTTCAATGGGGCTAGGATCCAAACGTGTTTCTGCTTCAAAGCAATGGAGCTAGGAGAAAGTTTCTTTTGCCTGTGTGTGACGCAGCTGGAAAGCTGCAGAATGGTGCATGGTATTCCAGGCTAGGTCATTCCTGACAGGGTCTATAAGCAAAACGAGTGCTTTTTCGAAACTACATTTGTATGGTTCTTCAATGGGGCTAGGATGCAATAGTCTTTTTCCTTCAAAGGAATGGAGCTAGGAGAAAGTTTCTTTTGTCAGTGTGTGAGGGAGCTGGAAAGCTGCAGAATGGTGCAGTGGATTCAGGGCTAGGCCATTCCTGTCTGGGTCTACAAGCAGAATGAGTGCTTTTTCTAAACCGCATTTGTATGATTCTTCAAGGGGGCTAGGATCCAAATGTGTTTCTGTTTCAACGGAATGGAGCTAGGAGAAAGTTTCTTTTGCCTGTGTGTGAGTGAGCTGCAAAGCTGCAGAATGGTGCATGGTATTACAGGCTAGGCCATTCCTGGCTGGGTCTATAAGCAGCATGAGTGCTTTTTCAAAACTGCATTTGTATGCTTCTTCAATGGGGCTAGGATCCAAACCTGTTTCTGCTTCAAAGCAATGGAGCTAGGAGAAAGTTTCTTTTACCAGCTTGTGAGCGAGCTGGAAAGCTGCACAATGGTGCATGTTATTCCAGGATAGGCCATTCATGGCTGGGCCTATAAGCAGAATGAGTGCTATTTCTAAACCGCATTTGTATGGTTCTTCAATGGGGCTAGGATCCAAACGTGTTTCTGCTTCAAAGCAATGGAGCTAGGAGAAAGTTTCTTTTGCCTGTGTGTGACGCAGCTGGAAAGCTGCAGAATGGTGCATGGTATTCCAGGCTAGGTCATTCCTGACAGGGTCTATAAGCAAAACGAGTGCTTTTTCGAAACTACATTTGTATGGTTCTTCAATGGGGCTAGGATGCAATAGTCTTTTTCCTTCAAAGGAATGGAGCTAGGAGAAAGTTTCTTTTGTCAGTGTGTGAGGGAGCTGGAAAGCTGCAGAATGGTGTAGGGGATTCCAATCTAGGTTATTCCTGTGTGGGTCTATAAGCAGAATGAATGCTTTTTCGAAACTGCATTTGTATGGTTCTTCAATTTGGATAGGATGCAAACATGTTTCTGCTTCAAAGGAATGGAGCTAGGAGAAAGTTTCTTTTGCCGCTGTGTTACGCAGCTGGAAATCTGCAGAATGCTGCATGGTATTCCAGGCTAGGTCATTCCTGACTGGGTCTATAAGTAGAATGAGTGCTTTCTCGACACTGCATTTGTATGGCTCTCCAAAGGGGCAAGGATGCAAACGTGTGTCTGCTTCAAAGGAATTGAACTAGGAGAAAGTTTCTTTTGCCTGTGTGTGAGGGAGCTGGAGAGCTGCAGAATGGTGCATGGTATTCCAGGCTAGGCCATTCCTGTCTGGGTCTATAAGCAGAATAATGCTATTTCTAAACCGCATTTGTATCGTTCTTCAATGGCGCTAGGATCTAATCGTGTTTCTGCTTCAAAGGAATGGAGCTAGGAGAAAGTTTCTTTTGCCAGTGTGTGAGGGAGCTGGAAAGCTGCAGGATGGTACATGGTATTCCGGGCTAGGCCATTCCTGACTGGGTCTATAAGCAGAATGAGTGCTTTTTGAAATCTGCACTTGTATGGTTCTTCAAAGGGCCTAGGATGCAAACGTCTTTCTGCTTCAAAGCAAAGGAGCTAGGAGAAAGTTTCTTTTACCAGTGTGTGACGCAGCTGGAAAGCTGCAGAATGGTGCATGGTATTCCCGGCTAGGTCATTTCTGACAGGGTCTATAAGCAAAAGGAGTGCTTTTTCGAAACTGCATTTGTATGGTTCTTCAATGGGACTAGGATGCAAACGTGTTTCTGCTTCAAAGGAATGGAGGTTGGAGAAAGTTTCTTTTGCCTGTGTTTGAGGGAGCTGGAAAGCTGCAGAATGGTGCAGGGGATTCAGGGCTAGGTCATTCCTGGCTGGGTCTATAAGCAGAATGAGTGCTTTTTCAAAACTGGATTTGTATAGTTCTCCAATGGGGCTAGGATCCAAACGTGTTTCTACTTCAAAGCAAAGAAGCTAAGAGAAAGTTTCTTTTGCGAGTGTGTGACGCAGATGGAAAGCTGCAGAATGGTGTAGGGGATTCCAGGCTAGGACATTACTGATTGGGTCTGTAAGCAGAATGAATGCTTCTTCGAAACCGCATTTCTATAGTTCTTCAATGAGGCAACGATGCAAACGTGTTTCTGCTTCAAAGGAAAGGAGCTAGGAGAAAGTTTCTTTTGCCAGTGTGTGAGGGAGCTGGAAAGCTGCAGAATGGTATAGGGGATTGCAGGCTAGGCCATGCCTGGATTGGTCTATAAGCAGAATGAGTGCTTTTTCTTAACTGCATTCGCATGATTCTTTAATGGGGATAGGATACAAACATGTTTCTGCTTCAAAGCAATGGAGCAAGGAGAAAGTTTCTTTTGCCAGCTTGAGAGGGAGCTGGAAAGCTGCAGAATGGTGCTTGGGTTTCCAGACTAGGCCATTCCTGGATGGGTCTATAAGTAGAATGAGTGCTTTCTCGAAACTGCATTTGTATGGTTCTTCAAAGGGGCTAGGATCCAAACGTGTTTCTGCTTCAAAGGAATGGAGCTAGGAGAAAGTTTCTTTTGCCAGTGTGTGACGCAGCTGGAAAGCTGCAGAATGGTGCATGGTGTTCCAGGCTACGTCATTCCTGACTGGGTCTATAAGCAGAATGAGTGCTTTTTCGAAACTGCATTTGTATGGTTCTGCAATGGGGCAGGGATCCATACGTGTTTCTGCTTCAAAGGAATGGAGCTAGGAGAAAGTTTCTTTTGCCAGTGTGTGACGCAGCTGTAAAGCTGCAGAATGGTGCATGGTGTTCCAGGCTACGTCATTCCTGACTGGATCTATAAGCAGAATGAGTGCTTTTTCGAAACTGCATTTGTATGCTTCTTCAATGGAGCTCGGATGCAAACATGTTTCTACTTCAAAGCAAAGGAGTTAGGAGAAATTTCTTTTGCCAGTGTGTTACGCAGCTGGAAAGCAGCAGAATGGTGCAGGGGATTCCAGGCTAGTCCATTCCTGACTGGTTCTATAAGCAGAATGAGTGCTTTTTCGAAACTGCATTTGTTTGGTTCTTCAATGGGGATAGGATCCAAACGTGTTTCTGCTTCAAAGGAATGGAGCAAGGAAAAAGTTTCTTTTTCATGTGTGTGAGGGAGCTGGAAAGCTGCAGAATGGTGTAGGGGATTCCTGTCTAAATCATTCCGCATTGGGCCTATAAGCAGAATGAGTGCTTTTTCGAAACTGCATTTGTATGGTTCTTCAATGGGGCAGGGATCCAAACGTGTTTCTGCTTCAAAGCAAAGGAGCTCGGAGAAAGTTTCTTTTGCAGTGCGTGAGCGAGCTGGAACGCTACAGAATGGTACAGGGGATTCCAGGCTATGTCATTCCTGACTGGGTATATAAGCAGAATGAGTGATTTTTCTAAACCGCATTTTAGTGGTTCTACTAGGCGGCTAGGATGCAAACGTCTTTCTGCTTCAAAGCAAAGGAGCTAGGAGAAAGTTTATTTTGCCAGTTTGTGACGCAGATGGAACGCTGCAGAATGGTGCATGGTACTCCAGGCTAGGCCATTCTTGACTGGGTCTATAAGCAGAATGAGTGCTTTTTCTCAAAGGAATTTGTATAGTTCTTCAATGGGGCCAGGATCCAAACGTATTTCTGATTCAAAGGAATGGAGCTAGGAGAAAGTTTCCTCTGCCAGTGTTTGAGGGAGCTGGAACGCTGCAGAATGGTGCTGGGGATTCCAGGCTAGGCCATTCCTGACTGGGTCTATAAGCAGAATGATTGCTTTTTCAAAAATGCATTTGTATGGTTCTTCAAAAGGGTGAGGATACAAACCTGTTTCTGATTCAAAGTAAAGGAGCCAGGAGAAAGATACTTTTGCCAGTGTGTGACGCAGCTGGAAAGCTGCAGAATTGTGCAGGGGATTCCAGGCTAGGCCATTCCTGTCTGGGTCTATAAGCGAAATGAGTGCTTTTTGTAAACAGAATTTCTATGGTTCTTCAACAGGGATAGGATGTAAACATATTTCTGCTTCAAAGGAATGGAGATAGGAGAAAGTTCCTTTTACCTGTGTGTGAGGGAGCTGGAAAGCTGCAGAATGGTGCAAGGGATTCCAGACTAGGTCATTCCTGTCTGGGCCTATAAGCAGAATGAATACTTTTTCGAAACTGCAGTTGTATGGTTCTACAATGGGGCTAGGATGCAAACGTGTTTCTGCTTCAAAGCAAAGGAGCTAGGTGAAAGCTCCTTTTGCCAGTGTGCGTCGCAGCTGGAAAGCTGCAGAATGGTGCATAGTACTCCAGGCTAGGCCATTCCTGACTGAGTCTATAAGCAGTATGAGTGCTTTTTCTCAATGGACTTTGTATAGTTCTTCAATGGGGCTAGGATCCAAACGTGTTTCTGCTTCAAAGGAATGGAGATAGGAGAAAGTTTCTTTTGCCAGTGTGTGACGCAGCTGGAAAGTTGCAGAATAGTGCATGGTATTTCAGGCTAAGTCATTGCTGACTGGGTCTATAAGCAGAATGAGTGATTTTTCAAAACTGCATTACTTTGGTTATTCAAAGGGGCTAGGATGCAAACGTGTTTCTGCTTCAAAGGAATGGAGCTAGGAGAAAGTTTCTTTTGCCTGTGTGTGAGGGAGCTGGAAAGGTGCAGAATGGTGTAGGGGATTCCAGGCTAGGTCATTCCTGACTGGGTCTATAAGTAGAATGAATGCTTTTTCAGAACTGCATTTGTATGGTTCTTGAAAGGGGTTAGGATGCAAACATGCTTCTACTTCAAAACAAAGGAGCCAGGAGAAAGTTTCTTTTGCCAGTGTGTGACGCAGCTGGAAAGCTACAGAATGCTGCAGGGGATTCCAGGATAGGCCATTCCTGGCTGGGTCTATAAGCAGAATGAGTGCTTTTTCGAAACTGCATTTGTATGGTTCTTCAATGGGGATAGGATGCAAACGTCTTTCTGCTTCAAAGGAATGGAGCTAGGAGAAAGTTCCTTTTGCCAGTGTGTGAGGGAGCTGGAAAGCTGCAGAATGGTGTAGGGGATTCCACGCTAGGCCATTCCTGGCTGGGTCTATAAGCAGAATGAGTGCTTCTTGTAAACAGAATTTCTATTATTCTTCAATTGGGCTAGGAACCAAATGTGTTTCTGCTTCAAAGGAATGGAGCTAGGAGAAAGTTTCTTTTGCCAGTGTGTGAGGGAGCTGGAAATCTGCTGAATGATGCAGGGGATTCCTGGCTAAGTCATTCCTGATTTGGTTTATAAGCAGAATGAGTGCTTTTTTGAAACTGCATTTGTATGGTTCTTCATTGGGAATACGATGCAAACGTTTTTCTGCTCTAAAGCAAAGGACCTAGGAGAAAGATTCTTTTGCCAGTGTGTGAAGGAGCTGGAAAGGTGCGGAATAGTGCTGGGGATTCAGGGCTAGGCCATTCCTGGCTGGGTCTATAAGCAGAATGATTGCTTTTTGTAAACAGAATTTCTATGGTTATTCAATGGGGCTAGGAACCAAATGTGTTTCTGCTTCAAAGGAATGGAGCTAGGAGAAAGTTTCTTTTGCCAGGGTGTGACGCAGCTGGAAAGCTGCAGAATGGTGCAGGGGATTCCAGGCGAGGCCATTCCTGTCTGGGTCTATAAGCAGAATGAGTGCTTTTTCTATACCGCATTTTTATGGTTTTTCAATGGGGCTGGGATCTAAACGTGTTTCTGCTTCAAAGTAATGGAGTTAGGAGAAAATTTCTTTTGCCAGTGTGTGAGAGAGCTGGAAAGCTGCAGAATGGTGTAGGGGATTCCAGGATAGGCCATTCCTGGCTGGGTCTATAAGCAGAATGAGTTCTTTTTCTAAACTGCATTTGTATGGTTCTTCAAAGGTTCTAGGATGCAAACGTGTTTCTGCTTGAAAGGAATGGAGCTAGGAGAAAGTTTCTTTGCCAGTGTGTGAGGGAGATGGAAAGCTGCAGACTGGTGCAGGGGATTCCAGGCTAGGCCATTCCTGACTGGGTCTATAAGCAGAATGAGTGCTTTTTCTAAACCGCGTTTGTATGGTTCTTCAATGGGGCTGGGATCCAAACGTGTTTCTCCTTCAAAGGAATGGAGATAGGAGAAAGTTTCTTTTGCCAGTGTGTGACGCAGCTGGGAAGCTGCAGAATGGTGCAGGGAATTCAAGCTTAGGCCATTCCTATCTTTGTCTATAAGCAGAATGAGTGCTTTTTCGAAACTGCATTTGTATGGTTCTCCAATGGGGCTAGGATGCAAACGTCTTTCTGCTTCGAAGGAATGGATCTAGGAGAAGTTTTTTTTGCCAGTGTGTGACGCAGCTGGAAAGCTGCAGAATGGTGCATGATATTTCAGGCTAGGCCATTCCTGGCTGGGTCTATAAACAGAATAAGCGCTTTTTCTAAACCGCATTTGTATGGTTCTTCTATGGGGCTAGGATCCAAAGGTGTTTCTGCCTCAAAGCAATGGAGCTTGGAGAAAGTTTCTTTTGCCTGTGTGTGAGGTAGCTGGAAAGCTGCAGAATGGTGTAGGGGATTCCAGGCTATGCCATTCCTGACTGGGTCTATAAGCAGTATAAGTGCTTTTTTCAAAGGCATTTGTATAGTTCTTCAATGGGGCTAGGACCCAATCGTGTTTCTGCTTCAAAAAAAAGGAGCTAGGAGGAAGTTTCTTTTCCCAGTGTGTGAGGGGCCTGGAAAGCTGCAGAATGGTGCGTGGTATTCCAGTCTAGGTCATTCCCGACTGGGTCTATAAGCAGAATGAGTGCTTTTACGAAACTTCATTTGTATGGTTCTTCAATGGGTCTAGGATCCAAACGTGTTTCTGCTTCAAAGTAATGGAGCTAGGAGAAAGTTTCTTTTGCCAGTGCGTGACACAGCTAGAAATCTGCAGAATGGTGCCGGGGATTGCAAGCTAGCCCATTCCTGGCTGGGTCTATAAGCAGAATGAGTGCTTTTTCTAATCCGCATTTGTATGTTTTTTCAAAGGGGCTAGGATCCCAACGTGTTTCCGCTTCAAAGGAATGGAACAAGGATAAAGTTTCTTTTGCCAGGGTGTGACGCAGCTGGAAAGCTGCAGAATGGTGTAGGGGATTCCAGGCTAGGTCATTCCTGACTGGCTCTATAAGCAGAATGAGTGGTTTTTCTAAACCTCATTTGTATGGTTTTTCAATGGGGCTAGGATCCAAACATGTTTCTACTTCAAAGGAATGGAGCTAGGAGAAACTTTCTTTTGCCAGTGTCTGAGGGAGCTGGAAAACTGCAGAATGGTGTAGGGGATTCCAGGCTAGGTCATTCCTGACTGGGTCAATAAACAGAATGAATGCTTTTTCAAAACTCCATTTGTATGATTCATCAAAGGGGCTAGGATGCAAACATGCTTGTGCTTCAAAGCAAAGGAGGCAGGAGGAAGTTTCTTTTGCCAGTGTGTGACGCAGCTGGAAAGCTGCAGAATGGTGCATGGTATTTCAGGCTAGGCCATTCCTGGCTGGGCCTATAAACAGAATAAGTGCTTTTTCTAAACCGCATTTGTATGGTTCTTCAATGGGGCTAGGATCCAAAGGCGTTTCTGCTTCAAAGGTATGGAGCTAGGGGAAAGTTACTTTTGCCAGTGTGTGACGCAGCTGGAAAGCTGCAGAATGGTGCAGGAGATTCCAGGCTAGGCCATTCCTGACTGGGTCTATAAGCAGAATGAGTGCTGTTTCGAAACTGCATTTGTATGGTTCTTCAAAGCCGCTAGGATGCAAACATGCTTCTATTTCAATGCAAAGGAGCGAGGGGAAAGTTACTTTTGCCAGTGTGTGACTCATCTGGAAAGCTGCAGAATGGTGCAGGGAATTCCATGCTAGGCCATTCCTGGCTCGCTCTATAAGCAGAATGAGTGCTTTTTCTAAACTGCATTTATATGGTTCTACAATGGGGCTAGGATGCACACGTGTTTCTGCTTCAAAGTAAAGGAGCTAGGAGAAAGTTTCTTTTGCCAGTGTGTGACGCAACTGGAAAGCTGCAGAGTGGTGCATGGTACTCCAGACTAGGCCATTCCTGACTGGGTCTATAAGCAGTATGAATGCTTTTTCTCAAAGGCATTTGTATAGTTCTACAATGGGGCTAGGATCCAAACGTGTTTCTGCTTCAAAGCAAAGGAGCTAGGAGAAGGTTTCTTGTGCCAGTGTGTGACACAGCTGGACAGATGCAGAATGGTGCATGGTATTTCAGGCTAGGCCATTCCTGGCTGGGTCTATAAACAGAATAAGTGCTTTTTCTGAACCGCATTTGTATGATTCTTCCATGCGGCTAGGATGCAAACATGTTTCTGTTTCATAAGAATGGAGCGAGGAGAAAGTTTCTTTTGCAGTGTGTGACGCAGCTGGAAAGCTGCAGAATGGTGTAGGGGATTCCAGGCTAGGCCATTCCTGACTGGGTCTATAAGCATAATGAGTGCTTTTTGAAAACTGCATTTGTATGGTTCTACAATGGGGCCAGGATGCAAACGTGTTTCTGCTTCAAAGCAATGGAGCTAGGAGAAAGTTTCTTTTGCCAGTGTGTGACGCAGCTGGAAAGCTGCAGAATGGTGCATGGTACTCCAGGCTAGGCCATTCCTGACTGGGTCTATAAGCAGTATGAGTGCTTTTTCTCAAAGGCATTTGTATAGTTCTTCAATGGATCTAGGATCCAAACGTGTTTCTGCTTCAAAGGAATGGAGCTAGGAGAAGGTTTCTTTTGCCAGTGTGTGACACAGCTGGAAAGCTGCAGAATGGTGCATGGTATTCCAGGCTAGGCCATTCCTGGGTGGGTCTATAAGCAGAATGAGTGCTTTTTCAAAACTGCCTTTGTATGATTCTTCCATGGGGCTAGGATGCAAACATGTTTCTGCTTCAAAGGAATGGAGCTAGGAGAAAGTTTCTTTTGCCAGTGTGTAACACAGCTGGAAAGCTGCATAATGTTGCAGGGTATTCCAGGCTAGGCCATTCCTGTCTGGGTCTATAAACAGAATAAGTGCTTTTTCTAAACCGCATTTCTATGGTTTTTCAATGGGGCTAGGATCCAAACGTGTTTCTGCTTCAAAGGAATGGAGCTAGGAGAAAGTTTCTTTTACCACTGTGTAAGAGAGCTGGAACGTTGCAGAATGGTGTAGGAGATTCCAGGCTAGGCCATTCCTGACTGGGTCTATAAGCAGAATGAATGCTTTTACGAAACTGCATTTGTATGGTTCTTCAATGGGGCTAGGATGCAAACATGCTTCTACTTCAAAGCAAAGGATCCTGGAGAAAGTTTCTTTTGCCAGTGTGTGACGCAGCTGGAAAGCTGCAGAATGATGCAGGGGATTCCAGGCTAGGCCATTCCTGGCTGGGTCTTTAAGCAGAATGAGTGCTTTTTCAAAACTGCATTTCTATGGTTCTACAATGGGGCCAGGATGCAAAGGTGTTTCTGCTTCAAAGCAAAGGAGCATGGAGAAAGTTTCTTTTGCCAGTGTGTGACACAGCTGGAAAGCTGCAGAATGGTGCATGGTATTCCAGGCTAGGTCATTCCTGACTGGTTCTATAAGCAGAATGAGTGCTTTTTCAAAACTGCGTTTGTATGATTCTTCCATGGGGCTAGGATGCAAACATGTTTCTGCTTGAAAGGAATGGAGCTAGGAGAAAGTTTCTTTTGCCAGGGTGTAACACAGCTGGAAAGCTGCATAATGTTGCAGGGTATTCCAGGCTAGGCCATTCCTGTCTGGGTCTATAAACAGAATAAGTGCTTTTTCTAAACCGCATTTCTATGGTTTTTCAATGGGGCTAGGATCCAAACGTGTTTCTGCTTGAAAGGAATGGAGCTAGGAGAAAGTTTCTTTTGCCACTGTTTGAGAGAGCTGGAACGTTGCAGAATGGTGTAGGAGATTCCAGGCTAGGTCATTCCTGACTGGGTCTATAAGCAGAATGAATACTTTTTCGAACCTGCATCTGTATGGTTCTTCAATGGGGCTAGGATGCAAACATGCTTCTACTTCAAAGCAAGGGAGCCAGGGGAAAGTTACTTTTGCCGGTGTGTGACGCAGCTGGAAAGCTGCAGAATGGTGCAGGGGATTCCAGGCTAGGCAATTCATGGCTGGGTCTATAAACAGAATAAGTACTTTTTCTGAACCGCTTTTGTATGGTTCTTCAATGGGGCTAGGATCCAAAGGTGTTTCTGCTTCAAAGGAATGGAGCTAGGAGAAAGTTTCTTCTGCCAGTGTGTGACTCAGCTGGAAAGCTGCAGAATGGTGCAGGAGATTCCAGGCTAGGCCATTCCTGACTGGGTCTATAAGCAGAATGAGTGCTTTTTCAAAACTGCATTTGTATGGTTCTTCAAAGGCGCTAGGATGCAAACATGCTTCTGCTTCAATGCAAGGGAGCCAGGGGAAAGTTACTTTTGCCGGTGTGTGATGCAGCTGGAAAGCTGCAGAATGGTGCAGGGGATTCCAGGCTAGGCCATTCCTGTCTGGGTGTATAAGCAGAATGAGTGCTTTTTCTAAACTGCATTTGTATGGTTCTTCAATGGGGCTAGGATCCAAACATGCTTCTGCTTCAAAGCAAAAGACCAAGGAGAAAGTTCCTTTTGCCAGGGTGAGACACAGCTGGATAGCTGCAGAATGGTGAGGGAATTCCAGGTTAGGTCATTCCTGACTGGGTATAAAAGCTGAATGAGTGCTTTTTCGAAACTGCATTTGTATAGTTCTTCAATGGGGCTAGGATCCAAACGTGTTTCTCCTTCAACGGAAAGGAGCTAGGAGAAAGTTTCTTTGCCTGTGTGTGAGGGAACTGGGAAGCTGCAGAATGGTGTAGGGGATTCCAGACTAGGTCATTCCTAACTGGCTCTATAAGGAGAATGAGTGCTTTTTCGAAACTGCATTTGTATGGTTCTTCAATGGGTCTAGGATCCAAAGGTGTTTCTGCTTCAAAGCAAAGGAGCAAGGAGAAAGTTTCTTTTGCCAGTGTGTGACGCAGCTGGAAAGCTGCAGAATGGTGCATGGTATTCCAGGCTAGGTCATTCCTGACTGGGTCTATAAGCAGAATGAATGCTTTTTCAAAACTGCCTTTGTATGATTCTTCCATATGGCTAGGATGCAAACATGTTTCTGCTTGAAAGGAATGGAGCTAGGAGAAAGTTTCTTTTGCCAGGGTGTAACACAGCTGGAAAGCTGCATAATGTTGCAGGGTATTCCAGGCTAGGCCATTCCTGTCTGGGTCTATAAACAGAATAAGTGCTTTTTCTAAACCGCATTTCTATGGTTTTTCAATGGGGCTAGGATCCAAACGTGTTTCTGCTTCAAAGGAATGGAGCTAGGAGAAAGTTTCTTTTGCCACTGTCATGGAGAGTAGCAAAAGCTCTCTAAGCTTTTGCTATATTGTGTAGTTTCTAATGCCTCACATTAAAAGCCAGAAGCATCGAAAAACCAAAACAATCTTTCAGTCCCATGAGAAGGTTTCGGCCTAAGGCAAGCAAAAGGTAAACACTGGCCATGTTTTCCTTTTACTTGGCGTCAAAGTGGGATGAGAGTGGCCTTGCTTTCCAGACAACAGGCTATTGTTTTGGTTAGTAAAACCGGCTTTCTCAGGCCTGCCCAACACCTGCAGGTGGGCTGGCCTGTGGAGTGGTCTTTATATTGTTTAGGTAATGTTGTCCAATTGTATAAGTTGCTTACTGTTTTTTACCAATGTATGTGAACAACGTAAAAGTGGTCCGAACTTTTGGGCAAGTCCTATTTGAACATTATAAAAATGGTGGACAGGCCAGGATCGGGGTGCGCCCTTGCCCTTGCTCTTGCCCTTCTGGGTTTTTCCAGCCTTTCTGGTTTTTCCCCGTCCTTCTGGACCTCATCCTCGCTCCTGTCCTTCCTCGAACTTCTAACAACAACAAACTGCTTGCCGA
The DNA here is from genome assembly GCF_015220805.1 of Pogoniulus pusillus. NCBI lineage: Eukaryota > Metazoa > Chordata > Aves > Piciformes > Lybiidae > Pogoniulus > Pogoniulus pusillus. The sequence goes on from NC_087309.1 coordinate 91,416,795, forward strand.
TCTAGCCTCGCCTCGGGAGGACACGCCGAGACGCAGAGGCAGGAAGACTGCACATGCCTGGACCCTCACTGGGAGAAAGGGACTCCCTACCAAGCTACAGACTGTGAGTAGCTGACGAACTATTAACTCAAACCAGAGACTCAAAGAACTCTCTTTAAACACCATAGACTCATTAATTTGCCATTTTCGGAAATGTTATTTCGACCTCAATCAAAAGAATTAACAGTGGTGGTGTAGTTTCGGGAAGAGGGAATTCGCTTTTTTTTGCAATAAATCACTGATAAAATAGTCAACGCCTCGCGTATTTTCCCCATAAACTCTGCCGCGAAACTGCGTTCCACGACAGCCACTGTGTGAGAGAGCTGGAACGTTGCAGAATGGTGTAGGAGATTCCAGGCTAGGTCATTCCTGACTGGGTCTATAAGCAGAATGAGTGCTTTTTCGAAACTGCATTTGTATGGTTCTTGAAAGGGGCTAGGATGCAAACATGCTTCTACTTCAAAGCAAAATAGCCAGGAGAAAGGTTCTTGTGCCAGTGTGTGACGCAGCTGGAAAGCTGCAGAATGATGCAGGGGATTCCAGGCTAGGCCATTCCTGGCTAGGTCTTTAAGCAGAATGAGTGCTTTTTTCGAAACTGCATTTGTATGCTTCTTCAATGGGGCTAGGATGCAAACGTCTTTCTGATTCAAAGGAATGGAGCTAGGAGAAAGTTTCTTTTGCCAGTGTGTGAGGGAGCAGGAAAGCTGCAGAATGGTGCAGGGAATTCCAGGCTAAGTCATGCCTTATTGAGTTTATAAGCAGAATGAGTGCTTTTTCAAAACTGCATTTGCATGGTTCTTCATTAGGGATAGGATGCAAATGTCTTTCTGCTTCAAAGCAAAGGAGCTTGGAGAAAGAATCTTTTGCCAGTGTATGAGGGAGCTGGAAAGCTGCAGAATGGTGCAGGGGATTCCAGGCTAGGCCATTCCTGTCTGGGTCTATAAGCAGAATGAGTGCTTTTTCTAAACCGCGTTTGTATGGTTCTTCAATGGGGCTAGGATCCAAACATCTTTCTGCTTCAAAGCAAAGAAGCTAGGAGAAAGTTCCTATTTCCACTATGTGAGGGAGATGGAAAGCTGCAGAATGGTGCAGGGGATTCAGGGCTAGGCCATTCTAGGCTGGGTCTATAAGCAGAATGAATGCTTTTTCTAAACCGCGTTTGTATGGTTTTTCAATGGGGCTAGGATCCAAACGTCTTTCTGCGTCAAAGGAATGGAGATAGGAGAAAGTTTCTTTTGCCAGTGTGTGACGCAGCTGGAAAGCTGCAGAATGGTGTAGGGGATTCCAGGCTAGGTCATTCCTGACTGGGTCTATAAGCAGAATGAGTTCTTTTTCGAAACAGCATTTGTATGGTTCTTCAATGGGGCTAGGATCCAAACGTGTTTCTGCTTCAAAACAAAGGAGCTAGGAGAAAGGTTCTTTTGCCAGTGTGTGATGCAGCTGGAAAGCTGCTGAATGGTGCATGGAATTTCAGGCTAGGCCATTCCTGGCTGGGTCTATAAGCAGTATGAGTGCTTTTTCTCAAAGGCATTTGTACAGTTCTTAAATGGGGCTAGGATCCAAACATGTTTTTGCTTCAACAGAAAGGAGCTAGGAGAAAGTTTCGTTTGCAAGTGTGTGAGGCAGCTGGAAAGCTGCAGAATGGTGCAGGGGATTCAGGGCTAGGCCATTCTGGGCTGGGTCTATAAGCAGAACGAGTGCTTTTTCTAAACCGCGTTTGCATGGTTCTTCAAAGGGGCTAGGATCCAATCGTGTTTCTGCAACAAAGCAAAGGTGCTAGGAGAAAGTTTCTTATCCCAGAATGTGAGGGAGCTGGAAAGCTGCAGAATGGTGCAGGGGATTCCATGCTAGGTCATTCCTCACTGGGTCTATAAGCAAAATGAGTGCTTTTTCGAAACTGCATTTGTATGGTTCTTCAATGGGGCTAGGATCCAAAGGTGTTTCTGCTTCAAAGGAATGGAGCTAGGAGAAAGTTTCTTTTGCCTGTGTGTGACACAGCTGGAAAGCAGCAGAATGTTGTAGGGGATTCCAGGCTAGGCCATTCCTGGCTGGGTCTATAAGCAGTATGAGTGCTTTCTCTCAGAGGCATTTGTATAGTTCTTCAATGGGGCTACGATCCAATCGTGATTCTGCTTCAAAGGAAGGGAGCTAGGAGAAAGTTTCTTTTGCCAGTGTATGAGGGAGTTGGAACGCTGCAGAATGGTGCATGGTATTCCAGGCTAGGTCATTCCTGACTGGGTCTATAAGTAGAATGAGTGCTTTTTCGAAACCGCATTTGTATGGTTCTTCAATGGGGCTAGGATCCAAATGTGTTTCTGGTTCAAAGGAAAGGAGCTAGGAGAAAGTTTCTTTGCCAGTGTGTGAGGGAGCTGGAAAGCTGCAGAATGGTGCAGGGGATTCAGGGCTAGGCCATTCTGGGCTGGGTCTATAAGCAGAACGAGTGCTTTTTCGAAACCGCATTTGTATGGTTCTTCAATGGGGCTAGGATCCAAACGTGTTTCTGCTTCAAAGGAATGGAGCTAGGAGAATGTTTCTTTGCCAGTGTGTGAGGGAGCTGGAAAGCTGCAGAATGGTGTAGGGGATTCCAGACTATGTCATTTCTGACTGGGTCGATAAGCAGAATGAATGCTTTTTCGAAACTGCATTTGTATGGTTCTACAATGGGGCTAGGATGCAAACGTGTTTCTGCTTCAAAGCAAAGGAGCCAGGAGAAAGTTCCTTTTGCCAGTGTGTGTCGCAGCTGGAAAGCTGCAGAATGGGGCATGGTATTCCAGGCTAGGCCATTCCTGGCTGGGTGTATAAGCAGAATGAGTGCTTTTTGTAAACAGAATTTCTATAGTTCTTCAATGGGTCTAGGATCCAAACATGATTCTGCTTCAAAGCAAAGGAGCTAGGAGAAAGTTTCTTTTGCCAGTGTGTGACGCAGCTGGAATGCTGCAGAATAGTGCAGGGAATTCCAGGCTATGTCATTCGTGACTAGTTGTATAAGCAGAATGAGTGCTTTTTCTAAACCGCATGTGTATAGTTCTTCAATGGGTTACGATGCAAACGTGTTTCTCGTTCAACGGAAAGGAGATAGGAGAAAGTTTCTTTTGCCAGTGTGTGACGCAGCTGGAAAGCTGCAGAATGATGCAGGGGATTCCAGACTAGGCCATTCCTGGCTGGGTCTATAAGCAGAATGAATGCTTTTTCTGAACCGCATTTGATGGTTTTTCAATGGGGCTAGGATTCAAACCTGTTTTTGCTTCAAAGCAAAGGAGCTAGGAGAAAGTTTCTTTTGCCAGTGTGTGACGCAGCTGGAAAGCTGCAGAATGGTGCATGGTATTCCAGGCTAGGCCATTCCTGACTGGGTCTATAAGCAGAATGATTACTTTTTCTAAAGCTCATTTGTATGGTTCTAAAATGGGGCTAGGATCCAAAAGTGTTTCTGCTTCAAAGGAATGGGGCTCGGAGAAAGTTTCTTTTGCCAGTGTGTGAGTGAGCTGGAAAGCTGCAGAATGGTGTAGGGGATTCGTGGCTAGGCCATTCCTGACTGGGTCTATTAGCAGAATTACTGCTTTTTCTAAACCGCATTTGTATGGTTCTTCAATGAGGATAGGATGCAAACATCTTTCTGCTTGAAAGCAAAGGAGCTAGGAGAAAGTTCCTTTTACCAGTTTGTGACACGGTTGGAAAGCTGCAGAGTGGTGCATGTTATTCCAGGCTAGGCCATTCCTGGGTGGGTCTATAAGCAGAATGAGTGCTTTTTCGAAACTGTATTTCTATGGTTCTTCAATGGGGCTAGGATCCAAACATGCATCTGCTTCAAAGCAAAGGAGCAAGGAGAAAGTTTCTTTTGCCAGTGTGTGAGGCAGCTGGAAAGCTGCAGAATGGTGCAGGGGATTCAGGGCTAGGCCATTCTGGGCCGGGTCTATAAGCAGAACGAGTGCTTTTTCTAAACCACGTTTGCATGGTTCTTCAAAGGGGCTAGGACCCAAACGTGTTTCTGCTACAAAGCAAAGGAGCTAGGAGAAAGTTTCTTTTCCCAGTGTGTGAGGGAGCTGGAAAGCTGCAGAATGGTGCAAGGGATTCCATGCTAGGTCATTACTGACTGGGACTATAAGCAGAATGAGTGCTGTTTCGAAACTGCATTTGTATGGTTCTTCAATGGGGCTAGGATCCAAAGGTGTTTCTGCTTCAAAGGAATGGAGCTAGGAGAAAGTTTCTTTTGCCTGTGTGTGACACAGCTGGAAAGCAGCAGAATGTTGTAGGGGATTCCAGGCTAGGTCATTCCTCGCTGGGTCTATAAGCAGTATGAGTGCTTTCTCTCAGAGGCATTTGTATAGTTCTTCAATGGGGCTACGATCCAATCGTGATTCTGCTTCAAAGGAAGGGAGCTAGGAGAAAGTTTCTTTTGCCAGTGTATGAGGGAGTTGGAACGCTGCAGAATGGTGCATGGTATTCCAGGCTAGGTCATTCCTGACTGGGTCTATAAGCAGAATGAGTGCTTTTTCAAAACTGCATTGCTATGGTTCTTGAATGGGTCTACGATCCAGTCGTATTTCTGCTTCAAAGGAATGGAGCAAGGAGAAAGATTCTTTTGCCAGTGTGTGACGCAGCTGGAAAGCTGCAGAATGGCGCAGAGGATTCCAGTCTAGGCCATTCCTGGGTGGGTCTATAAGCAGAATGAGTGCTTTTTCTAAACAGCATTTGTACGGTTTTTCAATGGGGCTAGGATCCAAACGTGTTTCTGCTTCAAAGGAATGGAGCTAGGAGAAAGTTTCTTTGCCAGTTTGTGAGGGAGCTGGAAAGCTGCAAAATTGTGTAGGGGATTCCAGACTAGGTCATTCCTGACTGGGTATATAAGCAGAATGAATGCTTTTTCGAAACTGCATTTGTATGGTTCTACAATGGGGCTAGGATGCAAACGTGTTTCTGGTTCAAAGCAAAGGAGCTAGGAGAAAGTTTCTTTTGCCAGTGTGTGTCGCAGCTGGAAAGCTGCAGAATGGTGTATGGTATTCCAGGCTAGGCCATTCCTGACTGGGTCTATAAGCAGAATGAGTGCTTTTTGTAAACAGAATTTCTATAGTTCTTCAATGGGGCTAGGATCCAATCATTATTCTGCTTCAAAGCAAAGGAGCTAGGAGAAAGTTTCTTTTGTCAGTGTGTGACGCAGCTGGAATGCTGCAGAATAGTGCAGGGAATTCCAGGCTATGTCATTCCTGACTAGTTGTATAAGCAGAATGAGAGCTTTTTCGAAATTGCATTTGTATGGTTCTTCAATGGGGTAGGATGCAAACATGTTTCTCGTTCAACGGAAAGGAGATAGGAGAAAGTTTCTTTTGCCAGTGTGTGACGCAGCTGGAAAGCTGCAGAATGATGCAGGGGATTCCAGACTAGGCCGTTCCTGGCTGGGTCTATAAGCAGAATGAATGCTTTTTCTGAACCGCATTTGTATGGTTCTTCAATGGGGCTAGGATCCAAACCTCTTTTTGCTTCAAAGCAAAGGAGCTAGGAGAAAGTTTCTTTTGCCAGTGTGTGACGCAGCTGGAAAGCTTCAGAATGGTGCATGGTATTCCAGGCTAGGCCATTCCTGACTGGGTCTATAAGCAGAATGATTACTTTTTCTAAACCTCATTTGTATGGTTCTACAATGGGGCTAGGATCCACACGTTTTTCTGCTACAAAGGAATGGAGCTGGGAGAAAGTTTCTTTTGCCAGTGTGTGAGCGACCTGGAAAGCTGCAGAATGGTGTAGGGGATTCGTGCCCAGGCCATTCCTGACTGGGTCTATAAGCGGAATGAGTGCTTTTTCAAAACCGCATTTAAATGGTTCTTCAATGGGGATAGGATGCAAACATCTTTCTACTTCAAAGCAAAGGAGCTAGGAGAAAGTTCCTTTTGCCAGTTTGTGACACGGTTGGAAAGCTGCAGCGTGGTGCATGGTATTCCAGGCTAGGCCATTCGTGGCTGGGTCTATAGGCAGAATGATTGCTTTTTCTAAACCGCATTTCTATGGTTCTTCAATGGGGCTAGGATCCAAACATGATTCTGCTTCAAAGCAAAGGAGCAAGGAGAAAGTTGCTTTTGCCAGTGAGTAACGCATCTGGAATGCTGCAGAATAGCGCAGCGAATTCCAGGCTATGTCATTCCTGACTAGTTGTATAAGCAGAATGAGTGCTTTTTCGAAGCTGCATTTCAATGGTTCTTCAAAGGTGCTAGAATGCAAAAGTGTTTCTGCTTCAATGCAAAGGAGCTAGGAGAAAGTTTCTTTTGCCAGTGTGTGAGGGAGCTGGACAGCTGCAGAATGGTGTATGGTATTCCACGCTATGCCATTCCTGACTGGGTCTATAAGCGGTTTGAGTGCTTTTTCGAAACTGCATTTCTATGGTTCTTCAATGGGGAAAGGATGCAAACGTCTTTCTGCTTCAAAGCAAAGGAGCTAGGAGGAAGTTTCTTTTGCCAGTGTGTGATGCAGCTGGAATGCTGCAGAATGGTGCATGGTATTCCAGGCTCGGCCATTCCTGACTGGGTCTAAAAGTAGAATGATTGCATTTTATAAAACGCATTTGTATGGCTCTTCAATGGGGAAAGGATGCAAACGTGTTTCTGCTTCAAAGCAAAGAAGCTAGGAGAAAGTTTCTTTTGCCAGTGTGTGAGGGAGCTGGAAAGCTGCAGAATGGTGCATGGCACTTCAGGCTAGGCCATTCCTGGCTGGGTCTATAAACAGAATATCTGTTTTTTCAAACCGCATTTGTATAGTTCTTCAATTGGTCTAGGATCCAAACGTGTTTCTGCTTCAAAGGAATGGACCTAGGAGAAAGTTTCTTTTGACTGTGTGTGAGGGAGCTGGAAAGCTGCATAATGGTGCATAGTACTCCTGGCTAGGCCTTTCCTGACGGCACCTATAAGCAGAATAATTGCTTTTTCTCATAGGCATTTGTATAATTCTTCAATGGGGATAGGATCCAAACGTGTTTCTGCTTCAAAGGAATGGAGCTAGGAGAAAATTTCTTTTGCCAGTGTGTGAGGCAGCTGGAAAGCTGCAGAATGGTGCAGGGGATTCCAGGCTAGGCCATTCCTGACTGGGTCTATAAGCAGAATGAGTGCTTTTTCAACACTGCATTTGTATGGTTCTTCAATGGGGCTAGGATCCAAACGTTTTCCTGCTTCAAAGCGAAGGAGCTAGGAGAAAGTGTCTTTTGCCAGTGTGTGAGTGAGCTGGAAAGCTGCAGAATTGTGTAGGGGATTCCAAGCTAGGTCATTCCTGACTGGGTCTATGTGAGAGTCTGATCCTATCTCTTTTTAATCAACAAAGATAAAGATTGCATCGTCCCTCCTTAATCAACAAAGATTGCATCATCTCTCCTTAATCTTGTTACTTCTGGGACTCAGACTCAGTGCTTGGCCCAAAAGCTCAGAGATGCAAATCAACAGACAATACCTTTGAAACTCCTAGACCTCACCCTGGTTGGACTGCCCAGGAAGCCTTCATCTTATCTCAGCTGCCCCCAAGGGCTGTGTATGCAGGGTGTGGACAGGTGTAGCTGAGAGAGGGCGGAGGCCCTCCCCCGGTGACGCCGGGCCCCTGCGAATGTGTGAGAATGCACAGGAAGATGCCCTGGGGGGCTGCAGGTGGACACTGAGCAGAAAACTGTATAAAAAGGCAGGAGAAAGGCCTGCCAAAGGGTGGTATCCCCACCAGTGGTATCCCCACCAGTGGCATTCCCAGCGGACCACCATTCCCACCGGACCACCGAGGGCAGACCATCACCAGACCACCAGAGCTGCACACCGCCTGGAGAACCTCTGACAAACTCCGCAGAAGATCATCCCTGGGCCACACACCCGTCTCTCTCTCACTCCTTCATCTGCGGCTGAGGGTAATATGATCACAGCCTTTTCCCCTTCCCTGCTTCTTCTTTCTTTCTCCATCGATCTCTTTATCTTTCTCTCTCCCCCTTCTCCCTTCTCTCCCTCTGTTCTGATCTTTCCCTCTCCCCCTTCTCCCCTCTCTCCCTCCATTTTGCCCAAACTTATCCTTTAATAAACAGTTTCATGGTGATATCTGGTCTCGTTTGCACCTGAATTTCACAACACGGAATCCATAAGAACTGGTCTAGCTCCTCTGGACAGAGATACTGTTAATCTCTACTCCTCCAGACCTTGACAGTCTATAAGCAGAATGAGTGCTTTTTCGAAACTGCATTTGTATGGTTCTTCAATGGGGTAAGGATACAAACGTGTTTCTGCTTCAAAGGAATGGAGCTAGGAGAAAGTTTCTTTTGCCAGTATGTGAGGGAGCTGGAAAGCTGCAGAATAGTGTAGGGGATTCCAGGCTAGGTCATTCCTGACTGGGTCTATAAGCAGAATGAGTGCTTTTTCGAAACTGCATTTCTATGGTTCTTCAAAGGGGCTAGGATGCAAACATGCTTCTGCATCAAAGCAAAGGAGCCAGGAGAAAGCTTCTTTTGCCAGTGTGTGACACAGCTGGAAAGCTGCAGAATGGTGCATGGTATTCCAGACTAGGCCATTCCTGGCTGGGTCTATAAGCAGAATGAGTGCTTTTTGTAAACAGAATTTCTATTTTTCTTCAAATGGGCTAGGATCCAAACATGCTTCTGCTTCAAAGGAATGGAGCTAGGAGAAAGTTTCTTTTGCCAGTGTGTGACGCAGCTGGAAAGCCGCAGAATGGTGCATGGTATTCCAGGCTAGGTCATTCCTGACTGGGGATAAAAGCACAATGAGTGCTTTTTCGAAACTGCATTTGTATAGTTCTTCAATAGGGCTAGGATGCAAACGTGTTTCTGGTTCAAAGGAAAGGAGCTAGGAGAAAGTTTCTTTTGCCAGTGTGTGACGCAGCTGGAAAGCTGCAGAATGATGCAGGGGATTCCCGGCTAGGCCATTCCTGGCTGGGTCGATATGCAGAATGAATGCTTTTTCTAAACCACATTTGATGGTTCTTCAATGGGGCTAGGATCCAAAACTGTTTTTGCTTCAAAACAAAGGAGCTAGTAGAAAGTTTCTTTTGCCAGTGTGTGAGGGAGCTGGAAAGCTGTAGAATGGTGCATGGTACTCCAGGCTAGGCCATTCCTGACTGGGTTTATAAGGAGAATGAATGCTTTTTCGAAACTTCATTTGTATGCTTCTTCACTAGGGATCGGATGCAAACATCTTTCTGCTTCAAAGCAACGGAGCTAGGAGAAAGTTTCTTTTGCCAGTGTGTGAGGGAGCTGGAAAGCTGCAGAGTGGTGCATGGTATTTCAGGCTAGGCCATTCCTGGGTGGGTCTATAAGCAGAATGATTGCTTTTTCTAAACCTCATTTGTATGGTTCTACAATGGGGTTAGGATCCAAACGTGTTTCTGCTTGAAAGGAATGGAGCTAGGGGAATGTTTCTTTTACCAGTGTGTGGCACAGCTGCAAAGCTGCAGAATGGTGCATAGTATTCCAGGCTAGGCCATTCCTGACTGGGTCTATAAGCAGAATGAGTGCTTTTTCAAAACTGCATTTGTGTGGTTCTTAAATGGGGATAGGATGCAAACGTCTTTCTGCTTCAAAGCAAAGGGGCTAGGAGAGAGTTCCTTTTGCCAGTTTGTGACACAGCTGGAAAGCTGCAGAGTGGTGCATGGTATTCCAGGCTAGGTCAATCCTGACTGGGTCTATAAGCAGAATGAGTGCTTTTTCGAAATTGCATTTGTATGCTTCTTCAATGGGTCTAGGACCCAAACGTGTTTCTGCTTCAAAGCAAAGGAGCTAGGAGAAAGTTTCTTTTCCCTGTGTGTGAGGCAGCTGGAAAGCTGCAGAATGGTGTAGGGGATTCCAGGCTAGGTCATTCCTGACTAGGTATGTAAGCAGAATGTGTGCTTTTTCTAAACCGCACTTTTATGGTTCTACAATGGGGCTAGGATGCACACATGTTTCTTCTTCAAAGCAAAGGAGCTAGAATAAAGTTTCTTTTCCCAGTGTGTGACGCAGTTGGAAAGCTGCAAAATGTAGCAGAGGATTCCAGGCTAGGCCATTCCTGGCAGGGTCTATAAGCAGAATGAGTGCTTTTTCTACACATCATTTGTATGGTTCTCAATGGGGCTAGGATCCAAAGGTGTTTCTGCTTCAAAGGAATGGAGCTAGGAGAAAGTTTCTTTTGCCAGTGTGTGACGCAGCAGGAACGCTGCAGACTGGCGCATAGTATTAAAGGCTAGGCCATTCCTGACTGGGTCTATAAGCAGAATGAGTGTTTTTTCGAAACTGCATTTGTATAGTTCTTCAATGGGGCCAGGATGCAAACGTCTTTCTGCTTCAAATGAAAAGAGCTTGGAGAAAGTTTCTTTTGCCAGTGTGTGACGCAGCTGGAATGCTGCAGAATAGTGCAGCGGATTCCAGGCTATGTCATTCCTGACTAGTTGTATAAGCAGAATGAGTGCTTTTTCTCAAAGGCGTTTGTATACTTCTTCAATGGGGCCAGGATCCAAACGTGTTTCTGCTTCAAAGCAAAGGAGCAAGGAAAAAATTTCTTTTGCCAGTGTGTGACACAGCTGGAAAGCTGCAGAGTGGTGCATGGTATTTCAGACTAGGCCATTCCTGGCTGGGTCTATAAGCAGAATGATTGCTTTTTCTAAACCTCATTTGTATGGTTCTACAATGGGGTTACGATCCAAACGTTTTTCTGCTTCAAAGGAATGGAGCTAGTAGAAAGTTCCTTTTGCCAGTGTGTGACGCAGCTGGAAAGCTGCAGAATGGTGTAGGGGATTCCAGGCTAGGTCATTCCTGACTGGGTATATAAGCAGAATGAGTGATTTTTCTAAACCGCACTTTTATGGTTCTACAATGGGTCTAGGATGCAAACGTGTTTCAGCTTCAAAGCAAAGGAGCTAGGAGAAAGTTTCTTTTGCCAGTGTGTGGCGCACCTGGAAAGCTGCAGAATGGTGCATGGTATTCCAGGCTATGCCATTCATGACTGGGTCGATAAGCAGAAGGACTGCTTTTTCTGAAAGGCATTTGTATAGTTCTTCAATGGGGCTAGGATCTAAACGTGTTTCTGCTTCAAAAGAATGGAGCTAGGAGAAAGTTTCTTTTGCCAGTGTGTGACGCAGCAGGAACGCTGCAGAATGGAGCAGGAGATTCCAGGCTAGGCCATTCCTGACTGGGTCTATAAGCAGAATATATGCTTTTTCGAAACTGCATTTGTATGGTTCTTCAACGGGGCTAGGATCCAAACCTGTTTCTGCTTGAAAGGAATGGAGCTAGGAGAAAGTTTCTTTTGCCAGTGTGTGACGCAGTTGGAAAGCTGCAGAATGGCGCAGGGGATTCAAGGATAGGCCATTCCTGGGTGGGTCTATAAGCAGAATGTGTGCTCTTTCAAAACTGCATTTGTATGGTTTTTCAATGGGCTAGGACCCAAACGTATTTCTGCTGCAAAGGAATGGAGCTAGGAGAAAGTGTCTTTTGCCAGTGTGTGAGGGAGCTGGAAAGCTGCAGAATGGTGTAGGAGATACCAGGCTAGGTCATTCCTGACTAGGTCTATAAGCATAATGAATGCTTTTTCGAAACTGCATTTCTATGGTTTTCAAAGGGGCTAGGATCCAAACACGCTTCTGCTTCAAAGCAAAGGAGCAAGGAGAACGTTTCTTTTGCCAGTCTGTGACGCAGCTGGATAGCTGCAGAATGGTGCAGGGAATTCCAGGCTAGGTCATTCCTGACTGGGGATAAAAGCAGAATGAGTGGTTTTTCGAAACTGCATTTGTATGGTTCTTCAATGGGCCAGGATTCAAACGTGTTTCTGCTTCAAAGCAAAGGAGATAGCAGAAAGTTTCTTTTGCCAGTGTGTGACACAGCTGGACAGCTGCAGAATGGTGCATGATATTCCAGGCTATGTCATTCCTGACTAGTTGTATAAGCAGAATGATTGCTTTTTCGAAACTGCATTTGTATGGTTCTTCAATGGGGTAGGATATAAACGTGTTTCTGGTTCAAAGGAAAGGAGCAAGGAGAAAGTTGCTTTTGCCAGTGTGTGACGCAGCTGGAAAGCTGCAGAATGATGCAGGGGATTCCAGGCTAGGCCATTCCTGACTGGGTCTATAAGCAGAATGAATGCTTTTTCTAAACCGCATTTCCATTGTTCTTCAATGGGGCTAGGATCCAAACCTGTTTTTGATTCAAAGGAAAGAGTCTAGGAGAAAATCTCTTTTCCAGTGTGTGACGCAGCTGGAAAGCTGCAGAATGGTGCAGGGTATTCCAGGCTAGGCCATTCCTGGGTGGGTCTATAAGCAGAATGATTGCTTTTTCTAAACCGCCTTTGATGGTTCTTCAATGGGCTAGGATCCAAACGTGTTTCTGCTTCAAAGAAATGGAGCTAGGAGAAAGTATCTTTTGTCAGTGTGTGATGCAGCTGGATAGCTGCAGAATGGTGCAGGGAATTCCAGGCTAGGCCATTCCTGACTGGGTCTATAAGCGGATGAGTGCTTTTTCGAACCTGCATTTGTATAGTTCTTCAATGGGGCTAGGATGCAAACGTGTTTCTGCTTCAAAGGAATGGAGCTAGGAGAAAGTTTCTTTTGCCAGTGTGTGACGCAGCTGGAATGCTGCAGAATAGTGCAGCGAATTCCAAGCTGTGTCATTCCTGACTAGTTGTATAAGCAGAATGAGTGCTTTTTCGAAGCTGCATTTCTATGGTTCTTCAAAGGGGCTAGGATGCAAACGTGTTTCTGCTTCAAAGGAATGGAGCTAGGAGAAAGTTTCTTTTGCCAGTGTGTGAGGGAGCTGGACAGCTGCATAATGGTGCATGGTGTTCCAGGCTATGCCATTCCTGACTGGGTCTATAAGCGGATGAGTGCTTTTTCGAAACTGCATTTGTATGGTTCTTCAATGGGGTAAGGATACAAACGTCTTTCTGCTTCAAAGCAAAGGAGCAAGGAGAAAGTTTCTTTTGCCAGTGTGTGACACAGCTGGAAAGCTGCAGAATGGCACAGGGGATTCCAGGCTAGGCCATTCCTGGCTGGGTCTCTAAGCAGAATAAGTGCTTTTTCTAAACAGCATTTGTACGGTTTTTCAATGGGGCTAGGATCCAAACGTGTTTCTGCTTCAAAGGAATGGAGCAAGGAGAAAGTTTCTTTTGCCAGTGTGTGACGCAGCTGGAAAGCTGCAGAATGGTGTAGGGGATTCCAGGCTAGGTCATTCCTGACTGGGTCTGTAAGCAGAATGAATGCTTTTTCAAAACAGCATTTCTATGGTTTTTCAAAGGGGCCAGGATGCAAATATGCTTCTGCTTCAAAGCAAAGGCGCTTGGAGAAAGTTTCTTTTACCAGTGTGTGACGCAGCTGGAATGCTGCAGAATGGCGCATGGTATTCCAGGCTAGGCCATTCCCGGCTGGGTCTATAAGCAGAATGATTGCTTTTTGTTAAACAGAATTTCTATGGTTCTTCAATGGGGCTAGGATCCAAACATGCTTCTGCTTCAAAGGAAAGGAGCAAGGTGAAAGTTTCTTTTGCCAGTGTGTGATGCAGCTGGAAAGCTGCAAAATGGTGCATGGAATTCCTGGCTAGGTCATTCCTGACTGGGGATAAAAGCAGAATGAATGCTTTTTCGAAACTGCATTTGTATAGTTCTTCAATGGGGCCAAGATGCAAACATGTTTCTGCTTCAAATGAAAAGAGCTACTTGAAAGTTTCTTTTGCCAGTGTGTGACACAGCTGGAATGCTGCAGAATAGTGCAGTGGATTCCAGGCTATGTCATTCCTGACTAGTTGTATTAGCAGAATGAGTGCTTTTTCTCAAAGGCATTTGTATAATTCTTCAATGGGGCTAGGATCCAAACGTGTTTCTCCTTCAAAGGAATGGAGCTAGGAGAAAATTTCTTTTGCCAGTGTGTGACACAGCTGGACAGCTGCAGAATGGTGTAGGGGATTCCAGGCTAGGTCATTCCTGACTGGGTATATAAGCAGAATGAATGCTTTTTCTAAACCGCACTTTTATGGTTCTACAATGGGTGTAGGATGCAAACGTGCTTCAGCTTCAAAGGAAAGGAGCTAGGAGAAAGTTTCCTTTGCCTGTGTGTGATGCAGCTGGACAGCTGGAGAATGGTGCATGGTATTCCAGGCTGTGTCATTCCTGACTTGTTGTATTAGCAGAATGAGTGCTTTTTCTCAAAGGCATTTGTATACTTCTTCAATGGGGCCAGGATCCAAACGTGTTTCTGCTTCAAAGGAATGGAGCTAGGAGAAAATTTCTTTTGCCAGTGTGTGACGCAGCTGGAAAGCTGCAGAATGGTGCAGGGGATTCCAGGCTAGGCCATTCCTGACTGGGTCTATAAGCAGAATGAGTGCTTTTTCCACACTGCATTTGTATGGTTCTTCAATGGGGCTAGGATCCAAACGTTTTCCTGCTTCAAAGCAAAGGAGCTAGGAGAAAGTGTCTTTTGCCAGTATGTGAGTGAGCTGGAAAGCTGCAGAATTGTGCAGGGGATTCCAGGCTAGGTCATTCCTGACTGGGTCTATGTGAGAGTCTGATCCTCTCTCTTGTTAATCAACAAAGATAAAGATTGCATCGTCCCTCCTTAATCAACAAAGATTGCATCATCTCTCCTTAATCTTGTTACTTCTGGGACTCAGACTCGGTGCTTGGCCCAAAAGGTCAGAGATGCAAATCAACAGACAATACCTTTGAAACTCCTAGACCTCACCCTGGTTGGACTGCCCAGGAAGCCTCCATCTTATCTCAGCTGCCCCCAAGGCCTGTGTATGCAGGGTGTGGACAGGTGTAGCCGAGAGAGGGTGGAGGCCCTCCCCCCCGGCGACGCCGGGCCCCTGCGAATGTGTGAGAATGCACAGGAAGATGCCCTGGGGGGCTGCAGGTGGACACTGAGCAGAAAACTGTATAAAAAGGCAGGAGAAAGGCCTGCCAAAGGGTGGTATCCCCACCAGTGGTATCCCCACCAGTGGCATTCCCAGCAGACCACCATTCCCACCGGACCACCGAGGGCAGACCATCACCAGACCACCAGAGCTGCACACCGCCTGGAGAACCTCTGACAAACTCCGCAGAAGATCATCCCTGGGCCACACACCCGTCTCTCTCTCACTCCTTCATCTGCGGCTGAGGGTAATATGATCACAGCCTTTTCCCCTTCCCTGCTTCTTCTTTCTTTCTCCATCGATCTCTTTATCTTTCTCTCTCCCCCTTCTCCCTTCTCTCCCTCTGTTCTGATCTTTCTCTCTCCCCCTTCCCCCCTCTCTCCCTCCATTTTGCCCAAACTTATCCTTTAATAAACTGTTTCATGGTGATATCTGGTCTCGTTTGCACCTGAATTTCACAGCACAGAATCCATAAGAACTGGTCTAGCTCCTCTGGACAGAGATACTGTTAATCTCTGCTCCTCCGGACCTTGACAGTCTATAAGTAGAATGAGTGCTTTTTCGAAACTGCATTTGTATGGTTCTTCAAAGGGGCTACGATGCAATCATGCTTCTGCTTCAAAGCAAAGGAGCTTGGAGAAAATTTCTTTTGCCAATGTCTGACGCAGCTGGAAAGCTGCAGAATTGTGCATGGTATTCCAGGCTAGGCCATTCCTGGCTGGGTCTATAACCAGAATGAGTGCTTTTTGTAAACACAGTTTCTATGGTTCTTCAATGGGGCTAGGATGCAAACATGCTTCTGCTTCAAAGCAAAGGAGCCAGGAGAAAGTTTCATTTGCCAGTGTGTGACGCAGCTGGATAGCTGCAGAATGGTGCAGGGAATTCCAGGCTAGGTCATTCCTGACTGGGGATAAAAGCAGAATGAGTGCTTTTTCAAAACTGCATTTCTATAGTTCTTCAATGGGGTAGGATGCAAACGTGTTTCTGCTTCAAATGAAAAGAGCTAGGAGAAAGTTTCTTTTGCCAGTGTGTGACGCAGCTGGACAACTGCAAAATGCTGCATGGTATTCCATGCTAGGCCATTCCTGACCGGGTCTATAAGCAGAATGATTGCATTTTCTAAAACGCATTTGTATGGTTCTTCAATGGGGAAAGGATGAAAACGTGTCTCTGCTTTAAAGCAAAGAAGCCAGGAGAAAGTTTCTTTTGCCAGTGTGTGACGCAGCTGGAAAACTGCAGAATTGTGCAGGGGATTCCACGCTAGGCCATTCCTGGCTGGGTCTATAAGCAGAATGATTGCTTTTTCTAAACCGCATTTCTAGGGTTCTTCAATGGGGCTAGGATCCAAACATGCTTCTACTTCAAAGCAAAGGAGCAAGGAGAAAGTTTCTTTTGTGAGTGTGTGACGCAGCTGGATAGCCACAGAATGGTGCAGGGAATTCCAGGCAAGGTCATTCCTGACTGGGGATAAAAGCAGAATAAGTGCTTTTTCGAAACTGCATTTGTATGGTTCTTCAATGGGGCTAGGATGCAAACGTGTTTCTACTTCAAAGGAAAGGAGCTAGGAGAATGTTTCTTTTGCCAGTGTGTGACGCAGCTGGAATGCTGCAGAATAGCGCAGTGAATTCCAGGCCATGTCATTCCTGACTAGTTTTATAAGCAGAATGAGTAATTTTTCGAAGCTGCATTTCTATGGTTCTTCAACGGGGCTAGGATCCAAACCTGTTTCTGGTTCAAAGGAATGGAGCTAGAAGAAAGTTTCTTTTGCCTGTGTGTGAGGGGGCTGGAAAGCTGCATAATGGTGCATGGTACTCCTGGCTAGGATATTCCTGACTGCGTCTATAAGCAGAATGAGTGCTTTTTCTCAAAGGCATTTGTATACTTCTTCAATGGGTCAAGGATCCAAATGTGTTTCTGCTTCAAAGCAAAGGAGCTAGGAGAAAATTTCTTTGCCTGTGTGTGAGGAAGCTGGAAAGCTGCAGAATGGTGTAGTGCATTCCAGGCTAGGTCATTTCTCACTGGGGATAAAAGCAGAATGAGTGCATTTTCTAAACCGCACTTTTATGGTTCTACAATGGGGCTAAGATGCTCATGTGTTTCTGCATCAAAGCAAAGGAGCTTGGATAAAGTTTCTTTTGCCAGTGTGAGACACAGCTTTAAAGCTACAGAATGGTGCATGGTACTCCTGGCTAGGCCATTCTTGACTGCGTCTATAAGCAGTATGAGTGCATTTTCTCAAAGGCATTTGTATAGTTCTTCAATGAGGCTACGATGCAAACGTGTTTCTGCTTCAAAGGAATGGAGCTAGGAGAAAGTTTCTTTTCAAGTGTGTGACGCAGCTGGAAAGCTGCAGAATGGTGCATGGTATTCCAGGCTAAGTCATTCCTGACTGCACCTATAAGCAGAATGAGTGCTTTTTCTAAACCACATTTCTATGGTTCTTCAAAGGGGCTAGGATACAAACGTGGTTCTGCTTCACAGGAATGGAGCTAGGAGAAAGTTTCTTTTGCCAGTGTGTGACGCAGCTGGAAAGCTGCAAAATATTGCAGGGGATTCCAGGCTAGGCCATTCCCGGCTGGGTCTATAAGCAGAATGATTGCTCTTTCTAAACAGCATTTCTATGCTTTTTCAATGGGGCTGGGATCCAAACGTGTTTCTGCTTCAAAGGAATGGAGCTAGGAGAAAGTTTCTTTTACCAGTGTATGAGGGAGCTGGAAAGCTGCAGAATGGTGTAGTGGTTTGCAGTCTAGGTCATTCCTGACTGGGTCTATAAGCAGAATGAATGCTTTTTCGAAACTGCATTTCTACGGTTCTTCAAAGGAGCTAGGATGCAAACAAGCTTCTGCTTCAAAGCAAAGGAGCCAGTAGAAAGTTTCTTTTGCCAGTGTGTGACGCAGCTGGAAAGCTGCAGAATGGTGCATGGTATTCCAGGCTAGGCCATTCCTGTCTGGGTCTATAAGAAGAATGAGTGCTTTTTGTAACAGAATTTCTATGGTTCTCCAATGAGGCCAGGATCCAAACATGCTTCTACTTCAAAGCAAAGGAGCAAGGAGAAAGTTTCTTTTCCCAGTGTGTGACGCAGCTGGAAAGCTGCAGAATGGTGCAGGGAATTCCAGGCTAGGTGATTCCTGACTGGGGATAAAAGCAGAATGAGTGCTTTTTCGAAACTGCATTTGTATAGTTCTTCAATGTGGCCAGGATGCAAACGTGTTTCTGCTTCAAATGAAAAGAGCTAGGAGAATGTTTCTTTTGCCATTGTGTGACGCAGCTGGAATGCTGCAGAATAGTGCAGCGGATTCCAGCCTATGTCATTCCTGACTAGTTGTATAAGCAGAATGAGTGCTTTTTCTCAAAGGCATTTGTATACTTCTTCAATGGGGCCAGGATCCAAACGTGTTTCTGCTTCAAAGGAATGGAGCTAGGAGAAAATTTCTTTTGCCAGTGTGTGACGCAGCTGGAAAGCTGTAGAATGGTGCAGGGGATTCCAGGCTGGGCCATTCCTGACTGGGTCTATAAGCAGAATGAGTGCTTTTTCAACACTGCATTTGTATGATTCTTCAATGGGGCTAGGATCCAAACGTTTTCCTGCTTCAAAGCAAAGGAGCTAGGAGAAAGTGTCTTTTGCCAGTGTGTGAGTGAGCTGGAAAGCTGCAGAATTGTGCAGGGGTTTCTAAGCTAGGTCATTCCTGACTGGGTCTATGTGGGAGTCTGATCCTCTCTCTTGTTACTCAACAAAGATAAAGATTGCATCGTCCCTCCTTAATCAACAAAGATTGCATCATTTCTCCTTAACCTTGTTACTTCTGGGACTCAGACTCGGTACTTAGCCCAAAAGCTCAGAGATGCACATCAACAGACAATACATTTGAAACTCCTAGACCTCACCCTGGCTGGACTGCTCAGGAAGCCTCCATCTTATCTCAGCTGCCCCCAAGGGCTGTGTATGCAGGGTGTGGACAGGTGTAGCCGAGAGAGGGCGGAGGCCCTCCCCCCGGTGACGCCGGGCCCCTGCGAATGTGTGAGAATGCACAGGAAGATGCCCTGGGGGGCTGCAGGTGGACACTGAGCAGAAAACTGTATAAAAAGGCAGGAGAAAGGCCTGCCAAAGGGTGGTATCCCCACCAGTGGTATCCCCACCAGTGGCATTCCCAGCAGACCACCATTCCCACCGGACCACCGAGGGCAGACCATCACCAGACCACCAGAGCTGCACACCGCCTGGAGAACCTCTGACAAACTCCGCAGAAGATCATCCCTGGGCCACACACCCGTCTCTCTCTCACTCCTTCATCTGCGGCTGAGGGTAATATGATCATAGCCTTTTCCCCTTCCCTGCTTCTTCTTTCCTTCTCCGTCGATCTCTTTATCTTTCTCTCTCCCCATTCTACCCTCTCCCCCTCTGTTCAGATCTTTCTCTCTCCCCCTTCTCCCCTCTCTCCCTCCATTTTGCCCAAACTTATCCTTTAATAAACAGTTTCATGGTGATATCTGGTCTCGTTTGCACCTCAATTTCACAACACGGAATCCATAAGAACTGGTCTAGCTCCTCTGGGCAGAGATACTGTTAATCTCTGCTCCTGCGGACCTTGACAGTCTATAAGCAGAATGAGAGCTTTTTCGAAACTGCATTTGTATGGTTCCTCAATGGGGCTAGGATCCAAACGTGTTTCTGCTTCAAAGGAATGGAGCTAGGAGAAAGTTCGTTTTGCCTGTGTGTGACGCAGCTGGAAAGCTGCAGAATGGTGTAGGGGATTCCAGGCTAGGTCATTCCTGACTGGGTATATAAGCAGAATGAATGCTTTTTCTAAACCACACTTTTATGGTTCTACAATGGGGAAAGGATGCAAACGTGTTTCAGCTTCAAAGCAAGGGAGCTGGGAGAAAGTTTCTTTTGCCAGTGCGTGACACGGCTGGATAGCTGCAGAATGGTGCAGGGAATTCCAGGCAAGGTCATTCCTGACTGGGGATAAAAGCAGAATGAGTTCTTTTTCGAAACTGGATTTGTGTAGTTCTTCAATGGGGCTAGGATGCAATCGTGTTTCTGCTTCAAATGAAAAGAGCTAGGAGAAAGTTTCTTTTGCCAGTGTGTGACGAAGCTGGAATGCTGCAGAATAGCGCAGTGAATTCCAGGCTATGTCATTCCTGACTAGTTGTATAAGCCGAATGAGTGATTTTTCGAAGCTGCATTTCCATGGTTCTTCAAAGGGGCTAGGATGCAAACGTGTATAGTTCTTCAATGGGTCTAGGATCCAAACGTGTTTCTGCTTCAAAGGAATGGAGCAAGGAGAAAGTTTCTTTTGCCAGTGTGTGACGCAGCTGGAAAGCTGCAGAATGATGCAGGGGATTCCAGGCTAGGCCATTCCTGACTGGGTCTATAAGCAGAATGAATGCTTTTTCTAAACTGCATTTGATGGTTCTTCAACGGGGATAGGATGCAAACGTCTTTCTGTTTCAAAGCAAGGGAGCTGGGAGAAAGTTTCTTTAGCCAGTGTGTGACGCAGCTGGAAAGCTGCAGAATGGTGCATGGTATTCCAGGCTAGGCCATTCCTGGGTGGGTCTGTAAGCAGAATGATTGCTTTTTCTAAACCGCATTTGTATGGTTCTTCAATGGGGCTAGGATCCAAACATGTTTCTGCTTAAAAGCAAAGGAGCTAGGAGAAAGTTCCTTTTGCCAGTGTGTGCCACAGCTGGAAAGCTGCAGAATGGTGCAGGGGATTCCAGGCTAGGTCATTCCTGACAGGGTCTGTAAGCAGAATGAGTGGTTTTTCGAAACTGCATTTGTATGGTTCTTCAAAGGGGCTAGGATCCAAATGTGTTTCTGCATCAATGCAAAGGAGCTAGGAGAAAGTTTCTTTTGCCAGCTTGTGACACAGTTGGAAAGCTGCAGAGTGGTGCATGGTATTCCAGGCTAGGCCATTCGTGGCTGGGTCTATATGCAGAATGAAAGCTTTTTCGAAACTGCAATTCTATGGTTCTTCAAAGGGGCTAGGATGCAAACATGCTTCTGCTTCAAAGCAAAGGCGCTTGGAGAAAGTTTCTTTTGCCAGTGTGTGACGCAGCTGGAAAGCTGCAGAATGGTGCATGGTATTTCACGCTAGGCCATGCCTGCTGGGTCTATAAGCTGAATGAATGCTTTTTCTAAACCGCATTTGATGGTTCTTCAATGGGGCTAGTATCCAAACCTGTTTTTGCTTCAAAGCAAAGGAGCTAGGAGAAAGTTTTTTTGCCAGTGTGTGACGCAGCTGGTAAGCTGCAGAATGGTGCATGGTATTCCAGGCTAGGCCATTCCTGACTCAGTCTATAAGCAGAATGAGTGCTTTTTCGAAACTGCATTTGTATGTTTCTTCAGTGGGGATTGGATGCAACCGTCTTTCTGCTTCAAAGCAAAGGAGCTAGGAGAAAGTTTCTTTTGCCAGTGTGTGATGCAGCAGGAAAGCTGCAGAGTGGTGTATCGCATTCCAGGCTAGTCCATTCCTGGGTGGGTCTATAAGCAGAATGATTGCTTTTTCTAAGCCGCATTTCAATGTTTCTTCTATGGGTCTAGGATCCAAACGTGTTTCTGCATCAAGGCAAAGGAGCTAGGAGAAAGTTTATTTTGCCAGTGAGTGACACAGCTGGAATGCTTCAGAATGGTGCATGGTATTCCAGGCTAGGCCATTCGTGACTGGGTCAATAAGCAGAATGATTGTATTTTCTAAAACGCATTTGTATGGTTCTTCAATGGGGAAATGATGCAAACGTGTCTCTGTTCAAAGCGAAGAAGCTAGGAGAAAGTTTCATTTGCCAGTGTGTGACGCAGCTGGGAAGCTGCAGAATGGTGCAGGGGATTCCAGGCTAGGCCATTTCTGACTGGGTCTATAAGCAGAATGAGTGCTTTTTCAAAACTGCATTTGTATGGTTCTTCAATGGGGATAGGATGCAAACCTCTTTCTGCTTCAAAGGAATGGAGCTAGGAGAAAGTTTCTTTTGCCAGTGTGTGACGCAGCTGGAAAGCTGCAGAATGGTGCATGATACTCCGGGCTAGGCCATTCTTGACTGCGTCTATAAGCACTATGAGTACTTTTTCAAAACTGCATTTCTATGGTTCTTCAATGGGGCTAGGATCCAAACGTGTTTCTGCTTCAAAAGAATGGAGCTAGGAGAAAGTTTCTTTTGCCAGTGTGTGAAGGAGCTGGAATGCTGCAGAACGGTGCATGGTATTCCAGGCTAGGTCATTCCTGACTGGGTCTATAAGCAGAATGAGTGCTTTTTCGAAACTGCATTTGTATGGTTGTTCAAAGGGGCTAGGATACAAACGTGTTTCTACTTCAAAGGAATGGAGCTAGGAGAAAGTTTCTTTTGCCAGTGTGTGAAGCAGCTGGAAAGCTGCAAAATGTTGCCGGGGATTCCAGGCTAGGCCATTCCTGGCTGGGCTATAAGCAGAATGAGTGCTTTTTCAACAGTGCATTAGTATGGATCTTCAATGGGGCTAGGATCCAAACGTTTTTCTGCTTCAAAGCAAAGGAGCTAGGAGAAAGTTTCTTTTGCCAGGGTGTGAGTGAGCTGGAAAGCTGCAGAATGGTGTAGGGGATTCCAGGCTAGGTCATTCCTGATTGGGTCTATAAGCAGAATGAGTGCTTTTTCGAAATTGCATTTGTATGGTTCTTCAATGGGGCTGGGATCCAAACGTGTTGCTGCTTCAAAGCAAAGGAGCTAGGGGAAAGTTTCTTTTCCCAGTGTGTGACGCAGCTGGAAAGCTGCAGAATGGTGCATGGTATTCAAGGCTAGGCCATTCCTCGGTGTGTCTATAAGCAGAATGATTACTTTTTCTAAACCGCTTTTCTAGGGTTCTTCAATGGGGCTAGGATCCAAACATGCTTCTACTTCAAAGCAAAGGAGCAAGGAGAAAGTTTCTTTTGCCAGAGAATGACGCAGCTGGAAAGCTGCAGAATGGTGCAGGGGATTCCAGGCTAGGTCATTCCTGACTGGGTCTATAAGCAGAAGGATTGCTTTTTCGAAACTACATTTGTATAGTTCTTTAATGGGGCTAGGATGCAAACGTGTTCTGCTTCACATGAAAAGAGCTAGGAGAAAGTTTCCTTATCCAGTGTGTGACGCAGCTGAAATGCTGCAGCATAGCGCAGCCAATTCCAGGCTATGTCATTCCTGACTAGTTGTATAAGCAGAATGAGTGCTTTTACGAAGCTGCATTTCTATGGTTCTTCAAAGGGGCTAGGATCCAAACCTGCTTCTGCTTCAAAGGAATGGAGCTAGGAGAAAGTTTCTTTTGCCAGTGTGTGAGGGAGCTGGACAGCTGCACAATGGTGCATGGTATTCCAGGCTATGCCATTCCCGACTGGGTCTATAAGCAGAATGAGTGCTTTTTCGAAACTGCATTTGTATGGTTCTTCAATGGGGAAAGGTTGCAAACGTCTTTCTGCTTCAAAGCAAAGGAGCTAGGAGAAAGTTCCTTTTCCCAGTGTGTGACACAGCTGGAAAGCTGCAGAATGGTGCATGGTATTCCAGGCTAGGCCATTCCTGGCTGGGTCTATAAGCAGAATGATTGCATTTTCTAATACGCATTTTTATGGTTCTTCAATGGGGAAACGATGCAAACGTGTCTCTGCTTCAAAGCAAAGAAGCTAGGAGAAAGTTTCTTTTGCCATTGTGTGACGCAGCTGGAAAGCTGTAGAATTGTGCAGGGGATTCCACGCTAGGCCATACCTGGCTGGGTCCATAAGCGGAAGGAGTACTTTTTCAAAACTGCATTTGTATGGTTCTTCACTGGGGCTAGGATCCAAACGTGTTTCTGCTTCAACGCAAAAGAGCTAGGAGAAAGTTTCTTTTGCCAGTGTGTGATGCAGCTGTAAAGCTGCAGAATGGTGCATGGTATTCCAGGCTAGGTCATTCCTGACTAGGTCTATAAGCAGAATGAGTGCTTTTTCGAAACTGCATTTGTATGGTTCTTCAATGGGGCTAGGATGCAAACGTGTTTCTCTTTCAACGCAAAGGCGCTGGGAGAAAGTTACTTTTGCCAGTGTGTAACGCAGCTGGAATGCTGCAGAATGGTGCATGGTATTTCAGGCTAGGCCATTCCTGGCTGGGTCTATAAACAGTAAAATTGCTTTTTCTAAACCGCATTTGCATAGCTCTTCAATGGGTCTAGGATCCAAACGTGTTTCTGCTTCAAAGGAATGGAGATAGGAGAACGTTTCTTTTACCTGTGTCTGGGGGAGCTGGAAAGATGCATAATGGTGCATGGTACTCCTGGCTAGGCCATTCCTAACTGCGTCTATAAGCAGAATGATTGCTTTTTCTCAAAGGCATTTGTATACTTCTTCAATGGGTCAAGGATCCAAACGAGTTTCTGCTTCAAAGAAATGGAGCTAAGAGAAAGTTTCTTCTGCCAGTGTGTGACGCAGCTGGAAAGCTGCAGAATGGTGCAGGTGATTCCGGGCTAGGCCATTCCTGACTGGGTCTATAAGCAGAATGAGTGCTTTTTCAAAACTGCATTTGTATGGTTCTTCAATGAGGCCAGGATGCAAACGTGTTTCTGCTTCAAATGAAAAGAGCTAGGAGAATGTTTCTTTTTCCAGTGTGTGACGCAGGTGGAATGCTGCAGAATAGTGCAGTGGATTCCAGGCTATGACATTCCTGATTAGTTGTATAAGCAGAATGAGTGCTTTCTCTCAAAGGCATTTCTATACTTCTTCAATGGGGCCAGAATCCAAACGTGTTTCTGCTTCAAAGGAATGGAGCTAGGAGAAAGTTTCTTTTGCCAATGTGTGACGCAGCTGTGAAGCTGCAGAATGGTGCAGGGGATTCCAGGCTAGGCCATTCCTGACTGGGTCTATAAACAGAATGAGTGCTTTTTCAACACTGCATTTGTATGTTTCTTCAATGGGGCTAGGATCCAAACGTTTTTCTGCTTCAAAGCAAAGGAGCTAGGAGAAAGTTTCTTTTCCCAGTGTGTGACACAGTTGGAAAGCTGCAGAATGGTGCAAGGTATTTCAGGCTAGGTCATTCCTGACTGGGTCTATAAGCAGAGTGAATGCTTTTTCGAAACTGCATTTGTATAATTCTTCAATGAGGCCAGGATGCAAACGTGTTTCTGCTTCAAAAGAGTGGAGCTAGGAGAAAGTTTCTTTTGCCATTGTGTGTGGTAGCTGGAAAGCTGCAGAATAGTGTATGGCATTCCAGGCTAGGCCAATTCTGGCAGGGTCTGTAAGCTGAATGAATCCTTTATTGAAGCCCTGCTTCAAGGGTTGTTAAATGAGGCTGGCATCAAAACGTGTTCATGATTCAATGGACAGGAGCTAGGAGAAAGTTACTTTTGCCAGTGTGTAAGGCAGCTGGAAAGCTGCAGATTGGTGCATGGCATTCCAGGCTAGGCCAATCCTGGCTGAGTCTGTAAGCAGAATGAGTACCTTTTCTAAACGGCACTTGTATGGTTCTTCAATGGGGCTAGGACCAAAACGTGTTTCAGCTTCAATGGAAAGGAACTGGGAAAAACTTTATTCTGCCAGTGTGTGACGCAGCTGGAAAAACACAGAATGGTGCAGGGGAATCCAGGCTAGGCCATTCTTGGCTACGTCTATAAGCAGAAGGATTGTTCTTTCTAAACGGCATTTCTGTGGTTCTTCAATGGGGCTAGGATGCAAACGACTTTCTGCTTCAAAGGAAAGGACCTAGGAGAAAGTTTCTTTTCCCACTGTGTGAGGAGCTGGAAAGCTGCAGAATGGTGCAGGGGATTCCAGGCAAGGCCATTCCTGGCTGGGTCTATAAGCAGAAGGAATGCTTTTTCTAAACGGCATTTCTATGGTTCTTCAATGGGGCTAGGCTGCAAATGTGTTTCTGCTTCAAAGGAAAGGAGCTAGGAGAAAGTTTCTTTTGCCAGTGTGTGAGGGAGCTGGAAAGCTGCAGAATGGTGTGGGGGGTTCCACGCTAGGCCATTCCTGGCTGGGTCTATAAGCAGAAGGAGTGCTTTTTCTCAATGGCATTTTTATAGTTCATTAATGGGGCTAGGATGTAAACGTGTTTCTGATTCGAAGGAAGGGAGCTAGGAGAAAGTTTCTTTTCCAGTGTGTGACAGAGCTGGAAAGCTACAAAATGGTGCAGGGGATTCCAGGCTAGGCCATTCCATTTTTGTTCCTTAGAGCCGAATGAGTGCTTTTTCTAAACAGCATTTCTATGGTTCTTCAATGGGGATAGGATGTAAACATGTTTCTGCTTCAAAGGAAAGGAGCTAGGAGAAAGTTTCTTTTGCCACTGTGTCAGGGAGCTGGAAAGCTGCCGAATGGTGCAGGAGATTCCATCCTAGGCCATTCCTGGCTGAGTCCATAAGCAGAAGGAGTGGTTTTCTAACCTGCATTTCTATGGTTCATCAATGGGGCGAGGATCAAAACGTGTTTCTGCGTCAAAGGAAAGGAGCTAGGAGAAAGTTTCTTTTGCCAGTGTGTGAGGGAGCTGGAATGCTGCAGAATGAGGCATGGTATTGCACGCTAGGCCATTCAAGGCTGCATCTTTAAGCAGAATGAGTCCTTTTTTGAAGTGCAGTTAGTATGTTTCTATAATGGAGCTAGGATCAAAATGTATTTCTGCTTCAAAGGAAAGGAGCTAGGAGAAAGTTTATTCTGCCAGTGTGTGACACAGCTGGAGAGCTGCAGAATGGTCCATGTGATTCCAGGCTAGGCCATTCATGGCTAGGTCTTTACACAGAATATTTGGTTTTTCTAAACAGCATTTGTATGTTTCTTCTGTGGGTTAGGATCAAAACGTGCTTCTGCTTCAAAGGAGTGGAGCTAGGAGAAAGTTCCTTTTGTCCATGTGTGTGGTAGCTTGAAAGCTGCAGAATAGTGTATGGCATTCCAGCCTAGGCCAATTCTGGCTGGGTCTGTAGGCTGAATGACTCCTTTATTGAAGTCCTGTTTCTATGGTTGTTAAATGAGGCTAGGATTAAAACGAGTTCATGATTCAATGGAGAGGAGTTAGGAGAAAGTTCCTTTTCCCAGTGTGTGACGCAGCTGGAATGCTGCAGAATGGTGCATGGCATTCCAGGCTAGGACAATCCTGGCTGAGTCTGTAAGCAGAATGAGTACCTTTTCTAAATGGCACTTGTATGGTTCTTCAAAGGGGCTAGGATCAAAACGTGTTTTTTGCTTCAAAGGAAAGGAGCTAGGAGAAAGTTAATTCTGCCAGCGTGTGACACAGCAGGAAAGACGCAGAATGGTGCATGGGATTCCAATCTAGGCCATTCCTGACTGGGTCTGCAAGCAGAATGAAAGCTTTTTCTAAACGGCATTTCTATGGTTCTTCAAAAGGGCTAGGATGTAAATGTGTTTCTGCTTCAAAGGAAAGGAGGTAGGAGAAAGTTTCCTTTGCTAGTGTGTGAGTGAGCTGGAAAGCTGCAGAATGGTGCAGGGGATTCCAGGCTAGGCCATTCCTGGCTGGGTCTATAAGCAGAAGGAGTGCTTTTTCTAAACGGCATTTCTATGGTTCTCCAATGGGGCGAGGATGTAAGCATGTTTCTGCTTCAATGGAAAGGTCCTTGGAGAAAGTTTCTTTTGCCAGTGTGTGAGGGAGCTGGAAAGCTGCAGAATGGTGCAGAGGATTCCAGGCTAGGCCATTCCTGGCTGGGTCTATAAGCAGAAGGTGTGCATTTTCGAAACGGCATTTTACTGTTCTTCAATGGGTCTAGGATGTAAACATCTTTCTGCGTCAAAGGAAAGGAGCTAGGAGAAAGTTTCTTTTGCCACTGTGTGAGGGAGCTGGAAAGCTGCAGAATAGGGCATGGCATTGGGGGCTAGGCCATTCAAGGCTGCATCTTTAAGCAGAATGAGTCCTTTTTCGAAGTGCAATTAGTATGGTTCTATAGTGGAGCTAGGATCAAAATATGTTTCTGCATCAAAGGAAAGGAGCTAGGAGAAAGTTTCTTTTGCCATTGAGTTACACAGCTGGAGAGCTGCAGAAAGGTGTATGTGATTCCAGGCTAGGCCATTCATGGCTAGGTCTTTAAACAGAATGTTTGCTTTTTCTAAACAGCATTTGTATGTTTCTTCTGTGGGTTAGGATCAAAACGTGCTTCTGCTTCAAAGGACAGGAGCTAGGAGAAAGTTCCTTGTGCCATTGTGTGTGGTATCTGGAAAGCTGCAGAATAGTGTAAGGCATTCCAGGCTAGGCCAATTCTGGCAGGGTCTGTAAGCTGAATGAATCCTTATTGAAGTCCTGCTTCAATGGTTGTTAAATGAGTCTAGGATCAAAACGTGTTCATGATTCAATGGACAGGAGCTAGGAGAAAGTTTCTTTTGCCAGTGTGTAAGGCAGCTGGAAAGCTGCAGATTGGTGCATGGCGTTCCAGGCTAGGCCAATCCTGGCTGAGTCTGTAAGCAGAATGAGTACCTTTTCTAAACGGCACTTGTATGGTTCTTCAATGGGGCTAGGACCAAAATGTGTTTCAGCTTCAATGGGAAAAGCTTTATTCTTCCAGTGTCTGACGCAGCTGGAAAGACGCGGAATGGTGCAGGGGAATCCAGGCTAGGCCATTCTTGGCTACGTCTATAAGCTGAAGGATTGCTCTTTCTAAACGGCATTTCTATGATTCTTCAATGGGGCTAGGATGTAAACGACTTTCTGCTTCAAAGGAAAGGACCTAGGAGAAAGTTTCTTTTCCCAGTGTGTGAGGGAGCTGGAAAGCTGCAGAATGGTGCAGGGGATTCCAGGCAAGGCCATTCCTGGCTGGGTCTATAAGCAGCAGGAGTGCTTTTTCTAAACAGAATTTCTATGTTTCTCAATGGGGCTAGGATGTAAACATGTTTCTGCTTCAAAGGCAAGCAGCTAGGGGAAAGTTTCTTTTGCCAGTGTGTGAGGCAGCTGGAAAGCTGCAGAATGGTGCAGGGGATTCCAGGCAAGGCCATTCCTGGCTGGGTCTATAGGCAGAAGGAGTGCTTTTTCTAAACGGCATTTCAATGGTTCTTCAATGGGCCTAGGATGTAAACATCTTTCTGTGTCAAAGGAAAGGAGCTAGGAGAAAGTTTCTTTTGCCAGTGTGACAGAGAGATGGAAAGCTGCAGATTGGTGCAGGGGATTCCAGGCTATGCCATTCCTGGCTGGGTCTATAAGCAGAGCGTGTGCTTTTTCTAAACAGCATTTGTATGGTTCCCAATGGGGCTAGGATGTAAACATATTTCTGCTTCAAAGGAAAGCAGCTAGGTGAAAGTTTCTTTTCCCAGTGTGTGAGGGAGCTGGAAAGCTGCAGAATGGTGCAGGGGATTCCAGGCTAGGCCATTCCTGTCTGGGTCTATAAGCAGAAGGAGTGCGTTTTCTAAACGGCATTTCTATGGTTCTTCAATGGGGCGAGGATCAAAACGTGTTTCTGCTTCAAAGGATAGGAGCTAGGAGAAAGTTCCTATTATCAGTGTGTGAGGGAGCTGGAAAGCTGCAGAATGGGGCATGGCATTGCAGGCTAGGCCATTCAAGGCTGCATTTTTAAGCAGAATGAGTCCTTTTTCGAAGTGCAATTAGTATGGTTCTATAATGGAGCTGGGATCTAAATGTGTTTCTGCTTCAAAGGAAAGGATCTAGGAGAAAGTTTCTTTTCCCAGTGTGTGACACAGCTGGAGAGCTGCAGAATGGTGCATGTGATTCCAGGCTAGGCCATTCATGGCTAGGTTTTACACAGAATATTTGCTTTTTCTAACCAGCTTTTGTATGTTTCTTCTGTGGGTTAGGATCAAAACGTGCTTCTGCTTCAAAGGACAGGAGCTAGGAGAAAGTTCCTTTTGCCAATGTGTGTGGTAGCTGGAAAGCTGCAGAATAGTATATGGCATTCCAGCCTAGGCCAATTCTGGCTGGGTCCGTAGGCTGAATGACTCCTTTATTGAAGTCCTGTTTCTATGGTTGTTAAATGAGTCTAGGATCAAAACGTGTTCATGATTCAATGGACAGGTGCTCGGAGAAAGTTCCTTTTGCCAGTGTGTGTGGTAGCTGGAAAGCTGCAGAATGGTGCATGGGATTCCAGGCTGGGCCAATCCTGGCTGAGTCTGTAAGCAGAAAGAGTACCTTTTCTAAATGGCACTTGTATGGTTCTTCAAAGGGGCTAGGACCAAAACGTGTTTCTGCTTCAATGGAAAGGAGCTAGGAGAAAGTTTATTCTGCCAGTGTGTGACGCAGCTGGAAAGACGCAGAATGGTGCATGGGATTCCAATCTAGGCCATTCCTGATTGGGTCTGCAAGCAGAATGAATGCTTTTTCTAAACGGCATTTCCATGGTTCTTCAATGGGGCTTGGATGTAAAAGTGTTTCTGCTTCAAAGGAAAGGAGGTAGGAGAAAGTTTCCTTTGCCAGTGTCTGAGGGAGCTGGAAAGCTGCAGAATGGTGCAGGGGATTCCAGGCTAGGCCATTCCTGGCTGGGTCTATAAGCAGAAGGATTGTTTTTTTCTAAACCGCATTTGATGGTTCTTCAATGGGGCTAGGGTCCAAACCTGTTTCGGCTTCAAAGCAAAGGATCTAGGAGAAAGTTTCTTTTGCCAGTGTGTGAGGGAGCTGGAAAGCTGCAGAATGGTGCAAGGGATTCCAGGCTAGGCCATTCTTTGCTGGGTCTATAAGCAGAAGGAATGCTTTCTCTAAACGGCATTTCTATGGTTCTTCAATGGGGCGAGGATGTAAGCACGTTTCTCCTTTAAAGGAAAGGACCTAGGAGAAAGTTCCTATTGTCAGTGTGTGAGGGAGCTGGAAAGCTGCAGAATGCTGCAGGGGATTCCAGACTAGACCAATCCTGGCTGAGTCTGAAAGCAGAATGAGTACCTTTTCTAAACGGCATTTTACGGTTCTTCAATAGGTCTAGGACCAAAACGTGTTTCAGCTTCAATGGAAAGGAACTGGGAAAAACTTTTTTCTGCCAGTGTGTGACGCAGCTGGAAAGACGCAGAATGGTGCAGGGGAATCCAGGCTAGGCCATTCTTGGCTACGTCTATAAGCAGAAGGATTGCTCTTTCTAAAGGGCATTTCTATGGTTCTCAATGGGGCTAGGATGTAAACGACTTTCTGCTTCAAAGGAAAGGACCTAGGAGAAAGTTTCTTTTCCCAGTGTGTGAGGGAGCTGGAAAGCTGCAGAATGGTGTAGGAGATTCCAGGCAAGGCCATTCCTGGCTGGGTCTATAAGCAGAAGGAGTGCTTTTTCTAAACAGCATTTCTATGTTTCTCAATGGGGCCGGGATGTAAACATGTTTCTGCTTCAAAGGCAAGCAGCTGGGAGAAAGTTTCTTTTGCCAGTGTGTGACGCAGCTGGAAAGCTGCAGAATGGTGTGGGGGGTTCCACGCTAGGCCATTCCTGGCTGGTTCCATAAGCAGAAGGAGAGCTTTTTCTAAACGGCACTTCTATGGTTCTTCAGTGTGGTAGGATGCAAACGTGTTTCTGCTTCCAAGGAAAGGAGCTAGGAGAAAGTTTCTTTTGCCAGTGCGTGAGGAAGCTGGAAAGCTGCCGAATGGTGCATGGTATTCCAGGCTAGGCCATTCCTGGCTGGGTCTATAAGCAGAAGGAGTGCTTTTTCTAAATGGCGTTTCAATGGTTCTTCAATGGGGCTAGGATGTAAACATCTTTCTGCGTCAAAGGTAAGGAGCTAGGAGAAAGTTTCTTTTGCCAGTGTGTCAGAGAGATGGAAAGCTGCAGAATGGTGCAGGGCATTCCAGGCTAGGCCATTCCTGGCTGGGTCTATAAGCAGAAGGATTGCTTTTTCTAAACAGCATTTCTATGGTTCTTCAATGGGCCTAGGATGTAAACATCTTTCTGCGTCAAAGGAATGGAGCTAGGAGAAAGTTCCTTTTGCCATTGTCTGTGGTAGCTGGAAAGCTGCAGAATAGTGTATGGCATTCCAGCCTAGGCCAATTGTGCCTGGGTCTGTAGGCTGAATGACTCCTCTATTGAAGTGCTGTTTCTATGGTTTTTAAATGAGGCTAGGATCAAGATGTCTTCATGATTCAATGGACAGGAGCTAGGAGAAAGTTCCTTTTGCCACTGTGTGAGGGAGCTGGAAAGCTGCAGAATGGTGCAGGGGATTCAGGGCTAGGCCATTCCTGGCTGGGTCTATAAGCAGAAGGAGTGCTTTTTCTAAAAGGCATTTCTATGGTTCTTCAATAGGGCTAGGATCAAAACGTGTTTCTGCTTCAAAGCAAAGGAACTAGGAGAAAGTTCCTATTGCCAGTGTGTTAGGGAGCTGGAAAGCTGCAGAATGCGGCATGGCATTGCAGGCTAGGCCATTCAAGGCTGCATTTTTAAGCACAATGAGTCCTTTTTCGAAGTGCAGTTAGTATGGTTCTAAAATGGAGCTAGTATCAAAACGTGTTTCTGCTTCAAAGGAAAGGAGCTAGGAGAAAGTTTCTTTTGCCAGTGTGTGACACAGCTGGAGAGCTGCAGAATGGTGCATGTGATTCCAGGCTAGGCCATTCATGGCTAGGTTTTACACAGAATATTTGCTTTTTCTAAACAGCATTTGTATATTTCTTCTGTGGGTTAGGATCAAAACGTGCTTCTGCTTCAAAGGACAGGAGCTAGGAGAAAGTTCCTTTTGCCACTGTGTGTGGTAGCTGGAAAGCTGCAGATTGGTGTATGGAATTCCAGGCTAGGCCAATACAGGCTGGGTCTGTAAGCAGAAAGAGTACCTTTTCTAAACGGCACTTGTATGGTTCTTCAAAGGGGCTAGGACCAAAACGTGTTTCTGCTTCAACGGAAAGGAGCTAGGAGAAAGTTTATTCTACCAGTGTGTGACGCAGCTGGAAAGACGCAGAATGGTGCAGGGGATTCCAGGCTAGGCCATTCCTGACTGGGTCTGCAAGTAGAATGGATGCTTTTTCTAAACGACATTTCTATGGTTCTTGAATGGGGCTAGGATGTAAACGTGTTTCTGCTTCAAAGAGAAGGAGGTATGAGAAAGTTTCCTTTACCAGTGTGTGAGGGAGCTGGAAATCTGCAGAATGGTGCAGGGGATTCCAGGGTAGGCCATTCCTGGCTGGGTCTATAAGCAGAAGGTGTGCTTTTTCTAAAAGGCATTTCTATGGTTCTTCAATGGGGCTAGGATGTAAACCTGTTTCTGCTTCAAAGGAAGGGAGCTTGGAGAAAGTTTCTTTGCCAGTGTGTGAGGGAGCTGGAAAGATGCAGAATGGGGCATGGCATTGTAGGCTAGGCCATTCAAGGCTGCATCTTTAAGCAGAATGAGTCCTTCTTTGAAGTGCAGTTAGTATGGTTCTATAATGGAGTTAGGATCAAAACGTGTTTCTGCGTCAATGGAATTGAGCTAGGAGAAAGTTTCTTTTGCCAGTGTGTGAGGGATCTGGAAAGCTGCAGAATGGGGCATGGCATTGCAGGCTAGACCATTCAAGGCTGCATCTTTAAGCAGAATGAGTCCTTCTTTGAAGTGCAGTTAGTATGGTTCTATAATGGAGTTAGGATCAAAATGTGTTTCTGCTTCAAAGGAAAGGATCTAGGAGAAAGTTTCTTTTGCCAGTGTGTGACACAGCTGGAGAGCTGCAGAATGGTGCATGTGATTCCAGGCTAGGCCATTCATGACTAGGTCATTAAACAGAATGTTTGCTTTTTCTAAACATCATTTGTATGTTTCTTCTGTGGGTTAGGATCAAAACGTGCTTCTGCTTCAAAGGACAGGAGCTAGGAGAAAGTTCCTTTTGCCATTGTGTGTGGTAGCTGGAAAACTGCAGAATAGTGTAAGGCATTCCAGGCTAGGCCAATCCTGGCTGGGTCTGTAGGCTGAATGACTCCTTTATTGAAGTCCTGTTTCTGTGGTTGTTAAATGAGGCTAGGATCTAAACATGTTCATGATTCAATGACAGGAGCTAGGAGAAAGTTTCTTTTCCAGTGTGTGAGGGGTCTATAAGCAGAACGATTGCTTTTTCGAAACTGCATTTCTATGGTTCTTCAATGGGGCTAGGATGTAAACATGTTTCTGCTTCAAAGAAAAGGAGATGGAGAAAGTTTCTTTTGCCAGTGTGTGAGGGAGCTGGAAAGCTGCAGAATGGTGCAGGGGATTCCAGGCTGGGCCATTCCTGGTTGGGTCTATAAGCAGAAGGAGTGCTATTTCTAAATGGCATTTCTATGGTTCTTCAATAGGGCTAGGATATAAACATGTTTCTGCTTCAAAGAAAAGGAGATGGAGAAAGTTTCTTTTGCCAGTGTGTGAGTGAGCTGGAAAGCTGCAGAATGGTGCAGGGCATTCCAGGCTAGGCCATTCCAGTTTGGGTCTTTAGAGCCGAATCAGTGCTTTTTCTAAACGGCATTTCTATGGTTCTTCAATGGGGCTAGGATGTAATAGTGTTTCTGCTTCAAAGGAATGGAGCTAGGAGAAAGTTTCCTGTGCCACTGTGTGACGCAGCTGGAAATCTGAAAAATGGTGCAGAGGATTCCAGGCTAGTCCATTCCTGTCTGGGTTTGGAAGCAGAATGAGTGCTTTTTCTAAACCACATTTGTATGGTTCTTCAATTCGGCTAGGATCAAAATGTGTTTCTGCTTCAAAGGAATGGAGTTAGGTGAAAGTTTCTTTTGCTAATGTGTGATGCAGATGGAAAGCTGCAGAATGGTGCATGGGATTGCAGGCTAGGCCATTCCTGGTTGAGTCTGTAAGCAGAATGATTGCCTTTTCTAAAACGCATTTCTGTGGTTCCTTAATGGGGCTAGGATCAAAATGCGTTTCTGCTTCAAATGGAAGGATCTCAGTGAAGGTTTCTTTTGTCAGTGTGTGACGCAGCTGGAATGCTGCAGACTACTGCATGGCATTCCAGGCTAGGCACTTCCTGACTGGGTCAGGAATCAGAAACTTTGCTTTTTCCAAACCACATTTCTATGGTTCTTCAATGGGGCTAGGATCAAAACGTGTTCCTGCTTCAAAGGAAATGAGCTAGGAGAAAGTTTATTTTGTCCATGTGGTAGGTAGCTGGAGACCTGCAGAATAGTGTATGGGATTGCAGTCTTGGCAATTCCTGACTGGGTCTTCAAGCCGAATGAGTGCTTTTTCCAAACCACATTTCTGAGGTTCTTCGATGTGCTTAGGATTAACACGTGTTTCTTGTTCAAAGGAAAGGAGCTAGGAGAAAGTTTCTTTTGCCACTGTATGACGCAGATGGAAAGCTGCAGAATGGTGCATGGGATTCCAGGCTAGGCCAATCCTGATTGGTGTTGTAAGCACAATTAATACCTTTTCTAAACTGCATTTGATGAGTCCACAAAGCAGCAGAGGTCGAAACGTGTTTCTACTTCAAAGGAAAGGAGCTAGGAGAAAGTTTCTTTTGCCAGTGTGTGAGGGAGTTGGAAAGCTGCTGAATGGTACATGTGATTCTGTGCTAGGCCAATCCTGGCTCAGTCTGGAAGCAGAATGAATGCCTTTTTAAACCGCATTTGAATGAGTACACAATGCAGCAAAAATCAAAACGTGTTTCTGCTTCAAAGGAAAGGAGCTAGGAGAAAGTTTCTTATGCTAGTGTGTAAAGGAGCAGGAAAGCTGCAGAATGGGGCATGGCATTGCAGACTAGACCATTCAAGGCTGCATCTTTAGGCAGAATGAGTCCTTTTTTGAAGTGCAGTTAGTATGGTTCTATAATGGAGCTAGGATCAAAACGTGTTTCTGCTTCATAGGAAAGGAGCTAGGAGAAAGTTTCTTTTCCCAGTGTGCGACGCAGCCGGAAAGCTGCAGAATGGTGCATGCGATTCCAGGCTAGGCCATTCATGGCTAGGTCTTTAAACAAAATGTTTGCTTTTTCTAAACAGCATTTGTATGTTTCTTCTGTGGGTTAGGATCAAAACGTGTTTCTGCTTCAAAGGACAGGAGTGAAGAGAAAGTTGCTTTTGCCATTGTGTGTGGTAGCTGGAAAGCTGCAGAATAGTGTATGGCATTCCAGGCTAGGCCAATCCTGGATGGGTCTGTAAGCAGAATGAGTCCTTTTTTGAAGTCCCGTTTGTATGGTTCTTATATGAGACTAGGATCAAAAGGTGTTCATGCTTCAATGGACAGGAGCTAGGAGAAAGTTTCTTTTGCCAGTGTGTAATGCAGCTGGAAACCTGCAGAATGGTGCATGGGATTCCAGGCTAGGTCATTCCTGGCTGGGTCTGCAAGCAGAATGAATGCTTTTTCTGAACCGCATTTGAATGTGTCTGTAAATGACCAAGGATCAAATCGTGTTTCTGCTTCAAAGGAAAGGAGCTAGGAGAAAGTTTCTTTTGCCAGTGTGTGAGGGAGCTGAAAAGCTGCAGAACGGTGCAGGGGAGTCCAGGCTAATCCATTCCTGTCTGAGTCTGGAAGCAGAATGAGTACTTTTTCTAAACGGCATTTGTATGATTCTCAATGGGGCTAGGATCAAAATGTGTTTCTGGTTCAAAGGAAAGGAGCTAGGAGAAAGTTTCTTTCGCCAGTGTGTGACGCAGCTGGAGAGCTTCGGAATGGTGCATGGGATTCCAGGCTAGGCCATTCCTGCCTGGGTCTGCAAGCAGAATAACTCCTTTCCTGAAGTCTTGTTTGTATGGTTCCTTCATGGGCTAGGATCAAAACGTATTTCTGTTTCAAAGGAAATGAGCTAGGAGAAAGTTTCTTTTGACTTTGTGAGAGCTGGAAAGCTGCAGAAGAGTACATGGGATTCCAGGCTAGGCAATTCCTGACTGGGTGTGGAAGCAGAAAGTTTGCTTTTTCCATACCATATTTCTGTGGTTCTTCAATGGGGCTAGTATCAAAACGTGTTTCTGCTTCAAAGGAAAGGAGCTAGGAGAAAGCTGCTTTTGCCAGTGTGTGATGCAGCTGGAGAGCTACGGAATGGTGCATGGGATTGCAGCCTACGCCATTCCTGGCTGGGTCAGTCAGCAGAATGTTTTCTTTTTCTAAACCGCATTTGTATGTGTCTTCTGTGGGTTAGGATCATAACGTGCTTCTGCTTCAAAGGGCAGGAGCTAGGAGAATGTTCCTTTTGCCAGTGTGTGAGGGAGCTGGGAAGCTGCAGAATAATGTATGGCATTCCAGGCTAGGCAATTCCTCACTGGGTCTGTAAGCAGAATGAGTCCTTTTTTGAAGTCCCGTTTGTATGGTTCTCAAATGAGGCTAGGATCAAAACGTGTTCATGCTGCAATGGACAGGAGCTAGGAGATAGTTTCTTTTCCCAGTGTGTAAGGCAGCTGGAAAGCTGCAGAATGGTGCATTGCATTCCAGGCTAGCCCATTCCTTTCTGGGTCTCTAAGCAGAATGAATGCTTTTTCTGAACCGCACTTGTATGGTTCTTCAAAGGGGCTAGGATCTAAACGTTTTTCTGCTTCAAAGCAATGGAGCTAGGAGAAAGTTTCTTTTGCCAGCGTGTCACGCAGCTGGAGAGCTGCAGAATGGTGCATGTGATTCCAGGCTAGGCCATTCATGGCTAGGTCTTTAAACAGAATGTTTGTTTTTTCTAAACAGCATTTGTATGTTTCTTCTGTGGGTTAGGATCAAAACGTGCTTCTGCTTCAAAGGACAGGAGCTAGGAGAAAGTTCCTTTTGCCATTGTGTATGGTAGCTGGAAAGCTGCAGAATAGTGTATGGCATTTAAGGCTAGGCCAATCCTGGATGGGTCTGTAAACAGAATGAGTCCTTTTTTAAAGTTCCGTTTGCATGGTTCTTAAATGAGACTAGGATCAAAAGGTGTTCATGCTTCAATGGACAGGAGCTAGGAGAAAGTTTCTTTTGCCAGTGTGTGAGGGAGCTGGAAAGCTGCAGAATGGTGCATGGGACTCCAGGCTAGGCCATTCCTGGCTGGGTCTGCAAGCAGAATGAATGCTTTTTCTGAACCGCATTTGAATGAGTCTGTAAATGACCAAGGATCAAATCGTGTTTCTGCTTCAAAGGAAAGGAGCTAGGAGAAAGTTTCTTTCGCCAGTGTGTGACGCAGCTGGAGAGCTTCGGAATGGTGCATGGGATTCCAGGCTAGGCCATTCCTGCCTGGGTCTGCAAGCAGAATAACTCCTTTCCTGAAGTCTTGTTTGTATGGTTCCTTCATGGGCTAGGATCAAAACGTATTTCTGTTTCAAAGGAAATGAGCTAGGAGAAAGTTTCTTTTGACTTTGTGAGAGCTGGAAAGCTGCAGAAGAGTACATGGGATTCCAGGCTAGGCAATTCCTGACTGGGTGTGGAAGCAGAAAGTTTGCTTTTTCCATACCATATTTCTTTGGTTCTTCAATGGGGCTAGGATCAAAACGTGTTTCTGCTTCAAAGGAAAGGAGCTAGGAGAAAGCTTCTTTTGACAGTGAGTGATGCAGCTGGAAAGCTGCAGAATGGTGCATGGGATTCCAGGTTGGGCCATTCCTGACTGGGTCTGCAAGCAGAATAAGTGCTTTTTCTAAACAGCATTTGAATGAGTCCGTAAGTCAGCAAGGATGTAAAGGTGTTTCTGCATCAAAGGAAAGGAACTAGGAGAAAGTTTATTTTCCCACTGTGTGTGAGGGAGCTGTAAAGCAGCAGAATGGTGCATGGGATTGAAGGCAAGGCCATTCTTGACTGCGTCAGCAAGCAGAATGTGTCCTTTTTTGAAGTCCCGTTTGTATCGTTCTTTAATGGGCTAGGATCAAATCGTGTTTCTTCTTCAAAGGAAAGGGGCTAGGAGAAAGCTCCTTTTGAATGTGTGAGGGAGCTGGAGAGCTGCAGAATGGAGCATGGGATTGCAGGCTAGGCAATTCATGTCTGGGTCTTAAGCAGAAAGTTTTCTTTTTCTAAACCGCATTTGTCTGGTTCTTGAATGAGTCTAGGATCAAAATGTGTTTCTGCTTCAAAGGAAAGTAGCTAGGAGAAAATTTCTTTTGCCAGTGTGTGAGGGAGCTGGAAAGCTGCAGAATGGTGAAGGAGATTGCAGGCTAGGCCATACCTGGCTAGGTTTTTAAGCAGAATGTTTGCTTTTTCTAAACGACATTTGTATGTTTCTTCAATATGGCTAGGATCAAAACACTTTTCTGCTACAAAGGAAAGGAGCTAGGGGAAAGTTTTATTTGCCAGTGTGTGATGCAGGTGGAAAGCTGCAGAATTGTGTATGGGATTCCAGGCTAAGCAATTCCTGTCTAGGTCTGGAAGCAGAATGATTACCTTTTCTATACGGCATTTGTATGGTTCTTCAATGGGGCTTTGATCAAAATGTATTTCTCCTTCAAAGGAAAGGAGCTAGGGGATAGTTTCTCATGGGATTCCAGGCTAGGCAATTCCTGACTGGGTCTCGAAGCAGAGAGAGTACCTTTTCTAAACCCCCCTTTTATGTTTCTTCAATGGTGATGGGATCTAAACGTGTTTCTGCTTCAAATGAAAGGAACTAGGAGAAAGTTTCTTTTGCCTGTGTATGAGGGAGCTGGATCGCTGCAGAATGGTGTAGGAGATTCCAGGCTAGGCCATTCCTGGCTGGGTCTATAAGCAGAATGTTTGCTTTTTCTAAACCGCATTTGTTGTTTCATCTGCGGGCTAGGATCAAAACGTGCTTCTCCTTCAAGGGGCAGGAGCTAGGAGAAAGTTCCTTTTGGCATTTTATGTGGTAGCTGGAAAGCTGCAGAATAGTGTATGGGATTCCAGGATAGGCAATTCCTGACTGGGTCTGGACACAGAATGTTTGCTTTTTCCAAGACACATTTCTATAGTTCTACAATGGGTTTAGGATCAAAATGTGATTCCACTTCAAAGGAAAGGAGCTAGGAGAAAGTTTCTTTTGCCAGTGTGTCATGCAGCTCGACAGCTGCAGAATGGTGCAGGGGATTGCAGGTTAGGCCATTCCTTACTGGGTCTATATGCAGAATGTTTGCTTTTTTCAAACCACATTTCTATGGTTCTTCAATGAGGCTAGGATCAAAACGTGTTTCTGCTTCAAAGGAAATGAGGTAGGAGAATGTTTATTTTTCCAGTGTGTAAGACAGCTGGATAGCTGCAGAATGGTGCATGGGACTCCAGGCTAGACCTTTCCTGACTGGGTCTGGAAGCAGTATGAGTACCTTTTCTAAACTGCACTTGTATGGTTCTTCAATGGGGCTAGGATTAAAATGTGTTTCTGCTTCAAAGGAAAGGAATTCGGAGGAAGTTTCTTTTGCCAGTGTGTGACGCAGCTGTGAAGCTGCAGAATGGTGCATGGAATTCCTGGCTAGGCCATTCCTGGCTGGGTCTATAAGCAGAATGTGTCCTTTTTTGAAGTCTTGTTTGTATCGTTCTTTAATGGGCTAGGATGTCAACGTGTTTCTAGTTCAAAGGAAAGGAGCTAGGAGAAAGTTTCTTTTGCCAGTGTGTGAGGGAGCTGGAAAACTGCAGAATAGTACATGGGATTCCAGGCTAGGCCATTCCTGGCTGGGTCAGCAAGCAGAAAGTTTGCTTTTTCCAAAACATCTATCTATGGTTCTTCAATGGGACTGGGATCAAAATGTGTTTCTGCTTCAAAGGAAAGGAGCTAGGAGAAAGCTTCTTTTGAATGTGTGAGGGAGCTGGAGAGCTTCAGAATGGAGCATGGGATTGCTGGCTAGGCCATCCTTGTCTGTGTCTTATGCAGAATGTTTGCTTTTTCTAGACCGCATCTGTCTTGTTCTTCAATGGGTCTAGGATCAAAATGTGTTTCTGCTTCAAAGCAAAGGAGCTAGGAGAAAGTTTCTTTTGCCAGTGTGTGATGCAGCTGGAAAGCTGCAGAATCGTGCAGGGGATTGCAGGCTAGGCCATTCCTGGCTGGGTTTTTAACCAGAACGTTCGCTTTTTCTAAAAGGCATTTGTATGGTTCTTCAATGATCCTAGGATCAAAACTCTTTTCTGCTTCAAAGGAAATGACCTAGGAGAAAGTTTATTTTGCCAGTGTGTGTGGTAGGTGGAGAGCTGCAGAATAGTGTATGAGATTCCAGGCTAGGCAATTCCTGACTGGGTCTGGAAGCAGAATGTTTGCTTTTTCCAAACCACATTTCTATGTTTCTTCAGTGGGGCTAGGATTTAAAAGTGTTTCTGCTTCAAAGGAAAGGAGCTAGGAGGAAGCTTCTTTTGCCAGTGTGTGACGCAGCTGGTGAGCTGCAGAATGGTGCATGGGATTCCAGGCTAGGCCATTCCTGTCTGGGTCTATAAGCAGAATGATTACCTTTTCTAAACCGCACTTGTATGGTTCTTCAATGGAGCTTGGATCAAAACATGTTTCTGCTTGAAAGGAAAGGAGCTAGGAGAAATTTTCTTTTGCCAGTGTGTGAGGGAACTGGAAAGCTGCAGAATAGTACATGGGATTCCAGGCTAGGCAATTCCTGACTGGGTCTGGAAGCAGAATGAATACCTTTTCTAATCCCCACTTGTATGGCTCTTCAATGGGGCTGGGATCAAAACATGTTTCTGCTTCAAAGGAAAGGAGCTAGGAGAACATTTCTCTTGCCTGTGTGAGAGGGAGCTGGATCAGTGCAGAATAGTGCATGGTATTCCAGGCTTGACCATTCCTGGCTGAGTCTGGAAGCAGAATGTATCCTTTTTGAAGCCTCAATTGTATGGTTTTTCAATGGGTTTCGGATCATAACGTGTTTCTACTTCAAAGTAAAGAAGCTAGGAGAAAGTTTCTTTTGCCTGTGTGTGTGGGAGCTGTAAAGCTGCAGAATGGTGCGTGTGATTCCAGGCTAGGCCATTCCTGGCTAGGTCTTAAGCATAATGTTTGCTTTTTCTAAACCGCATTTGTCTGGTTCTTCAATGGGGCTAGGATCAAAACGTGTTTCTGCTTCAAAGGAAACGAGCTTGCAGAATAATGCTCCTCTCATCAGAGTACTGAGATCTAAGTATGTTGGCTTAAATCTCGAAGACTACATGTCTCCTCTTCCTCCCCTTGTGCACCAGAGGTCACTTCTCCTAAGTCCTGTTTTGAATCACTCTTTGTCAAATGTTTCATCTTAACCCATGCTTTCGCTCGTGCCAGAAAGGTCTAAGCTGAGACGTACTTTGATGATTCCACTAGTGGTTTTGAATTACTGGGGGTCTGGCCTGAGGTCTGTGAGTTCAAATCTGCCTTAGGGTTGTTTTTTTTTCCTTCTGCCTGAGGAGCTGTACTTTCTGAGTTATTTGAATTGTATGAAAAAAACATATTGAGTTTGAGTAGTTCCTGGTGTTCCTAGGCATTGTGTCATGTTGTTGTTTTTGGTGGGAACATTGGCAGCTTTTCCAGAATGTAGGGGAGGAGTAATGGTGGCTCCCCCTTGCTCTTCCCCCAAGCTATCACTGTTTACATTTAGATTACTACTTTGTTTATTGTTTGTCTGGGACACTGGCCCCTTTTTTTTACTTCTTAAAAGCATCACACATGAGTTTCTCATACACAATGCTAAAATTTTTATGAAATAAAAAATTATAAGACCTAAGATCACATATGACAGAAATACCACAGTCTCACATGAATAAAATTCAGAACAAGGGTCAGGCACCTGGGTCTTAGGTAAGATTACTCTCATTAAAGCTGTAGATAAAGGAGAAGAAGTAACACTTCCACTTCCTGTAATGTTACTGGTAAATATTCCCGTAGTGTTACTGGTAAAGTTAAACCCAATATAGCCAAGGATATAATCCCCCAACTCCAAAAAATGGATATAAGTTTAGATTTGATCTTCTTCAAAATTAAACAAAAATCACCATTTTTTGCCTTGATCCAACTATAAACAAGAAAACAGATGATAGGCCACACAATAACCCTCACTATGTAAAATAGCTTCATTAGCTTCATTCTGATTCTCAGAGCTAATTAACAATTACACAAAATCAATTTGCCCCAGGTTAGAGTGCCAAAATAAAGGATGTGATGGTTTGGGTGTTACCCGCCCCCCCGCCCCACTTTGGAAATCACCCAGACTAGACTCAGACAGCTCTGTGTTGCAGAGGGGGATTCTCAGTACCTATGCCTATTTGGCAGAGGAGAGAAATTAATTGGGGCAATACAATCTTATATAAAAATATATATTTATTAATCTCAATATTCTGAACTCTCGCCACCCCCAACCACTGTATATTAATATTAAAGGTCGGTACATGGTTATGAAAACAATCAAGGATAAAATATGTACAGGAATTTGTCAATTAACTAGCAAACATTCAAACTATAAACAGAGAGAGGATATTTCCCCGTGGCTTAATGCTGTTTGGGGTCTTTATGCTATTCGCCCAGCAGAGTGGGCTGAAACTCTTTCTGCTCTACGGCAGAGGCAACAGATATTTACAGAGGTATGAAAGCTTTTACTCACAATCCTTATCAATTATTAATCACCCTCCGGGGCTGCATCACAGCTTGTGCCTAGCGTCCAGACTTCAGGGGATCTCTACTTGTGGACTTGGAGTCTGGAATCTTCCCAACTTGAGGGGAAAGGATAAATCTTCCCAGCTTCTGGGGAAATAGGTTTTCTGACCTTTTCTCCTGGCGAAGAGGTGATCTCTGCCTTTGGTGATGCTGGCTTCTTCTGGACGCTGTGTCCAGGACTTCTCAGCTGGCAGGATTTCAGGGGCAGGAGAATATCATGCTGTCTCTGGCACAGTTCTTCACAGCTTCAGGCCATGTGTGTGTGCAGACAATTCAGAATCTGCTTCCTGGTTATCTCAGTAGCAACGGCGCTTACCAGGCAATGATAGGCAGCGGGCATGCAAAGTGTGGGTGGCTGCTGGGAGTCTGAGCTCCGTAGGTAAAGGCAACACAGGATTTGGTCCTGATAACACAAGGGCATGTAAGTGTGCACAGCTGGCTGGAGACTATAGGCTCCTTACATATATATAGGCAGGCTTAAATGAGCTTTGCATGAAAGATACGCAGGCAGGTGAGCTGTGAATGGGTCAGAGTGTGAGGTCTGGGCCTCTGAGCATCGAAGCAATGCAATGGAGTCCAAGCATGGGAGTTTGAGCGGCTAAGCTATGCAGGGTCTATGCCTGAGGGTCTGAGCTGAGCATGCTGTTTATCTGTGCACCCCTATTTATTGAATGTGGGCCAAGATTAACGGGCCCTTTGGCCACTAGAATGACCAATCAGGTTGGCAGTCAGACAAACCTTACCATAATAGGCAGAAGCTCTTGCCTGGACTATCCCAAATATGGAGATCACATGGATTTACCCCAGGGAGACATGAGCTGGGTGTGTGGGGGCTTACACAACCTGTTTACAACCAGTGGTCCTGGCAGAAAAACATGTCCAGGCAGGACAGGGCATAAACAAGCC
Organism: Pogoniulus pusillus; assembly: GCF_015220805.1. Lineage (NCBI taxonomy): Eukaryota > Metazoa > Chordata > Aves > Piciformes > Lybiidae > Pogoniulus > Pogoniulus pusillus. The sequence continues at coordinate 91,460,806 of NC_087309.1, forward strand.
TATTTTTGGGCCTACAGGCCCTCCATGACACTCTGGAAATTTGAATGAATTGAATGAAGCTTATATTTACAGCTTAGCACAATATACAAGCAGATATTTACAATATATATAGTTATGTACAGAAATATACAAGGTAAAAGGTAATACAGAAACACAAGAGCCCTCCCAGAAACCTGAGTCCCCAGGAGGGTGTCCCAACCACCCTTCCACCTTCTCCCACCCCTCTCAACCCTCCCCCAGTCCCAAGAAAGAATGGAGGTTTGGCCAGGGGGTTATGAAGCAAAGTGAGATCATAGAGATGGCAAAGAAGCTAGAGGGAGAAATGCAGCTCAAGCAATGCCCCAAGAAGACGAAGAAGTGCCTTATTTATGTTTGGATTCTTGTTCCTATATCTCTCTGCAAGCCTATGAGTGAAGCAGATATCAGCACTATCTAATCCTTCTCATCAAAACATTCTAGCTAGCTTCAACCTAGCACACATTATCACTCCTTGATAGAAACCTGCTAGCCAAGATGTTAGCATAGGACAAAGCATCAAGCTTAATGAGCTTCTTCATGAGGCCTGTTCACAGCAAACTCCCTCAGAGGATTAATTCCCTGCTTGGTTGTGGTCCACTGCCTAGGTGCTCATAGCAAATCATCTCTGGAAAGTATCTCAGCAGCACAGTGAACAAGAAGTGTGCCCACAGAATAATCTTACCAAGAGGACTTACTAAGTATTTGTTGACTCTGCTCTCCTTTGAGCAGCCCTGTTTTGCCACCAACCTCTACAATGCTGGCACTTGTATCACAGCATCTCCCTAGCCACCTCAGAATTGGTTCTCCTGTTTCCTTCTTTTTTTTTTTTTTCTTATTGTGATAGTTTGGGGGTTACCCCACCCCCCCACACTTTTAGGTACCCAGCTAACTCAGACGGACCCTGGGAATATAGATGAAGCAATTTATTTACAGCTAGCAGAATTTACAAGCAGCTATTTACAATATATACAGTTATATACAATTATATACAGAAATATACAAAGGATAAACAATACAAAAGCACAACTCCCCTCCCAGAAACCAAGGTCCCCAGGAGGGGCTCTCAAACTACCCCAACACCTCCCCCTGCCATCTCAACCTTACCCCAGTTCTCAGGAAGAAGAGAAGTGCGGCCAAGAGGTTAGGGAGCAGGGTTAGTAGGAGCAAGGTTAATGAGATGTGACTAGGTCTGAAGGCAAAGGCAGAAGAGAGAAACAAAAAATGGAGAAAGTTTACTTCTTCTTCCCAGAGTTCTCAGCGTGACTGTGAGAGAAGGAGACACCACGTTTTCATTCCACTGCCTGTTATTAAGTTCTTTTACCAAAACATTCCAGCTTGCTTCTAACTAGCACACTTATCTGTCTGATCTCTTTCCTGGGGTCTTTAGAACTCTGGTTATCACCCTCTCATCTGCAACTTATTCTCCTTTATTTGGAAATAAAGTCTCCTAAGGACATTCTTAGAACTCCTCAGAACCTTCATTCTTCTTAACATGTACTTTCAAATAGCCACTGCCATCATCACCATACTGTGACTTCAATACCTTAGCAATGTCCCTAAGGCTAATTTTCTCATCCTCCTTTTGTCTCATCCTGTCTGCTAGATGCTCCTGCATCCTCTTCCTCCTTAGGACCCCTGCCTATCCAAGTTTTACTCTCTGCCTTTGCTGGCTCTAGGAGAGCTTTAGTATTTCCCTCTAGGGAGTCATCTAAAACAGGCTTGTCTGCTTTATTTTCTTGGGAAGAGGAATAGGAGCAGCGTTAGCAATGAGACTGGGGTAGCACTAGCACTAGCCTTAGCCATAGCTGCAGCATTAATAAAAATTGTGTATCTTATCAAATATTTATTTAGTGTCAAAACTGTCTTTTGTGCAACCTATGTACATATGGCAACACAAAGACAAAATGAAAGTTTTCACATAAACCATGCTGTCTATCCAGCCTGCCAGGGTCCTTCTGCATAGCTCTCCTACTCTCTAACAGATCAACACTTGCTCTCAACTTGATGTCATCTGCAAACTTACTAATGGTTGACTCAAATCCCCTCATCCAAATCATCAGTAAAGATATTAAATAGGATAGGGCCCAACACTGATCCGTGAGGGACACCACTAGTGATTGGCCAACAGCTGAATATGACACCATTCACCACCACTCTCTGGACCTGGTCATTCAGCCAATTCTTAACCCAGCACAGACTGCCCCTGTCAAAAATATGGGCTGCCAGCTTTCCCAGGAGTTTGCTATGGGAGATGATGTCAAAGGTTCTGCTGAAGTCCAGGTAGACTGCATCCACAGCCTTTCCCACATCCCCCAGGCATCTGCCCCAGAGGAGATCAGGTTGGTCAGGCAGGACCTGCCCCTCCTAAATCCATGCTGGCTGGGTCTGATCCCTTGGCCATCCTGTAAGTGCTGTATGATTGCACTCAAGATGATCCGTTGCATAATCTTGCCTGGCACTGAGGTCAGGCTGACAGGTCCATAATTTCTCTGGTCCTTCTTCTGGTCCTTCTTGTGGATAGGTATCATGCTGGTCAGCTTCCAGTCATCTGGGACCTCTCCAGTGAGCCATGTCTGTTGATAAATGAGGGAAAGTGTCTCGATGAGCTCATCTGCCAGCTTGCTCATTACCCTCTGTGGCCGTTTGAGCTGATTCTCTAGTTCAGACATAGGGGAGAGATGAACATTCCAGGGATAGGCCACATAAATGGCAACAATAGATAAATTAATATAATTTCATTGGAGCATCAAGAACTTAATGTCTAGAAGCACAGTTTCTTCTCCCCCTTCTCCCACTGGCTTCGGCTGCTTCAGCTTCACCTATCTTCCCCAGCTGCTGTTTTGGCTACTGCTGCTTCTGCTGTTTCGCTGCCGCCTGACCCCTCCCCCATCTCCCTTAAGGTTATTGTATTGTTTTTTTCCTTTCCTTCCTTCTCTAGTTATTATTTCTCTTTACATTGTTATACTATAAGAAAATACAATTTCATCTTTCTCTGACTTTCAAAAAAGAAGGGGGATTTGTGTTGTGAATTTTCTTCCTGGGGGGGGGATCAGCCCAAACCTGGGACAGGATTTCTTGGTGCACCTTAATGTGGGGCACGATCTTGGCTTGTTGTTTTTTTTTCTTTCCCCCTGTTTTTTGATAATCAGAATAAGAACATCAGGGAAAAATGAAGTTGTTTGATATATTCTGGCCTATTATTGCCTCAATTCTGACTCTATCGGTTCGGCAGTGTTTTACAGCTATGGTGCACTACCAGGTGTGTTCATTCTTTGCTAAGATGGTCTGGGACTCAATAAAAGCTGTGCTAACGAAGGTTGGAGATGTTGTTAGGAATATTTTAGGGTTTAGGAATGTTGTTGAGGGTGTGCCATATGTGATATTGGTGTCAGAGACTAGGAGTTATTTGGAAGAGATGAGCTACCCAGTAGCCTGCCTAATATGTGTGAACTTGATGTTTTTGGCTGCTATTGTAGGTCTGGTTGTAGTGTGGAGACGAGAGAGATGCAGGAGCAAACAGGCTGTAAGTGAGGTTTTTACCTTCTCCGGAGGCAATAGTAGGGAACTAAGGGTTAAAGAAACAGTCTGTGACCGAAGCGGGGGAGGGAGGGCCACAGCACCGGGCAGACAGACTGCTCGCAGAGCAGTGAAACGTCCTGCCTTGGAGCCTTTGAACGGAGGAAAAATGGTTGGACATGGCCCGTACCCCACTGACCCTGAAGCATGGAGGCAGGAAACAATCTGGTTCCCATTCGTACCTAATAGAATGGAGGAAAGCAAAGGTAGAGGCTGCTGAGGCAAAGACTCTTTCGCCTGCAACCAGGGGACTGGAAGTGGTCCCAGGGGAGGTGGCGAGGTCCTCGGAAGGCGAACCCACTAACGCCATCAAGCCTGCTAATGCCACTGCTCCTGCCTCAGCCCCGCTTGTCTCTGCTGAGCCGGCTGCTGTTGCTGCTGTGGGGAAGGGTCCTTCTGCCTCAGCCTCAGCCCCACTACCACGTGAGGAACAGAGCCAGGCAGACAAACAAAACTCAGATGATTCAGTGAAAACTACCTCCCAGAGTAGGGCACAGTTTACATTAGATAAGGTCTCCCTTGCCCCAATTAAAATGAGGAGAAAAATGGCAGCTAGCCTTGGGGGTCGAGATAGCTCAGAAGACGATGGGGATAAACCAGAGCAGGGTGAACAAAAGGAAGAGGATCCAGGAGAAAGTACATCGGCTGGTGTGAAGGCCAGTACCCTTGTGGGTACAAGGAGTGGAAAGGTTAAAGCAAAGGAAAAACATATTCAGGAGAGGGATGATAGTGATGATAGTGATGATGAGGAGAGAGCCCTGTTGCCAAGGAAAGAGGCCAGGCATATTAGGCAAGACTATGCCCGGAAAGAGTGAGAACTGCTGATGAGTTGACTGAACAGATGCTGGGATGGAGGCATGGACACCATAAAAATAAACCCTCCGACAGTAAGGCAGTTGGGAGTTTTCTCGAGAGACAATGGCATAGATAAGCACTTAGGACATCTTGGTGGCAACTCTAACCTCTGGTCAAGCGTATTGACAGCTGTGGTACTGCGGTACCCTAACAGGGATGATTTACCCTGGAGACCCTTACGCTGGAATACAACTGAACAGGGGGTTCAGTGCTTGCAAGAGATGGCCATAAGAGAGCTAATCTATGGAGATTATACAACGGAGGACCCTGAGGAGATACCTATGAGCCGAGCTCTCCTAAAGAAACTTATTCAGCTCGCCCCCTCTAATTATGCCCATACATTGGCAAGTAAAATGGTGGGGAAAGATGATGCAACAACTTCTATGACTGTGGGTGAATTCGCTGATCAAATGAGGCAAATGGAGGATAGCCTTACAGTTAATGCTATGGTGTCAGCCATAAATATTATGACTGAAGAGATTAAAGATAGCATGAAACAACTCAAGGAAGAATTTAAAACCTCCCTATCCCAGTTGGCAAAGGACAGTGAACTTTCTTCTTCACCCTCAGAGTGGGTACATGTCTTGGCCATCAGGGATAGGCGTCTTCCTAGAAGACCAATTCAACCTAACTCACTAAAAAATAGACAACAGTCACATGGATCTCTTTGGTTAATCCTACGTGACCAGTTTGGTGAAAACATGGATAAATGGGATGGAAAACCTACCTCACTTCTCCTAAAAAGAGTGAGTTACAGAGTGAGAAGCCTAAAAGAGTAGTCGCCTTAGTTTCCCCACATGACTAAGATGGTTCTGGTGATGATTCAACTAACAACACTAAACACTGTGCCAATTGCAATTGTAATGGCCAACATTAGGGGGGCCCTGCCTCTTACCAGGCGGAGGCCAGGGACCAGGAAGACAACAGAATATACTGGAATGTATGTGTTAAATGGCCTGGTACCTTGAAAATTCAGAAATACAGGGCTATAGTGGACACGGATGCACAATGCACATTGATGCCTTCAAACTGCAAAGGAATGAAGTCTATTACTATTTCTGGAATTACAGGAGGCTCTCAAGAATTGACAAGGTTAGAGGCAGAGATGAGTTTGACTGGGAGTGATTGGCGAAGGCGTGCCATTGTAACGGGTCCAAATGCACCTTGCATCTTGGGAATTGACTTTCTGAGAGAAGGGTGTTTTAAGGATCCCAAGGGTTTTAAGTGGACCTTTGGAATAGCAACTGTAGAAGCTGTTGGAGATAAACTGAAGTTGTCTGCTAGGCCTGAGCTCTCAGATGAGTCTGCAGTTGTTGGGCAGCATAATGTAGAGGATGTGAAGTTGCCAGTTACCACCCAAATTGTACACCACAGGCAATACAGAACAAACCGTGACTCTTTGGTGCCTATACATGATCTGATTCGTCATCTAGAGCACCAAGACGTCATTAAAAAGACCCATTCACCTTTCAATAGTCCCATATGGCCTGTGTGAAAGGGAAATGGAGAGTGGCGACTTACAGTTGATTTCCGCGGCCTAAATGAAGTGACTCCGCCCATGAGTTCTGCTGTGCCAGTCATGTTAGAACTCCAGTATGAGCTGGAATCCAAGGAGGCCAAATGGTATGCAACCATAGATGTTGCTAATGCTTTCTTTTCTATTCCAATAGCGGAAGAATGCAAGCCTCAATTTGCTTTCACTTGGAGGGGGATTCAGTATACATTTAATTGTTTGCCCCAGGGGTGGAAGCACAGCTCAACGATCTGTCATGCAGTGATCCATGATGCATTGGAGAAAGGTGGAGCTCCAGATCATATGCAGTTCATTGATGACATCATTGTCTGGGGGAACACGGCACAAGAAGTTTTTGAGAAAGGTAACAAAATAATTGACATTCTGCTGAAGGCAGGTTTTGCCATAAAGTGAGACAGGGTGAAGGGACCTGCTAGAGAGATTCAGTTCTTGGGAATTTGTTGGCAAGATGGTCGCTGTCACATTCCAATGGATGTGATAAATAAATTTTGGGCCATGGCGAATCCCACAAATAAGAAGGACACATTATCTTTCCTGAGAACAGTTGGATTTTGGAGGCTGCACATCCCTGGGTACAGCCATATTGTAAAACCTTTATATGATGTAACTCGAAAGAGGAATAACTTTCAGTGGGGACCTGAACAACAAGCAGCCTTTGATCAGATAAAACAGGAAGTAGTTCATGCAATGGGTTTGGGGCCTGTTCGAACTGGTCCAGACATTAAGAACATTCTGTATACGACTGCGAGTGATAATGATCCAACCTGGTGCCTATGGCAGAGAGCCCCAGGAGAAACACGTGGCCGACCACTTGGTTTCTGGAGTAGAGGATATAGAGGGTCAGAAGTAAACTATACACCAACGGAGAAAGAGATCCTTGCTGCTTATGAAGGTGTGGAAGCTGCTTCAGAAGTAATAGGAACAGACCCTCAGCTTCTTTTGGCTCCCAGATTACCAGTTTTGAACTGGAGGTTTAAGGGAAAGGGATCATCGCCACATCATGCAACCGATGTTACCTGGTCTAAGTGGATGGCTCTCATAACACAGCGAGCACGCATGGGGAGTCTTGAACGACCTGGCATAGTGGAGATGATTACCAACTGGCCAGAAGGTACAAACTGTATAAATCCTCCAGAGGAGTGAATGAGTTGGGCTGAAGAAGCTCCTCCTTACAGTGATTTGTCTGAAGAAGAAAGAAACTATGCTCTATTTACTGATGGTTCCTGTCACCTTGTTGGAAACAAGAGAAAATGGAGAGCTGCAGTTTGGAGCCCTATACAGGCAGTGGCTGAAACAAAAGCTGGAGAAGGTGAGTCGAGCCAGTTTGCAGAGGTAAAAGCTATCCAACTTGCTCTTGACATGGCTGAACGTGAGAACTGGCCCATGCTTTACCTCTATACTGATTCGTGGATGGTGGCTAATGCCTTATGGGGTTGGCTAAAGGACTGGAAAAGAAATAATTGGCAACAGAAAGGAAAGCCAATTTGGGCTGCTGACTTATGGCAGGACATTGCTACCCGTCTAGAGAAAATCCCCGTAAGAGTACGACACATAGAGGCTCACATGCCCAAAAGTAAAGCTACTGAGGAACATCAGCACAACCATCAGGCAGATTTGGCTGCCAAGGTATTTCAAACTGATGTAAATTGTTATTTGGATTTAGATTGGAAACACCAAGGTGAACTGTTCTTAGCCCGGTGGGCCCATGATTCCTCAGGACATCAAGGCAGAGATGCTACCTACCAATGGGCACGGGACAGAGCAATCAACATCTCCATGGATGCTATAACACAAGTTATACATGATTGTGATATTTGTGCTACTATTAAACAAGCCAAGCGTCTGAAGCCCTTGTGGTATGGTGAGCGATGGGCAAAGTACAAATACGGTGAAGCGTGGCAGATTGATTACATCACTCTACCTCGTTCTTGGACTGGAAAGCAATATGTGCTGACCGTGGTGGAAGCAAGCACCGGATGGTTGGAAACCTATCCAGTTTCCCGTGCCACTGCACGTAACACCATTTTGGGCTTGGAAAGACAAATCCTGTGGCGACATGGCACTCCAGAAAGAATTGAATCAGATAATGGTACCCACTTTAAAAACAATCTCATAAAATCTTGCGCCAAAGAGCACAGCATTGAGTGGATCTATCACATCCCCTACTATGCACCCGCCTCAGGCAGAATTGAACGTTACAATGGCTTGCTGAAAACAACTTCAAAGGCAATGGGGGGAGGAACCTTAAAGAACTGGGAGAAACATCTAGCCCAAGCCACTTGGGTACTGAATAGTAGAGGTTCCACCAACCGAGCTGGCCCAGCTCATTCAGAGGTCTTACAAAAGGTAGAAGGTGACAGGGTTCCTGTCATTCGTGAAAAGAATTTGTTGGGCAAGTCTGTTTGGGTATTCTCCCCTTCAGGGGAGGCTACACCTGTCCGAGGGGTTGTTTCTGCTGAAGGACCTGGTCATACATATTGGGTTATGCAGAAAAATGGTGAAATACAATGTGTGCCACAAAAGAATCTGACATTGGCAGAAAGAATGTAGATATGTTGTTATGAGATCTTTTGCAGATGATTGTGGTGCCCAAAAGCCATGAAGAGCCCGCTATCCATGAGCATGAGCCCTGAGAGTGCTAAGAGTCCTGCTCTGTTCCACTCATTGAAAAAAAAGCATTGAGTTAGCCAATGCCTGAGACAGACGGAAATAAGAAGATGAATGACCGAAATTTGAAGAAAGATGCTTGAAGCCTGGAAAATGACCATCTACGATACTGATGTTATTCCTAGTTACATAGAATGACTTGATGCTGCAATGGTAATTTATATTAAAGGGGTGGATTGTGGCCGTTTGAGCTGATCCTCTAGCTCAGACATAGGGGAGAGATGAACATTCCAGGGATAGGCCACATAAATGGCAACAATAGATAAATTAATATAATTTCATTGGAGCATCAAGAACTTAATGTCTAGAAGCACAGTTTCTTCTCCCCCTTCTCCCACTGGCTTCAGCTGCTTCAGCTTCGCCTATCTTCCCCAGCCTCTGTTTTGGCTACTGCTGCTTCTGCTGCTTCGCCGCTGCCTGACCCCTCCCCCGTCTCCCTTAAGGTTATTGTATTGTTTTTTTCCTTTCCTTCCTTCTCTAGTTATTATCTCTCTTTACATTGTTATACTATAAGAAAATACAATTTCACCTTTCCCTGACTTTCAAAAAGAAGGGGGGTTTGCGTTATGAATTTTCTTCCCGGGGGAGGGATCAGCCCAAACCCGGGACACCCTCGAACAGATCCCATTTGCTCCCATACACTTACAAGGATCCAACAAGATCCTCACTTGTAAGGAGCCAACAAAAAAAACCAGTAGAATCCTAAGCTTGAATGTGTAATAATCACTTCATAGTGTAGAGGTACAGGTGAGGAATAAGTGGGCATTAAGGAGCACCAATGATTAAAACTATTGAAGGTAAATGTTAAGCATTAGACCTGTCTTTTATTTCTTATGAGTGATCAACTTGATAAAACTTAAAAAAAAAAAACCCTCAAGACTCCTTAATTACTTTGGGTTTTTTTTCTCATCCTGTTTTACATGAACATAATGTCTGAGAAACTGTTAGTTAATAGTGTTAAAAAATAGAATGGAGGTCAGATTCCAAGGTAGTCCCTGGCAGCAGAAGAACAAAGAACTGTACATTAGCTTGGTATAGGGCACCAACTCTCCTTTGCATTACTCACTTCCAGTGCTTCAAGGAAGAGGGCTCTTGGTATTGAATGCTATCAATCAGAATTTTTAGGCTGCACAAAAACTCAGCTGTCTTCTTCTAAATTCCTAACATTTTGGCACACTGCATCTGAGTTGAGTAAGGTGAGCTCTATTAAATGAAAACTGTATTGGGATGAGTGTTATAAATTCACAGGATCACAGGATCACAGGATGTTAGGGGTTGGAAGGGACCCAAGGAGACCATCAAGTCCAACCCCACTGTCAGAGCAGGACAATACTATCTAACAAAGATCACAGAGGAACACTCCAGAAAAGAAGACCCCACAACCTCTCAGGGCAACCTGTTCCAGTGTTCTTTGTCTTTTACAGTAATTGTCCTGAAGTCCTTTATACCCCTAAATTCCTCTCCTGCTGTGGCTTGAATGGGAGGGGGAAAGCCCCCTGGTTCCACCCTCCTCGCCTGCCCTGCAGGCATGAAGGGGGGTGAGCAAAGGGGTCCTGCCTGCACGAGGAGTGCCCCGTGCAGTGCCTGCACTGGAATCAAGCTGGGATTGGCTGTGCGCTTTCATGCCTAAGGTGTGGTAACTCTGCTCTTTGTCTAGAGAGGGTATAAATTGGGGGGCTTCCCACCTTTGGGGGTTCCCACCTTGGAGTTCGTTCCTGCTTGGAGGTAGTTAATGCCTGAACCTTCGTGCCTGCCTGAGAGCTCCCCCACCTTCCTCGCCTCGCCTTGGATGCAGAGAGATCTTCAAAGACTGCTTCACCTATTGACACCTTTTGTAAGAGTGGAATACCTCTTAACGACTCTTCGACTCTTCGGCAGCTGCTGAAAAGGGAACAACAGGGACAGACCTCACCAGGAAGTCAGCCTGACCATGAGTTATTTTGGCTCAGCTCCGCTTTATTAGTAAGAAAACCGCTATAATTTAATAGCTAAAGCCTTTTCCAACTTCTGACTTCCAAAATAGTCAGATTATCAATGGTATCCCTGTAGATAATTCTCATGCGACTGAATCAGCTAATTAAACTAAATTAATCTTTGTATATATAGTTTTGGGGGCGGGTTTTTGAGAAAATAAAATAACTATTTTTGTATAAAAATTCCTAACTCGGCCACACATTAATTCCTGCCTCCACAACAGTAATGAAGTTCCCCCTTGTGTTGAGGCAGAACCTCTTGCAACTTACACCCATTGCTCCTTGTCCTATCACAGGGAGCAAGTGAGAAGAGCCTGGCCCCCCATCCTGGTCAGCCTTCAGATACTTATAAACATTTATCAAATCCTCTCTAGGTCTTCTCTTCTCCAGACTAAAAAGCCCCAGGTCCCTCAGCCTCTCCTCATAAGCCATGCCCTTCAGTCCCCTAACCATCCTCGTAGCCCTCTGCAGCAGATCCCTGCCCCTCTTAAACTGGGGAGCCCAAAACTGAACACAGTATTCAAGATACCAGGGCAGAGTAGAGGGGGAGGAGAACCTCTCTTGATCTGCTGGACACACTTTTCCTAATACGGTCCAGGATACCATTGGCCTTTTTGGTCACAGGGGCACATTGCTGTGCCATGGTTAACTTGTTATCTGCCAGGACCCCCAGGTCCCTTGCCACAGGACTGCTTTCCATCAGAGCACCTCCCAGCCTGTACTGGTGGAGTTTATTATTTCTTCCCAGATGCAGAACTCTACACTTGTCCTTGTTGAACTTCATTTGGTTCCTCTGTGCCCAGTCTGTCCAGGTCTCTCTGGATGGCTGCACAGCCTTCAGCTGTATCAGCCAAGACTCCCAGCTTGGTGTTGTCAGCAAAAATTATTAAATTTTATAAGGCATATATAAATTGTATAAGGCGTATATTCAATTTTATAAGGCATATATTAATAAAAATATTATTAATATAAGATGGTGTCCAAACTTTTTGAAGAGTCATTTGTTCAGTTGTGAAGCTATTTTACAATGGATAGGTATAGTATACAGGCAATATTAAACAGTTTAGAATGCTTTAATGAAACTTGAAAACCACAATTTATGCTGGGAAGTTTCTGTGGCAATATGCTGCTTGTCCACTTGGGAAAGATTCAACAGGCTCAGCTGCCAAACTGAGGTGACAGACAAATGGGGAACTTTCACACAGAAATAGGTGACATATATTTGGTACTCACACAGTGGAGTTTGAAACCTCTCTGGCTGCAATTATTATAATCCAAGATACAGTGTGCTTACAGTAGTTAAGCAAAGAAACCAATATGGCACAGAGTGTGCTTGTTCTCAGAGAACATTTCCTTGGCTTTTTGGGGCTTCAGTGCCACTGAACAAGCAGCAGCTTTCCCATACTGTTATGGAGGTGGTTTCTCTATGCCTCCCTAATTAGGGGGAGGTGAGAAATTAATTTGAGGCAGTATTAATTTTTTATAAAAATATATTTATTAAAAATAATAATTACAAACTCTTGCCACCCACAACCACTGATTAGTTCTAGTGCAAGGTTATGAAAACAATTAGGATATGATACATATATGTACAGGGATTTGATGATTAACTGTCAAATTATCAACTATAGACAGAGAGAAAAATTCCCTTAGGCTTAGTGCCTCCTTGGGACTATGCTTACTGCCCAGCAGGGGCTGAAAGCTGTCTGCTCTAAGGCAGAGGTAACTTATATTACAAAGGAATCCAAGCTTACTTAGATGTGCTGCCCTTAATTATTAATCATCCTCCTGGGGTTGTACCACCACCTGTGCCCAGTGTCCGGACCTCTGTAGGGCTGGAATCTTCCCGGCTTGAGAGGAAATCATAAATGTTCCCAGTCTCTGGGGTAAACAGGTTTCTCTAACCTTCTCTCCTGGCACGAGGTGGTCTCTGCCTTGATGCTGCTGGTTTTCTGGATGCTGCATGTCCAGGGATGATCAGCTGGCAGGATTCCAGGAACAGGAGAAGAATGTTGTCCGTGCAGCTTCTGGCATGGTCCTTTCACAGCTAGCATGCTGTGTTTGTGGGTTTGCAGATAATTTAGAAGGTCTGCCATCCTGGCCCTTCTTACCAGGACGAAGCTAGGAGCCTGTGCTCCGTAGATAAATCAAGATAGTTGGCCGGTATGCATGGCTGGCTCTAGGCTTAGGGGGCTGTCAACTCCCCATATGCATATCAGGTGCAGGCTTGAATGTGCTCTGCTTCTAAAGGTTCGCAGACAGGTTAACTGCGAGTTGAGATCAAAGTAAGAGGTCTAAGCCTCGATGAGCATCAGAGCAGTGCTTTGGCTTCCAAGCATGTGGGTGTGAGCGACTGAGCGCTTTGGGTGCTGGTCAGAGCTGCAACGTGGATCAGAGAGCTGAGCTGCGCTGCAGGCAGGGTCAGAGAGCTGAATCTGAACAGATCTGACGAGAGCTGAGCCTGAGCAGCTGAGTCTGAACAGCTAAGTCTGAACACTCTGAACACGTGGTGCTCCTTTGCACCCCTCTTTATAGACTGTGGGCAGAGATTCATGGCCCTTTTGGCCATCTAAAGTGATCAGTCAGGTTGGCAGTAAGCCAAACTTTACCTTAATAGGCAGAAGCTATTTGCCTGGACCCTCCCAAATATGGAGATCACCTGGGCGGACCCCAGGGATACACGGATTCGGTGTGTGTGTGTTACACAACCTGTCTACTACCATGGCTCCTGGCAGAAAAACATGTCCAGGCATGTAGAGGCATAGGGAGACCTCTATTTTCGGGCTGCAGCCCCTCCACCACACATACGTTGCTTCTCCTGGCTATGGGGTCTTGGGCTCTGGAAAGACTTGCTTGAAGCTGCTTTACAGACTCCTTTCATGGGATGCTCTCAGGTGATCCCCGTTCAGATTCTGGCACTCTTGGATCATGGCCAGCACTACTGGGCTGCACTTTCTAGATGTGTTGACTGTGATGACACTGAGGCAGCTTCATCTGGTTTCCCATTATGGTCATCAGACCAGGCTGACTACAGGCTTTCTCTAGCCTAGGCACGGCACACAGGCACTGTGCAGTAATAGTATTGAACTTGCATGGGTCTGCAATAAGTTTAGGCATGTTCCTTTCACAGCATTATGGGCACTCAGCTTTCAGGAGTAAACTAAGGCACAGCTGATTCCTGGATTTTCATGGTTCATTCAGATGAAACAAGCAAAGCAAGGCTTAAATGCTGAGGTGACGTGTGGCTTTGTGGCTCATCCAGGTAAACTGAGGCAGAGCAGGTTTCCAAAGGTAAGCAAGCAGGCTTTATCAGATAAAACAAGCAAAAGCCAACCTGTTTTAAAATCTTGGCTGAGCATTTCTTTGGCCAACTGCCCACAAAGATGGCACCCTGCAAAACTTGATCAAATAAGGCACAAGCAACGGGCCACACAGAAGTAAGGCAAGTCTAAACATGGCCCTGACAGGCCTTTGTTTTTTTCCCATAGTTGCCAGTTTACTTGGAAAAGGGGAGGGTGATTTGTGTTGGGCCCATTTCATCCTGTCACCACAATGAGTTACAGGACCATTCTTGAATGTAAATATTGCTTGTTGTGCCTAACAAAGGGGCTTCTCTGTAATAAATTTCATGGTAGTATTTTATAGGGAATGTCAAATAATTTCTGATAGCCTTGTTGAGGAAGTAACTGCATAGTCCTAGCTATTTCTGAGACCATTACATTGAGGAAGGTGTATCATTTAACTTGTGACCATCTGGTAAGGAAGGGCCTTCTTTCATTCTTGTATTGGGTCTTGCTGAAGTAGAACTACTTTCTTCCTTAACACTTATCATGCAGTTGTGCTTTGTATTGGTATCTAGAAAGGTGTTGATAATGCACGAGTGTTGTGGCAAGTGTGTCAACACTGTCTCTGCAATTCTCTCCCCACTCAGTGGGCTGGGGGTGGACATGACCTTGGAAGGAGGCATAGCCAAGATAGCTGACTCAAAAGTGAGCTAAGGATAATCCAGGCCATGTGACACAAAAAGCTAAAAGAAAGGAGGAGAAGACATTCCTGATTAAACTGTCTTCCAGAGCAACTGCTATGCACACTGAAGCCCTGCTTCCCAAGAAGTGGCTGGATATGGCCAGCTGATGGGAAGTAGGAAACAAATCTTTGTTTCTGCGCATGACCTTTGCTTTTTGCTTTATTAAACTGCCTTTATCTTGAGCCACTTACTCCTTTTTCCTCTTATTTTCTCTTTCTCCCTATCCCATTGAGGAAGGTGACACCTGGTGTCCAGCCAAGGTAACCCCATCACAAGTTTTACCAAAGGGACAAACATAGCACAGAAATCAAAATGGGCACACTGACTCAGCATTTGTATGCTTGATTTGACAGTTTATGTAGTTTACTTTTGCCTTCTAATGACTTTTAGGTAAGAAAGGAAACTGTAATATGGACATGCACAGGAAGTATAAAATACTGCCAGCTTTCTGTTATCAGAAAAATACTTCATCCGGAGAAGCTGTGTCTTCCTGTGGACTTGAATTAGGACTACATTTGTTTTTACTAGATGGTGGTGTTTTCTCTTTTGTGTAATGTAAATAAGACACATAGACAACCATGGAATGCCCTAAAAAATCACTTTAAAATGACCTGGACACAAGTAATGACACAGATATCTATCAAACTCAATTTAAAATAAAGCACACAATTGCTTCATGAATACTTAATGTACATAGAATATATGCATCACACTGATATTTTTATGTATGTTGTTTTCAAATGTTTTTCTGTGGAACATTGCATTAAACAGGCTTTCCCAAAAGAAAATGTTCTAGGTATTCAGTTCAGTATTCACTAGTATAAAGGTGGTTGATTTGGCAACTTAAATGCTAGCAATTATTTTATTTATTTATTTATTTTATTTAATTCCTAACTGACTTCACAATGAGCTCTATTAGAATACAAATTCCAAAGTCAGTGATATTAGTAAGAAGTGCAGTGTAGAAAACAGCAGGCCAAAGCCAGCTCCTAATGAAATCAGCTAACAAGTAAGGGGACCAATATAGAATAGACAAAAATGCATTTATGGTGTGGTTGCAAGCCCTCTGTTAAATATATCTCCAATGTATACATCTGTGGTATACATGTTTTGCAGACATTTATATATATGTTGTAAGTGTTGCTAACAGTAAGAGTTCTATAATTTATCTATTATGAGCATTAACAGAAGTCTCAGAGATCAATCCAGTATTACAAACATTGTGGACTGACATCCAAACTCCAGCTCTCCGAACAACTGCCTCTAGGCACTGAGAGTCTCAACAAAGATGGGAAAGGCAGCCAGTCTAGAGAGCAAGGTATACTCTCAGCTGTAAAACACCAGCCACTTAGAGATGTAATAGGGTAGATTTAAGCCTACAGAGCATTGCTGTGATACAGCAGGTGCTTATAGTGACTGATCAGCAGCAGGTGTCTCTCACACAAAAATTACTATAAGAAAAGGTGCCTTTCCTCAAAATACTGAGTAAAAGAAACTTGAAGGGAAAAAGACTAATGTATATGGAAGAAGTTTTGGGTTGTTTGTTTTTTTAACTACAGCTGACAGTGAGGTCTTTGTCCAAGTTTTGCCTTGTTCTAGCACTGGGACTAATAACATGTAATACAGATGCATCTTAAGACGAGTCTTTCGTTTACAGATACAAAATTGTAGTAGTGTATAGCCTTGCTAAAACCTGCCTCCTTCTTCTTGGAAAGAGGACTGCTTAAATTAAAACTCAGGACTCCTTCTGTAAATTTCTTATTTAAATTCAAAGATGTTGGCTTGATTATGCTCTCCTGTGACTGAGAACTGAAACCTATCACTATTAGGCTAGACGGATGCCTTTTTTGTGATGTAGTGGAATAAATAAAATATCACACACTTAGCTGATGGTATACAACAATACACAAAATAACACAGGCAGATGACAACATACAGGGAAACTTGAGATTGGCTGTAAATCTCTACAAGTAATTTTCTTCTTGACCAATATTTAAGGACTGGAAAGATGGATGCTATGTACAAGTCTCAATAACAATACAAATACTCCTAAAGTTCTCTTTGTCTTTCCTGAGTAAGGAATGCAGAATAATGACAATGATTTAGAAAGTAACAAACTAAAAGCAAGTGCATAATGCTCCAGCTTGGAACACCAGCTTGGAGTAAGAAGTGGCTTTCATTGCACATATTCCTCATGTGGTTTGTCATATGCAAGTAGTATATCAAAAGATTGTGATAATTTGTATCACCACAGTCTTTGACATAGCAATGACTGAGCGTTAGGTTTGTTAGTTTTGTTTTATTGTTGTTTTCATTTAGTTTCATTTGATTTTTTTAACTGTTGCTTTGAGAATACTAGACAAGGTTATAACCAGACTATAAAGGATAATTTTAAATTGGAGCAATGACAATGAAACCATTTAACATACTTAAAAACAGTTAGAGAAAATACTTTTAAGCCAAACTCAACAATGTCCTACAACACAAACCACAGTCAATTAAAAAATGCTGATGACCCTCCATGAAAATAAGCTTTTACCACAGAGGGGTTCTAAGCTCTTCCCCTCACAGATACTGAAGAAGCAGAACTGTACAAAGTATTTACGAAGTTAATTTGCCTTCCCTTGAATGAAGTTGCAGACCAATCCATACTATGACCGGAATACACAAATTATATAGCTACCACTATGGCTAGTAGCATCCAGCTAACCAACTCAGACCATGAACCAATAAATAATGGGGAAAAAAAAAAAGAAATTGAAAATAAAACACATCATACAAGTTTTCCCAGTTTTGTTAGTTAAAAAGTGTACTAGCAACCCCATGCTTCTTGTAATGCATAATATAGATGCCCTATACTCACTCCAGTTCTCAAACAGCATTGTTCTTCTGACAAGGCTGCAGTCGCCTTGCTATGCTATTACTAGGGGTTGAATCAATGCAGATCACTGAAGGTGGCAGGAGCTGAGTTTAAGCACAACAAATATAAAAAGGCATATAAACTACTAAAACCATTTCCTATAATGTTTGACAAATTCAATATTCAGTTTGATGATTATGCTTGTGTTATGGAAGGGTAAAAATGCCAGCTAAAATAGTTTGGTTCCTGTCCCTTCTCCTTCCATTGTAGGGGCCAGAAGTGAGTTGAAGAGCAGACAGGGCAGCAGTAAGCCTGCCCTAAGGCGTAGCACTCCAGTGCCACCATTGCAACCGTCTTGTGCAGCCAAAATGCATGCCTTACTGACTTTATGGGAATATATGTGTGGCATGACACTTTGAATTCATTATGCCTATCAGACAGTTTAACTTTCAAAATGCAATTATGGGGGGATGATTTGAAAAGGAGCATAATTTTGTGACCTCCTGTGCACAACTCTTAGTGGTTCTCTGCATGTCTATTCTTCAGTGAACCCCCAGTGGCTTTTCCCCCATTAGTGGCTCATAAACTGGGTTCCTTCCTGCAACAGCAAAATTCACAGACTTGATAGCTTATGTTTCACAGCGGCCAAGTGTCTGCAGTAGTTCAGCTTAGAGTGACTCAGTCTTCCTCTCATTCCCTCTGTCTATGGATATATTGTAGTCTTACCCTCACGAATTCTTGGAGGAGTCTTTATACAGGAAACTCCCTTGGGAAATCTGCACGTCCTTTGTGAGTTATTTTGGCTAATTTTCTACAAATTTTAAAACTTGTCTAATTTAGGGTCATTCAGCAAGTGTGCTTGATCCACCTTTTGACCAAAGCCAGTATTGCTTGTTACACATACTTGTTATTTTTCCTGTTTTCCACTTTCTTATTTTTCAAGTTCTGACTGCCTTATATTGTTTAATTCTGTGTTCATAAATACCCTTTGTGTAAATACTTGCAGTCAACAGAGAATTCAAACTATATTAATGTGACCTGGTGTTTTTTATATTAATAAATAATAATTAATACTCACACCAAACATTAACATTTAATAATTTTGGTATTAAATTACCACACTCATGGTGACAAGGATGGGATCTTCAATTGTGGTGGTTTTTTTTTTAATGAGTTATGAATTAAAAATTTCAGGCTTGGACTGGCCTGAACAAAATGGAAAAAGCCCAACAAAATTGCCACGAGATTAGTTGAAACTACCAGTGATCTCACTGTGCTTATGGGAGCATGTGTCATCCAGGGGCTAATCTAATTTAGTAATTTTGAGGATGAAAGTTGGTCCTAAGAGGAAAGGAATCAGTATTAGAGGATTTTTCAGTTGGAAAAGGAGCTAGAAAGGTCAGAGCGAATTAGTGATTTACTTGCATTACAGATTAGGGGTCTAATGTGACTATCAGAGCTGGTTCTGTTCCAAGCTTGTTTGTCAGCTCCAGAGCATGTAGCTCAGACATGGCTCATGGAGACCAGCTCATGGTGTCCGGAGCTCAGCCTCCTATGCCTCATTTATTACACTCCCACAGCCATGGTCCCACAAAAGGGACTTTAAGAGGATAAACCCAGAATTGATGTTTTTACCAGATGCACTAGATTTTAAGCCACTAAGAACTGAGGACATGCTTGGTTTGTTTGCTGCCTCCGGCACCACACCACCACCACCACCCTAGCATCAGCTGTTGCCCTGGGCACTGCACTGCTGTGGCACCCCCATTCGGTTTTGCGTGCCTGGCACCAGCCATTGTTTTTGCCAAACTGAGCTCTCCTGTCTCAGACAGGTCCCCGCATCGCCAAGCTCAGTTGTGCCCACTCATGCCCTGCCACTAGCTGCTGACCCAGCAGCTGCATGTCCTGCCAAGTCAACTTGCTCCATGCATCTAGTTGCGGGTTGTGCTCCTGGAATCAGGAACTAGCTCTATGACCCTGGCCACAACCAGTTTGGCTTTTGTCACAGCTTCAAACACCACCCACCAGCTGTACACCATCTGCTTATCTGCATTTTGCCCAATCTGGTCCAGCCACAGCTCATTTTACTTTTGCACTGGCTCCAATGACAGCCTGCCCCTTGCAGTGTGCCCAACTGCTAGCATTTTCACAGGGATCAGCTGCTGCACTGATTCCATCTGAAGCCTATCATTCGCAAAGTCCTTATCTGCAACAAGACTTTGCCTCGGTACTGCTAAGTTCAACCCTGTGTGTTTTGCTGCCAGCTGCCTATTTTATCTCAGCCTCACACACTGTGGCAATTCAGAGCAGCCACTAAGCCCAGTCTGAACCAGGGCAGTCCAACAACCTGCAAGCCTGACCGGACAGCGCATGCCAACACTCCTTGTCCACCGTGGGGAAAACTGCAAGCCTCATATGACAATGCTTGCCTATGCCCCCTGTCCACTGTGGTAGAACTGCAAGTTGAAGACCAGCAAAGACTGTTAGGTTGTTCAGAGAAACAGACACCAGCTCTGATGAGGACTTTCTACCACAGATACTAGTCTGTCCTGTGATTTGAAAGAGTCCACAACTAGTCATCATGGCCGTGGGACTACAATTACAAAAATTCACCCACACAGAGCAGAGCAGCTGAAGGAGTTTCAGGAATCTTATTCCCATAAACTGGGTAAATACCCTATGGGCTTGCCTCTGGGGGTGATCATGTTTTTCTCAGTGCTGAGGAAGCTGATGCAATTGAGGTTCTTACATGTTTTTGAATTCTGGGCTGAATGGGAATTACTCCTGCACTGTGAGATTAGCATATTGGGCCACAAAAGTGGACCCTACAATGGGAGGAGGAGTGGCAGTGGTCAAACTAGTTTGGCTGGGTTTTTTACCTTTCTGTAACAACTTTGCAAAAGTTCGACAACATAAAGATTCTGCTAAGCTTCTTATTAAGTCAATGCCAGGAAGTTCATCCATGTGCTGACTGTGGACAAATGGGAGGCAGAAGAATGAATTTCAGCTATTTGTACAAAGTGATTGGACAGGAGAAGAGCTATGCATTGCTTCAGATACATACAGAATACAACCCACTCACTGTGCAGCATCATTAAAACCTACTGCTTTTACTGTGACAAAAAAAAAAAAAAGCAACAAAACAAAACAAAGAAAAAAGCAGCAATTATAACCTGAAATACTGCCTTTGTCATTTTGTCACAGTAGAAATGACTCAGAGAAAAATATCATAGGGTAGCATTGATTATTTCATATGAAAAGTGAAAAGTGATAAAGGCAGACTTCACTAATCTATTAAAATAAAGAAAAGGCTATTTTCAAGCTGTCTTAAATCCTGCTCTACAAGTTTCATTTAACTGGTACTTAAGTGACTTGTCAAGCAGCCTTAATACAGTGGGACAGTACATATTCTCCAGTGTAGCTTTTTCCAGTGTAGTTTAGTATAAGGTGATAGATGTATTTCTGTGGCATGGAATATTAAATTAAATAGTCTCTCTGCATAAAAAGGTGTTCAAAATTTGGAATACTTAAAACTGCCACGGGAAAGTAAGTCTATATCACCTCTGGAATTCTCTGCTAAAGAGTGTTACCAATTCGATTAGTTCTAAGCTACATGTTAAGCCAACATTTTTATTAACAACACAAGCATCCATTGTGCTAGACTAAAACCTTGTAAGAGCTAAAGAGCTATGAGACTTTATGTCTCAGGACTCAAGTTAATCCCCATATATATAATTGCGAAGATAATTCTCCCCATATCACACTGTATTGCACAATTGGCCAAATATATGACCATTTTGCTTCTCTTGAAGCATCTGGTCCTGATCATGACAGTTAACAGTCATTTTTTTTGGAAACAGGCTATTCAGTTATAGAGCAGACTATAAAGCCTGTTTTGATGCAGCCATTTTTTGTTCATTTTTTGGAAATGTAACTGATCATCTTTCAGCTTTACTAAGATTTTTCTTTTTTGTTGTCTACTCACACAGTTTCTCCTTGATCACTCAAGCTACTAGAACAGTGTCAGAGATAAAGGCATTACTTAGCCTTTGCATCAAGCAGGCTGTCTTTCTCAGTGTTCTGAAGGAATTGCTGTATTACTGATTTCATTTCCTTCCCTTGCACACACACACTCACACACACACACACACACACTCACACACACAGAATCTCAGAATAAAAGCCATTTCACCATCTTTGGTTATGGCACTCAAGTCTCCAATTTAAAGCGTGACACCTGTACAGTTTTTATGATCCTAGTGGTAGGTTTTCCATTGAAATTAGTGGATAGCTGAGATGTTTCTTCTATTAGGCTGTCTTTAGATCCATTCTGTTTCTGAAGGGAACAAATTAAAATATATTTTTGAAAAGGCAGAGTAGAATTTAAATAGCATACTTTGACAACTGCTGCTACGACACTTTAAGCTAAGGAACTGCAATTTACAGAGATAGATACAAAACCAAAACCTTTCCTCCCGTTGCCTCCTGCCTCCTCTGCCAGCTACTACCCCTCTGTGCTATTTGGATTCATATTCACTATTCATGCATGCCACAACTAATTGCAAAACACTGTATGTAAGCACTTGTGAGAAGGTGTGAGGTAGAAGGAAAAGAAGTGCCTTCAAGGGCATGAATTTAAGCTGCAATGGAGCAAGCCCTTACAGGAATATCAAGGACAGCTCCTCTTTTGCAACTTCCATCATATGCAGGAATAAAAATACCCTTGAACTTAATTCCTATCAAAGAAAAGGCAATATGTTAGCTAGCCTTAAAGTGAAAAATATCTGTTTATTTTTTATAAAGTGGTCAAGCTTAAGTTATTCTAACTGCTTGTGAACTAAAATACTATGTATTTTGCTGGTTGTATTCTGTGCAGTTTCTACACAACACACAGTGTCAACATGCATTTTTGGTATATCCACAAACCAGACTGTCATGAGGAATGTGGCAAGTTAGGTATCTGAAATGCTTCCTTCCATGTTTGGGTTCTCCATGAGTTTCTTTGGGTTGTCTTTTGTATGCTTGTACAACAGAACTTAACAGAACTTTTTGCTTCTTGAATATAATCAGCTTCTTACATTTTTAGTTTAAAAAACCTGAAAAACTATTAAAACTTATATAGGACAATAATGTATGATGAAAGCCAGTGATTATGTTTTAAAAGACAAATTCTACCCCTTTTTGATTTCAATAATTTACAAAGAAGTGCTTCAAGTCCAAGGAACAAAACTCTACAAGGACCTCAAATAAATGATAAAACATTGTGATTACAATTGCACCCCAAACATGCTTGCATATTTTAAGAAATTGCAAAAGATGATTCTACTGTAGTGGAGAACGTGGTATCATCTTAAGGAAGCATCAAAGTAAAATACAGAAAGAGTCCTCCAGTTGTTAGCAGGTGTTCACAGGGGCATATGATACAGAACAACATATATTTGGAAATATTTTAAAAGTGTAAGTTTAAGCAAAATGTGTAATTTCAATTTGCATCAACCTAAAAAAAATTTGGCCAAAGATCTAATTTAAATAAAGCACAGAGGCTCTTTGTTCTTCCTTCAGAAAAAGGAAAACTGCAAAAGATGCAAAATTACTAACCTGTTGAGTTAACTGGATGCTCAGACCTTTTGCATCTGAAGATCGTGTAACAGGCAGTGGAGGCACCAGATCAGTTTTTACACTGGAATAATGATATTACAAAAGCGATATTGCTATAATAAAGTAAACTGTAACTGTGCAGAGGAAAAACAATGAAGTTGACCCAGACTGCTACATGAACTGGAAGGTAAAATTCAAAAGGCTTATCATCTGATTTTAGACATAAGAAAGCTACTATTCTCAACAGACAGTGAGCACTACCAGGGCATAACATTACTCCATCCCTTGTAAAGGGGACGAGTCTTCTGGTTTAGAGACAGCACAACTGCATATGAGATATAGGTCACCTGAAACTGTGGGTGTGCCATACTTCCTTCAAAGTGCAATCCAATTAAACCGCTTTTGATATTTAAATTCATAATAAAACTCAGAACAAGACTGTTGCTTTTCTGTTCTTAAGTACACCATTTATAAATCAGTCTTCTAGAAAACACTGATCCACCTATTCCTGAAAAAACATGACAGTAAGAGTTCTCAAGTAACAAAAAGATGATATCTTAACTTTTAAGGATGTTGGAAAGCAACTCATGAGTTCTCATACTTTAGGTAATTTCATGACTTACTACTGAACAGCAATACAAGTTTACTTTAACTTCTTTTGGTTTTCCCCCTTCCAAAGGCATCGCATAAGTCTTTGAGGCCTAGAATAGACTAAGAATACCTTCATACTTGAGTCGTGAGTCATTTAGCTCTGAAAACTACAATTTAGAGGGTTGCCTGAATCAAATGCCAACAACCAACCATGTTTACAGCACTTCTGATCTCTGTACAACTTTTGGGCCACACTAAACCAGTTCACTGCTAATAACCACATTTACATACTTCATATCAGACAGGATAGATCTTTCACCATCAGAACACTGGGACCGCCGATACTGACGGTAGCTTCGAGGGGAATGCGAATGTTTAATGCGGATTGGGTCACCTTGAGTCCTAAGACAGACAGAATTCACAACAATATATTAGTAAACCAGATCTTCATCACAAATACATAAATTCAGCTCAGACTAAGAAATCCTCTCGTATAACAGATAGCTTCTTGCAGTGATGAATTTGAGAGACTGAGGCATTTCTTAGGAGCCTGTACTTGGAATTCAATGCTTTAAAAACAGAAAGGTCACAAACTGGCATGCCCATATTTGAGAAAGAAACTATTTGATAAACAACACATTAATATATACAGTTTTAACACCAGCTTTTTCTGTTTATTGACATTGTGAATGCACATTATAATGCAAACCACAATCTCACTTGGGGTGTATGCAGTTGCTTGCACTGACATATGGCATCCCAAATGGGCAATTACAACAATGAAATAGATATTGGCTCTTAAAGACCTATTTATGCCTTGGTAGTTGCCCAGGAAAATCAAGAAAAGGGATTTAACAGGTCAAGCTGTGTCTTAGATTATCAGAATAAAAATGTAAAAGGAAGCAGAAGTTCAGGAAATAAATGGGTTTGCTTATTTGAATTAATTTCTCTTTGATTTTGCAGTCTGTAACATAAACCAGACTAACAGATGGCATACGGAACATACTGACATCCATCAGGTTCTCAAGAGCGGGTGAGAGATAGGGAAAAACAGTATTTTTTTATTTTTGGAAAGAGAAAATACTGGTATTTAAAATCATTAAGTATTCCCACTCAGCCATCCCAGGTGAGTATTTGGAGTAGACAACAGCTTAAATATTATGTGTAAACCTACTCCTATTTCAGTATTAGAGAGTTCACAGTAAAATAAGAAAAAAATGCTTTAATATTGCAAAGAAAAATGTTAACAGAAGCTCACTCTATTTTAGTGTATGGAATTTCTTTCAGTTGTTCCTCAGACAGGCCAGATGGGTCCACAAGCTCCTTTCTGGAAAAAATCAGGCAAATTAAAAAATGTAACAGTAGTTATCAACTGCAAAAACATTCTTATTATATTAGGCTGAAAAGATTTACATAAGCTGTTGTCAGCCCTGAAGCTATCTTGACATGAAGAAAAAACCTGTTAAGAAATGTGTCTAAACTCACTTTGATTGCTTCAACTCTGTATCTCATCCTGTTCCATCTTCCTCTTAACTCCCTGCAATTCTGATCTTGTTGCTCCACAATATATAGGTAACTTGTATAAAATGAACAACAAACATGCTTTGGAATAGCTGTCTTCCTAACTGATAACTGTAGCATATGAGGGCCTCATGCTAGAAATGTCAGTATTACAATCCAGTACATTTTGGAATCCATTGATGAAAAAATCTGTAACATGCTGTATTATTCTTTAATAATTCATTATTATACAATATTCTCATCTGTATTCAGTGCATTCAATGATCTGCAGTGTCTCGTACATATAGCAGGTCATTAATACCCCTATAATTTGCTGTGGCACATAACTAAATCAGAACACTATGTCTTATATCTGCAGTGTGGGGGATGTGTATAACATTACAGGAAAACCAAGCAGTGTGACCACTGACCCTAAATGGACCGTACTTACTGAATATGTTTCCACAGTTCTTCTTTAGCGTGTACATCTGGGCTTCTCCTACAAACACCAACAAAGGCAGGACTGTGAAAATCATCATCTCATATGTTGTTGTTCAAATAGCTTTAAACAGCTATTAACAGCTGCACAGAAATCAAAGTCAATGCAATCTACCACTGAGGTCCCATGACCCACAGAGTCCTTCGTGGGCAGGAGGGACAGGCCATGCCAGGCTGACAATACAGTAATCCTTGGTCATTCCTGCCAAGCCCAGTAAAGAACTGTTGCTCAGCTGCAGCCATGGTACAACCTCTTCCTTTGTGTTCACTTCCAAGAACAGTTTGTGCTCTGTTGTGATATCCAGGGCACAAAAGTAACAATGAACAAATGAAGCTGGCAACCATACAAATTTATTTGAGCAAGTATTTCATTCACAGAAGAAGTACATAGACAAAATTGTTAACTTTCCTATTGCAGACTGAGATGTACTAAAGCTTGTATTGCATACCTCACATTTTCCACTGAATTGCAGAACAGTGTCTCCAGACTGGATCCCTTTTATATTTCTGATTGTATTTTTTTGCAGGGTTAGTTAGAGATATATCAGAAATTATCCCAAAGTGCTCTCTAGCACTAAAGGTTCCACTGTTTTCTTACCTTATCATTATTGTGTTTGGCTTATTTCCAGATTTATGCTTAGGAATAATATTCAAAGCATCTATACTGCAGTAAATGCTTTACAGTTGGTGAACAGGTAGCTTATTTAGGAACAGTAATGTTTGGGAACTTTTTTTCCAATTTTGCAGGTGCAGAAATACTATGAGATACTACTTTATAAGTACCAGAGAGAGAAAAGGGTGAAAAATGACCTTAAATTTGTGGTGATGGCTTTCTAGGAAGCATGATGCAGTCACAGCAGACAATATCCATCCTTGACAGAACACTCTGCTGTTCATCCTGGCTGCTCAGGCCCGCATGATGGCAACAGCTACAGCCACAAGTAGCCTGCAGCCCAGCTTTTCTGTGGTCAGACATGTCTATAGCTTTATGTATATGTGCTTGTTACAAAGCATTTAATTTTCTTTGACTTCAGTTCTCTCATGTCTCTTCCCAGCCTTCTTCTTGCATTGACTTCTTTTCCCTTTCTTGTATCTCTCCATTGTGTTTTTTTCTCCTTGATGCGGCAGCTTGTTACACAGTGACACTTAACGGCCTTTTCCACCTTTTAATTAATTTCCCCTTTCACGAAACCCTCTGTTCACAAAATCACAGCTGCAAATCATGCATTGACCTTGGGTCTGGTAAGACAGGTATCCTCTGCTGAGGCTGAAAAATCAGGCAGTGAGGAATGTAAAAGCTCCATGAACCCCCCTCCCCCACCCCCCAGCTTCTCCAGGGAGGCTTTATAATGCATACAAGCCCAAGTTGCCTGAGGAAGCAAAACCTCAAGGTCACTGCCAAGCTCAGATCCCCAGGATCTTGCGTACACTATCGACCTGCCTGATCAGCTCATTACTTTTAGTTATTCATCGAAACAGAACAGTTCAGGATGTGGGTTTAAGTCTCACATATCACCAAACACCATGTCAGGTCTCAACTACAGTAAGAAATACTAATTTTAGGGGCAATGTGGAAACAGACTGGATACATAAGAAGTCACCTTAGTTGCTCTGTTTTTTAGGGACTGTGCCTCATGCTTTCTGCAGCCAATTCAAATACTTAATTCTGTGACCTTTGCCATGTCTCCTCTTTCCATCCCTTCCACTACCTTCCAAAGGTCTATTCCTGCTTCATTTGAGGAAATGCTTAAGAAAAACTTATGGAAAGAAAGATCTTATCAATGTGAAACATAGGAATTGCGTGAGCTGCATAGGAAATTCATGTTTATGTAGTTCCTGACAGCCTAAAATAAAGCAATCCGTCTCTTAAAAAGCCAGATCACAATCTCTCTTCCCCTTTGTTTTCACCATTTAACAGTGAATTGGTTTGGAACTCACAGTTTTGACACATAAAATATATTCATAGATTGTCCTGTTATAGAACCTGAATCAATAGCTTTTGGACAATTTGTACAATAATGCACAAGAAATCTAGTGCAAATTCCCAGTAAGTGATGAGTCTCCAGGGTTCTTTTGTTTATTTTTATTTCATTTTCACAAGCTTGAACAACTTTACACATAAATAAGGTCTACATTATTTGTGTTGCATCTGCACGGTTACTAGTATTTTACTTTGAGTCACAAACAGTAAATTTAAATAGCCATGGAATTTTAATGGAATTTTAGTTTTTCTTCTTAATTTAAAAAAAAACAAAAACCTTTGGCTACACACATGTTTTATAAGAACTATGAAAATAAACCCTTGTAGAACTAGAATTTGGAGCCATCTCTGTTTCCTGACTCTTTTAGAAGAAAAGGTCTAATTCTTGTCAAATATTTTTATTTCTGATAGCAAGGAGACATCACTTCACCACCAACAATTATGTGGTGGAGGGCCACATAGGCCCAAATAGGCTTCTTTACAAGCCTATGTTGCCTGGACATGTTTTCCCACCGAAAGGTGTTTTTTCTGTCTAAACCAGGGAAAACAAATTAAGTGGACAAAGGAGCACAATAAGCCGGGTGCCTTAGAGTCTGGCCTGACCTGGTTATATAAGGTTGATGTAAACAGCTTGCATAAGCCCACGCGATTAGTGTGTGGCCCACCTGTGCTCTTCTCATATTTGGAGGTACCGGACCTGTGGACTCTACCTTATTTGACATGTTTTGGCCTGCTGCCAGACACTTATTGGACAGTATTGTGGCCAAAGGACCATCAATCTTGGCCCACATCTTATAAATAGGACAATTCAGTGCTCCTGCCACCACTCCTCCACCCACCTCTCCTAGCCTCTTTGTCGCCTGGGGCCACTACCGCTGTTTATGAACCCATCCCACGGTACTTGGCACCGATCCAGTGGGCTATCAACCAAGGCTCCAAGCCTGTCGCCGCTCCAGCTCGCCGTTCCCAGCCCGATTGTGCCTTCTCAGACAGCGCGCCCCAGTATCCGAACCGAATTATTTAGACCCACAAGGATCAACAACGTGGCTTTCGCTACACATATTTGGGACCACAGAGACTGTGACTCCAATTATCGAGTAACTGAACATTCTTGATTTGAGCAGCTAAGAAACATCAGTGACTTTACCCGTGGCACTTTATGCCACAAGACTCTCTATCCAAAACCTTTCCAAACCTCTACCAAATTCCTTAATACTGCTGTAAATAGACATTCTGTAAAATAATTTCACAAACCGCATACAAAGAATTTGTGTGGGTTAATTGTATACAAGTCTGAGGGGGGGAATTCTCTTTGTATATATTATTAAATTATTTAAAACCTTTCAAAATTCGGCCTCATACCTTACCCCAAAATGCAGACAAAACCCCTCCACAACAAATTATTAGCATTACTCAGTATCAATGAAATAAAAAATACTCTGCTAGGTGTGGTAACAATATTTCAGTCACTATATCAAGTTTCCAAAGTGAACCTCTAGTTAAGCTGACTGCAGTAAGGAACTTAATGTGAAAAGATTTATCTGTACTATTAAAATTAACAGTTTGTATCAGTTGTTCAATGTGCACATCGAAATGACCATACGACCAGCTTTTGAAACAAAAATGATCATATCCCATACCTTAGGGAACACATTTTCCTTCCCTCTGACCTGCAATCATGGAAGCAAACCACTAATCCAAACTAAATTACAGCACCTATCAGCTATTGCATGTTAATAGATAAATTCCTTTTACTAAACTTCATTTTTTAAAAGCACTTTGAAAATAATTACCATTTTACTTTTTTTTTTTAAATTTATTATTTCCTTCTTGCATATATTAAGGCTCTCTGCCATACTGAAGAGGTTTGGACTTATTTTGTTGGTGTGCGTTTGCTTTGTTAAGCTGAAGAATGAGGCAAAAAGGATGAATACATTTATCACTAACACAATAGTGAAAAGAAATTAGAAGCCATCCAAATTTTTTCCCATTTCTTTGCCAGGACCCTTTCTCATTAACATTAACATTTTTTGCTAATAGTAGTTTAAATAAAATATAACTCAGAATGTCACCATGATAGAAAACAAAAGTCATTTCATAAATTGTTAGTCACAAGAGGAAGCCTGTGCTGTCCAAGCAATGAAATTAACTTGGTCTATAAAAAAAAAAAGTTTGCTATAAATTTAATCTAACTATCATTGAGTCCATTTCCTAGTTTCCAGTACTTCCTATGTACAGTAAAAACATGTAAATCAAACTTATCAGCTATATTTTGTGGGTTCCATCCAATTGAGCTTTAATATTCCTGATTTTTATTACTACATCATTGTAATATTTGACTTTTGTGAGTTGGAAATGAACAAGTCTGTAAAAGCCAATTAAACTAGAAATTCCAACACTTGGAATTTTAATGGCAAAAAACCTCTCCAAACAAATACTTGACACTATGAAGAAACTTCTTCACTGAAAGGGTTATTAAACAGTGGACACCCAAGGACGTGACAGAATCCATGTCCCTGGAGCTGTTTAAAAGATGTAGACATGTGGTGCTAAAGGATATGATTTAGTATCAGAGCTGGTAGTTAGATAATGGTTGAACTTAATGCTCTTAAAGCTCTTTTCCAAACAAAACAGTTCTGTGATTCCATGATTTTATGAATCTGGAGAAACTATTTCTAGCAACATGGACAACTGAAAACAACTGTAATAGTGTAATACTGTAATCTATAGTACAGTCAATTTCTCGCCTGCTGACCTGTTCTACTGGACTTATATTACAAACTCATTACTGACAGCTGGTATTTAGAACACTGTTTTCAGTGCATGGTGTAGACAGAACAAGAGGACACAGTGTCAAGTTGTGCTGCATAGGCTTGATATTAGGAGGAAGTTCTTCACAGAGAGTGATTTGCCATTGGAATGGGCTGCCCAAGGAGGTGGTGGAGTTGCTGTCCTTGGAGACGTTCAAGAAAAGGCTGGATGAGGCACTTAGTGCCATGATCTAGTTGACTGGAAAGGGCTGGGTGCTAGGTTGGACTGGATGATCTTGGAGGTCTCTTCCAACCTGGCTGATTCTATGATTCTGTGATTCTAACTCAAGTGGATTTTAATACTGGAAACTTCAGTGTGGATTATAGTTTCAATCAGTATGAATGAAATAATCATTTTGAGCACTACTGTTGCTCTTTCTAAGTCTTTATATGGAAGGTGAAAATTAAGACAAGACATTATGGGAAGTACCTATGTAAGTGTGTTACAGAGGACACAAGACCAGCATCACAGAAGGCAACTCATCCATGTTAGCCAGGCAGTGTGGAGATACAGTTTCAAAGAATGTTCTCTCTTGCCTTATCTCCCAGTGTCTCATTACCACTCTCCTGGCATTCTTCAACACCCCTGCCTGCCCTGTCTTGTCCTGCCTTGCTCTGCCCTGCCTGCAGGCCACATGGTGCTGGCATTGCTTTGGATGTTTACCTGGATGGCAGATGAGGCAAGACACAAACGTGACACAAAATAGTGTGTCTATAATCCAAAACTGTTTCATTAGAAGGAAAATACAATTTGGAAAAAAATATCATTTTAATTAGTTTCAGAAAAATAATTTTAGAATCTGACAATTTCACCATGACAAAAACAGTTGTCAACAGGGACTGCTTCGCAGCATGGTCCATCATGGAAATCCTGACATCAGGATGCAAATAAATCACTGACTGCTCCTTGCCAATGGTAATTTGACATGGAGACATAATCTGGAACAATAATACAGGCATTATATGATTAAATAAATGTGCATGCATCTCACAAAATATCTGCACCTATCACATAAAATGCATTTTGTTTCTATACACCTGCTGCCGGGAAGAATCCTGTTCTCATGACATTACTAATGTTCAGTGAGCAACAAAGCCATCCAGGACTCCATGTAAAGTGATGGAGGGTCTTGACCAGCTGTGTTACAAAGCCCTTTCTGCATTATTTGTGCCTTGAAATTCAAATCACTGACTAAAAGAAGCTGATCACAATGACAAATCTGCTAATTTGAGAATGTGTTGTATGAAAGTCTGAAAGTCTCTGCTCTTCAGCAGCTGATGGCCACTGCCACACTGGAGATACTCATCCTGTTTTTAACATGCTATATCATCTTTAACTTCCATGTCAAAGAGGGTACGGATTACATACGATCGAGATCTGTGCCTGGATCGACGGTGGTTTGGATCTGTCTGGTTTTTCTCCTTTTGACGCCTTAGCACAGCTTCCCACTGAGGACCTGAGTCAACCATGTAATTTTCTTGCCGTAATCTGCAAAAGAAGCACTAGCGGTTTAGTCTGAGGTCTCTGATGCGGCATCCTCTGAGAAGCAATGAGGTAGATTTTCCCCACAAAAATCCATCTCCTTCAATATTCTGATAAGGAAGTGCAGCTGCAAGGAAGTGGCCTTGTGAGGGCTGGTAGAGAGGCTACTATCTGCAAAAGTTAGTTGTAGCTAGCTGCATGAGGGGTATTTAGCAGGAGGTTGGTCAGTCAGCTCTGCCTCTATGTATGTGGACAGCCCATATCTCTGCTATGTAACCTATCATAATTATACACATTGCTTTAGCCACTATGTAAGCATCACTCTTAGCTTCAATAAACAGCATTGACCTTATGTTGATGTGAAACGATGTC
The DNA here is from genome assembly GCF_015220805.1 of Pogoniulus pusillus. NCBI lineage: Eukaryota > Metazoa > Chordata > Aves > Piciformes > Lybiidae > Pogoniulus > Pogoniulus pusillus. The sequence goes on from NC_087309.1 coordinate 91,493,149, forward strand.
ATGCTGGTTCCCTGAACAGATTCTGAGAGAAAACAACATGGCAGCAGACCAATAAGAGTGACATACTGGTTGGAGTCTGCTACAGGCCACCCAACCAGGAAGAGGAGGTGGATGTGATATTCTGTAAACAACTGCAAGATGTTTCAAGACTTTCAGCCCTTGTTCTTGTAGGTGACTTTAACCTGCCAGATATCTGCTAAGGTGGCAGTCTAGAAGGTTTTTAGAGATTATACAGCATAGCTTCCTGACACAGCTGGTGTGCCAGTCTACCAGGAGTGAGGCTCTGTTTTACCTGATGTTTACAAATAGAGAAGGGCTGGTGGGACATGTGGTGGTCAAAGGCTGTCTGGGGTGCAGTGACCACGAATAATAATGTTTTCAATATGCAGTGAAGCTAGGAGAGGCATCAACAAAACATCCACACTGGACTTCTGAAGGACAGAATTTGGCTTATTCAAAGAACTAACTCAAAGGGCACCCTGGAAAAAAAACCTTAAAAATAAAAAGGTCCAGGAAGGTTGGCCCTGCTTCAAGAAAGAAGTGTCTTGAAGGCACAGGAACAGGCTGTGCTGATGTGCTGAAAGCGGAGCCATCAGGGAAGATGACCAGCCTGGGTGGGTGAGGGACTTGTGAAGGAAGTAATGGTAAGAAAGAGGCCATATCACCTTTGGAAAGAGGGTGTGGTTAACTCAGGAAAAAAATAAGGATGTTGCTAGGTCGTGTAGGAAGAAAATTAGAGAGGCAAAAGTCCAGTTAGAACTTACACTGGCCACTGTGGTGAATGATAACAAGAAGTGTTTCTACAAATATATTAATGACAAAAAGAGAGGCAATGATAACTTTCACTATTGGACAAGGTGGGGAATGTAGTGACTAGATATGAGGAAAAGGCAGAGGTGCTTAACACCTTCTTTGTCTCAATTTTGAATAGCAAAGCAGGTTGTCCTCAGGACAGCTGGCCTCCTGAGCTGGTAGGTGGGGTCAGGGAGCAAAGCAGTTTACTATAATCCAGGAGGAAGTAGTTAAGGACTTGTTGAGCCTCTTGAATCCTCTCAAGTCTATGGGACCAGAAGGGATTCATCCTAGGGTGATGAGAGAGCTGGAAGATGAGCTAGCCAAGTTACTTACTGGAGAGGTCCCTGAAGACTGGAAGCTGGCCAATGTGGAGCCTATCTACAAGAAGATTCAGAGGGAGGACCCAGGGAATTACAGACCTGTCAGCCAGACCTCAGTGCCAGGCAAGATAATGGAGCAGATCATCCTGAGTGCAGTCACAGAGCACCTGCAGGATGGCCAGGGGATCAAACCCAGCCAGGATGGATTTAGGAGGGGCAGGTCCTGCTTGACCAACTTTATCTCCTTTTATGACTGGGTGACCTACCTGGTGGACATGGGGAAGGCTGTGGCTGTAGTCTACCTGAACTTCACCAAGGCCTTTGACACTGTCTGCCATAGCGAACTCCTGGCCAAGCTGGCAGCCTTTGGCTTGGACAGGGGCATTTTGTCCTAGGTTAAGAACTAGCTGGATGGCTGGGCCCAGAGAGTGGCAGTGAATGGTGCCACATCCAGTTGGCAGCCAGTCACTAGTGGATCATTGCTGGGCCCAGTCCTGTTTAATATCTTCATTGATTATCTGGATGAGTAAGTTTGCAGATGACATCAAGTTGGGAGCATGTGTTGATTTGTTAGAGGGCAGGATGACTCTGCAGAGGGACATGGACAGGCTGGATAGATGGGCAATCCAATGCCATGAGTTTAAACAATGCCAAGTGTCGGGTTCTGCACTTTGGCCACAACAACACCATGCAGTGCTAAAAGCTGGGGACAGAGTGGCTGGAGAGTGGCTTCTCTAAGCAGAAGACTATGCTCCAGTACACACTGTCTACTAGTTTAAGGTATTTTTATTCACCCAAGGAATTTTGACAATAGTACTAAAAAAAAAGAGAAAACATTTAATCTATAATTGAAATATGCTCATCATAGGTTCTTTCTGAATGTTCTATGGACATCTATTCAGGATAAAACATTCATATGATGGGGTGGAACCTCAAAAACTGACTGGGATTCAGTAAAGAGTTTCTCCCTAACCTTCTAACCTTTTCCAGGGTTGTACCTTCATAAGTTCTCATCTGCATTTCTCTTTGACAATTTGTTTTCATCTGACAGATAGTTCATAGTGATCTCTTCTCATGCGAACAATATATTCTATTGTTCTATGATCAAAAGCACGTTCTTTTGAGTAATGTGAGTATCAGTCATTTCATTTCAAGAAAACAATACAACTTTATGACTGCATGTGTTGAGGACCAGGTTACTGTATTGGGAAATAAAATTAGTACTAATCTATGCAACAGGTAAAATTTCAGTAACAGCAGCTGCAAGCCTCATTATATTGTCCCTGGCTCACCTCTGCTAGTTTGAAGCAAGCTAGAATGTTTTGGTGAGAAGAATTAGATTACAGGCTGTGGAAAGAAAACAGTGGTGATGTCTACTTTGCTTATAGGCTTGCTGAAATGTATAGGAACTAGAAATAAAAACAAAGATAACCATTTGCACTTGGGCTGCTGGCTGAGCTGCATCTCCCTAACCTCACCCTCCATTTTGGACTAATCCACTTTGCTTCCTAACCCCCTGGCCGAACCTCTATTCTTCCTTGGGACTGGGGTAAGGTTGAGAGGTCCTCCTGGGGACTCAGGTTTCTGGGAGAGGAGTTGTGTTTCTGTATTACCTTTATACCTTGTATATTTCTGTATATAACTGTACATACTGTAAACATCTGCTTGTATATTGTGCTAGCTGTAAATATAAGCTTCATTCATATTTCCAGAGCTGGCTGAGTCTAGTCTGGGTGATTTCTAAAGTGTGGGGGGACAGGGAACACCCAAACCACCACAGTGCCTTGGATTGTATTTTTTCCGTCCATTAATGAGTTCCTCCCAAGCAACACAAGGGTATGAAATCATTGTATACACCTATGACATGTATGTCTTTTGGCAATTATCTCTCCTCTTATTCAAAGAAGAACTTCAAGCTGCCCAGGTGGATAGTGTACATTAAAAACATGTTAGACTACTTACTACTATCTCAGAAAAGTCCATCTCCAATTGTTTGTGTTTCACGTATCTCTGTCTAAAATACACAAAAGTCACCTGTTTCTCTTCTTCCGATGCTCCCTGTTGGAATTTTCTGATTCACTGCCACTGCTGGTGTTACAGCGAGACCATGATCTGGAAAGGAGAAAGGCAACATCTCAGGTTTATATATCTACTAACATCAAAACTACCGAAGTTCTAAGTAAGGAATGCACAAGGCTGCAAAGACATTACTAGGAAATCAGAATTAAGAGACTCTAGGGACTTGTCTATTTCTGAATGTCATATTCTATTTTCCTGCCACAGATGCCTCAATTCAAGAGAGATGCTGGAACATGTCCAGAGAAGGGTGATGAAGCTGGTGAGAGGCCTGGAACACAAGCCCTATGAGTAGAGGCTGAGGGAGATGGGGTTGTTCAGCCTAGAGAGGAGGAGGCTCAGGGGTGACCTCATTGCTGTCTGCCACTACCTGAAGGAAGGCTGTAGCCAGGTGGGGGTCAGTCTCTTCTCCCAGGCAACCATCAACAGAACAAGGGGACACAGTCTCAAGTTGTACTGGGGGAAGTATAGGCTGGATGTTAGGAGGAAGTTGTTGACAGAGAGAGTGATTTGCCATTGGAATGGGCTGCCCAGGGATGTGGTGGAGTCGCTGTCTCTGAAAGGGTTCAAAAAAAAGACAGGATGAGGCACTTAGTGCCATGGACTAGTTGAGTGGATAGGGCTCGGTGCTGGGTTGGATGGGATGATCTTGGAAGTCTCTTCCAACCTGGTTGAGTTTATGATTCTATGATTCCCGCTCAGTATATTTGTCATTGAACACCATTTGGCTAGGAAGATATTAAATGGAGTGCTCTTATAACATGGGGAGGCTTCTCTTGGACTCGTGCTATCACTGTTGCTCCATGCCGGACATTATGCTCACTGCTTCTGCTGTAAAACTGCTGTTGCCTGACACATGCTGGAGTGCACTATCAGCTGAGTAGCATTACTTTTGCTGCAAAGGCAGTGTCCTTGTGAGCCTTACATGGGGCTTTGTTTGCAGGAGCCATTTTGCTTTGTCCATGCAATCCATATGTGTGGATTATAAAATTTGTGGTTTTGGAGGCTGTTTCCTGAAACATAAAACCACAAGAAATTCTACACCTTCATGGCACCTCTTCATAGTTTCTGCTTTTATAGTGGGGAAAAGGCTACTTGTGGCTTCTCTTTTCTGAACTTCTGAATCATTTCAAACTGTTTATTATTAGTAGTAGTATTTTTCCCATTGTGAAAATAATTCCCAACCAAATTCCCAGAATCTGTAAAAAAATCCCTAAATTTTGTATATAGTTCAGGGCAGGATTTTTTCCAGATAAATAAATATTTTCATGACTCCTGTCTCACATAAATATCAATAACTATGACATCACCTCAACTTCCAACTGACTTCTACTAAGTTCATATAATTTTTCAAGTGTCAGTCAGGATGGAAGAAACACCATTAACTCCCTGCTGATCATAATAAATACAGAAATCTTAAATTACACACCTTGGCAGGTATGTGTATCAGCATAGTTTTGGGATAACCCAATGCACAGCTGCAAAGACAGTGCAGCACGTGAGGATAAAGAAATCTCTAGGCAAGTCCAACAGAGAGCTACAAGGATGCTTCCAGGACTTCAACATCTCTCCTATGTCAACATCTCTTCCACAAACAAAGCCTGAGAGAACAAGGGCTATTTAGTCTTGAGAAGGGCAAGCTGAGAGGGGATCTTACCAGCATCTACAAAGAACAAGCTAGAACACAGGGGATGTACACACGGAGACGCTTCTTTATGGTGAGAGTGACAGAGCACTGGAACAGGCTGCTCGGAGAGGTTGTGGAGTCTCCTCCTCTAGAGATTTTCAAAACCCAGCCTGCCCTAAGTGATCCCACCCTAAGTGATCCTGCTTTGATAGGGAGGTTGGACTCACAGATTTCTGGAGATCCCTTCCAATTCCTAACATTCTGTGATTCTGTGACAGCAATGGTAAGGTGACATTTATGGTTCTGATTATTACTGAAAAAGAATGGCTGAACAGACTGGTATTGAACTTCAAGCAGAAAGTGGACACAATGCCTACCTACAGGCAGACCTCTTTAATTTGAGAGAAGTGCTTGGTCACTTGAGACCTTTAAATTCTTGATTTCCACTGATCCACTTATTGGAAGAGACTGACCAGCTGTCAGGGCTTTGGTCATAGAAACCAGGACTCTGTTTACTATACTGCTAGGCTAGGCCCTAATAATTGGCACTCTGATCAAAACTTGGTTTGGCTGTTCATTTGTGTGATTGGTTTGTGAATGCCTTCAAAGATATATTTCTCTGTGACACTGACAGCCCTGCGCATTAATGGGATGAGAGGAAGGTAGAAGGGTGGTTGAGAGCCCCTCCTGGGGACTCAGGTTTCTGGGAGGGGTGTAGTGTTTCTGTATTACTTTTAACTTGTGTATTTCTGTATATAACTGTATATATTGTAAATATCTGCTTGTATATTGTGCTAAGCTGTAAATATAAAGCTTTGTTCAATTTCTAGAGCCATTGAGTTTAGTCTGGGTGATTTTTCCAAAGTGTGGGGGGGTGAGTAAAACCCAAACCATCAGAGAGTGCCTCTTCTCGTTTGCAAGCTTCAGGTGACTATGACATTGAAATTCACTCCACTGTCTCCTTTTTCCATAGCAGGAGCACAGAAGCATGAAGAAACATAGGATAATCATGATAGGTAGAGGGAGCACTAGAAAATTCCAGATGCAAACATCTACCAAAAGCTGAAGTTGTTGAAGGCACTTGAATTCAAACCACCATTGTTTTTGAAAATGTGACAGATAGTCAAGACTGTATAGGAGGTAAAAAAAAGGAGCTTAAGAAAAAAAAATGCCAAAGAATGTGCAAGGATATGAGAAGATTATAGAAGTTAAACAAATTTGGTGCCATTCTATGACAAGGCAACAGCGCTGATGGATGGTTGAAGAGTAACTGATGCTATCTACCTGGACTTGTGCAAAAAGTTTGACACTGCCCACTATGACATCCTGGTCTCTAAACTGGAAAGACTTAGATTTGATTGATAGACGACTCAGCAAATAAGGAAAATTTGGATATATATAAGGATAATAAGGATAAGCTTGATAATTGCACTCGGAAGAGTGACGGTCAATGGTTCACAGTCTAAGTGGAGACACCAAGTGATGAGTGGTAATCCTCAGGGATTAGTACTGAGGGAAAGGTACAAAGGGGAAAATTAATTAATACAAAGTGATTTTTTTTGCAAAATTAATTTTGTTTATTAATTTTGATATTCAGAACTCTCGCCACTCCTGACCACTAATTTTAATAATATTCAAGTTCTTGCATGGTCATGGAAACATTTTACAGACAATAACCAGATCTAGTAATAACCACCAAAATATATATAAACATTAATTGAACTGGAAGTGAAGATTCCTGCCACTTACGATCAATACCTGCTTGCCCAGTAGATGGACTCAAGAAGCTTTCTGCTTATGGTGGAAGGCAACGGAGAATTGCAAAGAGGCTTTTAAATATTAACTCACAAAATTATTATTACTCGACTCAAGGGGGATAGCCACAGTTGGAAACAGTACCCAAACGCTTACAGGGAACTCTGTCTTGTCAGCTGCTGAAACTTGATTCTTCCCAGGCTTCTGCAGAAAGGAGGCAGGCAATCTCTGACCTTGTCTCGTGGCTCCTCTGGACAATCTGTGTATCTCTAGGACTTCTAGACTTTGCAGGAGACTTTCAGGGGTAGGCAGGATGTCCTGCGACATGCAGTTTCAGCATGATGTCACGTTGGCTATGCAGGCCAGTCACATGGAGGCATTTAAAGCCTGTCCCTGGTAAACTCATGACAGTGAAGTTTTCAGCAAACAATAAGGCAGTATGCAATGGCAGCAGGCAATGGCAGGCACAAATACAAGGGCAGAGCACATTTTAATCTGCATATCTCTTTTTATCAATGTGGGCCAAGATTAATTGCCCTTTGGACACAAAATAGCAAATCAGAATGCCAGTTAGTCAAACCTAAATTTGTGAAAAGTATAGGCCTTGCACAAGGCAGGTACAAGCTAAGCATGTGTACCTTGTTTACCACAGGACCAAGACAAGTCTGGGCAGGCCAGTGTCCTTAGACTTCAAGGGTCCAGGTCCTTTTGTCTTCTTTGTCATAGAGGGCCTGTAGGCCCAAACCCAGGCTTGTTTATGCCCTGTCCTGCCTGGACATGTTTTTCTGCCAGGACCACTGGTTGTAAACAGGTTGTGTAAGCCCCCACACACCCAGCTCGTGTCTCCCTGGGGTAAGCCCATGTGATCCTCATATTTGGGAAAGTCCAGGCAAGTAGCTTTTGCCCATTATGGTAAGGTTTGTCTGACTGCCAACCTGATTGGTCATTCTAGTGGCCAAGGGCCCATTAATCTCAGTGCACATTTAATAAATAGAGGTGCACGAGTAAACAAAGTGCTCAGACCCCCATGCTCGGACTCCATTGCATAGCTCCGATGCTCAGAGGCTCAGACCCTCATGCTCTGACCCATTTGCAGCTGCCGGCCTGTGTACCTTAGCTGCAGAGCTTATTTAAGCCTGCCTATATATATATATAAGCCAGCTGTGTATATCTGCACACCACGGTGTTATCAGGACCAGATCCTGTATTGCCTACATTTACCTATGGAGCGCAGTCTCCCAACAGCTGTTCACATCCTGCATACCCGCTGCCTATCATTGCCTGGTAAGCGCCACTGGTCGCCGAGTTACCAGGAAGCAGACTCTGAATTGTCTGCACATGAGCGGCCTGCTAGCCGCATGAGAACCGTGCTAGAGACAGCATGATATTCTCCTCCTGCACCTGAGATCCTGCCTTCCTAAGAATCCCTGGACAGAGCATCCAGAAGAAGCCAGCAGCACAAAGACAGGGATTGCATCCCTCACCAGGAGAACCAGGTCAGAGACCAGTCATGTCCGCAGAAACTGGGAAGAATATCCTTTTCCCTCAAGCCGGGAGGATTCCAGCCTCAAAGTCCATGGGCAAAGATCCTCTGAAGTCTGGACACTGGCATAGGCTGTAACAAAGACCTGGAGGATGATTGATAATTAATAAGAATTGTGAGTAAAAGCTTTAGTACCTCTGTAATGTAAGTTGCCTCTGCCATAGAGCAGAATCAGTTTCAGCCCGCTCTGCTGGGCAAATAGCATATAGACCCCAAACGGTATTTGCCGTGGGGAAAACTCCTCTCTCTGTTTATAGTTTGAATGTTTTCTAGTTAATTAATAAGTTACTGTACACATTTTATCCTAGAATGTTTTCATAACAGTGTAAGAATCCTTTTAATATTAATATACAGTGGTTGGGGGTGGCAAGAGTTCAGAATATTGAGATTAATCAATATATACTTTTATATAACATTATCTCACCCCAATTAATTTCTTTCCTCCATTCCAACTGCCGTACGGGCAGAATACCCCTCCGCGACATCTTTCACGTGGTTGCTTCTCTTGTGGAGCAGAAAAACATGCCTGGGCAAACCAGGACATGTAATAAGCATATTTTGGGCCTATCAGGCCTACCACAACATGAGATCAGTGTTTAACATCTTTGCTGGCAATATGGACAGTGCACCCCCAGCAAGTTTGCTGACAACACCAATCTGTGTGGCATGGTCAACACACTGGAGAAAAGAGATTAAATCCAGAGGGACCCTGACAAGTTTGAGAGGTGAGTGGACTTCAAGACCAGATTGAATGGGGCTCTGAGCAACCTGATCTATTGCGAGACATCTCTGCATATGGCAGGGGTTGGAACTGAATAATCTGTATCGTCCCTTCAATTCTGTGATTGTGTGATCTTTAAGAACCCTTCCAACCCAAACCATTCCATGATTCTACAAGTTGAATTTGCCTCTACACCTACCTTTTCCTTTTGCTGAACAATTTAATCTCAATGTGATGGTTTGGGTGTACCCCACCCCCCCACACTTTAGAAATCACCCAGACTAGTCTCAGCTGGCTCTGGAAATATAAATGAAGCTATTTATTTACAGCTAGCACAATATACAAGCAGATATTTACAGTATATACAGTTATACACAGAAATATACAAGGTAAAAAAGTAATACAGAAACACAACTCCCCTCCCAGAAACCTGAGTCCCCAGGAGGGGCTCTCAACCACCCCTGCACCTTCCCCCTGCCCCTTTCAACCTTACCCCAGTCCCAAGGAAGAACAGAGGTTCAGCCAAGAGGTTAAGAAGCAAAGGTGAGTGGAAGGTGAGGTTAGGGAGAGGCAGCTCAGTCAGAAGCTCAGCCAGAAAGTGAGACAAAATGGCGAGAGTGTTATCTAATGTTTTCGTTTCTTCTTCAGCAAGACTCTGAGGGGAGTAGACATCACCACTGTTTTCCTTTTACAGCCTATGATCTAGTTCTTCTCACCAAAACATTCTACCCTGCTTCAAACTAGCACACTCAAGTACACTTTCTTTGAAAACAGATTCATGACAAATGGACTGGAAGGCTTTAGAACTCAAAACACAATCTGCAGATGCAAACTGCAAAAGGTAAAACATGGAACTGACTTTCAAGTTGCAGACAAGCCTTTAGCAAACTGATCCTAGCATAGCCTGGTAACAATATAGAAGGCAGCTTGCAGGAATCTATGCTATGATGAAACTATGCCTATCATTTTATTGAAAGTATTACAGGAAAGGGAAAATCAAATGGGTGGAACACAACAAGGTTTTTAAATATTTAAGAAATTGGGAAGAAGGAAGGAAGAAATGAAGGAAGGAAGGGAGAGGATGTAGGGAACTAAATCACAGTCAGTCTGCTGGCTATCATTTCATGGCTGCTATAGATTATATATTTATCTTCTCCTTACTTTTAAATCTGATTTTTTTGCCACTGTTTTTATTTTTCCTGTGACGTTAATCAAGTTTTGCTGAAATATTATCAAGTCACTGTCTTGCCAGGGCAAAACAGCCCCAGACTTCTTTGCAAAACCAAGGCCCTGTTTGATTGGATAGGCTTCAAATTTCTCTCCTGCCAATGGTCTGTTTTGTCTCAAGTGGTGACTGAAGGGGTCTGCTCTGATTTCACTTGCTTTCGAGCTCTGCTTCTCCACCTGCTGCTGATTCTGTGTTGCTGGCTAGCTACTTGAGGACACATAGTTCCCACCTTGGAGAGTTAAAGGGAATATTTTTACGTCTAATGATAATTTTGTTGTTCTTATTGTTTATACCACGTTTCCTACCTCTCTTCACCACTATCATTAAACAAACCATAGAAGTTTCATAATTCAAGGATCTGACAAGGAAGAGGTTAAAACAAGGGTACAGACTCTGAAACACTGTGAAAATGAGGGGAGGGCTAAATTAATGCTGAATAAATTTGAGAGGTAAACATAAATAAATAAATGGAAAAAAAGGGGAGATTCTGATAAACAAGGGTATGATTCATGTTAAGATAACACCAAGAGGGAGATGTGCCTCTCTAAGATAGAGAAGTAGAGCAGGAATTAGAAGGGTTGTGCCACTTGTTGGGGCAGGGGACTCATGTGGCCAGGTTCTATTGCACATGTGCCAGAAGTCAAGGTCAGGAGGACACACAGAGAAGGACATCAGTTTTCATCTCCAGCAACCACCAGAGGGGCCCAGGGATCACCAGACATGGAGGGGCAAGACTTAGCAAGAATTCCAAGAACTCACTTACACAATTCCAAAAACTTGACACGTATGCATAAGCTGGATGTAAAAATAGGAGAAGCTGTTTACCCATTGCCTGAGTTGATAGAGTGAAGACTTCCCTCATGCCCAGCACTTCTTGCTTTCACTTTAACAAACAAATTTTATATTGTCTTTGGTATGAATTGTCTTGTGCCTGAGATCATTTATAATATTTATAACAAATGGGCTCAAGACAATTGTAAAAATCCAAGTGAGATTGTTAAGAAATTGTTATGTTGTGAAGCCACGGCCAAAAGATATACTATGGTGCTGAGTTCCTGCATAATTCAATCACAAAAATAATGTAAACATTTAGAAGACAAGCTTTTGTACTTAAAGGAAAGGAATCATAATGTTGAGGAGAAGAATGTCTATTTGGAGGGAGAACTAATGGAGGAAAAGGCACAAACATGGAGATCCCATGAATTATTAGCTGTGCAAATTAACTAAATTAAAGAAACAACTGCAATCATAAGACTGCAAAAGGACTTGAGCCCTGAACTGTATAATACCAGCAGGAGCCATGAAGCTGACCAGGCACTTGCCACCAGGCCCCATTTGCCAACTTTTCCAATTTACAGGCTGCCTGAGCTGTGATCATGGAAAAGGAATTATAAAGTAGTGGATTTTACATGGACAGGTGAATTGCCTTTGCTGATTGCAGCAAGCACAGAAGCACTGAACTTTCCTGCAATGTATATTCCAGGGAAAGAGCTATGTGCTCCACCGTGGTGAGCTGTTCCCTATTCAACCAATCTGGGTCCACCTGCCACTGGCCATACAGTTGGTTACCTGGTAGGAACCACTCTGCAGCATGAGCCAAGCCCATTTGCTGCTGCCTACGTAGCCAGGTACTTGCCATGATCTCCCACGCATTATGAGCTGAGCCCATGTGATGCCGGCTACACAGCTGGATACCCTTCAAGCAGCATGAGCTGAGCCTGTCTGCCACTCATCCAGAAAGCTTACATCCTGAACTAATCATGCAGCACAAGACAACGCCCAGTTGTGCATTGCAACAAAAGCAGGACCAGATGAGACAAAACCATGAGTTCCAGATCAACGCAACCCTGACTGGACAGCAGCAGCATGGAAGCCAGCTCAGACAAGGACATCACAAGGGAATGGAGCGTCTGCCCCATGGTCAAACAAGAGATTACACAAAATTGCCATAGTAGCAGAATCACAACAAGGATTCATTCTATTCTGCATCAAAACTGGGTGAGCTACGGAAGAAATATACTCAGGAGCCAGAGGAATTTGTTATGGGCTTTGTGTTTGGAGTCTGAGATACGGGAGGTGATGAAATTCTTTTAAACAACAAAGAAGAAAAAGGTAACTGGGGACAAGGAGCATGTCTGCTGCTTTGAAGGGGCATACCAATACATTGAAAGGGCAGACTGAACAGGTCATCAAGAGGAATGGCAATCCAAGAAATAACCCAGAGCACGTTATGACCTGGCAGGAGCTTTTAGCGGATCTTTCTGATAATGGCAGAGACCTTGGGTACACAGACCATATGCCCACAATGCAGCCTGCTGGAAGAATGCACCACACTGGCGCAAACAAAATCAGCCACACAATGCCACCATGTGGTAAGACATAGGAAGTACGTCCAGCCAAGACATCCCCAGGTTAGCTCCCATGGCAGCCCTGAACAGAACAGGCATTACAGTAGAGAAGTCCAAGGAAGAGGTTACAACCAAAGAGGAAACAGCCTTTCCCAAGAATTCCAACACTCCTACTCATCACCCAAGAACTGCAGCAGGCACTCGCATTGGGAATATCTGAGCCTTGCTTAAGGACATTGTCAAAGTGGCAAATCAGGAATATAGTACACACCGTGAAAAATGAAAACAGCCAAACAAAGATTGCAGCAGCCTCCCTCACACTAACTTGCCTACTGTTCCAAGCAAAGAGGCTAATCCATTTCTTCAGCAACACCAGAGCCCCAAGGACATTCCAAAAAAACTAAATACAGTGGTGATTGCTTCAGGTCTCTCTCACCACTTCAGACATGATTTGCAATGGTCTGAAAATATGGAACCCTCTGTTTTAATTCAAAAAGGGCCAACACAAACTGCTCTTAAATTTCATATTGACACTGTGGCACAAATTAGCATTCTAAATGAGCAAGAAGCCAAGTGTCTAGGAACATTACCATCCCGAAAGTGGATTAAAATTCATGGTGTTACAGGAACACCTGACTTTTGCCATTTGGCCCAGACAAGGCTACGGCTCCCAGGGGACAAGCACAGTACCATAGTGCAGGTTACTCTAAGCCTTTACCAGGGGAGTATTTTGTGATTCAATTTCTGGCTGGAAAATATGGCACCTCCCCAGTGGTTCACTGTGGAGCTTTGGATCGTACAGGGTGGAAGGCAGTAAGGTAAAAACTGTTCAGGTCTATGCTCTACAGGCCGCTCCAGCTTTACCTCCTTCCAGCACCACATGCATTACCCAGTATTCCCTTGTCGTGGTAGGCCTAAGAAGTCCAAAATAGGCTTATACATACCCTGGCTTGCCCAGGCATGTTTTTCTTCTCTTTCCTTCTATTCTGGGGAGAAGCAACTGTGGGAAAGAGGACAAAGAACCTGAAGCCACTGAGTCTAGGGACTCTGGCCTGTCCAGACTTGTTCTGCTCCTGTGGTAAATAAGGAACACATGCTTAGCTTGTGCCTGCCTTGTAAGGCCTATGTGTCCAGAAGTATCGCAAATTCCTCTCTTCTCCTTTTCACTCCATGGGTTTGAAGGGGGAAGAAAAGTGTGAAAACCTGCTTCCTCCCCTGCCCTGCAAGCTTGAAGGGGGGCAGAAAAAGATACCTTTCTGCACGTGGGTGGACCCATGTGGAAGCCCGCACTGGAATCCAGCTGGTTGGCTGCATTTTCATGCCCAGTATAAATGGTAAATGGACACTTGGTCTAGAAAAGGATAGCAAAGGTTCCCACATTGAGGGCTCCTGCCTTGAGGGATTATGCCTTGAGAGTCTCCTGACACTGCGAAGGACAGGTTTCGGCTGTGACTGGACTGTCTCCACTTAGGGACAGCTCCTATCTTTTGCATGGCTTTTGGTGTTACCTCGTCCCTGCTTTTGGATGATTCTCCCCACCTTTGCACCCTTCTGTGCAAACTAGCAGGCTTGGCAAGCCCTGGGATCCTTTGAGAGAGAGACAGTGGTATCTGGACTGCACTCTCTCAGACCATATCAGTAGCCAATTTCCTGGATGCCTCCCAGACTGGGGGACCCTAGCAATTTTGGCTCTCCCCTGCCATTGCGAAGGCAGCATTGTTATAAGACCATCACACTCAGGAAGAAATACTCAAGATATTTCTGAGTTTGGTGGCTCTGCCAGTCACCTCGGACTTCTGCTGTGTGGATCTCTCTTATTGGATATTGCCTGCTATGTCAGAAGACTGCTCCTCCCAAGGAATCCAGCAAGCGATCATTGCCAAATGCCTATCTCACCTCTGTAAGACACATTATTCCCTTAATCTTCTGCTCAGCCTGATTGATAGTGCTCAGCCTGTGTTTATAGCTCAGCCTTTTCCATTTCCTGACTTCCTAAATGTCTAGATTTATCCACAATACTTTTTGGAAGAAATTCTCAAGTGAACTGAATCTGTTAATAAACTAAATTAATTTTTGAATATAGTTTTGAGGGCAGGGTTTCAGGAAAATAAAATAATTACATTTTTTATAATTCCTGACTTGGCCACGTTAATTCCTTGCCTCCATGACACTATGTTTTTCCCAAATTTGTGTAGAACCAGTCTATGGTTTCAGCTAATATGGTCAGGCTTGGCTAACTGCCATTATGATTGGCTATTCTGTGTCCAAAGGCCCATTAGTCTTGGACTGTATTGATAAAAAGAGATGAGCAGGCGAACATAACGTGCTCTGAGGCTGTATTTGTGCTTGCTTGCTGCTTGCTATTGCCTGCCTCTATTTCTCTCCTGAACTTCCTGTAAATTCCACTGCCTCAAGTTTACCAGAAACAGGCTCCATGCAATTGGCCTGCATAGCCAGCGTGACATTGTGCTGAGATTGCACATAGCAAGACATCCTGCCTATACCCAAAAGTCTCCTGCCAAGATAGGAAGTCTTGGAGATACATAAATCATCTAGAGAAGCCAAGACAAGGCCAGAGATTGTCTGCCTCCTTTTCCCAGCACTCTGTGAAGCCTGGGAAGAATCAGAATTCTTAGTAACTGACAAGACCAAAAAATTCCCTGGAAGTGGTATGGGTACTGTCAGAAGCTCCCGGCAAGTAGGGAGATATTTTGTGAGTAAATACTTAAAGCCTCTTGTAATGTACCTAGCCTTCTGCTGTAAGCAGAAAGGCGCTCCTTAAGTCCATCTAGTGGACCAGCAGTATATTTACCACAAGCAGTATACTGATCACAGGAACCTTCACTTCCAGTTCAACTACTGTTTTTATATTTTTGCTTGTTATTTCTAGATCTAGTTATTCTTCTGTATAATGTTTCCATGACCATGCAAAGAACTGAGTATTATTAAAATTAGTGGTCGGGAATGGCAAGAGTTCTGAACATCAAAATTAATAAACAATATTAATTTTGGTAAAACATAATCTCACATTCATTAATTACCCCTCCATAACACCCCCACCAGTGACAGCCAGACAAGGCATCTTGGAAGTGATCTTGGATCTGGAGAAAAGGCAAATCATCACCAGAACTCATTCCTCACATAACTCCCCAATTTGGCCAGAAAGGAAATTGGATGGGCAGTGGCCACTTACGATTGACTATAGATGACTGAATGCCAACACAGACTCCCTTGCATCAGCAGTCTGTAGCCTGACTTCTGTGGTGACAGCCATTCAAGCAGTGTCCCACACCTCGATGGCAGTGATGGACATCAAGGACATGCTCTTTATGATCCTGCTGCAAGAGGAAGACAAGGCCCATCTTGCCTTCACCTGGTAAGGTATTCAGTACACATTCAATCACCTCCCACAGGGCTACAAACACTCATCTACCATTGCACACAATGCCTTGGCAGCTTTACTAGACACTGTCATGGTCCCACAGGGTATCATTGTCTATCAATACAAAGACAACATTCTGATTGGTGGGGACAACAGGGACCAGGTTGGCTTAGCTGCAGTAGCCATCTGGGAATTGCTAACAAAAATGGGTTGCAGCTACCACCCAATAAGTGTCAAGGCCCAAGCCAGGAAGTCAAATTTCTTGGTTCCTGGTGGGTGGCATGCGCAGTGGTGGTGTCAGATGATGTCCTGGAATCCATAGAGAGGGGCCAGATACCCAATAACAAAAAGGAATTGCAGCAGTTGCTAGGTACCTTTAGCTATTGGACAAAACATATTCCAGGCTTCTCCATAATAGCATGGCCTGTTTACGATTTGATAAAGGGGTACAAAGTCTGAGATTGGACACCAAGGCATTCTGATAGCTTGAACGTCTTAAAGGATGAATTCAAAGCTTTTCACAAATTGGGCCCTTTACACCTATGAGATACTCTAAGGGCCAAATGGGTCTTTCAGAGCACTTCTCCTACTGTGGGATATTCCAAAAGGGACACAGTGGCCCAAGTAGAGCCCTTTTGTTCTTGTCAACAGCATTCAAAGATACTGGGCAAAGATACTTGGAATGGGAAAAGGGACTACTCTCCCTTAGCAGAGCTGTCAAAGAGGCAGAGAAGCTGTGAATTACACACGACATAATAGTGCATGGCCCTTTTCTCTCTGATGAATGCAGTCCTCACAGGAACTCTGGGATTAGCCCAGAAGGCTACCATGAGAAAATGGTAAACCTGTTAGGCTGGGATTGGACACCTTATGCCGTTGAGAGAATGCCTGTCTAAAGTGTCCGAATTGCAACAGCACATTAATTCAGACATGACTCTGCTAGGCCAATCCTACAGGCCATCACCAATTCAGGTAGTCCCTGAAATGACCAGGGACTCTGACACCATGGGAATGTGGTTCACAGATGCATCCTCCCACCATCTGGGAGAGAAATGGCATTACAAGGCCACAGCCTTGGAGATTAGCGTGGCCAAAACAGTCATTGAGGAGGGTGAGAGTAGTGCCCAAGTAGGGAAAGTGCATGCTCTAAAGCTGGTCGCAGAGAACGGTGCAGAGGCTACAGTAATTCTTACACAACCTTTAAAGGGGCCAGTGGGAGGCGAGGGGCAGGCAGGCCACACCAATGTCTGGAGGGCTGAAGGCTGTCAAAGACTGTTGGAAATCAGCCAGTCAAGACCCATCAAGGTGGGATGGGTCAAAGCCCACTTCAAAAGAGATACTTCTGCTGCTGCATGGAATCAGAAGGTGGATCATCTGGCCAGGATAAATATGGTTAGCACTGGGAGAAAAGATAGGAAAAGTCTGGCTTAATGGCTCCATATTAAAAGAGAGCATTCAGGAAGATCAGACCTCTACTATGAGTGCTGCTCTTGTGGTTGGCCTGTCTCCATAACAACATGTGAGACAATTATTTCAGCTTGTCCACAGTGCAGGATAAGGCTGAAAGCCAATCATCCTAACCTTGCCCCAGTCCAGCATATCAAACAGGATAAGACCCTCTGGAACATGTGGCAAGTGGACTATACAGGCC
The DNA here is from genome assembly GCF_015220805.1 of Pogoniulus pusillus. NCBI lineage: Eukaryota > Metazoa > Chordata > Aves > Piciformes > Lybiidae > Pogoniulus > Pogoniulus pusillus. The sequence goes on from NC_087309.1 coordinate 91,510,595, forward strand.
CCTAAAGTCATCTCATGGAAAAAGGTATATATTGGTAAGAGTCAAAGTGTTCTCGGGTTTGACCATGGCCATAGCAACCGATACAGCTACCAGAGGCCAAACTATTGCAGCCCTGAGACACTGCCTCAGTATCCTGTCGATGTCTGAGTGTATTCAAAGTGACAATGGATCACACTTTACTGCTACCTTGGTGCAAAACTGGGCCCAAGGTGAGGGGGTTAAATGGATATTCCATACCCCATATTATCCCCAGGGAAGTGGCACAGTGGAAAGGACAAATGGCCTTATCAAAAAGCATGCAAGTGTTTCCAAATGCTATTGGGACACATGATTGGCTCATGCAGTCTTCACCATTAGCAACCACTGGGGTAGTTATGGAAGCCCCAAAATAAAGGCATTGTGTCCAGCTGAACCAACAGCTCACGCAAACCATGTGCTAGACAGGCCTACAGGAAGTACACCACCATCACTGCTACAAATGCAAGTGGGCCAGTCAGTACTAGTAAAGCTAACAGCAATTGGTGTAGTTCCCCTAACAATAGCCAAATTGAGAGGCTTGCATGCCTGGGAGACAACTGACAATAATGACAAGACATATCATACCAGTGCCAGGTGGATTGTGCTGGACTATTGACTGAAAATCCAGGCTTCCACCACTATGGCTACTGTTTTTCCTCAGATCTTAGGTCCAAGGGATCCATGCCCAGAAATCAACCCATCAACAGGGTGGACAAAAGGAAGAAGCACCCAAACCAGGGCTAAATGGACTCATAACTGTTACCGTTCTTGTTTATATTTGAATGTAAGTCATGTTCTGTGTGACATGAGAGTCTGCAATAGAGATAGTAATTATTAACCTCCTGAAATTCAACACAAAACTGCCCACAGGCACCGGGGAGGAGTGTCCTGACAGGGGGAAACAGCCCCAGACGTGTTTGCAACACCAGAGCCCTCTTTGACTGGCTAGGTCTCAAATTTCTCTCCTGCCAGTGGTCTGTTTTGTCTCAAAGGGTGATTGAAGGGGTCTGCTCTGGGAGGGCCTGACTTCATGTACTTTCAGGCTCTGCTTCTCCACCTGCTGCTGGTTCTGTATTGCCGACTAGCTACCCGAGGACACATGGCTCCCACCTTTTACTTCCCATTTTGGCAGCATACTCAGCTCCTGCTACCTTCTTTGTATTGTGGTTGCACTGAGAATGCCATTTGGGATTATAATTTCTTTGATTAATACCTCAACACAGTATCTTGGGAATGATCAGATGTTATTCTGTGAGTAAATTTGGCTACTAAATTAATTGGAGTGTCTGGGTTTCCCACCAATAGTCTCATTCAAGGGCAAAGGGAATCCATCTTGTGGCTGGCAGTGGCAATTGCTGCTCCTCACCTTCTGATCTGAATTGTGTGTAGTATATAGATATTTATGTTTCTTTATCCCTTCCCTAAACTGCTTTAAAAAATCCCTGCTGTACATTTTGTGTAAATAATTCCCAACTGGGTATTCAAACTTTTAACAAGCTGTAAATAGTTTATTGTTCTGGGGGGTTTGTTTTTTTGGGTTTTTTTTTTTTTTTTTCATTTGGAACAGAAAATAAAGTTGGATATTTTCCTATATCTCTATATTAAATTTGAAAATTTATAACAGTCACTGAACACAAAAGCACAAAACCTCCTACTTCTAAAAAGAACCAACACACCAACTTTACAAAGGATTTGGGGTTTTCAGTAATATTTAAGGCAGTGGGGAAAAAAAGGCATGTGCTTGTTTATAAACTTTCCAGAAAACCTCTACAATACGTTTTGAAGGCAGGAATCCATTCAAGCTCTCACTGCAAATCCCTGACATGCAAGATTAAGCATAACATGCTGGCTTCAGAGTTTCTTACTGCTTGTAGCAAATCCTGTTTTTAATTCCAGTAGAGACAGCATAAGAAACACAGCTACTGTTATTCAACAGCTGAAAAATGAAAAAGCATTAATAAAACCAAGATTGGAAATATATAGGTTAGAATCTACTACTGTCAGTCTTCAAAATCTCACATATGAAGTAAGACTTTCCAATAACTTTATTGGTGTGGTGGCCCATGACAAAACTTGCTATTGACAGGACCAACTGTCCACGAAGTAGACAAGCCAAATGCAAATCCTTGATAATAAGCACTTTGCACCTCAAAAAATGTCTTAGTGTACAAGACACTTTTGCACTGCATACTTTTTTACACTCCATATTTTTGTTTGTACAATGCCAGACAAGGCCTTTGATCACCAATTCAGAAAGCACACTGGTAATAACACTTAAAAGAGTCCTGTCCAACAGGGTAAATCAACATAAATCTATTGACTTACAGCTACACTAATTTTCTTTAAATGAGGCACGAGGGCACTAAGCATGTAACATGGGTGTTTCTTCACTCACGCCTTTAGCGTCCAATAGTAGATAAAAAGTCTGGAGCACCTCAGGAACCTGATAAATATAAAAGCTCCACATCAAACTAGTTTTCCTCATAGGTAGACATAGTTGCATTGTCAGAGACCTTTCGGCAAACCCTGGCTTTGAATGCCAAAGAGCGTTTAGAGATTTTAGAAGGAGACATAACTCCCAAGTGCTTGTTTGTAAGGTAGTCCTAGAAGACTGTGACGAAAATGGCACACTAGCTGTGACTGTCTTGACAACAGACCACAGCATCAGAATACCTCAGCAACAGAAGCAATTTCTCATCAGGACAAATCACCCCAGGTAACCTGTAGTCTCTCAAATTGTATCACTACAGAACCGTCCCTGTAATTCACATATTAGATGTACCCCAAGACATACAGCACAGAATCTCAATCCACGTAATCTTAATTCTCTACTCAATTCAGCACATTATGTATCTCAAAATTGTATTTTTGGTGCCATCCTCTCTAACATAAAGTAATTCACACATGGGACTGCTGAAAAGAGCTTTATGGCTCATTCGTTTAATCTTTGTTGGACTTAAAGTAATGCACTTAAATCAAAACAATATCCTGTATTAGAAGCTCAGTGTCGAGCAAGCACCATCCATTAATCCTTTCCTTCACCATGGAAAAATAGCCATGGGAAGGACCTTGCACATGCCAATAATGCAACTTCTCATGTATTTTTCCCTGTATTCAGAACAGCACACAAGCAAAAAGTCTGATCAAAGCTTCCTTTCCAAAAGCAGGTCCAGCATTCCTGTTCAGGTTTGGGGTTTTTGTTCTGACTGCCCCCTAGAATACTCCTTTTCTCAGGACCCAGTTGTGTTTACAAGAGATTTTACTGAAGACAAGAGCATAGAGAATCTCAAGCTTTCTGCTGTGAAAAGCTAACAGTAATGAAACCTGAGGCTCTTACCTCCTTCGGACTGGCTGTCCAGGCTCATTCTCACTGCCTCCTGATGGGTTTTGTCGCTGAGAGTAAGGAAATTTTGGTGACTTGTTGCAGTCACTGAGAGAATTACACAGCCCACTAGGGTTGAAAAGGAAACACAAATAGTCAGCTTTAAAACTTCCAGGACAGTCAGGCCAGATAACTGAGGTTCACTGAGAAAAGAAAGCTCACACAAACACTTGTATTAATATTCAGCTATGTACGTGTATGTGCCCGCTATGCAAATACATATGGTACTTCCAGCAACACATATTTTTACACTGACACTTGAAAATATAGGAGATCTCTTAACGTTCTCAAGACAATAAATCTAAGCTTATAAAATGTAGGACCAACTATACACATGTTCTTTTAGCGTAATGACATTCCTGTATTTTGGCATGAGTTATCGAACCCCCAGTCAGGTATTTGAATGTACATCTATTTAAGTTTTCCAGAGATATAAGTGTCCAAGAGTACCCCAAACTCCATTCTTCTCCCTCCCACTCCATGGGTTTGAATGGGAGAAGAGGGCATGAAAACTGCTTCTCCTGACCCTGCCCTGCAGGCTTGAAGGGGGGGCAGCAAAAGATGCCTTTCTGCACATGGGCTGACCTGTGTGGAAGCCAATGCTGGAATTCAGCTGGTGGTTGGCTGTGTTTTCATGCCCAGTATAAACGGTAAATGGGCACTTTGTCTAGAAAAGGGTAAACAGAGCAAGAGTTCCTGCCTTGAGGGTTCCCACCTTGAGAGTCCCCTGACACTGTGAAGAACAGGTTCCTGCCATGACTGGACCATCCCTGCTTTTGGACAGCTCTTACCTTTTGTAACAGCTCTTGGTTTTATCCCATCCCTGCTTTTGGATGGTTCTCCCCACCTTTGCACCCTTCTGTGCAAACCTGCAGGCTTGGCAAGCCCTGGGGTCCTTTGAGAGAGTGCCAGCAGTGTCTGGACTGCCCTCTCTCAGACCATATCAGTAGCCAACTTCCTGGCTGCCTCCCAAACTGGGGACCCTAGCAGTTTTGGCTCTCCCCTGTGTCCTGGAGTCCTGTATACCCCTAAATTCCTCTCCCTCTGTGGCTTGAATGGGAGAGGAAAAGGTGCCTGTTTCCCCCCGCCTTGCCCTGCAGGCGTGAAGGGGGAGAGCAAGGGGCCCTTGAGGCACGAGGGGTGCTCCATGCAGTGCCCGCGCTGGAATCAGGCTGTAACTGGCTGTGGTCTTCGCACCTAGGAAGTGGTAACTCTGCTCTTTTTCTAGGAAGGGTATAAATATTGGGGGACTTCCCGCTCTTAGGGTTCCCACCTTGGAGTTCATTCCCGCCTTAGAGATTGTGCCTGCCTGAGCGTTAGTGCCTGCCTGAGACTTCTCCCCCCCCACTCGCCTGGACAGATTCTACAGAAGGAGCCCAACGCTCTGCTCAAAGGACTGCTTCACCCATTAATGCCTATTAAGGTCTTAATGACCCTCCTGCTGCTTCTGCAAGAGAATCCAAGAAGACAAGCAGCAGTCCACCCTTTTCAACCAGCCTGGCTGTCAGTTTATTTTGGCTCAGCTTTATTATTCAGTGTGAAATGCTATTCATTAATAGGTCAAGCCTTTTACAACCTCTGACTTCCAAAATAGTCACATTATCTATGGCATCCTGTAGATTTTCTCAAAGGAACTGAATCTGGTAATTAAAACTGAATTAATTTCTGTATATAGTTTTGGGGGTGGGTTTTCGGGAAAATAAAATAATTCTATTTTTCTACAAAAATTCCTGACTCGGCCACATTAATTCCCTGCCTCCACAACACATTGCCATTGTGAAGGCAGTATCATTCCATGACCGTCCCACTTGGGAAGAAGTGCTTGAGACATTTCTGAGTTTGGCAGCTATGCCACTCACCTCGGACTTCTGCTGTGTGGATCTCTATTATTGAATATTGCCTGCAACATCAGAAGGCTGATCCTGCAGAGGAATCTAGCAAGCGATCATTGCCAAATGCCTATCTCACCTCTGTGAATAAGACATGCTCTTCCCTTAGTCTTCTGCTTAGCATGGCTGATAGTGGGGTAAAGCTGTGTTTATAGCTTAGCCTTTTCCATTTCCTGACTTCCTAAATACCTAAATCTATCTATAATATATTTTGGAAGAAGTTCCTGAGTAAACTGAATCTGTTAATAAACTAAACTAATTTTTGCATATACTTTGGGGGGCAGGGTTCCAGGAAAATAGATTTTTTTTTTTTAATTTTCTGACTTGGCCACGTTAATTCCCTGCCTCCATGACATTGTGGCACAGTGTGCAGGGTAGTTCAATAGTGGAATTTCTTCACAAATAAAGGATACATAATCTCAGGAGTTGATTTAATTTGGGCTTAACAAAATTGTAAAAAAATAGGAAAAATCATAGAAAAATTAGCTGAGAATTCTGACTCTGTGATTTGTGAGTCCACAGCAGAATATTATGCCATTGTGTTGGGTTCAGTGGTGATCCTGGCACAGATTGAATTCAAAATTTATGAGAAAATAATTCAGACCTTGGAAAAGGCAAGGAGGCGGACTATTTGGGAAAACATGCTGGCGCAGTCTAGAAGCCTCACAGATGCCTTGACACCTCAGGTGGAAGGAAAACTAGTTTCTTCAGATGCCCATTCAGCAACCCCCTCTCTACATATGAACTAAGTGATGTGGAACTGCAGGAAGTGGGGAGAAAAGCAGAGAATGTCCCAATGGACAATTTGGGGGAAGAGAACCCTGCAAATTGGGCAGAAGAGACACTGCTGCTGATGATTCAGATGACTCTGTTGTGCCTGTCCCTGCACTGCAAAAAGTTAAAAAAATGCACAAAAGCCCAAGTCCAAATCAGAGAGAGACTCCCCTGTAGTGACTGGAGAAGATAGCTCTGCTGAGGAGGACACTATGGGGCAAAAAAGCATGAAGCCTGACAAAACCCCAAATTTCAGACACTAAGGGAGGTAGATGTGATGCTGTGACCACTATTAAAAAGCAGTACACAGTCACTCATCTGAGTGACTTGCAAACCAAATGCGTAAGGAAGCCAGGAGACTCAGTGGCAGAATATGTCTATGGAATTTCTTGAGCTGGTGGGGCTTAAGTCCTCTCAGACTCAGTAGAAGCAGCCGGAGACTGGGGGGACGAGGCCTGAGGGTACACACAGTCTCACAGCTTGAACTGCTCACTGAGCAAGCAGTTTTCGCCCGGCTTACAGAGGGGAGCCAATGAAGTTAAAAGTCACCAGCTCCTCTGAGCTATTCACAGCTCACCACAAACTTGCCTGTCTACAGGCTACATATGACAAGAGAAAATATGACTGTCCCTTAAGTGGTCCAGTGGATACGGAGCAGTTACACTCTCTCATGAAGGGACTGACAGCGAGCCTGCAGGTCCAAGCAATGAAAAACATAGAGACAATTGAAAGGACAATTGTGAGAAATGCACAGGAGCATGTCATGATGTCGACTGAACTTTTAATGGACTTGAATGCTCACAGACTTCAGTTTGGGTTTGGCTCTCCCAGAGACAGAAATTCTGCGGGGAGACAGTCTGGTGGTTCCCACACAGACAAGGCTGTGGGGATGCGCAAGCATGTCTATGCCACAAAAGATTTCCTTAGTGGCACAGGTTCACCCATATATCCCCCGGGAGACATATGGGGAGGGACCAACACAAACAGGGCGACTGGAAATCCAAATAGCCACAATCCCCAAGAGACAGGTGGTACAGGCAAGTCCTGTCTCTAGGGATATCCAAAACTGTGGGAATGCAAAGCAAAGAAGGATGTGGGAATGGAGTGAAGAAGGATAATAACAGGCAGATGCTGACCTTGGTTCCCACCAGCTGCTGGCTACCTTATCTCAGGAAGGACAGATAATGGACACCTCATTAATGAGAAAAACAAGGTGTGGTTTATGCTGATAGAGTGGGCTGTCCTTGACTAATTATGCTAATATGTAAGTGTGTGCCTTATGGCCCTGAGGGATATATTGAGAGCTGAATGATCAATAAGGGTCTCTGGCATAATTCACATTGGGGGCCTTGACCACATTTCCCACAGCAAGCTAATCAGGGACCTGCAACACCTGAGCTAAATCAGGTGATTTGCAACACAAAACCATCTTAAAGCAGCTGGCAGATTGGCAGCTAAAAGACTTGGTGCTGTGCATTAGAAATCTGGATAAGCCCAGCTGCAGCCACAAGAAGCACCAGGCCAGTGACATGCCAAGCAGCAATTCACGTAGTGAACACAGCATGCCCAGAAGCATCGGACTCTGCTGGACTTCTGCTGTGTGGATCTCTATTATTGGATATTGCCTGCAACATCAGAAGGCTGCTCCTGCAGAGGAATCCAGCAAGGCATCATTGTCAAATGCCTATCTCACCTCTGTGAGTATTACCCTTAATCTTCTGCTCAGTCTGATTGATAGTGGGGTAAAGCTGCTGTGTTTATAGCTTAGCATTTTCCATTTCTTGACTTCCTAAATATCTAAATTTATCTATAATATCCTTTTGGAAGAAATTCATGATCAAACTGCATCTGTTAATACACTAAACTAAATTTTGTATATAGTTTGGGGGCGGAGTTCCAGAAAAATAAAATAATTATTTTTTTTATAATTCCTGATTCAGACAAGTTAATTCCCTGCCTCCATGACAATAAGTACAAAAATAGTGTTGCTGCTATGAGATATATCTTCATCACAGAGCATCCTTGCAGCTAAACAGAAGAAGTGGGGTCTGGATGTTCAAGAGGTGAGATGTATTGCAAACTAGTTGAAGGAAAGAAGTCAGAAAGTTGTGGTCAATAATACAGAGGCTAGTTGGAGGACTGTATCTGATGGAGGCCCTCAGAGGTTGGCAGCAGAACCATGTATTTACCAATGTGGGAACCAACTACATGATCGGCAAGTTTGCTAATGACACAAAACTGAGAGGAGTAGCTGGCACACCAGAAGGCTGTGCTGCCACTCAGCAAGGCCTTGGCAGGCTGAAGAGTTGGGCAGGGAGAAAATTAATTAAATACCACAAAGACAAGTGTAGAGTCTTGTGTGTGGGAAAGAACAACTCCACGTACTAGCATAAGTTGAGGGCCGATCTACTGGGAGAGCAGCGTAGGCAAAAGGGACCTAGGGTTCCTGGTGGAAGGAAGGATGACCATGAGCCAGCAATGTATTTTTGTGGCCAAGAAGGCCAGTGATATCCTGGGGTGTATTAGAAGGAGTGAGGTTAGTAGGTCGAGAGAGGTTCTCCCCTCCATCTACTCTGTCCTGGTGAGGTCACATTTGGAATATTGTGTCCAGTCCTGGGCCAGTCAGTTCAAGGAGAGGGAACTGCTTTAAAGTGTCCAGTGCAGACCAACAAAGATGATTTAGGGAGTGAAACATATCCCTTATGAGGAAAAGGCTGTGAGAGGTGGGTCTCTTTAGCTTGGAGAAAACTGAGGTGTGACCTCATTAATGTTTATAGATTTGTAATGGATGAGTGTCAGAAGGAAGAAGCTAGGCTCTTCCCAGTACTGTCCAATGATAGGACAACAGGCAATGGGTGAAAGATGAAGCAAAGAAGTTTCCATGTAAACACAAGGAAAAGCGTTTTCACTGTAAGGGTGACAGAACACTGGATATTGTGCTAAGCTGTAAATAATAAGCTTCATTCAATTTCCAGAGCTGGCTGGGTGATTTCCAAAGCGTGGGGTGGAGGGGTGGGGGGGTGGGGTGTAACACTCAAACCATCACAACTAGATGATCTTTCAAGGTGCCTTCCAATCCCTAACATTCTGTGATTCTGTGACACACCATGCATAGATTTGAATCATCATATAAATGCAAGACCATACTTGTCCTGATTAAAGTTAATGTACTCTTCAGTTCAATGGCCTATTTCTAAGCTACTACCTACAGGAAGCAAAAAATTTGAATATGTGTAACAGCAGCTCAGTACTCTCTCAGTCCCCCACTATTCCTAGTCCAGGGGACTTACTCAGTCACTCTGTATTCAGAAGCCTTCAGAGATTTCTCTTCCATGATCAAGCTTTTCCAGGAATCCACTAACTTCCAGCACTCCTTGTAGAGGAGGACCACAGCCTCTACTCACTATTCACCACCACAGCCAGTCACTATTCACTGCCTTTCTCAGGGCTTTTAAACCACCTCAAATAGTTTCATCTGAAGGCCCTAAATTCTTATGCTGGAAAAATACAGTCATGATCTCTTTCTCCTTTTTCAGATTGAAGAAACAATCTTGTCTAGCCTATGCTGTTGCTTCTAGCACAGATTTTCTGCAGAGTCACTCTCATTTTTGATTACCCTTGCTACCCCTCTCAAAACCTTTTCCTGAGGTAAGGACATCAGAACAGCACTCAGAATTAAAAGAGCAAATATGTAATACACACATTCATGTAATAGCATAATGCTGTTCTTTTGCTTTCCTAATAATTACTAATTGTTTTTCAGACTGCTACAGCACCTCATTTTACTTAGAAATCTAGGTTTGTTTTTTCCCTCCCACATCCTTTTCTTTACACTTACTGACTTGACATCATCCACCATCTAATGACTTGTCACTCACATTTTAAGGGTCTTTCCACCACGCCTCACAATTTTCACTTTCACTATCCTAAACAGTTCTGTCCTGTCATTAAACTTTACCATCTCTTTTCCAGGTCTTTGACAAGTATATTTGATAGCAGAGGTCTATGAACATATCTTTGTGGAATGACACTGATCACTTCCTCCTACACTTACATTTGTAGTTTTTAACAATTTATTAATGCATGATAGGATCTACAGTCTTACATACAATAAAGATTTAACCCTGTTAATATATTAATCATGTAAACAATATAAAAATATTAATAAATTATATCAATATGCTTCAATCTATTGTCACTGCATGATATTTACCATTGCACAATACCTAGGGAAACGTGTATCACCTTATCTCTGTGGGTCATTTTCCTCCTATGGAGTACTTGTTTTACTTCTTTGGGTTTCTGGACTGTTTTCATTTTTCATCTTTTTAAAGCTAAATAAAAGTACATACATGCATACATACATATAAACTCACAGTGTATGGATCACATGTTCTTTTGCCCCGACTTCTTACCCAGTACAGTCATTACAGAGACACACCCTTGCATGCATGTTATGTGAAATGAGGGCAGTTAATTGCTCTATTGAAGAATCTCTCCTAGAAAGAGAGAACCCAGAAAAAAAGGAATTGCAAATCAGTGCTAGAAGCTCATAATTATGGTGGTACTGACTTAGGAAAAACATCAAGCTTGTCTCAGAACAAGCAGGACAGGTGGTTATGTAAAAAAAAATAAATCTAACAACAGGGCAAATACACGATATGATTTCGCACTCTTTGACAATGTGCATTTAACAGACTATTGAACTAAAGGCTTTATCTGCTTTTAATTTTACACAGTTCTTGATGGAACTTGCTTACAAGGATTTACATAAAACACCTCTTGTACGCTTTTGATTTTTTTTGCATAAACAGTGCCTGGCCGAATTAGACAGGTATCTTGGTCTTGACTTCAGCTAAACACTTTGATTATACTGACAGCAACTCACTACAAGAATTAATACAACATATCTCTCCAAAATGGAGCTTAAGAAAAACAAACAAACAAAAAAAAAGAGGCAGATTTACACAGGCACACAGAGAGGATATAAGACAAAGTTATTTGCCCTGAGCAGACAGACTCTGCTTTATGAAGGCAGCCTGGTTACTTAACTCACTAATCCACTTTTAACCTCAGCCTTTTTTTGCTACAGATCATCCAGGTAATCATTTAATTATCACATAGTGAACAAAAGGTAAAGCTACAATAAAGCAGAAGGAAAAGAAATGACAAAGCGAGAGTTACATAGGATGAAGTAAACAAACAAACTGCAAATGGTTCAAAGGGCACATGCTGCTGGTTGTGCATACTAAGACTGGCAAACCTGAAAGGTGTTTTGCATGGGCAAAGAGAGACACAGAAAAAATTCTTAATAGTAAACATGGAAGAAAATGCTATTTAAAACCAAGACTCAGTGATAACCTGCCTATGAACTGCCTTTTAAATTGCCAAGTTAAAAAACTAAACTCAGAAATCCTAAGGCTGCCTTATTAAGAGACCTTTATCTTCATTCCTGCTCTACAACCTGCCTATCCATTTCATTTTAACAGTCCATTGATAAAATATTTTACACAGCATTTGGAGCACAGACTGTAGTGAAGGGCTCCTATTCCTTCTAAAAGCAATCATCTCTGCATTATGGAGTAAGTGTACCACTTGCTTTATAGCTTTCTCCTAACAAATCACACAACATAGAATGACTGAGGTTAACAGGGTCCTCCTGGAGGTCATCTAGTCCAATCTGCACAAGCAGGGCTATGCAGTCAGGTGTCTAAGATCATTCCCATAAAGCTTTCAGATATCTCCAAAGAAGGAGACTCCACCACTTCGCTGAGAAAGATGTGCCAGTACTTGGTCACCTCCTCAAAACTGAAAACGTGTTTCCTAATGTTCAGCAGGAAAGCTGTGTGTCTCAGTCTGTGCTTGTCTCTGCTGGTTATGTCACTAGGCACTACTAGAAAGAGCCTGGCTCCATCCTCTTTGCACACTCCCCGCAGGCATTTATATACCTTTGTCTTGTTTTCTGCTCAGTGGCCTAGCTTGAGCACGACTGAACGCAAACCCGTAACATTCTTTAATCCACATTTAGTATTATTTTATAAGGGCTAGAATATTGGATTAAATCGGGGGGTTGGACTTGATGATCTCTGGAGGTGCCTTCCACCCCTAACATTCTGTGATTTCCTCAAATTTAAGAAATTATTAAACTCAGGTCTTCTGTTTTGGGGCAACCATTCCAAACATAAGGTATTAAGAATCACTATGAATGGAAAGTACGTTTTTAGACCCTTCTTCAAAGGACAGTCCAGATAACTAATATGTGATGCTTACAGATTCAATGGAGAGATAAGGACAGAGTTATTCAGCTCAAATAAACCTGTCAGAGCTACTGGATGTCCAGACAACTGAGCCAAAAAGTTAGGTGCTGAGTTTTTGGCTCCTAGTTTTGTTTTGAGGCACCCAAATTCCACTCAAATTAAGAATGGGGATATAAATCTCTGAATTTGAGGCTCTGCTCTTTCTCTGAAACATACCTAATAACCACAAATGCATACTTTAGCACATGTAAGTCTAGAAGCCTTGGCAATTCACTGCTCCTAAGCAATGGGAAGAAATATCATGAGTTTTTCCGGGATTTAGCAGTGTAATGGGTAATGGACTGCAGGATTGACAGCACTGCCAGAAAAGAGGCTATGCCCAGCTCTTTCCATGTACCCCAAGCAAAGACTGTGCTGTGCAAAAGCAGAAGACGTGTCCCCTGAGGACCCTGGCAGCCAGCCCACAGTTTCCAGAGGAAGACACACAGAGGACTTCATAGACAAGCCCAACTCATGCACCCTGAGTCATTGTCTGTTTTTCTCATATTCAAAACTGACACTTTTTGCCTTCCCATTCACCTGTCCCAGTTTGTGGGTTTCCAAACTCTGTACTGTCCAGGGATACCTCAAACTCCTCTCTTCTCCCTCTCACTCCATGGGTTTGAATGGGAGAAGAAAGCATGAAAACCTGCTTCCTTCCCACCCACCCCCTCCCCAACCCTGCAGGCTTGAAGGAGGTAGCAAAAGACGTCTTTTTCTGCATGAGGGCTGACCCATGTGGAAGCCCACACTGAAACTGGGCTGGTGATTGGCTGTGGTTCTGTGCCCAGTATAAATGGTAAATGGACATTTTGTCTAGAAAAAGGATAAACAGATCAAGGATTCCCACCTTGAGTGTTCCCACCTTGAGAGCCCCTGTCTTGAAAGAGCTTCTGCATTAACAGAGTGCTTGGCAGATCAGGTTCCTGCTGCGACTGGGCTGTCTCCCCTTTTGGATGGCTCCTACTTTCGTACAGTTTTTGGTTTTATCCCATCCCTGCTTTTGGACACTTTTGCACTCTTTTGTGCAAACCAGCAGGCTTGGCAAGCCTGAGGTCCTTTGAAAGAGAGAGAGCCAGGGGCATTTGGACCACCCCCTCTCAGACACTATTGGTAGCCAGCTTCCTGGATGCCTCCCAGACTGAGTGACCACAGCAGTTTTGGCTCCCCTCTGCCATTGAGAAGGCAGCATCTTTCCATGACCATCCCACTTGGAAGAAGTGCTTGAGATATTTCTGAGTTTGGTGGCTCTGCCACTCGCCTCAGACTTTTGCAGCATTGTGCTAGTTTGAGCCTAGCTAGAATGTTTTGGTGGGAAGAACTAGATTACAGACTGTGAAAGGAAAATAAAGGTGATGTCTACTTCACTCATAGGCTTGCTAAAATGTATAAGAACAAGAATTCAAACATAGACAAGGCACTACCTCTTCTTCTGCTGGGGAGATTTGATACGCATTTTTTTCTCTCACTAGCCTCTCTGCCATCTCTCTGATTAACCCACTTTACTTCATATCCCCCTGGCCAAACCTCCATTCTTCCTTGGGTCTAGGGTAAGGTTGAGAGGGGTGGGAGAAGGTGGAAGGGCAGTTGGGAGCCCCTCCTGGGGACTCAGGTTTCTGGGAGGGGTGTTGTGGTTTTGTATTACCTTTTACCTTATATATTTTTTATATAAATGTATATACTGTAAAGATCTGCTTGTATATTTTGCTAAGCTGTAGATATAAGCTTCATTCAAATTTCCAGAGCTGGCTGAGTCTAGTCTGAGTGATTTCCAAAGTGTATGGGGAGTGGGTAACACCCAAATCATCACAAGCATGGATCTCTATTATTGGCTGTTGCCTGTGACATCAGTGGGCTGCTCCTACAGAGGAATCCAGCAAGGGATCATTGCCGAATGCCTATCTCACCTCTGTGAGTAAGCTTTTCCCTTAATCTTCTACTCAGCCTGACCGTTATTGGGGTAAAGCTGTGTTTATAGCTTAGCCTTTTCCATTTCCTGACTTCCTAAATATCTAAATTTATCTATCTATAATACCTAATTTATCTATTTACCTATACCTTCCTTTTTTGGAATATATTCCTGATTGAACTGAATCTGTTAATAAATCAAACAATTTTTGTATATAGTTTTGGGGGTAGTGTTCCAGGATTTTTTTTTTTTAATTATTTCCTGACTTGGCCACATTAATTCCCTGCCTCCATGACATGTACTGCCTGGAATTCCTGTTCCAGGTTTATCAGAAGATCTATATTTGTTAAAATGTATCACTGGGAAACATCTTCTCACCTTTGTCAGCAGATCAGATGATACTCAAGAGCAAGAGAAACTCCTACTAGGGATTATTAAACCTATACTCTACCCAATCCAATACACAACCTCTTCAAACGTGGAAGGGAACTGCTGGTCTACATACCTTTTCACAGAGGAAGATGAAATAATTTTGGTAGTTCCTTCATTTTCTCCATTTGTTGTAATCTGGCACATGTTCTTAGATCCTGAAGAAATGGGAAAAAAAAGCCAATACAGCAAACACAAATAGAACAGTCATGTAGTACATATGCTGGCACACCTGTTAAGCATAATCACCTAGTGAATATATTGCAGCACACTAGATTAAATGATACACTGGACATCTGGTGCATGTACTACTTGCTAAGGGTGTATTTTTTTTCTTACTCTTATTTCTAGTCATACCACAACACAAGGAAGTTTAACAAAGTTTAACATGGATGTATTCATTACTCTTCCATGGCAAGACAGGAGTTTAAGCTGTTGTTCTCAAAGGGGTGCTGTGCCATTGCCACCAGAAAGGAATTTCTTGTTCAGTCACCAGTAAGAAAGGTTTTAGAATACAGGCTTTGAAAAAGCTTAGGAAACTCCAGTGTAGTAACTATAGCCTTTAAAACAACTGTGAGATTAAATGGTAATGCAAGATTATATGTCTAAGAAACTATTTCAAATATTGTAACAAGACCGTATAATGCATCACTAATATATTCTAAGTTATGACTAGAAAATAACTGTTAATCGATGGACTAAAAACTAGTAATGCAAGTAGACAGATATGATAGGGAGTAATACTCTGACAGCCAAATAATCATGAATTTGAAAGAGAAAGGAGTTTTTGTTCAATATTTTAAAGTCATCTGCCTAATTTCCAGTCTTGTACCCAATACTATTTACATTTTTATCTTGCAATCCTCACACTGTTGGCAATTAAGTTTCCACCCTTAAAAAGCAGAAGGAAGGTTTGTGGGAATCATCTCCTGAATAGAAATCACCTTGTGAATGTCATGATTACATTAAGAATATGAGTAGTGTCTCAATAAAGATAAGATAGTTGTGAACTACCCACCTAATGTATCAGTTCTGCCCACAGAGATAACAGTTGTCCAGGGGGTGTGGTAGACAACTAAGAGAGGTCGAAGTCACTAGGCACAGACCCCTGTATGAGAGGCATCTGAAAGTCACATAGGCATTGTAATGTGACTAGGGCACAGGCCAGGTGAAGCTACAATGAACAGTATAAAAATCCTGACTGGCTTATCAGGGGAATGTCATCTGGGACACCTCAGGCAGCAGCCCAGGAATGTCCCCTCCTGCCCCTCCAAAGAAGGACCATGAAGTAACTATCGCTTCTGCTCTCTGTCCCCATTTTCTCTTCCTCTCTCTCTTTTCTCTCTCTTTCTTCTTTCTGCCTTTCTTCCTTGTGTCTTGATTTCATTCGAGGGAACGTTCATAAGAACGTGTCTCCTTCCCAACTTCCAGATCCAGACAAGGTGCACTTCCCACTCTGACCACCAAAAAACCTCAAAAAACAACTGTTTTTTTCAGTTTGGTGTGTAGTAATGTACTTATCATAAAGACAGGCTTGCTGGTGCTGTAATTTTAGTTCCCTCGCTGTGCTACTAATAATATGTAATTTTTCTTCATTGACACATTCTCCTTCCATCAGACAATTCCAGTATTTCTTACAAAGTGCTATCAAATTCAGGAAAAAAAAAAATTAACAACAGAGCAACACCACTTTCAACTCCATACAGGATTCTGAGCATGTTCATTGAAGATAATAAAACAGATTGACTGATGTCTTTAAGACTGCTAACAAGGAAACACTATGTCCTCTGGGCAAAAGCAACACCATTGTAGTGTAGCTAACCTTCATTTAACTTTCTATATCAGCCCTTTGACACAAAGTCTCTGAACTTTCTTCTACTTCAGCACAAATACATGAGATATCCTAAGGCATCTTGTCTGGCCATCAACTGACTCTCCTACAAGTTACATCTGCTAGCATTCTGCGGATGCCTTACATACTTCAGAGGGTCTCAAGTGGCATTAGTCACATTTGTTTAAGCAGCTCAGCCAAATCCTTTACATGTCTGACCTTACAACTTTTAATGATGTAGTTTACTCTTTTTCCCTACTTAAGTTTTTCAGACTAAGGACTATCAGGGGACGGGAGCAGTCTGGGTCCTGCCTTGTACGATATTTTCTTCTTCAAGTGACCTTTTGTTGTTTCCATAAGCATAAACACTAGGAATAGCTTCCAAAGAAAGAAATGCAGAATTCACACACAGAAAGGAAAGGGAAGTGTTGGCATTCTGAATTGTTGGAGAATTCTTGTTAGCAGAGGACACAGAAATGATAAACATGAGCAACTGTGCTGAGAAGAGGCCCTGGGACGCTGCTAGCCCAGGAAATCAAACTGTAAGCAAGTGAGCACCCCACACACAGCTGCAGTGGGCAGAGCTAGATAGCCAAGAGGGCTGGAGTAGGTGGTCTGGAGGGCTGACCCTTAGAATGTTATGGTATATTGACCTATCGATGCTTTACAAGTAACCCTGTACCCTCTGATTGTAACCAATCTTGATGGAGCACGCCTCTTGCTAGAATGCATATAAGTCACTGTATCATGGAAATAAAGCAGATTATGACCATCTAACCATATTGGTGAACAAAGAGTCATTTTACCCAAAGCGCTTCACCGGCAAATGGCACCTGAACAGTGAGTGAATCAGGCATTCGGCTAAGGCCGAGGCAGGCCAGCTGTGGGAAGGACTGCGATCAGGAGGCCAGAGGGTTGGCCAAGAAGGGGCCCATCACCCTGCGGACGTTTTTTGCATCAAAAAATTATCGTCAATGGTGTCACTGGACCGGGGGGCGCCACCTCAGGACGGAGGTGATAGCTGGACATCCATGCCGTGGGTGAACTCCCCGAGTGTGCAGGTAAGGATGACATGGAATCTGATGCGGCACTGTCCCTACTGGCGTGTATTCTCTCTAAGAGAGGGGTCTCATCAGATATTAAGAAGCTCCAGGAGCTGTTGGCCCGGGCACATGCGCAGGGTCATATGAGTGAGCCTCCCATGATCTTTAAATCAGAAGCGTGGCAGGAGGTCGGAGACGTGCTGTGGGATGCAGTTATTAACGATGGAAAAGACTCTAAGACAGCTCGACAGCTAGGTTCCACCTGGCATGATGTGCTCCGTCTGTTACTAGAAATGAAAGCCGAAAGAAACACTGCAATCGTGGCTTCACAGTCGCATCTGGCTGCACTGGTCATTGTCGGCAGTTCTGACGCATGCGCGGTGCCAGCTTCTGCCTCTGCCCCCGCCCCAAGTGCCCCGTCGCTGCCTGTGGTTGCAAGAAGATTGCCAGCTCAGTGGCGGAGTTGAAAAAGAGTGTGCAGCTAGAGGGGTGTGCTCTCGTGGCTCGGCATGCATTAGCAGCCACCAGTCATCCATGGCTACTGCTGATGATACCGAGCGGTTACTGGAACAAGGGTTAAGATGTTAGAAACATGGACGCCGGACCGTGCGAAACAACAGGATGGGCTGCTGCACCCGGCGGCTCTTCCCACCCCGCCGCCCCTTCACCGGTGCCCCGCCCGCTGGCCGAGCGCCTCTGGGAGATCCAGGAGCCGGACGCTGCGATTCGGGAAAAAGCATCTCAGCATAATATGAAGTGGTCTGGTGTCATTACAAATGTCCTGTTCGAGGGAGAGTGGCATCCTGCGCAGTCCACAGCCTTCCCTGTGATAACCGGGGCAAATGGCGAGGCGCACTGGGATGCCAGAGCATTGAGCATAATGCCAGATGTTAGACAGTTTATGGAAATGATAGCAAGAATAACGATGATGACTTAGAACCATTTTTGCCCCTGTTACAAGCATGGACACACACAGGTGCATCTTTTTAGCCACCTGATAATGACAGTTTGTGCTCGAAATGATAGCTAATAGTTCCTGACCAGGGTATTTACCCATCGCCTTACTGATTAATTCCTTCTACAGACTAGGCAGCAACAACTTTTGCACCCTTGATCAGTGTCAAAAGAAAGAGAGGGAGATTGCTAGGCAATAGCAGAAACACCAGTGCCACTGACAATGGGTGGAAGTTCATACAGACAGAGAAAGCATCAAACAGGACAGACTAGCACACTTATTACTAGAACTCAGATGCATTGCCTCTCTCAACGAGAGCATGGGCACTGAAATCCACATTATAGGTCACTAACCAGATTCTGGACTAGGAGCAGGGAATGATAGAGCTTGTAGGCTAAACGCCAGTCAGCTCCCTCCCCCAATAAACTTGTTCAAACAGATAAAGACAGGACTATTTTTGAAGGCCTTTTTTGATGGAACCATATTTTGAGTATAGAAGTCTACTGGAGTAGCTGCTAATTACAATGGAATGAGCTTTGTGACAATTCTAATTTTTTCTTTTTCTGAAGAATACCATGGTATTATTATCTTCTTGAATTTTCTTTGCTTTTTCTTGAATTTCCTTCAGCTGATAGATTTTTAGGAGTAAGATAAGTTAAGGCTAAGGGTTTATAATATAACAATTTTGGGAATTTAGTATATAAGTATATTATGGGATGTTTTTTCTTGGGTATATCTGGGCATCATTGAGAGAAAAACAAAGAGGGAGAAAATGGGTTTAGAGGAAAGTAGGATAGCAGAAGAATTTTTTTTTTCCTTTTTTGAGATTTTTGTATCACGTTATACAGACTAGGCCAATGGATCTGTTAGCCTAGGCATTTGTTCTTGTATTTGCTTGTGTTTGATCATTTATCTTCACAGCCTTGATGAAGACCAACCTGATTATGACCAACCTGTTTTTTCCTAAAGTGAGCAGAAATCTTGCTCAGATGGCAGAATTGTGGAAAGGACTTGAAAGGAGTACTGACATGATGATTATGTGTGGATGGATCGTAAGGTTTGGATCACGGCTAACGAATTTGGGTATTTTCATGAGTTTTCAGTGACTGTGGTTTAATGGAATAGATTTAGTTTAGCTCCTTTTGTAAAGGCCAAGCCCACTCAAATTGGCACAAGATGGCAATGTGACTTTTGTCTCTTGCAAGGGCCCTGCAAAAGACAAAAAACATTGCCCTAAATTCTAAAAGCAAATTAAGAACTGTGGGAAAAGGCCTAAGAGAATAGCCTGAAAAGCAACTTATCTTTGTATTGTATTTAGAGGTTAGTAGTTCTTAAGCACAACAGACAGACGCAGCTCACAGCTAAGGAGTGTGATGAGAACATCGAGAATTCTGAGAACTACAGAGTGAATCCAGAACTATAGGAGTCTGAGGAGAAATACTTGACAGCTGATTGATCTGCAAATCTGCAATGTTGATTGCCACACAGAGCCAACAAAGTAGTGGCACACCTGCACTCTCCTGTGACTGTGATGTTCGTCTGGACTTTTGGGTTTTTGAATGAATTACTTACCATCGCTTGCAGAAATAGCTTTTGGGATTGTTAGCTAGGCTTGGGTTGTTAGCTTGCCAGACTAATGCTACTGATGAAAGCTCTAACAGGTTTATTCTCTTTTTGGTTTTAGCACTATTGATTTGTAGCTGTATCATTTACCCCTGTGTTGAACAGCCTATATAAGTTGAAAGATCAACCTAGGTTGCTCAAAAGAAAGAGAGGGATATGTTGGATAACTGATTAGGGACTATTCTAATATAAAGAGCACTTTAATTTTAATATCCACTCCAGATTCTCGACCCAACTTCTACATTAGAATGATAACACTTACACTAGTTTACACAACTACCTGGCATGCAAAGGGGGACAAATGAAGTCCTCAGCTACCAAACAACAAAAAATTCGAAGCAATGAGTTTTCCACAGTAATAGGTCTGATGTCATTGATATTTGTTCAGTGAGGATATTCCCAAGGAGCTTTTCACATACAGCATTCAGACACAAGCATAATGAACGATTTCACCCTACTGACTGTTGCAAAAGCTGAACATTGTAAGTCTTGACCTAAAAAAGTATGACAGAATAATTACACTCTAGTCCATGACAGAGGTTATGATTTACAAACAGAGCAAAATACAACTCTCATAAAATGAAACTATGTAAAGATTAGCAAAGGCAAAATAAATAATAAATTCTGAGACATCCCTGTGATGGTTTGGGTGTTACCCGCCCCCCCACACATTGGAAATCACCCAGACTAGACTTGGAAATTGAATGAAGCTTATGTTTGCAGCTTAGCACAATATACAAGCAGATATTTACAGTATATACAGTTATATATAGAAATATACAAGTTAAAAGTTAATACAGAAACACAACACCACTCCCAGAAACCTAAGTCCCCAGCAGGGGCTCCCAATCACCCTTCCTCCTTCTCCTTCCTTTCTCTACCTTACCCCAGACATTGCCTTGTGCCCAAGGAAGAATGGAGGGTCAGCCAGGGGTTTTAGGAAGCAAGTAAATTAATAAGAGAGACAGAAGGTGAGGTTAGAGATGCAGCCCAGAGCCTGGATAGAGAGCGAACTCCCTTCTATATGTCTGGATTCCTGCTCTTATACCTTTCAGCAAGCCTATGAGTGAAGTAGACATCACCACTGTTTTCCTTTCACAGCCTGTAATCTAGTTCTTCTCACCAAAACATTCTAGCTAGCTTCAAACTAGCACAATCCCCCATATACACTGCAGCAGTTCTGAGCTGCCTCCTGAAGACAAGACAAACTGAAGACCAAAGAAGGCACCTGTCCACAAGCCCAGTAAAGCAGCACTTACCTGCCTGTTTTGTTCTTTTGGGGTAAGTCTTGCTGCGACTTCTTTCTATGCACTGGTCAGGCCGGGGGAGATGTACAGAAGGATCTCTGGTCATTTGCAGAGATGTTCTGCCACTTGAAAAGCAACAAAATCATAGGAAAATTTTGGAAAACTAACAAAGAAACAAAGGATCTGTAGGATGAAAAAAAAAAAAAACAAACAACCAAACCCAAATGAAGAAACAAACAAACAAACAAAAAAACCCACCAACCCCCCCCCCAAAATCGCAAGGGGTTTGGGTTGCATGTTTTTCATTAGCTGTGCACTTCACACCCCAGCTCTGTTTTTCCTAATGAGTAGCACTACCCTGACGTTCACTTTCCATCCATCATTGGCATCAACCTCTCCTGCATTGAGCACAATCAAGAGCAGCTAAGCAACTAAAACAAATTGTTGGTTTATTAAAAATAGTCTGAGATACTGCAATATTCTAATATATGACTGTAAAGGGTTAACCCTCCTGGGGGAGTGATCTTGACCCTGACCCCACATCCTCCTGACTCCTCCCCAGGTGCAGTGGTTAGCCCACTCTCACTTCCTGTCTAGTCCCCTATAAATACAGAGGAACTTCCTGTTTCTCTCTTCTTCTCTTGTCCTGCCTTCTTGCCTACCAGCACAACCCTTTTGTTCCTGATGCTCTTTGTTTCATCATGTGGCCATCCTTCCATGAGGTGGACAATCTAGTTCTATACCTTCCTGTAACTCCCCTACCTCAAATATCTTTTATTTATTGTTAAAGTTTTCTCTTTTAACTTCCAAATTGAAGTAAGACTATTTATTTGGGTGCGGTTTACCTACATCTAATTACCTTTTTTTTTCCCAAAAAATTTGGGCAAAAGGGGAAGGCATCCTAAAATTGTATTTGGTTCCATTAGCTATATTTGAGTCTCTGGGAAATTTAAACTAGAACCAAGACAATTAATTTGGTGACTCAGTGTGAGACTAGGTACAAGATTTGGAAGTTAAAAATGGATGTTCTGAGAGTTTCAATAATTCAGGCTTTTGGATGGCTGTTTTGGAGCTGGATATATAAATTCATAACGTATCATGTAGTCTGGAATTGAAATGGTATTTGACTATTTTAAAGGCTTAC
Source organism: Pogoniulus pusillus (assembly GCF_015220805.1). NCBI lineage: Eukaryota > Metazoa > Chordata > Aves > Piciformes > Lybiidae > Pogoniulus > Pogoniulus pusillus. Next base: position 91,533,135 of record NC_087309.1, read on the forward strand.
TTGTGCAATTGTATGTATATTTAGTGATTCTGTTGGAAACTCGATTGGGTTGAGGAATGCATCTGATACACGGAATCACTCTGACTATATGTGCTGGGACATTCAAGGTCCAGCTATTTTGGGGAATAAATGGTACCTCCCAGCAGTATTTGCATTATGTTTAAATGTGATTCAGGGAGGTATTATGGCTACTCTAGCCTGGACCATGTGGCAGCCATGTGTAGCCATCCTAATTAGGATATTCGGTAAAGAAATAAGCAGAGGGAGGGTGGGCCTGCCCAGTAAGTGCTGATGCTGCAGGTGTTGGTGCGGCGGTACTAAGACCAGTGCTTGTAGCAGAGCTGCAACTCTGCTTGAATCCCTGAACGTGAGCCATGCCATAGCCAGTGAGAACATCATGGCCAGCGGCAGCAAGGCAGGGCAAATCATATCCCTAACGCACTTCGGTCCACAGCTGTTCCTGACCAAACAGCTGCCCCTATGCATTCAATCTCTCTGGCTCCTGCCACCACTCACAGGAAAAAGCTACAGAAGATGGATAGACTTCTCCCAGGCTCAAATCCAATGGAAGGCAGCTCTGCTGGAACCAACACCTCCCCAAGCAAAATGCACCAGATGGAAATGAATCTGATACTGAGGTAGTCACAGTCACAACAATGCCTCAAAAGAAAATTAGAGCAAACCCAGCAGGATTATGCAAGAGCAAATGGCCAGTCTCTATTGGCCTGGCTCTTGAGCTCCTGGAATGCAGGAGCAGAGACAGTGGATTTAGATCAAAGAGAAGCTAAGCCGTTGGGGTCCTTATAAAGGGATGGGGTTGTGGATAAAGAACTGGGGAGGCTAGATGGCACACACACAAACACTTTGGGCCTGAATCCTCACAGCTGTAAGACACCGGTACCACTCAAAAGATGACATGATCTTCCATCCTCTCAAGTGGGCAAATATGGAAGAAGGGATCATGTACCTGAGGCAAATGGCTGTACAGGAAATAATCTATGGAAATGGCCAACTGCCTCTGGACCCTGATGACGTCTGCATGAAACCAGCCCTGTTAAAGAAACTGACTCAAGGTGCCCCTTCCACTGCTTCTGGGCAGAGACCTTAACAATCTCCCAACTGTCTGTGAATTTGTTAATGATCTGAGGCAGTTTGAAGACAGTGTGTCCAGAAAGGCTCCAATATCAGCTATGGAAACCCTGACCAGAGACATGAATCAGCTTAAGACCTGTGTCTCTGAACTGAAAAAGGAGGAGGACAGGTGTTCAAGAAAAGACTGGAGGCATTTAGTGCCATGGTCCAGTTGACTGGATAGGTCTGGGTGATAAGGTTGGACTGGATGATCTTGGAGGTCTCTTCCAACCTGGTTGATTCTATGATTCTATGACACTTGCTCCTCACCTTCTGAATGGGTACACATTTCAGCTGTTAGAAACACACATTGCTGTGCTCCTTGCAGGAGACCAGCCCAAGCCAGACAGGAGACTTCCTGGGGCTCACTGCGGAGAACCCTGTGTGGCCATGGGGAGAACATGGACAGATGGTATGGCCAGCCCACCTCAGCTCTATGGGCCAGAGTAAGGGAACTGCAGGGTCCAAACACTGGGAGTAACTCCTCCAGAAGAGGGGCTGCTCCAGTGTCTCACAGGCAATCCTCTTGCCCAAGGGGTGGTTCTGCCAGCAGCTCAGGCCCATGTGCTTCACATGGTAACCAAATTCAGAATTAGAGATGTCCTGTCTCCAGCCAGGTGGATGACAGGGATAATAGAGTATACTGGGATGTGTTTGTGAAATGGCCTGGCACCTCAGAAGCAAAGAAGTACTGAGCTTTGGTGGACACAGGTGCTCAATGAACCCTGATATCCTCAAGCCACAGAGGGACAGAAGCCATAACAATTTCAGGAGTTACAGGGACGTCACAAGAGTTGACTGCTGTAGGCTGAGATAAGCCTCACTGGGAATGTGTGGGAGAGGCACACCATAGTGACTGGTCCTGATGTACCTTGGTATTGACTTTCTGTGGGGATGGTATTTTAAGGACCCGAAAGGGAAAATGGGCTTTTGGGACAGCAGCTGTAGAGATTGCAGACAAAGAGCAGCTTTCTGTAATGCCTGGCCTCTCAGATGACCCTTCAGTATTTGGCACACACAAGGTACAGGATGTAAAGTCACATAGTACACCGCAGACAATACCGCACAAACAGAGAATCTCTGCTCCCCATACACCAACTGATTCACCAGCTGGAGAAGCAGAGTGTTATCAGCAAGACTCACTCACCTTTCAAAAAGCCTAATATGGCCTGTGCAAAAGGAGAATGGGGAATGGAGACTGACCATGAACTACAGAGGCCTGAAAGAAGTGACTCCTCCAGTGAGCGCAGCTGTGCCTGACACATTGGTGCTCCATTACAAGCTGGAATTGTAGGAGGCTAAATGATATGCCACTACTGACATTGCTAATGCTTTCTTCTCCATTCCTATTGCAGAGGAGTGTAGGCCACAGTTTGCTTTCACCTGCAGAGGTGTCCAGTACCACTGGAACACACTACCTCAAGGGCGGAAGCACAGCCCTACAATATGCCACATCCAGACAGCACTGGAGATGGGTGGAGCTCCTGAACACTTGCTGTTCATCGATGACATCATTGTACTGAGTAAGACAGTAGAGGAAATCTTCAGGAAGGGTGAGAAAGTCATCAATATCCTGTTGGATACTGGTTTTGCCATTAAGAGAAGCAAAGTGAAAGGGCCTGCCAGAGAAATCCAGTTTCTGGGAGTTTGATGGCAAGATGATCACTGCCATACCCCTATGGATGTGGTGAATAAGGTAGCTGCTATGGTGGAAGGCACTAACAAAAAAAAGACACAATCCTTGGGGTTTGTGGGTTTTTGGAAGATGCACATTCCCAGGTACTGTTAAACTATGAAGCCCCTCTTCAACATAACCAGAAAGACAAATAACTTTGAGTGGGGATCTGAACAACAGGTATCATTTCTCAAAATACAATGAGAAGTGACCCATGCTGTAGCCTTGGGACCAGTTCAAACTGGTCCAGAGATTACGAACATACTCTACACTACAGCCAGTGAGAATGGTCCCAGCTGGAGCTTATGGCAAAAACCTCCTGGAGAAACATGAGGCAGTCCACTTGGGTTCTGAGCAAAGCGTAAAAAAGCGTACAGAAGCTCAGAGACTAACTACACCCACACAGAAAAAGAAATTATAGTTGCCTATGAGAGTTCGACCTGCTTCTGAGGTGATTGGAATGGAGCTCAAAAACTTCCTGTCCTGACTTGGATGTTTAAAGGCAAAGGCTCAACTTCACACCATGCCACAGATGCCTCTTGGAGTACATGGATGGCTCTGATTGTAGGATCACAGGTCGTTAGTGTAGAACAATGGTCAATCATGGACCAGTTGCAACATAAGCCTTGGGCATGATCCTGAACATTGTGCAAGAGAGAAGAATGAGAACTTGCAGATTAAAAGAAACAAGGAAACAGGACTTTGTTATCTGAGTATGCTGAGGCTGTTGCTCCACGGGAACCAGACGTGGCAGACAGATTATAGATTAGAAGAAAAGATGATTTTTCGCATGATGAAATGATCAATTAATAAGTAAAGCTTTAAGCCAAGATAGTATATACATCCCTGTATGTTGCTAAAATAAGTTGGAACTTTGCTTGCATCAAGCTGTCTCCCTGTCCTTCAGTTGCAGCATCTGATAACCCAGAGAGATAGAATGGAGAGCCTTGAATGCCCAGGCATAGTGGAAGTGATCACCAATTCGCTAGAGGGCATGGACTTCAGACTGCCACCAGAAGAGAACCATGCTGAAGAAGCCCCTCCATGCAATGACCTTCCAGATAATGAAGAGATATGCTCTGTTCACAGATGGATCTTGCCATCATATAGGCAGTAAGCGGAGATGGAAGACTGCTGTCTGGAATCCTACATGCAGAGTTGCAGAGGCAAGAGATGGAGAAGGCGAATCCAGCCATATCATTAGCTTTTGACATACAGCTGGCCCTGGGCATTGCAGAATGAGAACAGCGGCCAGTGTTCTACATCTACACTGACTCATGGATGGTAGCAAATGCCTTATGGGGGTACCTGAAGGAATGGAAGTGAAATGATGGGCAGAGAAAGTGGAAGCCAATTTGGGCTGTTGAGCCTTGGCAAGACATCTCTGCATGCCTGGACAAACTGCCAATTAAAATCAGACATATTAGTGCTCACATCCCAAAGAGCAGAGCCACTGGAGAGCAACAACACAAGTACCAAGTCAACTTAGCTGCCCAAATTTGCCAAATAGATCTGGACTGGAAGCACAAAGGTGAACTGTTCTTATCTCAGTGGGCCCACGACTCTTCTGGTCATTGAAGAAGAGCTGCCACAAACCAATAGGCCTGTGACAGGTCAGTGGATTTACCCATGGATCCATAACACAGGTTATCCATGACTGACATCTGTGCTGCCATAAAGCAATCTAAGTGCATGAAACCTTTGTGGTATGGGGTGGTCCACATACAAGTAAGGGGAGACATGGCAAATAGATTATATCAATCTGCCTTGATTTGTGCATTAACCATGGTGGAGGCAAGCACTGGATGGCTGGAAACTTACGCAGTACCTCATGCCACTGCCCACACCACCATTCTGGGCCTGCAGAGACACATATGGTACCCCAGACAGAACTGAGTCAGATAATGGGACCCATTTCAAGAACAACTTCATAGGCAACTGGGCAAGAGAGCATGGGATCAAATGGGTTTACCATATCCCATAGTATCCACAAGCTACAGGAAAGATTGAGTGTCACAATGGCCTGCTGAAACCACACTGAAAGCTATGTGGGTGGAACTTTCACAAACTGGGAATAAAACCTAGCAGAAGCCACCTGGCTAGTGAATAGCAGGGGATCAGTCAAGTGAGCTGGTCCTGCTCCATCTACCCTATTGCCTATATTTAAGGGAGATGGAGTTCCTGTGGTCTGTGAAAGGAATCTATTGGGGAAAACTGTGGATTGCTTCTGCTTCTGGTGGGGGCAAACCTATCGAAGGGGTAGAATCTGCTGAGAGTTCTGGTCACGTATACTGGGTAATGCTTGAAACTGGTACTATTCAATGTGTTCCCCAGAGAAACCTTACTCTGCCTGAAAAGGTCAGTAACACAGCTTCATGTAATATTGTGTAACAGTTGCATAACAATTATATAAGTTATAAGTGGTTATAAGTTTCTTTTCTAGTTACATCATGACCACAACGCGTCCAATAGAATTACAAGCAGTAATCCAGAGAAAGTCTACACCATCACAAGAAGGCACCCAACAGAACCCACATCTTTCTTCCTGATGCCCCACAGCAAAGGACTGTTCTGATTTCCCACCAGAGGGTGTCTACAGCACTTCACCTGCACCTACTACCCTACAATGGGGTACCATTTTGGCTGCAGAACCGAGAGAGAGCACTGTGGACACTGCTGCTTAACTCAGACTTTCTGCTCTGTTCTGCTGCTCCGCGGTTCCGGGGGACCTCCAGGCAGAGGCGGGGGGGGGGGGGGGGGGGGGGGAGGTCGGCAGGGCTGTTATCTCGCGGGATTGAGTGGGGCTGTGACGGGGGCTCATGACGTCTGCCACAGGAAGTTTAAATCCCTGCCGGGTGCCACACACGATGCCATTTTGGCTGCAGAACTGAGAGAGAGCTAGCCTGCCCATGGCTGGGATTTTTTTTTTTTCTCTTCCTGTTTATAACTGTCAATAGCACTGTGCACCATGCCTGTCACTTGCACAATGAAGGGCAGAAAAAGCGTGTGCACCCAGACAGATTTGACCCACCAACACACAGGAGTCCAGGCTACTGGCTGCAGGGAGTGCTGGAGCCTGTCGCTTGCCGTAGAAGGAGAAGGGGTGAACAATTGCGCCAGGTGTGAACAGGTGAACTTTCGCCTCACTTTGGTGGTAGAATTGAAAGATGAAGTGATTGAGCTGAAGGATGAAGTATCCAGGCTCAGGTCAATAAGAGAGAATGAAAGGGAGCTGGATCTGTGGGAGCAGGCCCTGCAGATCGCCCCTGCTAAGGGAACTGCCCCTGGAAACAGGGAGGGATGGGTACAGATCCGTCAGAGGCAGCAAGGGAAATCCACCCCAGCCCTCTCCTCCTTTTCCACTGCCCTTGCACAACAAGTATGAGGCCCTGCATGTAGAGGGCAGGGAGGAAGAGAGGGCTGAGGAGCATCCATCTGGGATTATGCCTAGGGTGGAGCAGTCCCCACCAACTGTGGTGACTAGCTCCACAAAAACCAAGAAAAAGAGAAGGGTTATAGTTGTTGGGGACTCGGTCTTGAGGGGGACAGAGGGACCCATTTGTCATTCTGAATGCCTTCTTCGCCTCAATTTTCAAGAGTAAGGAGGGAGGAGCTCAAGGTAATAGGCCTCTTGAACTAGGGGATGGGGTTGGGGAGCAGTGTTTTGCCCTGGAAATTCATGAGGAATTAGTTCAGAACCTGCTGAGCCACCTGGATACACACAAGTCCATGGGACCAGATGGGATCCATCCTAGGGTGCTGAGAGAGCTGGCAGATGAGCTGGCCAAGCTGCTCTCCATCATTTTCCAGCAGTCCTGGCTCACCGGAGAGGTCCTAGGAGACTGGAAACTGGCCAACATGATCCCCATCCACAAGAAGGGTCGGATGGAGGAACCCAGGAACTACAGACCTGTCAGCCCGACCTCAGTGCCAGGGAAACTGATGGAGCAGGTTATCTTGGGGGCAATAACTGCACACCTGAGAGATGGCCAAGGGCTCAGGTCCAGCCAACATGGATTTAGGAAGGGCAGATCTCCTTCTATGATCAGGTGACCCGCTTCATGGATGTGGGGAGGTCTGTGGATGTGGTCTATTTGGACTTCAGCAAGGCCTTTGACACTGTGTCCCACAGCAAACTGCTGGCTAAGCTGTCAGCCCACGGCTTGGATGGCAACACTCTGTGCTGGGTTAGGAACTGGCTGGAGGCCTGAGCCCAGAGAGTGGTGGTGAATGGTGCCACATCCAGCTGACGGACGGTCACTAGCGGTGTCCCTCAGGGATCAGTGCTGGGCCCCATCCTCTTTAACATCTTCATAAATGATCTGGATGAGGGCATGGAGTCAGTCATCAGCAAGTTTGCAGATGACACTAAGCTGGGGGCAGATGTGGCTGGGTTGGAGGGCAGAAGGGCTCTACAGCGGGACCTTGACCGCCTGGACAGATGGGCAGAGTCCAACAGGATGGCGTTCAATAGCTCCAAGTGCCGGGTGCTGCACTTTGGCCACAACAACCCCATGCAGAGATACAAGCTGGGGTCAGAGTGGCTGGAGAGCAGCCAAACAGAAAGGGATCTGGGGGTGCTGATTGATACCCTCCTGAACATGAGCCAACAGTGTGCCCAGGTGGCCAAGAGAGCCAGTGGCATCCTGGCCTGCATCAGGAATGGTGTGGTCAGCAGGAGCAGGGAGGTCATTCTGCCCCTGTACTCTGCACTGGTTAGACCTCACCTTGAGTACTGTGTTCAGTTCTGAGCCCCCCAGTTTAGGAGGGACATTGAGATGCTTGAGCGTGTCCAGAGAAGGGCGACGAGGCTGGGGAGAGGCCTTGAGCACAGGCCCTATGAGGAGAGGCTGGGGGAGCTGGGATTGTTTAGCCTGGAGAGGAGGAGGCTCAGGGGTGACCTTATTGCTGTCTACAACTACCTGAAGGGTGATTGTGGCCTGGAGGAGGTTGCTGTCTTCTCTCAGGTGTCCAGCACCAGAACAAGAGGACACAGCCTCAAGCTATGCCAGGGGAAATTTAGGCTCGAGGTGAGGAGAAAGTTCTTCACTGAGAGAGTGATTGGATACTGGAATGGGCTGCCCAGGAAGGTGACGGAGTCGCTGTCCCTGGGGCTGTTCAAGGCAGGATTGGATGTGGCACTTGGTGCCATGGTCTAGCCTTGAGCTCTGTGGTAAAGGGTTGGACTTGATGATCTATGAGGTCTCTTCCAACCTTGCTGATACTGTGATACTGTGATACTTTTCCTGATGCCCTACAGCGAAAGACTGTTCCTGACCTTTCCCTCCAGAGGAAAAGAATTTTCCTGAGTTTCTTTCAAGACAAAGGACTGTTCCTGTTTCCCTGATTGTTATTTCATGTTTCTGTCCTGCTTACACCTCACCTCAGCAACCTGCACCAGAGAAGCACATCACCTTGGGATGCAGTTGGGGACCAAGCAGGACTTAGGAGCTCTCAATACTCATACACATGGAGACATTTTCCTATCTTTTGATGAAGAGACTGTCTGCAGGAAGGTGCAAATGGTCTAACCAAGGGGTGGAATGTAAAAGGTTAATCCTCCTCGGGGAGTGGTCTTGACCCTGACCCCACATCCTCCTGACTCCTCCCCGGGTCGGGTCTTAACCTTACTCCAGGTGCAGTGGTTAGCCCACTCCCACTTCCTGTCTAGCTCCCTATAAATACAGAGGAACTTTCTGTTTCTCTCTTCTCTTGCCCTGCCTCTTTGCCTGTCAGCACAATCCTTTTGTTCCTGATGCTCTTCGTTTCACCACATGGCCTTCCATGAGGTGGACAAACTTGTTGCCATCAATCTATTTATATATATAATTTTGTTTTTTCCTTCCCTATACCTCTCTGCAACATCTGTACTTCAAATACCTTTTATATATTATTAAAGTTTTCTCTTTTAACTTCCAAATTGAAGTAGAGACTATTTATTTTGGTGTGTTTTACCTTTTCCTCTCTAATTCCTTTTTTTTTTTTTTTTAAAAAAAAAAAAGCAGGGGAGAGGGAAAGGCATCCTAAAATGGTATTTAGTTCTATTGGCTATATTTGAGTCTGGGAAATTTAAATTAGAACTGAGACAATGACTTTCTTAAGATATTTTGTAACTTCCTGAATTCTTTTTCTAAGTTTTCATCTCAGGAAAGCGCATACTTAATATTGTTCCGTTCCAGTCAGTAAAGGCTTACTTTTCTGCCATGTGGAATGACTAGAATCTAAAGCACAGAAAACTTCAAGCAAGGAAAAGTGTAACAAATTACTCTCACTAGCATAGGCCCATCAATAATAATAAACTAAGTAGTTTATTATCATTCCTTTTTACAGTAAGGGTCTTCTTCACTGCATAATTTAAAGAAGTTATTAAGTTTAAATACATTCTTTCCTTTGATTTCAATCTTCTTCTCCATGTGACTAAGTAGAATATAGTGTCAATAACAAAATTCTAAACCAGATCTCACATTCCTCCCCAAAACTCCATGTTTGTTTCTACAAACTTATCACAAAAGTAATTTATATTATTAATTCCCTGTTGCTTAAATCCCTGCATTTTGACAGCTGAGAAGTAAACAGGTATTGTACTAGTAAATGCCAAGCAACTAAAAAGGCATATGTGGAATTTCTTAATAATGTGAATAGATTCCACTAAATGCTGATTGTCTTTTCACCAATAGCTCTGCAGTTTGAACTGCAGAATTTTTGCCTTCACAAAACCTGCAAATGAAATGAAAGACAACTCTAACACTACATCACATTACTTTTCCTTTTTGCTGTTAGGTAGCCATTTTAGCTCCCTGTTTAGCCAGAAAACCCATCTGCTGAACTTTAAGCTCAGAAACCACATCAGTCTTGCAAATTCCAAAAGCAGTTTTAACAAATGTCTGGGACTAAGACCTTCAATTGACACTAACATGTCTATGTAATAATCAAAGCATATGATCTTAAGACAAATTTTTTTTTTCCTGAAAATTGTCACCTAATTGAAGGAAAAAAAATAAGAAAAGAAGCCCCAGGAGATATTACAGTCCCAACACACAGAGAATCAAACAGTGAGATTATAGCTAATGATGATCCCCACACATAGAGTCAAACAGCAAAATAAGAGCTTTTCGTTTGAGCTAATAACGTATAAGAGATACAAAACACTGTCACTACTTTTGGTGGTACAAGGACCAAAATAAAAGAGGAAAGACAGTAACCGCTTGATGGATAAGCAAAAGGGAGATTCTCAAAACACTCCTGCTCTGAATGAATTCAAGAAAGAGTTATCATACCAGTCACTGATTATCATTATTTATTATTAACACTATATAATCAATATGGTGCAACTACATGTCACAGCCCACATTTACTAGAACATTCACTAAGGTCAGGGGGCGTTCATGAATCTTTGCAACAAAATGGGGAACACTTCATACTAGAAGAGCAATATACACTTCAATGTCTTCTGGACAAAACTAACATTACAAACATATCTGTCAGTAATGACCATCATCCCACCTTGGAAATTCGTATTACAGGTCACACCTGAAACTTACTAAAACGGAAGATGAAGTTAAATGCACCACCAACGAATATAACTGAAATTTAGTTAACTGCTTCATAGTAATTCTTTTTTAATTGATTGGAAGGTCATAGTAAGTACAAAGCTTTCTCCTCCCCAGCACCAGTCTGCTGAAACGGTTCCACAAATTCTCTTTCATAGTACTCTGTCAGAAATCCACTGAATGTCAACCTATTTTCACAGATGAGGTAATGCATATCAGCATCTAACTAGAAACCCAAAAGGCAATACAATCATTCCCCCATTATCTACATTAAGAACAAGATGAATCACACCACATAATGTGATAATAGAAATAATCTGGATTATTATCACAGAATTACAGAATTAACCCAGTTGGAAAAAAATTCTGAGATGATAAAGTCCAACCTATCATCTAACACCTTCTCATTAACTAAACCATGGCACTAAGTGCGTCATCCAGCCTCCTTTGAAACACCTTCATGGATGGTGACACCACCACCTCTCCAGACACCCATTCACTCTCTGTGAAGAACTTCTTCTTAATATCCAGCCTAAACCTGCCCTAGTATAGTTTGAGTCTGTGTCCTCTTGTTCTGTTGCTGGTTGCATGGTAGAAGAGACTCCTCTCCCAACTGGCTACAACATCCGCTCAGGTATTTGTAGAGAGCGATAAGGTCTCCCCTGAGACTTCTCTTCTCCAGGCTTAACAACCTACTCCCTTAGCCTCTTCTCACAGGGCTTGTGCTCCAGCCTCCTCACCAGCCTTGTTGCCCTTCTCTGAACACATTCAAGCACCACAACATCCTTCTTAAACTGAAGGGCTTAGAACTGGACACAGTTCAAGGTGTGGCCTAACCAGCACTGAGTACAGGGGCAGAATGAATTCCCTGGTCCTGCTGGCCACATGATTCCTGATACAGGCCAGGATACTGGCTTTCTTGGCCACCTGGGCACACTGCTAGCTCATGTTCAGTTGGCTGTTGACCAGTAGCCCCAGGTCCCTCTTTGCCTGGCTGCTCTCCAGCCACTGTCTCCAGCTTGTAGCACTGCACATGGGGTTGTTGTAGCCAAAGTGCAGAACCTGGCATTGGACTGTGCCCATTTATCCAGCTTGTCCAGGTCCATCTGCAGAGCCCTTCTATCCTCTAACAGATAGAGGATAGAAGGAGAAGATGGGACAGAAACGCAGTGATCCTGGATGGAGAAAGTCCAACTTGAATTACATGAACTCACACTCAGAACTAGCATAGTCATTTCTCCATCAGTAACAATTTCCATACAAGCAAGATCTTAGATCTAAGAGTAACAGAATACAAATTGATTATGAATTCTGGCCAACTGAGGACAAATGTAATAGAGCCACTATTACACACTGCTGCCAGTACTTCCCACAGATACTAACACCAATCATAGAATCACAGAATCATAGTGTGCTAGTTTGAAGCAAGCTAGAATGTTTTGGTAAAAGAACTAGATAACAGGCAGTGGAATGAAAAACATGGTGTCTCCTTCTCTCACAGTTACGCTGAGAACTCTGGGAAGAAGAAGTAAACTTTCTCCATTTTGTTTTTTTTTCTTCTGCCTTTGCCTTCAGACCTAGTCACATCTCATTAACCTTGCTCCTACTAACCTTGCTCCCTAACCTCTTGGCCGCACCTCTCTTCTTCCTGAGGATTGGGGTAAGGTTGAGAGGGCCGGGGGAGGTGTTGGGGTGGTTTGAAAGCCCCTCCTGGGGACCTTGGTTTCTGGGAGGGGAGTTGTGCTTTTATATTGTTTATCCTTTGTATATTTCTGTATATAATTGTATATAACTGTATATATTGTAAATAGCTGCTTGTAAATTCTGCTAGCTGTAAATAAATTGCTTCATCTATATTCCCAGGGTCCGTCTGAGTTAGCTGGGGCAAATACAAAGTGTGGGGGGGGCGGGTGAGAGCCCAAACCATCACATTTTTTAATTGGCTTTCCCAAGGTGGGGCTAGATATATTGGAGTGATTGGAAATCAGCTCTGGGAATTAAGATGAAGCTAATCAAGCAGCTATTGTATTTGGTTGGGGCATTGCTCTGGTCTGGTTTTGTTTTCTTGGCATTAAGTTGGATAAAAGCTCAAATTGTTGCTTATTTTATTGATCTGGCATATAACAAGGCTAAAGCTAAGGTTTCAGATATGTTCTAGAGCTGGGGTGATTTGATTCTTGGTTATGCTGGTTTTAATATCTCTGAGAATATTACCAAGGATATTACAGGAGCTTTGGTCAATAATATGACAATCAATGGAAATTCTGCTTTAAATACAGCTCTAATGAGAGTTATTCAGCCTAAGACAGGAATTCCAACTGTTTGCTTAGGCACATGCTCGTGTAAAACTGTTTTGCTACTCACAATCTTTAATATTTGCCTCATGATTTTAATATTCATATTAATTTTGGCATTAGTTGTGAAAAATTCAAAACCAGCTTCTGTAAGAGCTAGGAAAAATTCTGTTTCAAAACCAAATTCAGTAACAGTTTCTCAGCAATCTTCTTCCCCCCAGGCAGTGTCTGCACCCTCCTCTGTAGGTTCTGGGAATTCTGCCAGTGTTCCCGCTGGTAACATAAACAATGATAAGGATAACAAAAACAATCCACAGAGTTTGGCAGGAGTCCTAGGAGGACAGTGAAATAATCCCACTAATGATAATAACATTTCTAATGCTAGTAACGCTAGCCCAGTCAGTCCAACACCTAATGACACTAGCTCAGCCAATTCGAACCCCCAGCCAGCAGACCAGAACCAAAATCCTCCTGTTAAAAGCAAGGCAGATTTGAACTCACAAGCTCCAGGTCAGACCTCCAAGAATTCAAACCCTCCAGGTCAGAGCCCTAATGATTCAAACCCTCCAGGTCAGACCCCTAATGATTCAAATCCTCCAGCAGACACATCCAAGTCTGTTGCTGTTCAGGCCTTTCTGGCACCTGCTAAGGCAAAAGCTAAGAAAAAGTGTGGTTTACAGGAGGATGGAAAAGAGGAGACCTCTAGTGATCAGCAAGGAGAAGAGGAGGAGGAGATAGTTAGTCTGCGAGACCTTGTAGATACGCTGAGACAACAATACTCAAGTGAGAAGAGTGCTGTGAGGTTAGCTGCCAAGAGAGAGGATGGTTCCAATGAGTTTAGGAGTGCTATGAGGAAGGTTCTGTTAGGCCCAGTACCACCAGATCAACAACAGGAAGAGGAGGAAGATGACATCCAGGGCTCCAAGGATCCACTCAGAGAGGTCAGGGAAGTTAGGAAGGAATACTCAAGGCAATCAGGTGAGCCAATCTTAAGATGGCTAGTGAGATGCCGTGGCATTGGTGCTAATGCCCTGCAGGTAGGAGACAAGTCTGCCAAGCAGCTGGGACCACTCACTAAGGAGAGTGGTGTGGACAAATACCTAGCAAGTCCTCTTGGTAGGGTTAGCTTGTGGACACGCCTTCTGTTGGCTGTGGCTATGAGATATCCTTCCCGAGATGATTTGCCATGGGCTGCCAAGAAGTGGAACACCATTGAGCAGGGGATTAAGCTTCTGAAGGAGCTTGCTGTGAAGGAAGTGCTTTAAGGAGATCATGGTACTCATGAGCCTGACGATATTCCTTTGGGAACAGGTCTCATGAAGAAGCTGATTAAGCTTGCTCCTTCATCCTATGTTAACATCTTGGCCAGTAAGTTTCTAGCAAGGAGTGATAATGGAAGATCTTTCACTCTTGGTGAATTCACTGACCAGCTCAGGCAGACAGAGGACAGCTTGTCACATTCTGGTATAATCCGTGCCATAAAGAATATGACCACAGATATTAAAGATACCATGAAAGAACTGAAGGAGGACCTTACAACCTCAATTTCCAATCTGGTAAAAGATACCGTTCCTGCATCATCTGAATGGGTGCATGTTTCTGCCATTAGGAACAGACGCTCACCTCCTACAAGGCAATTTCAGCCCAGGAGGAGACAAATTCCACCCAGACAGCAGCAATCACGTGCGTCACTGTGGATACTTCTGTGTGACACATACGGGGAGAACATGAACAAATGGGATGGTAAACCTACTTCAGCTCTTTCAAAGAGGGTCAGGGATCTGCAGAGTGGCAGGAACAGAGGCAACAATGCCAGGAAAGTAGCTGTCACTTCATCAGCTCCCGAGAGCAACTGCAATTGTTCCAACAGTTGCAGTTCCTCTCACAACAACATCAATCATTGTGTACACCCCACATGCCATGTTCAGCATTAGGGGTGCCCTGCCTCCAGCCAGGAGGAGGAAAGGGATAGTGGAGAGAACCAAATCTATTGGAATGTATTCATTAGGTGGCCTGGCAGTTCAAGAGTTCAGAAATACAGGGCTTTAGTTGACACAGGTGCTCGGTGTACTTTGTTGCCATCAAATTGCAAGGGGACAGAGTCCATATCTATTCTTGGAATCACTGGTGGATCTCAAGAGTTAACTAAGTTGCAGGCTGAGATCAGTTTAACTGGTAAAGAGTGGAAGACACATACTATTGTAACTGGTCCTGATGCGCCTTGCATTTTGGGAACTGACTTTTTGAGACAAGGTTGTTTCAAAGATCCTAAGGGTCACAAATGGGCTTTTGGAATAGCATCTGTAGAGATTGAGGATGATAAATTGAAATTGTCTATTAGACCTGAACTTTCTGATGAATCTGCAGTTGTGGGACAACATGACATAGAGGATCTGGGAGTGCCAATTGCTACTCAAACTGTTCATCATAGGCAGTACAGAAGTAACCGTGACTCTTTGTTGCCTATTCATCAGCTGATTCGTCAATTGGAGGATCAGGCTGTCACTGAGAAAGCTCATTCACCTTTCAACAGTCCCATCTGGCCTGTGTGTAAACCTACGGGTGACTGGAGACTGACAGTTGACTTTCGTGCCCTCAACGAGGTGACGCCACCCATGAGCGCAGCTGTGCCGGACATGCTGGAACTCCACTACGAGCTGGAATCGAAGGAGGCTGAATGGTATGCAACCATAGACATTGCTAATGCTTTCTTCTCTATTCCCATAGCAAAGGAGTGCAGGCCTCAGTTTGCATTCACCTGGAGAGGAATCCAGTACCAGTTCAATTGTTTGCCTCAGGGGTGGAAACACAGCTCAACCGTCTGTCACTCAGTCATTCACAATGCACTGGAGAAAGGTAAAGCTCCAGAGCACATCCAGTACATCGATGACATCATTGTGTGGGGCCAAACTGCTGAGGAAGTCTTCAAGAAAGGTAACAAAATCATTGACATTCTGTTGCAAGCAGGTTTTGCCATTAAGAGAGACAAGGTCCAAAGGACCTGCCAAAGAAATTCAGTTTCTGGGAGTGCGGTGGCAAGATGGTCACCGTTACATTGCTCAGGATGTGATTAACAAAGTCCCTACCATGGCCGTTCCCACCAGTAAGAAGGACACACTTTCTTTTCTTGGTGTGGTGGGATTTTGGAGACTACACATTCCTGGTTTCAGTCAGATTGTCAAACCTCTGCATGATGTGACTCGTAAGAGAAAAAATTTCGAGTGGGTTCTTGAACAACAAGAAGCCTTTGATCAAATTAAGCAAGAAATAGTCCATGCAGTGGGCTTGGGACCTGTGAGATCTGGTCCGGACATTAAGAACATTCTGTGCACGGCTGCCAGTGAAAATGGTCCAACTTGGAGTCTTTGGCAGAGAGCTCCAAATGAGACACGTGGTCGTCCACTTGGTTTCTGGGGACGTTGTTAGAGAAGTTAGGAGACAAATTACACTGCAACTGAGAAAGAGATTCTAGCAGCCTATGAGGGAGTGAAAGCAGATTCTGAAGTGATTGGAACTGAGTCACAATTGTTTTTAGCTCCTAGACTGCCAGTTCTAAACTGAATGTTCAAAGGCAAAGGTTCATCACCGCATCATGTCACAGATGCAACCTGGTCTAAATGGATGGCTTTGATAACCCAACGAGCACGAATGGGTAATCTTGACCGACCTGGTCTGGTGGAGGTGATCACCAACTGGCCGGAAGGCACAGACTGTACCAAACCTCCAGAGGAGAAAATAACTCATGCTGAGGAAGCTCCTCCCTATGGTGATCTCTCTGATCAGGAAAAGAACTATGCTTTGTTCACAGATGGTTCCTGTCGTCTTGTTGAGAACAAGCGAATATGGAAGTCAGCGGTTTGGAGTCCAACTAGGAGAGCTACCGAAACGAAAGATGGAGGAGAATCCAGTCAGTTTGTAAGGTAAAAGCTGTTCAACTTGCTCTTGATGTGGCTGAATGTGAGAATTGGCCTATCCTTTACCTCTACACCGACTCATGGATGGTAGCCAATGCTCTATGGGGTTGGCTAAAGGACTGGAAGAAGAATGGTTGGCAGAGGAAAGGAAAGCCTATTTGGTATGCTGATCTATGGCAGGACATTGATGCACGGCTGGAGAGAACTCCTGTGAAGGTGCGGCACGTAGACGCACACATGCCTAAGAGCAGAGCTACTGAGGAACATCAACATAACCAGAGGGCAGATCAAGCTGCTAAGATTGCTCAAGTTGATACCAACTCTGAACTTGACATTGACCTTGATTGGAAACACCGAGGTGAACTGTTCTTAGCTCGGTGGGCCCATGATTCCTCTGGACATCAAGGCAGAGATGCAACATACCGATGGTCTCACGATAGGTCAGTTGACTTGTCCATGGACGCTATCACCCAAGTCATCTATGACTTTGACATTTGTGCTGCTATTAAGCAGGCTAAGCAAATCAAGCCCTTATGGTATGGTGAGAGATGGTCAAAGTACAAGTATGGTGAAGCCTGGCAAATTGACTATATCACTTTACCTCGATCTCGTTCTGGCAAGCTGTATGTGCTGACGATGGTGGAAGCCAGCACTGGATGGTTGGAAACCTATCCAGTTCCACATGCTACTGCACGTAACACCAGTGTTGGTTTGGAGAGACAAATCATGTGGAGACATGGAACTCCAGAGAGAATCGAGTCACACAATGGCACTCATTTCAAGAACAATCTTGTGAAAAACTGGGCCAAAGAGCATGGTACTGAATGGATCTATCATATATCCTACTATGCACCAGCTTCAGAGAAGATTGAGCGCTACAACGGTTTGTTGAAAACCACTCTAAAAGCCATGGGGGGTGGAACTCTGAAAAACTGGGGCAAACATTTAACAGAAGCTACCTGGTTGGTAAATAGTAGAGGTTCAGTAAACAGAGCAGGACCTGCACAATCAGATATGGTCCAAACAGTAGACGGTGATAAAGTTCCTGTTGTACGTGAAAAGAATCTGTTAGGGAAAACTGTTTGGGTATTTTCTCCTTCGGGCGAAGGGAAACCTGTCCGAGGGGTGGTTTCTGCTGAAGGTCCTGCTCATACATACTGGGTAATGCAGGAGAATGGTGAAATCCAGTGTATTCCACAGAGAAATTTAACCTTAGCTGAGAGAGGTTAAATTCAGAGTGTGTAATATGTGCTGTTAGGAGTTTTCTGTTCTGGGTAACATCGGCGCCCAACACTGAGAAGAATCTACAGTACGTAAGCACGAACCCAACATCACCTAGGAGTCCCTGTTCTGAGCTTTTGAATCACCTACATCTGATTGAAGTGTGAACTGAACTTGTATATACTGTTTTAGTGTAAATATTGGTTTAGATTAGATTGGATAATTCTCAGCAATACTCTGAGCAAAGTAGACAAGGGGTGGATTGTTATAGTTTGAAGCAAGCTAGAATGTTTTGGTAAAAGAACTAGATAACAGGCAGTGGAATGAAAAACATGGTGTCTCCTTCTCTCACAGTTACGCTGAGAACTCTGGGAAGAAGAAGTAAACTTTCTCCATTTTGTTTTTTTTTCTTCTGCCTTTGCCTTCAGACCTAGTCACATCTCATTAACCTTGCTCCTACTAACCTTGCTCCCTAACCTCTTGGTCGCACCTCTCTTCTTCCTGAGAACTGGGGTGAGGTTGAGAGGGCCAGGGGGAGGTGTTGGGGTGGTTTGAAAGCCCCTCCTGGGGACCTTGGTTTCTGGGAGGGGAGTTGTGCTTTTGTATTGTTTATCCTTTGTATATTTCTGTATATAATTGTATATAACTGTATATATTGTAAATAGCTGCTTGTAAATTCTGCTAGCTGTAAATAAATTGCTTCATCTATATTCCCAGGGTCCGTCTGAGTTAGCTGGGGCAAATACAAAGTGTGTGTGGGGGGGGGGGGCGGGTGAGAGCCCAAACCATCACACATAGAATCAACCAGGTTGGAATAGACCTCCAAGATCATCCAGTCCAACCTATCCCCCAGCCCTAGCCAGTCAACTAGACCATGGCACTAAGTGCCTCATCCAGTCTTTTCTTGAAGACCCCCAGGGACGGTGCCTCCACCACCTCCCTGGGCAGCCCATTCCAATGGGAAATCACTCTCTCTGTGAAGAATTTCCTCCTAACATCCAGCCTATACTTTCCCTGGCACAACTTGAGACTGTGTCCCCTTGTTCTATTGCTGGTTGCCTGGAAGAAGAGGCCAACCCCCACCTGGCTACAATGTCCCTTCAGGTAGTTGTAGACAGCAATAAGGTAGCCCCTGAGCCTCCTCTTCTCCAGGCTGCACACCCCCAGCTCCCTCAGCCTCTCCTCATAGGGTTTGTGTTCCAGGCCTTTCACCAGCTTTGTCGCACTTCCAGCACCTCAACATCTCTCCTGAATTGAGAGGCCCAGAACTGGACACAGTACCCAAGGTGTGGCCTGACCAGTGCTGAGTACAGGGGAAGAATAACCTCCCTTGTCCTACTGGCCACACTGTTTCTTATGCAGGCCAGGATGTCAATGGTTCTCTTGGCCACCTGGGCACACTGCTGGCTCATCTTCAGCCTACTATCTATTAGTAGTCCCAGGTCCCTTTCCTCTTGGCTGCTTTCCAGCCACTCAGTCCCCAGCCTGTAGCGCTGCTTGGGGTTATTGTGGCTGAAGTGCAGAACCCTGCACTTGGCCTTGTTAAATGTCATCCCGTTGGCCTCTGCCCACCCATCCAGCCTGTCCAGGTCCCTCTGCAGGGCTCTCCTATCTTCCAACAGATTAACACCTGCTCCTAGCTTGGTGTCATCTGCAAACTTACTGGTGCTGGACTCAATTCCCTTGTCCCAATCATCAGTAAAGATATTGAACAGGACTGGGCCCAGCACTGATCCTTGGGGAACACCACCAGTGACTGGCTGCCAACTGTATGTGGCACCATTCACCACCACTCTCTGGGCTCTGCCATCTAGCCAGTTCTTGATCCAGCACAGAGTGAATCTGTCCAAATCATGAGCTGCCAGCTTGGCTAGGAGCTTCTAGAGAAATTGGAGGTTATGGTTTTCTTTATTTTAGAAAAGCCTTCCTAAAAGGCAATGACAAAGAACTGCTTAACTAAAGATTACCAGCCTTACTCATTATAATCCATGCATTTCTGCACTGATGGTGGAAATACAGACAGGAAGAAGAGATATACAGACAAGTGAAAAATAAAACTAAACAATGCCGGCATATGGGTACTAAATAGGGCCTTCTTAGCCAGCAGCTTCAAAATAACTACAAAAGATAAACAACTATTTTTATCCCCACTTGATCAAGAGGGAAAATTAAAATGGAAAGAGGCCTGGCTTTCAGATGTGATTTTAATCTACCTTTCCTTTCAGGTTCGCTTAATACACAAATTAAAGCACTTCTACCATTCAGACCGTATATTGTTTGGTTCAAAATTGTTCAGCCAGTGCAACAGAACTGGATTTAGATTGCCAACTGCCAAATCAAGTGTCTTACTCACTAGACAAAGACCCTGTCATTTCAACAGACTTAAAAATGAAGTCTGAATAAAACTCAATAAAACCTGTTGGGTCTCTGACAACTTTTAACTCTGAAAATGATTTTAAGTACATTCTATAGTCTTCTAGTCTTTTCTGGAACAATGGCTAGAGAATCTTAAAACCAGTCTCCCTGCCACATCACACTCTGTACCAGTATTAACTGCCCAGTATTAACTGTCACACTGTCTGCTTTCCTAAAATTGAGATTAAATGTTTCCTATACATCCTTAGTCTGAAGCTTAATGCATCTTTCAAGGCTTGCAACCTTGAATGCTTATCCAATTTTGCCAGCCATTCCAGTCAGAAAACGTACTCCCATCTCTTTTCAGATCTGCTCTTGTTTTTATTCTTAAAACAATGACATTGCATCAGCAGTACTGTCACAGTATTAGACAGAATCATTTAGATCGAGACCTCCTGCCATAGCAAAATTGCAGCTGTAAGGAAGGGCATCACAGTTACAGAGTTCATACACTTCTAGGCACCAACCTTTTGGTAATTTACCAGAAGAAATGCGGTAGCCAGCTTGCCTCTTCATTTTAGTATTTCTCAGTTCCACATCCTTTATGATGTGATCATAATTTCAGCACATGACTATAATTACAGGACTTATAAAGAGACTTGGACTTCAAGAATATCCAAGACTGCTCTTGCTTTCACAACAGAATATAGCAGGCTATAGCCAACTCTAGGAATCTGGAGAATGAGAAGTAGCCCATATTTGCCTCAAAACTGCCAGATTCCCAAGCAGAGTCTGTGAAAATGGACTTAATTCATGCTTTGTCGGTAGAGTAACTCTGAGTCATAGTCTGAGTGGGGTTTTTCTTTCACTAAAAGAGAAGGGAAAAATGTAACTAAGAAAGAATGAACTGATGTTTGAACAAGGAAACAAATTCACCTGTATCGATGTTTATAACCTATGGATCCAAACTTGCTGAATTTTCTTGACAGAGAGTTGGATTCATTCTCTGGCATTCTATGAAGAACACAAAACCAAAACAACTAAGTTACATACGTAGGTCTCATTTACAGTCTCCTTCCCAAGAAAAGAGAAATACAAACTTCAGATTCCCAAAACAATAATTTTCTCTTGATCCTTACCTCTAGGCAGACTCCAGCACAAGAGGTTCCACCTCAACACAAAGGGGAACTTCTTTATTGGAAGGGTCACAGAACATTGGAACAGGCTCACTAGAGAGGCTATGAAGTCTCCTTGTCTGGAGACTTTCAAGGCCCATCTGGATGCGTTCTTCTGTGACCTGAGCTAAACTATATGGTCCTGCTCTGCCAGGAGGTTTGGACTTGATGATCTCTTTCGATTCCTTCCAACCCCTGACATTCTGTGATCCTGTGAATGCTACACAAAGCCATAGGCTTATGCCCTCCTTGACTGATTACATCTTTATTTCAGGGTCTAACATAAACTGCTGGAAACAGCAGCTTTTCACTTAATGTTTCACAGGAGCAGGGAGAACCAGCATGTCACAGTAACAGAATACAGGAGGGATTCTAAGCGTACTCATTTACAGAACTACTACAGCCAGCCTCAAGCAGGCCATTAATTAGTTCCTAGCTAGGCATCCTTGCACATTTCTGTGGTTCTGCAACAGTAAAAGAAAATATTTTGATATGTGTAATATGTACTTACTGAAACACTTCAAAAAGTAATCACAACATTATGGAAATTTAGTGAGTCTTTATATCAAAACCCAAAACTTCTGTGTATAGTAACATCTGAAATCCAAAGACCTCACTCCAGTTAATGCTGCCTCAGAAAACTTGGTTGTTGAACACATAAAAATGTATATGACAGCTTAAATTCTGTCACACATTTGTGGATGCTTCTGTTAAAGCCTCCTTTATGTATGCAACCTGAAATACTATTTCAAAAAGAATTCCAATGCAGAAGAAATCACCAAGCTACCAAATTTTAAAACTATTATTTCATATCATTGTCAAAAAAGGGAAGGAACCAGCTTTTAAGACCGTTTTATGAACACAAGCAAAATGTGTTCCCAGGAAACAGGCCCATGTTACACCACTCTGAGCATATAACAAGGTTCTTAACCAGTACGATCTCCATTCTTTTGGTTGAGAAACCACAGTTTCTGAATCACTCACCTGAAAAACGTATGATGCTCTACACAGCATTTCCAGAGATATTTGCATGTGATTTTGTTACATGCTTCAAAAAAGAAGGAAGTTTCACTGCACTGAAAACAAAAGAAGAAATTAATATTGTTATGAGGGATTCTGCTAGTAAGGTGAATCTTCATTCATCACATGAATCAATATCAATATGAAGAGAAGCAGATTCAGTAATTCTTTAGGGTTCTTCAATTAAAAGAGTTTTTCTTTTTGATTTCTCACTGCCTGAAAATCATTATTTATAGAATCAATTCCTAACATAAGGAAAAACAAATACCATGAGAAAGATTACTGAAACATCTCTTTTCTTCTATTGTTGTTCAAATGTATCAGTTTTTTTTCTTAATTTTTTTTTCTAGGAATATGCCTCTGGTGTTTTAAGAAACTACATCTCAGACGTCAAGCAAAAACACATTCCAAAGGCTCTGCTTTACAGTATAAGAAAAAGCAAGGAAAAGAAAGAAACTCAAAATCTGTTATAAACTCTATACACAGATAAATAGATAAAATGCACAAAACATATGCAGAGAATAACCAAGGTAAAAATGGAAATAAAAAATATTAGACAAGGAAAGATTTGGGGGAAAAAATAAGGTAACTTTAGAATTATTCCACAGGTTAAAAAAAACCAAAAAAACACAAAAGGTAAAAGCCATAAGATCTACCCTAAAATCTCTCAAGGAAGATGACAAAAAGTATATTCAAAGCTTAAAACCTTATCACTGGAAACCAGCAGTCAGGACAGCTGACATAAGAAAAGGGCAGGGAGAGATGAAAGAGAAATCAAGTTGTACACAGACTATAAAATACTTCCAACAGACAAGAAGAAGCAACAGACACATCATACACACAGTTTCCAACAAGATAAACATTAAAGTCTGCTCACATAACATACACTTCCATATACCTACCACTCACTAAAATGAAGTGCTTAAATATGTGATTTACACAAAGAATGAGTAGTCCCACTAACCTCTGCCTGAATCTTCAGTATGGTATAATACCATCTGTAAAAAAAATGAGTCCTAAAACCATTTCTCCAACATGAATCACCAAGGAGCTGATTTTAGGAAATGGACACTCTTGCATTAGTTCATATCTGCAGCACCATGCAAGTATCTCTCATTCTTTGTTTATTGAGGCATGGTGCCCTGAGAACACCTAGGAAACTGTGAACTCATTTGGTATGTTCTCTAGAATTAAAAATCTCACCTCTAACAAAAAAAAACAATCCTATAATTGTTAACAGCTGTCTGGCAGCTCCACCAAAATCAAATCACCTACTCCACCTTGATACAAATAGTATAAGTGACAACTTTGCACTTGGGGTTAGAATAATTGAGATTTTATTCCCTGATAGAAAAAAGCAAGTAAACAACCAACACTAAGGCATATAGCTAAGAATGCTGAAAACTACATGCCACAAATAGCATAAAATGATAATCATATAGTAGATTACTCCCACAAATACATTGCTTCAGCTGTTTAAAATACAATT
Source organism: Pogoniulus pusillus (assembly GCF_015220805.1). NCBI lineage: Eukaryota > Metazoa > Chordata > Aves > Piciformes > Lybiidae > Pogoniulus > Pogoniulus pusillus. The sequence goes on from NC_087309.1 coordinate 91,556,959, forward strand.
TCAGTCTCGATAAGGATCTTTATCTCTCTGCAGGACTTACACATTGGAGCAAAAGTAACTTTCATTTATAAAAAGTATAAAACACCTAACATTTTAAATCTGAGGTTCCTCTAAAACAGAAAAACTGGAGGGTAAAGAAAACGTCGAAAGCTTACTAGAGAATCTTAGTTTGTCAAGAATAATAAAATTTACAGAGGAATCTTTCTCCTCTGGCCACCAGAAACAACAGTCTATTTATTTAAAGAAAAAAAATGCATTTTTACAGTTTTACACTTTTAAAGAAGACATATTAAGCAGGACTTTTCACTTGCTTGTTTTACACATCATGGAAACATAGCTTCGTATGTCAAGAATTAATTACAGTTTGTAGATAAGGTGTCATCTGAGGTGATTTCATATAAATCCACATAACTAGTCACCAATGCATTTTTAAGGAATTTTTTGCATCAGAGAATGCAAAATAATCAATTTAATTTCTGTCAGAAAATAACTCAATGACTCATTTTTAATACACAAGATTATGCACCTTCTTTGTTCAGTCTTAAATGATACTTCTATGCTAATAATATTTTGTTGCACTTATATTTATTCAATTATATAGTCTTGTAGGAGTTCTTCAGAGATTGCACAGATGCCGGGGTTGTTGCGGGATTTTTTTAAAGAGACTTTATAAAATAAAGTGTTTCTCCTGTATCATATTATTAGCCCAACTTGAATGCCAGTGAAATTCAGAGAAAGACTCCCATCAGGGAAAAGGTTCTACTTCTCCATTTTTAGTTCTTTTTTAAGTCTGAAGTTTTTAAATGTTCCCATATACAGAACAGTAACAAATGAAAATCAGCAAGTGACTAAAAGAGGGACAGAACAGCTATATTGCCATACAATTCAAATAACCGATTTGAAACATTATTTCTTCCATCATTTGAAAGTATTATTTTCTAAGGTGGAAGAAAGCTCATATGAGCTTGTAAAGAGAAGAAATTTATAAGTACCTATGTGTTAAAATGTCTTCATTTAGTATGCAGCAATCAAAAGTACTCAATAAAGAGCAGCAAAACCCCAAAAGGTGTACATGTGAAACACATATGACGTATTACTCACCTCTCCATCCAAATCACCCTAAACATTACCTACATGACAGAGGCTACTAGGGTTAGGGTATTCAAAAAAACATCAGAGGAACATCTCTCTGCAGTGAGGTGAAGCTGTGGATTTAGCAGAGATAAGTACAGTTGATGGGCTATGTTCCTTTTCCCCTACGCAAGAAAGGCTGGCATTCTTACCTTCAATTTACAGCTGAGCTTTTGCTGGTACTTCTATTATATATTAGTGCTATGGTGTCCTGGAGTCCTGTATACCCCTAAATTCCTCTCCCTCTGTAGCTTGAATGGGAGAGGAAAAGCAGCCTGGTTCCCCCCCCTGGCTTGCCCTGCAGGGGTGAAGGGGGAGAGCAAACAGTCCTTCCAGCACAAGGGGTACCCGTGTAGCGCCCGCACTGGAATCGGGCTGGGACTGGCTGTGCCCTTTGCGCCTAAGGAAGTGGTAACTCTGCTCTTTGTCTAGAGAGGGTATAAATATTGGGGGACTTCTCACCTTTGGGGTTCCCGCCTTGGATTCGTTCCCACCTTGGACTTTGTTCCTGCCTGAGCGTTTGTGCCTCCCTGAGACTTCTTCTCCACACCCCCCCCCCCCCCCCCCCCCCCGCCTCACCTGGCCTGGATACAGAAAGAGCTGCTCCAAAGGACTGCTACAGCCATTAAGGTCCTTTGTGCAGACCTGAGTACCTCTAACGTAACGACCCTCCTGCAGCTTCTGAAAGAGAGCGAGAGGGACAGGCCGCAGGACGAAGTTAGCCTGATCGTGAGTTATTTTGGCTCAGCTTTGTTAGAAAGAAAAAACGCTATTAAAGCCTTTTCCAACTTCTGACTTCCGAAATAGTGAGATTATCAATGGCATCCTGTAGATATTCTCAAATGAGCTGAATCTGGTAATTAAAACTAAATTAATTTCTGCATATAGTTTTGGAGGCGGGCTTTTGGGAAAATAAAATAACTCTATTTTTGTATAAGATTCCTAACTCGGACACATTAATTCCCTGCCTCCACAACATATGGCAAAGACTGGGATCAGAAGAACAGGTCGCTCAAGGCCTCATCCAGCCTCGTCCTGAATATCTCCCTGGGCAACCTGTGCCAGTGTCTCACCACCCTCACTGTAGCCTTTCCCTGAAGCCTTCTTTTTTCTCCAGGTCAAACAGCCCCAATTCTTTCAACCTGTCTTTGTAGGAAAGGTTCTTCAGCCTTCTTATAATCTTTGTGGCTTCACTCTGGATCCTCTCCATCAGGGCCCACATCCCTCTTGTATTTGGAGTCCCACAGCTGGACGCAGGATTTCAACAGATGAGTTCCGCAAATTGATCAAAAAACCCATCCAAGATGTGATGGAGCAAGTCACAGAATCATAGAATGGTTTAGATTGGAAGGGACCTCAAGGATCATCCAGTTGCAATCCCCTGCCATAGGCAGGGACACCTCCCACTGGAACTCCAACTTTGTCATATTCTACCTGAAAATTTATTCATTTATTAACTTGAGCTCTACCACTTGGAGTTGGTGCACCCATCACTGGCAATTCTGAACCTGTGTGTGGTGGAGGGTCCATAGGCTCGAAAATAGTCTTATTCATGCCTTGCCCTGCCTGGACATGTTTTTCTGCCTGCACCAGAGGTAAACACATAAGCGAACACAAAGGGGCATAACAAACCTGGTGCCATAAAAGCCGGCCTGCCCAGGGTCCCTGATTGTGTAAACATGGTTGTGTAAGCCCATGCAACCAGTCCATACTATCCCCATATTTGGGACGTCCAGGCCTGTGGCTTTTGCCTATTATGATATGTTTGGCTGACTGCCAAAAGCTGATTGGTCTTTCTAGTGTCCAAAGGGCCATTAATCTCAGTCCACATTTGATAAATAGAGGCACACAGGTAAACAAAGTGCTCACTCGCTCATTAGTAGGCTTAGACTCACCAGCACTGCTTTTTGTTTATGCCCGCCTGCATACCCACCCGCAGTGCATCTATTCACAGAGACAGAATCTCCTATAGTCTCCCAGCCAGCCGTGCACACCTGCACACCACTGTGGTGAGTTATCAGGACTAGATCCTGTATTGCCTGTTATTCTCTACAGAGCTCAGACTCCCGTGCAGCTGTGCACCCTATTGCACGCCTGCTGCCTTATTATTGCCTGGTGCGTGCTATTGCCACTGAGTTACCAGGAGCAGACCCCACTTGTCTGCACGCGATCAGCCTGCTGGCCAGCATGAGACCGTACTCAGACTGAACGGCATTGTACTCCTTCAGCACCTGAGGTCCTGGCTAAGAAGCCCTGGACAGAGCATCCAGAAGAAGCCAGGAGACAAGGGTAGAGATTGCATTCTTTGCCAGGAGAACAAGAGAGACTGTCCTTTCCCCAGAAGCAGGGAGGATTCCCTTTCCCCTAAAGCCAGGAGGATTCCAGCCTCAAAGTCCATGGGCAAAGACTCCCCTGAAGTTTGGACACTAGTATAGGCTGTGACGTAGCCCTGGAGGGTGATTGATAATTCATAAGAATTTGTGAGTAAATGCTTTAATGCCTCTGTAATTTCTATTGCCTCCTGCCACAGAGCAGAAAGAGCTTTCAGCCCACCTGCTGGGCAAGCAGTGTATTGACTGCAAGTGGTATTGCCGTGGAGAAATTCCTCTGTTTATAGTTTGAATTGTTTGCTAGTTCTTAATAAGTTATCATTTGATATTATTCCTAGAATGTCTTTCATAACTGTGTAGATCCTTTTAATATTAAAATACAGTGGTTGGGGGTGGTGAGAGTTCAGAATGTTGAAGCTAATAAATATACATTTTTATAGAATATTACCTCGCGCCAATTAATTTCTCCCCTCCGCCACTACTGGCGTAGGTGGCAGAATATCCCCTCCGTGACACTGTGTATCTCTCCTTAATCAATTAAACCTACCTATTATTTTAACTTTATGAACCAGTGTCAGTGCAAGTCCACACTGGGGCACCAGAAAATACGTTAATTTTGTCAAACAGTTCCAGTCAGAGTTCAAAGCCTTTGAGACATGCCGATGTCAGGCTCTTACCTGTAACATGACATCTAGTTTTTAAGGAAGCTAGCTGCACTCACCAGACAAGAAGAAAACCACTTATTTCTGCATAGTGACTTTTGCTCACAGTTGTTACCTACACCAGAAAGAGAGGGAGCACAACAATATGGCTAGAGGCTGCAAAAGCACAGACATAACCCTTACAGCAGTATCTGTTGAACTCTTTGAAAACCTTGTCCCAATTCTAAAAAAAAAGGCAAGACTCTACAAAACTGTGAGGACAAATTAAAAATACTTCTATTCTTTTAAATGCTTGTTTTGCAATTTCCAGAGCATGCTAAAGCTATGTTGCCATAGCCTTAGGAACATTTTACCCATGGGAGCAGAGACTACCACAGTGTATATATCTTGACTGTTCTACAAACTTACAAAACAGATGGGCACTTAAGCATGTGGCCACAGACCTTACCTGGTTTATGCTGCCTCTCAAATTGGCTAGAAGACTGATTTGGCAGGGCCATCTCTGCTAAATACCACACTATAGTAGAGCACTCCACCACAGCCTCATCATGCACACTTAACTGCAAGACTCAAAGCATGTTACCAATACCTTCAACGGAGAAAACTCTGAGAGAGTATGGCTTTACCTAACCACAAAATACCTTGGAACTGCTGGAGCTGACATACAAGTTTAGGAGTGCCCACATTGCCCTTTACAAAGAGTTACCAGCTTGCTGTTCCATGCCAGCATGATTACATAGCTTTCAAGCTCAGATCTGTTTTGCACTTAGGCAGCTCTGTGCCCAGACAGGATATGCTCAAGAAAAGGCTGTGCTAGTTTGAAGCAAGCTGGAATGTTTTGGTAAAAGAACTAGATAATGGGCAGTGAAAAGGAAAACATGGTTGTGTCAACTCCTCTCACAGTCACGCTGAGAACTCTGGGAAGAAGAAGTAAACATTCTCCATTTTGTCTTTTTTTTCTGCCTTTGTCTTCAGACCTAGCCACATCTCCTTAACCCCACTGCCACTAACCTTCCTTCTTAACCTCTTGGCTGCACCTCTATTCTTCCTGGGAACTGGGGTAAGGTTGAGAGGGGCTGGGGAAGGTGTTGGGTTGGTTTGAGAGCCCCTCCTGGGGACTCAGGTTTCTGGGAGGGGAGTTGTGTTTCTGTATTGTTTATCCTTTGTATATTTCTGTATATAACTGTATATATTGTAAATAGCTGCTTGTATATTTGCTGCTGTAAAATAAATAGCTTCATTTATATTCCTGGAGTCCCTTCTGAGTTAGCTGGGGCAATTACAAAAGTGTGGGGGGTGGGTAAGAGCCCAAAGCATCACATTTTCTATAGGCTTTCCCAACGTGGGGCTAAATTTATTTGAGTGACTGGTAATTAGCTCTGCGAATAAAAATGAAGCTAGTTAAGCAGCTATTGTATGTGGTTGGGGCATTACTCTGGTCTGGTTTTGTTTTCTTGGCATTTAGTTGGATAAAAGATCGAATTGTTGCTTATTTTATTGATTTAGCTTATAAGAAGGCTAAAGCCAAAGTCTCAGATATGTTCTGGAGCTGGGGTTCTTGGTTATGCTGGTTTTAATGTCACTGAAAATCTTACCAGTAAAATTACAGGAGCACTTATCAATAATCACAGTATCACAGTATCACATTGCTACAATCAATAGAAATTCTGCTTTAAACACTGCGCTAATGAGAATGATTCAGCCTAAGACTCGGATTCCAGATGTTTGTTCAGGAAATTGCGCGTGTAAAACTGTTTTAATCCTCTCAATTTTTAATGTATGTCTTATGATTTTAATTTTCATATTAATTTTTGCACTATGTGTGAAAAATTCAAATGTAGTGCCAAAATTGAAAGCTGAAAAGGGATCTGTTTTGAGAGTAAGCAACTCAGTGTCTCAAATTCATTCTCCCCTGCCAGCCTCTGCCCCTCCTTCTCCAGATTCTGGGGAATCGGCCAATGTTTTCGCCAGGAATGTAAACAATAATGATAACAATAACAACGGGCAGAGTTTGGCAGGAGTCCCAGGAGTTCAGGCCCAAAATCAGAATGTTCCTAGCAACACTGATAAGACCAGCTCAGCCAGTTCGAATCCCCAGCAAGCAGACCAGAATCAGAGCCCTGCTAAATCTAAGGCAGATTTGAACTCACAAGCTCCAAGTCAGACCCCTAATGATTCAAACTCTCTAGCAGACACGTCCAAGTCAGCTGCTGCTCAGGCCCTTCTGGCACCTACTAAGGCAAAAGCTAAGACAAAGTGTGGTTAACAGGAGGATGTAAGAGAGGGGTCCTCTGGTGATCAGCAAGAGAAGGAAGAGGAGGCAGTTAGTCTGCGAGACCTCGCAAATGTGCTGAGACAACAATACTCAAATGAGAGGCTGCCAAGAGAGAGGATGGTTCCAATGAGTTTAGGAGTGCTATGAGGAAGGTTCTGTTAGGCCCAGTACCACCAGATCAACAACAGGAAGAGGAGGAAGATGACATCCAGGGCTCCAAGGATCCACTCAGAGAGGTCAGGGAAGTTAGGAAGGAATACTCAAGGCAATCAGGTGAGCCAATCCTAAGCTGGCTAGTGAGATGCCGTGGCATTGGTGCTAATGCCCTGCAGGTAGGAGACAAGTCTGCCAAGCAGCTGGGACCACTCACTAAGGAGAGTGGTGTGGACAAATACCTAGCAAGTCCTCTTGGTAGGGTTAGCTTGTGGACACGCCTTCTGTTGGCTGTGGCTATGAGATATCCTTCCCGAGATGATTTGCCATGGGCTGCCAAGAAGTGGAGCACCATTGAGCAGGGAATTAAGCTTCTGAAGGAGATTGCTGTGAAGGAAGTGCTTTATGTAGATCATGGCACACATGAGCCTGATGATATTCCTCTTGGAACAGGTCTCGTGAAGAAGCTGATTAAGCTTGCTCCTTCATCCTATGTTAACATCTCGGCCAGTAAATTTCTAGCAAGGAGTGATAATGGAAGATCTTTCACTCTTGGTGAATTCACTGACCAGCTCAGGCAGACAGAGGACAGCTTGTCACATTCTGGCCTAATCTCTGCCATACAAACTATGACTTCTGAAATAAAGGGCATGAAAGATGGTTTTGAGAATACTATGAAAGAACTGAACGAGGATCTTACAACCTCAATTTCCAATCTGGTAAAGGATACCATCCCTGCATCATCTGAATGGGTGCATGTTTCTGCCATTAGGAACAGACGCCCACGTCCTGCAAGGCAATTCCAGCCCAGGAGGAGACAAATTCCACCCAGACAGCAGCAATCACATGCGTCACTGTGGATACTTCTGTGTGACACATATGGTGAGAACATGAACAAATGGGATGGTAAACCTACTTCAGCTCTTTCAAAGAGGGTCAGGGATCTGCAGAGTGGCAGGAACAGAGGCAACAATGCCAGGAAAGTAGCTGTCACTTCTTCAGCTCCCGAGAGCAACTGCAATTGTTCCAACAGTTGCAATTCCTCTCACAACAACACCAATCATTGTGTACACCCCACATGCCATGTTCAGCATTAGGGGTGCCCTGCCTCCAGCCAGGAGAAGGAAAGGGATAGTGGAGAGAACCAAATCTATTGGAATGTATTCATTAGGTGGCCTGGCAGTTCAAAAGTTCGGAAATACAGGGCTTTAGTTGACACAGGTGCTCGGTGTACTTTGTTGCCATCAAATTGCAAGGGGACAGAGTCCATATCTATTCTTGGAATCACTGGTGGATCTCAAGAGTTAACTAAGTTGCAGGCTGAGATCAGTTTAACTGGTAAAGAGTGGAAGAAACATACTATTGTAACTGTTCCTGATGGGCCTTGCATTTTGGGAACTGACTTTTTGAGACAAGGTTGTTTCAAAGATCCTAAGGGTCACAAATGGGCTTTTGGAATAGCATCTGTAGAGATTGAGGATGGTAAATTGAAATTGTCTATTAGACCTGAACTTTCTGATGAATCTGCAGTTGTGGGACAACATGACATAGAGGATCTGGAAGTGCCAATTGCAACTCAAACTGTTCATCATAGGCAGTACAGAAGTAACCGTGACTCTTTGTTGCCCATTCATCAGCTGATTCGTCAATTGGAGGATCAGGCTGTCACTGAGAAAGCTCATTCACCTTTCAACAGTCCCATCTGGCCTGTGCGTAAACCTACGGGCGACTGGAGACGAACAGTTGACTTTCGTGCCCTCAACGAGGTGACGCCACCCATGAGCGCAGCTGTGCCAGACATGCTGGAACTCCACTACGAGCTGGAATCGAAGGAGGCTGAATGGTATGCAACCATAGACATTGCTAATGCTTTCTTCTCTATTCCCATAGCAAAGGAGTGTAGGCCTCAGTTTGCATTCACCTGGAGAGGAATCCAGTATCAGTTCAACTGTTTGCCTCAGGGGTGGAAACACAGCTCAACCATCTGTCACTCAGTCATTCACAATGCACTGGAGAAAGGTAAAGCTCCAGAGCACATCCAGTACATCGATGACATCATTGTGTGGGGCCAAACTGTTGAGGAAGTCTTCGAGAAAGGTAACAAAATCATTGACATTCTGTTGCAAGCAGGTTTTGCCATTAAGAGAGACAAGGTCAAAGGACCTGCCAAAGAAATTCAGTTTCTGGGAGTGCGGTGGCAAGATGGTCACCGTTACATTGCTCAGGATGTGATTAACAAAGTCCCTACCATGGCCGTTCCCACCAGTAAGAAGGACACGCTTTCTTTTCTTGGTGTGGTGGGATTTTGGAGACTACACATTCCTGGTTTCAGTCAGATTGTCAAACCTCTGCACTATGTGACTTGTAAGAGAAACAATTTCAAGTGGGGACTTGAACAACAAGCAGCCTTTGATCAGATCAAGCGAGAAATAGTCCATGCAGTGGGCTTGGGACCTGTGAGATCTGGTCCGGACATTAAGAACATTCTGTGCACAGCTGCCAGTGAAAATGGTCCAACTTGGAGTCTTTGGCAGAGAGCTCCAAATGAGACACGTGGTCGTCCACTTGGTTTCTGGGGACATTGTTACAGAGGTTCAGAGTCAAATTATACTGCAACTGAGAAAGAGATACTAGCAGCCTATGAAGGGGTGAAAGCAGATTCTGAAGTGATTGGAACTGAGTCACAATTGTTTTTAGCTCCTAGACTGCCAGTTCTTAACTGGATGTTCAAAGGCAAATGTTCAGCTCCGCATCATGCCACAGATGCAACCTGGTCTAAATGGATGGCTTTGATAACCCAATGAGCACGAATGGGTAATCTTGATCGACCTGGTCTGGTGGAGGTGATCACCAACTGGCCAGAAGGCACAGACTGTACCAAACCTCCAGAGGAGAAAATAACCCGTGCTGAGGAAGCTCCTCCCTATGGTGATCTCTCTGATCAGGAAAAGAACTATGTTTTGTTCACAGATGGTTCCTGTCGTCTTGTTGAGAACAAGCGAATATGGAAGTCAGCGGTTTGGAGTCCAACTAGGAGAGTTACCGAAACGAAAGATGGAGAAGGAGAATCCAGTCAGTTTGTAAGGTAAAAGCTGTTCAACTTGCTCTTGATGTGGCTGAACGTGAGAATTGGCCTATCCTTTACCTCTACACCGACTCGTGGATGGTAGCCAATTCTCTATGGGTTGGCTAAAGGACTGGAAGAAGAATGGTTGGCAGAGGAAAGGAAAGCCTATTTGGTATGCTGATCTATGGCAGGACATTGATGCACGGCTGGAGAGAACTCCTGTGAAGGTGCGGCACGTAGACGCACACATGCCTAAGAGCAGAGCTACTGAGGAACATCAACATAACCAGAGGGCAGATCAAGCTGCTAAGATTGCTCAAGTTGATACCAACTCTGATCTTGACATTGACCTTGATTGGAAACACCGAGGTGAACTGTTTTTAGCTCGGTGGGCCCATGACTCATCTGGACATCAAGGCAGAGATGCAACATACCGATGGGCTCGCGATAGGTCAATTGACTTGTCCATGGGCGCTATCGCCCAAGTCATCTATGACTTTGACATTTGTGCTGCTATTAAGCAGGCTAAGCAAATCAAGCCCTTATGGTATGGTGAGAGATGGTCAAAGTACAAGTATGGTGAAGCCTGGCAGATTGACTATATCACTTTACCTCGATCTCGTTCTGGCAAGCTGTATGTGCTGACGATGGTGGAAGCCAGCACTGGATGGTTGGAAACCTATCCAGTTCCACATGCAACTGCACGTAACACCATTCTTGGCTTGGAGAGACAGATCTTGTGGAGACATGGAACTCCAGTGAGAATGGAGTCACACAATGGTACTCATTTCAGGAAGAATCTTGTGAAAAACTGGGCCAAAGAGCATGGTACTGAATGGATCTATCATATACCCTACTATGCACCAGCTTCAGGGAAGATTGAACGATACAACGGTTTGCTGAAAACCACCCTAAAAGCCATGGGGGATGGAACTATGAAAAACTGGGACAAACATTTAGCACAAGCTACCTGGTTGGTAAATAGTAGAGGTTCAGTAAACAGAGCAGGACCTGCACAATCAGATTTGGTCCAAACAGCAGACGGTGATAAAGCTCCTGTTGTACATGAAAAGAATCTGTTAGAGAAAACTGTTTGGGTATTTTCTCCTTCGGGCGAAGGGAAACCTGTCCAAGGGGTGGTTTCTGCTGAAGGTCCTGGTCATACATACTGGGTAATGCAGGAGAATGGTGAAATTCAGTGTATTCCACAGAGAAATCTAACGTTAGCTGAGAGAGTTTAAGTTCAGAGTGTATAATACAAGTTGTTAGGAGTTTTCTGTTCTAGGTAACATCAGCGCCCAACACTGGAAGAATCTACGAGAGAATCTACAGTATGTGAGCACAAACCCAATGTCACCTGGGAGTCCCTGTTCTGAGCTTTTGAATCACCTACATCTGATTGAAGTGTGAACTGAACTTGTATATATTGTTTTAGTGTAAATATTGGTTTAGATTAGATTGGATAATTCTCAGCGATACTCTGAGCAAAGTAGACAAGGGGTGGACTGTTATATTTTGAAGCAAGCTGGGATGTTTTGGTAAAAGAACTAGATAACAGGCAGTGAAATGAAAAACAATTGTGTCTCCTTCGCTCACAGTCACACTGAGAACTCTGGGAAGAAGAAGTAAAACATTCTCCATTTTGTCTTTCACTTCTGCCTTTGCCTTCAGACCTAGTCACATCTCATTAACCTTGCTCCCACTAACCTTGTTCCCTAACCTCTTGGCTGCACCTCTCTTCTTCCTGAGAACTGTGGTAAGGTTGAGAGGGCAGGGGGAGGTGTTGGGGTGGTTTGAGAGCCCCTCCTGGGGACTCAGGTTTCTGGGAGGGGAGTTGTGTTTCGGTATTGTTTATCCTTTGTACATTTCTGTATATAACTGTATATACTGTAAATAGCTGCCTGTATATTTGCTGCTGTAAAATAAACAGGTTCATTTATATTCCCAGAGGCCGTCTGAGTTAGCTGGGGCAATTACAAAAGTGTGGGGGGGGGCGGGTAAGAGCCCACATCATCACAAACTCCAAAAGCAAGAGGGAGTCAGTAGAGTTATTCTATGGAGCATCCATCCACAAGTCAAAAACATTCTGAAAATTCATTATTCAAGCCAGGCTTTAGCTGCCATAATTTATAAGGCAGCTCTCTTTCTAGCTGTAATCAGTATTAATACAACACAATGAGGAATATTGCTTGAGAGCACACTGCATGAATAAATAATACACATCTAACAGAAAAATTAACACTAGATCGGAAACTACTGCTTCCTCTGGGCTTTTTATATTTATGTAAATAAAGCTTTATGTATTTATTTATGTAAATAGAGCTTATATAACAGTCAATGCATTATTAGTGGTTACACAAAATACACAGGGTCAATTTTTAAGAACATTACATAAGTCAGAAATTTAAATTACTAATGCTGTGCCAGTTTGCATAAAGCATGTCAAGACTGAAACAAATATCTCAGCCTTATAATATACTAATTATATTTTAAAAAACCCAAACAAACAAACAAAAAACAAAACAACAAAAAAACTAAAGAACAAATTACACACACACACACAAAAAGCTGACATTAACACCTTAATGGCAATGAATTTAAGTTTATGGAAGAATGTAAACCATAGTTGTCCTTCAGAAATTTTAGTTACTGTATATTTTGCTATGCAGTTTTTGATAATAGAATGGTTTCATTTGAAAATGACCTCCAAGATCAACTTAAGTCCAACCATTGACTTAAACCATGTCCCAGAATTCCACATCTACACATTTTTTTTAACACTTCCATGAATGGTGACTCCACCATCTCCCTTGTTCCAGTGCTAGACCACCCTTTCAGTAAAGAAATGTTTCCTAAAAGTCAATCTAAACCTCTCCTGATGCAACCCGAGGTCATTTCTCACAATCCTGCTAAGGTATCTGGAAGTGTTTAAGCCAAGAAAATCCCCAGCTAACCAAAAGAAGCTAAAACTGCTTTATATGATGTATTAACATTACCGTGCTTGCTCATCTCTACCATACACTATCACTCTGGCTTAAGCAAATACAAACAAAAATGATACAGAAGTAACTGTAATTCTTAAACTGTCATAAAGATAAAAAATATATTTTTGTCTGGAATTGAAATCCAAACTAAACTGAACTTCCAAATGGGAGGAGTATCTCTTCAAACCTTGCTCAATATTTCCAAGAGGACTGAATCAAACTAAAAGTTTCTGACACAACTTATAACTCAAAATGGAATATAGCATATTGCTTTTCAGACTTCTGATATTTATAAAAGCTGGCTAAGAAAAGTGGCATATTTACAGGGTTTCTTGAGTCTATTTAAAAGAACACAAAAATCAAATTCAGCCATCAGAATGGGTAGCATTGTAGACTTTGGGATTGCCCTGGTGTCTATCCAACACATATCAGTAGTTGGTACAGCTCCTGAAAACTGCCTTTACCAACTTCACCATACCAATTCAGGTGAACATGGCCTCTTCATACGAGTAAGCAGGACTGCAGAGTAAGGCACATCTTAATGTATGAATTATTTTTAAATGCACTCTTGAAAGAACACAGTTTACAAAATCCCTTTGAAACTAAAAATTCAAACTTTCAAAAGACTCTTCTCTTACAAGAAAAAACAGTGAAAGCAAGTATTTCACATGTTCAGTGCTTTCTGGTTTAGTAAAAGACAGACACAAAAAGTTAACTAGTACAGATACTTTGCATAAACTCTGAAGGAGTGAAATTATTCACTTGCATATTTAGACACAGTCCAAACAAAGTAAAAGACATTGTTACAGAAAACAGCATGAGTCTGTGGGGAACCGCACAAAAGTACTGGTACTTATAGGCCAAAAAACCCCATCTCTCACTCCTACATATTATCACATTTATGTTCCCAGTATACACAATCTACCAAAGCATGTTTTTCTCTATTATGTTCCATTTTACTTGGTTGAAAGCTAGGAAGCAAGCTGTGTTCCTCATGTGGCAAAAGCACAGGACGCATGCTGTGCGCTCTGTCTCACACAGTGTGCACACGTTGTGAATAGGCTCTCTTTTGCTGCATTGGTAGCTGGGAAGGCTTTGGCAGCAACATGTATTGCTGGATTGTTTCCAGCAAGGTTATTTGACAGACATCTATGTTACCAGGAATTGTGCACAGGTATCAGATGGATCTTTCCATTTTCTTCAGGGAACCTGCATATTCTTTTCTAATCCACAAAAATTCTTTGTGATTGTTGTGTTCATGGAATCTTGACATCTAATTTTTATGCTGATACTTACAGGTTCCAATTAAAGCCTAACATGTTTCTAGTTCAGAATTCACATCATAGGTCTACTTGAGGGACAACGAAATACTGATTCGATGATTAGCACCACAGAAAAAGAGTTTCTATGAGTCAGGTAATTAGTCTCATGTGACAGCATTAGTCATAAATGTCAAATCTTAAGTGGAGAATTTTATTTATGAAGAGACAATAGCAATACCCTCAGGGAGGAAACATGTAATACAAGCAAAGTAGTGAAAGATAAACCTAAAATACTGATGGTCATGCTTGTACACAATAGCAACAGGTACTCCAGAAAAAGTTAAATATATGTCTCGGTTCTAATTTAAATTCTCAGAGACTCTAATGAATTTGATAGAACCAATAACAATTTGTAAAGTGCCCTTCCCTCTCCTCCCTCCCTTCCCAAAAAAAGAAAGGAGTTAGAAGTAGAGAGGAAACGTTAAGCACACCGAAATAAATCAATCTCACTCAATTTGGAAGGTAAAAGGAAAGGTTTAACAATAACTTAGAAGAGGTATCTGAGGTAGGGAAGTTTACAAAGGATAGGGAAGGGAAAATAGCAAAATACAAAATGTATAAATACAACCCGAGTTTGTGATGGTGGCTTTGTCTGCCTCGTGGTATGCAAGGAAAAATGCAGAGAGTGAGATAAACTGGAAGGCCCCTTTCTTTTATGGGACAGGAAGAGGGGGAGTGGGCTAACCATCACCTGGTGGTGCTCAGACCCACTCCTGGGGAGGTGTCAAGACCCCTCAGGTCAGGTTCAGGGTTACTCCCCCTGGAGTGTTAACCCTACACAATATACAGGAAAAGTTCTCATGGAAGACACATGAACAAGTACAAGAGGTTACACTATAAAGGAGAAAAGGTGAAGCACATTTATCATACTACAGTAAGCGTTAAATATCATCTCATCAAGTTTCTGCAAAGTGAAACAACATACACAACAAATACAGCAGCCAACACCACAGTGTATTTTTTAGGTAGCCTAAGGACATGGACCCCAGATATTTCAATTGCAATGTCTCCCATCTGTCAAGGTCATCAGGATGGAAGTATACCTTCAAATTTTTGTGGTGGATTTGAAAAGAATGTCAAATTAATTGAAAAGGTGAACAAAGAACTTATCACAAGGAACTTTGTGCAGGGAAAGACTAGAACTTAATCAATACCAGAAGTAACAAAAGATTCCTCTTAACAAGTAGGTGTACTTGTGGAAGATGCTTCTCAGTGTGAATAAAGGTGACTAGATACATGGAAAGTATCTGAAAGTCCAACCTGTACAGAGTTTTCACTACAACATGGAAAACATAATTCACACAAAGTAATCAATACAATCAGAAATAATTTGCTCTTCCTATTCATGATGTTAGCTCTTTGGTATATGCCATCTAAGACACACGAATGTCTCTGTTATTCCTTCTCTCCCTGAATCCTTTTTTGGGTACTCTCCACTAACTGCAAACATGTAACGCCTTCCAGGCTTGGTATAACACTGAAACAAGCAGCGTATCATTACCCTGGCCCATCAAGTGAGACTGCAGGAGCAGATGAAATACAGGTGGCATGTTTGCTCTCCTGCAATATATTAAAAATTCATGTCCTACACCAAAGATCAAAGTGCTACCATTTATTAAAAAAAAAAAAAAAAAAAAAAAAAAGATAGAGAGAGAGGAATAAAAAAAAATGTGAATTAAGTTTTTGAGGAGCACTGGAATACAGTCACATAAGTACACTGATGAGCTCTTCCTCCCCTTGGAGTAGAGCAACATAAACTGTTGTGACAGCTTTAATCCAGAAACCAAGACTACCATTTACCTACTCTAACACATAATTTTGTTCAAAGTAACACCACCAGAATTCTAGGGGGAAAAAGTAGGGAGAGAACATTTTTCTGAGACGTTTTGGCTTTTCCTGATCTTCTTAGGATAGGAAGCACTGTAGAAACATTTCAAATGAGAATTTAACGGTGGTACATACCCTTGCAGTTACTATTCTCTTGAACAATTTTCTAGAAGTATTTGCTGAGACTTGATACTACTAGAATACTGTCAAAGTGCTTGCCTTAATATCACAATAGCAACCAATTACCAGCCATCAACACTCACAGACTCAACATAAGCACATTCCCAGTTTTTTTGCTTAACTTGCTGTCATGGTAGGCCCAAAATAGGCTTATATGTGTCCTGGCTTGCCCAGGCATGTTATTTTGCTACATGAGAGAAGCAAGAACAGGAAAAGAAGACAAAAGAACCTGGAGCTACTAAGACTAAGGACTCTGGCCACACTTGTCTTGGTCCTATAGTAAACAAGGTACACACACTTAGCTTGTGCATGCCTTGTGCAAGGCCTGTGCTTTTCCCAAATTTAGGTAATGCAAGCCTATGGCTTTGTCTAATATGGTAAGGTTTGGCTAACTGCCACTCTGATTGGTTATTCTGTGTTCATAGGGCAATAAATCTTGGCTCAGATTGATGAAAAGAGATACACAGGTAAACAATGTGCTCTGTTGTGCTCTGCCATGCTCTGCCATTATATTTGTGCCTGCCATTGCCTGCTGCTTTATTGTTTGCTGGAAACTCCACTGTTAGGAGTTTACCAGGAGCAGACTCTAAATGCCTTCACATGACCAGCCTGCACAGCCAGTGTGACATTGTGCTGAGACTGCACATAGCAAGACATCTTGCCTGCATCTGAAAGTCTCCTGCTAAGGCTAGAAGTCCTGGAGATACACAGATCATCCAGAGGAGCCAGGAGACAAGGCCAGAGACTGTCTGCCTCCTTTCCCCAGAAGCCTGGGAAGAATCAAGTCTCAGTGGCCAACAAGACAGTGTTTCCCTGAAAGCATCTGACCACTGTCTGGGTCTGTGGCTAGCCCTGCAAATCAAGTAATAATAATTTTCTGAGTAAATACTTAAAAGCCTCTTCGTAATTCTCCCATTGCTTTCTGCCATAAGCAGAAAGAGCTCCTTGAGTCCATCTAGTGGAGACGTGGCATTTGACCACAGGAATCTTCCAGTTCAATTAGTGTTTATATATTTTGCTGGTTATTACTAGATCTAGATATTATCTATCGAATATTTTCACGACTGTATAAGAACTTGAGTAATATTATTAAAATCAGTGATCAGGGGTAGCAAGAGTTCTGAATATCAAAATTAATAAACAATATTAATTTTGGAAAAAATACCATCTTGCATTAATTAATTTCCTCTTTGTAACACTTGCTAAACTTTTGTAATTTCACATGGGTCAGATAAAATCTATACATATGTGGCATGAAAGAGAAACTGCAGCATCACTTCAATTCACTCTAAGTCAAACTTGGACTTGTTCACACATGAATAGATATCCTTCACACAAAACATTAAGTTTTCCTAACTTTCCTCCAGTCGTCAAATGACTCTACATACCAAACAAACATACCATGAGAAATAGACTTCCCATAAATCATCACACCAGACAGAAACAAACCACTGGGGAGTAACAGAAGTAGAACTTGCCAATACATCAGCACAAGACATACTGTCACAATATAAACAAGACAACCAGTCAGGGGTACACTTCTACTTCTCAGAATGTACTGAATGTACAAAATGGATTCATGGAAAAATTGCAGAGACTAACAACTACTCCGTAAATAAATGAATGTAAACAGATAATCAGTAAAGGGGGATACTGTCAGCAGGTTAATACTTCTTCAGAACTACAAACTTTCAGTCTCATATTTCAAAGTGATGTAAAAAATATTTTTAAAAGGATAACTCAGCCAGATATGCTTATAACTCAACTACATACCAAAAATCACAGACTGAAACTAATTTATTAAACTTCATAATTTTCCCTCCATCCTCAACATTCTACCTACTCCTGCCCCACATGCTTCATAGTGATAAACATCTTTCTCTTTTTTTACCCTTGACTGTATTTTAAAACCTCTTCTCTTGCTGTCCTTGCTTCACTGGAACCAACCACATTTTTTCTCTCAAATGGTCTAACAATACAATGAAGTTAAACTCTGATAAATGGGTGCAAGATCTGTGGCTGCTTCTTTTCCCCAGCTACAAAATCATTTGTGCCTAACAGTTTTTCATGTTTTACTCCATTAAAATTTTGACAATATTAGCTTTCCCTGTAGGTTTAGCTTAATTTAAAAGCACTATGTAACACTACAAACAAGGCACAGCAGAGGCAGTCTACTCTAATTTACAACATAAAACTAAATGAGCTTGTTATAAAATACCCGGTTAAGGGCTATTCTGCTAAAGTTGTTGCCTCCTGTGTCCAAAACATCATCAGGAACACAATGCAGATAATTTTCTTGCAGTAACTACCAATAAAATCAAGTTCAATTCCATGGTTTCTTGCAGTAAATTTCAATACAATAAATTAGATTTTTACAGATACACAAGATTCCCCACTTCATTAGTTCTGAGATTACTAAGTGTTTTTTTTGTTTTTTTTTTGGGTTTACATAAAAACTCACATCTTTTCCCAGGACTCTAAGTTCAAACTGTGTTTCCTTGAAGTGAACTTTTGTGATTCTAGGCCTGTAATATTAAGAGAAAAAGACAGATGAAACTTCGTGAGCCTTTATTTTAATTTGCAATAAAACACAAATACATGCATATATATATATATATATATATATACATGTATACACAAAGACCAAAAGGAATTCACCTTTTTTTCCCCAGCAACACACCAGTTACCAACAAAAAATGAGCAGTATTTCAACGCTTCAACATAAGTAATGTAAAGGTATTTTTTTCTGTGCTTGGACTACCAAGGAATTTAAAATCTGTATAATCTAGACAAAGATTAGGAATTTTGAGTATACTGTGGCATTTTATCAATAAAATTAATCTTTAAAATAGATATCACAAATTACATATTTCTACACAATATTTTTATTGTTTTAGAACAGGTTACATATTTAAATAATACATACCATAAATATTTTCCTACTTGCTTTTTATTCTTGTAGACAACAACTCCTATGGGTGTTAATCCTAAAAAATATTCAGATCTGTTTTCACCCTAGAAAATAAAAAAAGTAATTCATACAATTGCAAGATGTATCACTGTAGCAGTGAATTTTAGTGATTAAGTCAGCCTGACGACCAACTTGAACATACTGTTTCTGTGCAAATGGGAAAAAAGTACTTGACTTACTGTTGAAAACAACTACACAAGAATTTTTAGGCAAAAAAAGGCAGGAAAGAATGGCAGTGAGGGAGAGTGGGTGTTGTGGAGGGCCTGTAGGCCCGAAAATAGGCTTGTTTATGTCTGGACATGTTTTTCTGTCCAAACCAGAGGTAAACACATTAAATGAATAAAAGAGGCACAACAGACCTGGTGTCACAAAGTCTAGTCTGCCAGGACCCCTGTTTGTAAACACATTGTGTAAGCACCCAGACACTCAGCTCGTGCTTCCCTGGTGTAAGCCCATGTGATTCCCGTATTTGGGAAAGTCCAGGCAAGTGGCTTTTGCCTATTATGGTAAGGTTTGCCTGACTGCCAACCTGATTGGTCATTCTAGTGGCCAAAGAGCCATTAATCTTGTCCCACATTTAATAAATAGGGGTGCACAGGTAAACAACGTGCTCAGATGCCCCTGCTCATGCTACTTACTTGCAGAGCTCACTTAAACCTGCCTATATAGATGTGGAACTCATATTCTCCCAGCCAGCTGTGCACACCTGCATGACACTGTGTTATCAGGACCAGATCCTGTATTGCCTGCCTTTACTTATGGAGCACAGACTCCAGAGCAGCTGTGCACACCTCGCATGCCTGCAGCCTATTATTGCCTGGTAAGCACTGTTGCTGCTGAGTTAACCAGGAAGCAGACTCTGAATTGTCTGCATGCAATCGGCCTGCTAGCTGCATGAGAACCATGCTCAGACTGCACGGCATCATTCTCATGCACCTGAGATCCTGCCTAAGAATGCCTGGAGAGAGCATTCAGAAGAAGCCAGCAACACAAAGGAAGAGTATCACAGTATTATCAGGGTTGGAAGAGACCTCACAGATCATCAAGTCCAACCCTTTACCACAGAGCTCAAGGCTAGACCATGGCACCAAGTGCCACGTCCAATCTTGCCTTGAACAGCCCCAGGGACAACGACTCCACCACCTCCCCAGGCAGCCCATTCCAGTCTCCAATCACTCTCTCAGTGAAGAACTTTCTCCTCACCTCGAGCCTAAATCTCCCCAGGCACAGCTTGAGGCTGTGTCCTCTCGTTCTGCTGCTGGCCACCTGAGAGAAGAGAGCAACCTCGTCCTGGCCACAATCACCCTTCAGGTAGTTGTAGACAGCAATAAGGTCACCCCTGAGCCTCCTCCTCTCCAGGCTAAACAATCCCAGCTCCCTCAGCCTCTCCTCGTAGGGCTTATGCTCAAGGCCTCTCACCAGCCTCGTCACCCTTCTCTGGACACGCTCAAGCATCTCAATGTCCCTCCTAAACTGGGGGGCCCAGAACTGAACACAGGACTCAAGGTGAGGTCTAACCAGTGCAGAGTACAAGGGTAGAATGACCTCCCTGCTCCTGCTGACCACACCATTCCTGATGCAGGCCAGGATGCCACTGGCTCTCTTGGCCACCTGGGCACACTGTTGGCTCATGTTCAGGAGAGTATCAATCACCACCCCCAGATCCCTCTCTGTCTGGCTGCTCTCTAGCCACTCCGACCCCAGCCTGTATCTCTGCATGGGGTTGTTGTGGCCAAAGTGCAGCACCCGGCACTTGGAGCTATTGAACGCCATCTTGTTGGACTCTGCCCATCTGTCCAGGCGGTCAAGGTCCTGCTGCAGAGCCCTTCTGCCCTCCAACCCAGCCACATCTGCCCCCAGCTTAGTGTCATCTGCAAACTTGCTGATGACTGACTCCATGCCCGCATCCAGATCATCTATGAAGATGTTAAAGAGGATGGGGCCCAGCACTGATCCCTGAGGGACACCGCTAGTGACTGGCCGCCAGCTGGATGTGGCACCATTCACCACCACTCTCTGGGTCCGGCCCTCCAGCCAGTTCCTAACCCAGCATAGATTGTTGCCATCCAAGCCGTGGGCTGACAGCTTAGCCAGCAGTTTGCTGTGGGACACAGTGTCAAAGGCCTTGCTGAAGTCCAAATAGACCACATCCATTGCTAGGAGAACAAGATCAGAGACTGTCATCTCCCCAGAAGCCAGGAAGATTCATCCTTTCCCCTCAAGCCGGGAAGATTCCAGCTTCAAAGTCCACAGTCAAAGCTCCCCTGAAGTCTGGACACTGGCATAGGCTGTTATGTAGCCCCGGAGGGTGATTATTGATGATTAATCAGAATTGTGAGTAAATGCTTTAATGCCTCTGCAATATCTATTGTCTCTGCCATAGTGCAGAAAAGAATTTTCGGCCTGCTCTGCTGGGAAAATAGCATATAGACCCCAAATGGTATTTGCCACAGGGAAGGTCCTCTCTCTGTTTATAGTTTGAATGTTTGCTAGTTATTCATAAGTTATTGTTGATATTTATCCTAGAATGTTTTCATAACCATGTAGAATCTTTTTAACATTAATATAAAGTGGTTGGGGGTGACAAGAGTTCAGAATATTGAGTTTAATAAATATATATTTTTATAGAATATTACCTCACACCAATTAATTTCTCCCCTCCATCAAAATTGGCGTAGGCAGCAGAACACCCCTCTGCGACAGTGGGAGACTCCATAATACCATTGTGAAAAACAAAAATACCTTCTTTTAGGAAATTCTTTTCAGCTATTTGTCAAACAGCCCAAACTCTGAACTAAACTCTTTAGTCAGACATGAATGAAACAGATGTTCTAACTTTCAGCTGAAAGTAGCAATTTTCTGACCAATACACCACAACCTTAGTTGTCTTTTTCCTTTGTAAAATTGTATTCCCTTTGTACTACTAACAAATGAAACAGCTCTTTGGGAGATTCAGAGCATTTTTTTATTCAGAATGCGTAGCAACATGCAAGAAATAGCCATATGCATCACTTCCTCTAGGAAACCATATCAGTATCAAAATTGCAGAGCACATTAAGAGAAAACAGGATGAAAATCCTGAGCAGAAGGCCCCCACCTCCTAAATTTGTGGTCAGTAACCAGAATTAGATGAGTCCTACATTTGAAAGAGTGTAAAACTTAGTGCAAGAAGTTAGGGGAAGTGATTTGCAAGCTTTAAACCAGCAGAGCACAAACTGTAAAAAAATGTCAACTGTGAGACAGACTTAAGGTATAAAGGGCCTATCTCATGTCTACCAATGAGGCAAAGCTCATGTACACCTGGTGAGCTCCGCCGGCACTCCACAGTAACTGCTAAAGTTATTTCTGCTTTTAATATGATCAAGCAAGGAAAAAAACTGTATCTCTTCATGAGGCCAGCTTCAGTCTCAAATGGAGGCTTCCAATATTCCTGGATTAGATTTGAGCATGTTAAAACTCACCCTTCGTTACCCAGGCAGTAACCTCGTTGCACAGCAAAAGCTACAAGAGGAAAATAAAACTCCAAGCTCTCCTAATCTAACACAGTTGTGTTGGATCATGTTGAATCTTGCTATAGTAACTCCTCCTGTTTTCTGTGAATGGGAGTGGCACAGAGCATGTGATATGAGTAAAAAGCACAGGGCGCATTATAAAAATACTTCAATGTCTGCGAGAAATATAGACCTAATCTTCTGAATTCTGTATTTTCTTTCAAGTAATTTTATGAAGTACTGACATGAAACTCAGTAAGCCATTTGTATTACAATTTCCGATCTGAATTTCTGATTTTCTTTCATTCAAGAAAAACCTGCCACAAGCACAATTATTCAAACAAGACAGAATGATGTTTCCATTAGGAGCACATAGCCTCCAGGTGATGACTTGGATCCAAGCATAAAATACATGCTATTCTACATAAGAAGTGAAGGGTTCTACTGAGGCAACAAAGAAACTTGAATACTGCATGATAAACCAGAGGAAAAGCTAGAAATGTAATCTGGATGTTTAGCAAAACCTTCACAATGAATATTAGAGGGAAAAAAGGCAGACACTTGCACTAATTTCTTGTTTTTTCCAGAGTGAAACTGATTGTCTTCTACAGGTATAATGCAATCACAGACTTTCACCTGAGAACCACTAAGCTTCTGTACGTATAAATGGCTGAATCCCTTCCTCTGTTAATACACTCTAAAAGCTTACACATGGTGTTTCCTTCCAATGTATTCTGTGGCAATTATACTATGTAATGCTCTCCTCTGTATTAGTACATTTATATTTGGGTTTTGTTGCTTCCAAGTTCACAATATTTAAATAATGCTTACATAAACAGGATGAAGATCCACTCCATACATTTCCAGGGATTTCGCCACTCCTAAGTAGTTCACTTCCGCCTCAGCAGGAACTTGACCTCTATAAAGAAAATTCCATGTAATAAGAACTTTGCACTTCCAGTCAACATATTAAAATAAAACTTAGTAATACATACAATTTGCTAGACAGTTACACAACTCTTCCCAATATTTATTTTAGACAGTCATTATCCTTCTGGTCCTGGTCACCCACTCACTTCATCTGAGAATGGACAGTAGGTGCAAACTTTCACTAAACTTTCTCCTATTAAGATACTACCACAGGTCCTATTACAAATATGTCTGCTATAGTGCCTAATCTTTCCATGATCTTGCAAACCTATTTCGGAAATTCCTTTTTTAAGCCTGAACATGCAAACTAACAGCCATATGATTATTAATGAAGGAGGAACTGAATGATTGTCTGGGGTGGTATTTCCCAGTAACAGTACTAAAGCTACAAAGGATTTCTGAAAGCACAGTTCATGACTCCAGATACAATATTTTTTGTCCTTAAGATTTGCCTTCTGGAAGCCACACCCAGATGATATTGTGAAAACAAAAGTTTGGATTCTCTCTCCTGAGATTACCAGTTTCAAAGATCTATCTTGCGCTTTGACCTGCAAATACCAATTCTTCAGTTAAGAACTACTACTAGATGTATGCTGGCAGGAAACATTAGGGGAAAACTGGTGGAAGGAAAAAACTCTTGACTGCTAGGAATACTTTTTACTTCCCTGAATAAGGATCTACTTTCAAAAAGAACACAATTAGCAAATAAATTAAAAGCCTTCAACAGACATATCTTCGGAATTTAACTTGTTCTTTCCTTGGTATCTATCATTGATATAAGAGCAGCATACTTTATTCCAAGCCTGAAATAACTGAAGTTGCATTTTCATAATATGTCTATGAAAACTACCTGGCTGATACTGAGAAAAGTGTGGGGTCAAGTACTTTTTTCCCATTTGCACAGAAACATCTCAAAAAGATGCATCTCCTGATCTGCCACGTGATTGCTATCTTGGGGAAATAATTCACTTGCATTTGCCATTATTCAAACGGTGAGGCTGAGCTCAACATTTTAACTCAAGACTTGAAAAAGTCCTGCAATACACATATTCTTCCTTCTCCTCTCCCCATTCTCTTCAGACTAGCTACTTTCCGTTTTTTTGTAACTTTATGTTATGCCTAATTAAGTAAAAAATACATCCAATATAAAAGATGTGGAATAGCAGTGCTAGTATGAATGTAGTAGTATAGGTATTTTAAATGCCTTCCCGTATGTGGGACATAGCTGCTTCAGCCTATCTTATCCATGCAGCAGCTCTGATACTGCTTCAGGTGCTGGCCCTTCTTTGCAAGAACTCCGTGAAAAGCAGCTGACCTGCAGTTTGTAAGAGAAATCCCTTTTTACAAAGATGGGATTTTCCAGTACACCTAAGACTCACCTCTGTATTCAGAATATGCAGAATGCTGGACATTCGGCACATTGCAAATGGCATATCTGTCATGCCTTTTACTCACTTCAGCTATAAAAAAATTACATTTTTTAAAAATCTTGTTAATAACACTCAGAAATGTAAGTAAAATGTTAATTAGAACAGAGCTGTCTCACCAAGCTCCCAGGCAGACTAAGTATGAATCCTGAGGAAAGTGGATTACTCCATTGTTGAACTGATTCTAGAATCTGGCTCAATTTAAATAGTGCTCTTAACATTCCCTTACTGATAATATTTAGAAAAATTGTGATGTGCTAATCCTACTATTCTCTTCTTGTCACTGAAAGTACCAAAAGGCTCAAATGTCATGGAAGTGCATTGTGTATTAATATTTCCACAATACTTAAATTTTAATATAGTGTATTTGCAAAAAATATCAAAGGAAGTAAAGATGTGATCTAGAGTTTCTGAAGGAAGCAGAAAGAAAATGGAGAAAGATGGCCTCTCAAATGCAGATGTAGAAGACCGAATGTGAAGGAGACAGGGGAACATCAGGGACTGGAATAATTCCAACCATTACAAATGAAAGCATTTAATTTTTTCTTGTGTACAAAAAAACAGATCCTCTTCGGCATCATATGGGCTGACAGTACATCTCAAAATTAAACCAGCCTATGCAGTTGACAATGACAGAGCAGACAAATAACAGCCATGGAGTGGACACACACCACCTATTTAGATGGACTTGAGTGCCACTGATGGCCCTGATAATATCACAGTATCACAGTATCACAGTATTATCAGGGTTGGAAGAGACCTCACAGATCATCAAGTCCAACCCTTTACCACAGAGCTCAAGGCTAGACCATGACACCAAATGCCACGTCCAATCTTGCCTTGAACAGCCTCAGGGACAGCGACTCCACCACCTCTCCAGGCAGCCCATTCCAGTGTCCAATCACTCTCTCAGTGAAGAACTTTCTCCTCACCTCGAGCCTAAATTTCCCCTGGCGCAGCTTGAGGCTGTGTCCTCTCGTTCTGGTGCTGGCCACCTGAGAGAAGACAGCAACCTCCTCCTGGCCACAACCACCCTTCAGGTAGTCATAGACATAAATAAGGTCACCCCTGAGCCTCCTCCTCTCCAGGCTAAACAATCCCAGCTCCCTCAGCCTCTCCTCGTAGGGCTGTGCTCAAGGCCTCTCCCCAGCCTCGTCGCCCTTCTCTGGACACGCTCAAGCATCTCAATGTCCCTTCTAAACTGGGGGGCCCGGAACTGAACACAGTACTCAAAAATAAATATCAAAAGATACTCCCAATTCTATCAGGGACATTTGACCTTTCTTTATACCCTATGACAACATCTAATATTGATTCAAAACAAACAAACATCCAATCTGCCACGTATCAGATAATACCGGTCTTACTGCAATCTAGAAGAGGAATTTAAGGGCCAATAAGGCTTTCCTCCAAAAATGCAAGTCTTTGCTTCCTCACTTGCAAGCCCTGAAGCCACTGATTGTTCCTCCTGATGTGACTGGCAACATATGGACACCTCACCTTACTACTTTGCTTGGGATTGACAACAACCAAAGTAGGCAGGCTGTAGAGACATGAGTCAGTGAGAATAATTTCCACCTCTGACTTCTCTCGTCTTGATGTAGAAACTTGATCAAAAAACTTCATCCTAAATTAATTTCTGAATAGCTATTGTGCCATGTGAAAAACTGAGAGATAACCTACAAGGAAAACCAGTTTACCCAAACATAACTAGCAGAAATAAAGTACAGGCAATGCCACATCCGTCTTGCAATAAAAAATGCCAAAAAATGCAACAACCAACTCCATGCTTCTGTGCTGGAACCCAACAGGCATAAAAACAGTCTTCCAAACTGTATCACAAACCTGTTCATAAAATGTCTCCGGATATACCAAAGCAACTCTCCTTCCAAATTCTTAACTAAAGAGAACACTGTCACATATGCAGACGCCAATGCTGACAGTGATGGCAGGCTGAATTAGCAATGGGTACTTCTCAGCTTCATACTCTTTTCTGAAGACACTACTAAAGCCCTGATATTTAACTGGAGCCAATTAATGAAAGAACAGATTAAGAAGCATTAGAGACAGGGCTAAGATGGCTACTGCTCTTCTTTGCAACCACTGTTCTCCAGCTTCTGAATTTTGTCTTCAAGGGTATATATTCCACCTTCAAGGTAATAAACTTTCAAGACAATGGGTCTCAATCTAATAACTAGAAAAAACTTGAGAGAGAGAAATGAAGGTTAATTAGTATCAGTAGCCTGACACATAGCAATTCATTTCTCAAACACAACCTTTGTCATGCTGAACCAAGCAAATTCTCTGTGATTCAGTTTCCAGTCTCTGGAACAGAAACCCAGTATTTTTTAACTTCACAATTGGATCTGCAATAAGGTTCTGCATAATACACAGGCTCCCATACAGAAATTACTGAACAACAGGCTCTCTTCCCTGAAAGAAAAAGCTCAGGTCAATGTGGCAACTGGCACAGACTGATTAAAGGAGAACTTTACAGGGAGAACATCTGTGCCCAAGTTCATACCTATTCTTATTAAAAAAGGCACAAATAACACTAACATGAAGAATTAAAGACAAGAAATTACTTAACCTTTATCCAGACCGTGGCTTTGTTATAGTAAGAGAATCAAAAAGTCTAGATACAGATAGCTAGCTAGCTCTGACTTATTTCCTAATTGCTTTGACAAAGGGTGTGATGAACATACTTATAAAATGTTTCTTAGTGCTCTTATCTTAATAAATGGTTGTATCACAATTCCACCCAACTTGGATTTATTAGAACAAGCCTCTTTACATTTTCCAGGTACAAGAACTCAGAGATACGCAAGTAAATGTTTACTTTGGCTTCATGAACAACTGAACTTCTGGCACATGTTTTGTTTTCAAAACCAACTTCACATTCTGCATTTTTGAAAGTCTAATATTGAGAACAGCAGGCTGGAAAGTCAACTTGGAATGCTTTCACATTGTAACTACTGGTTCAGCCTCCATTACTCAAACATCAGTAGTACTTCAGTCTAAAACTATTCCCACTGAAAGTATTTCATACATAGAAGGCCTTTTATAAAAAATTAGTAAATGGGATAAAAACTGTCTCTGAACTCTGCTTTTTGTACACCTAGAGACAGTGTAGAGTTAAACGTACTATTTAAGAAGATCAGTTAGATAGCTGCTGCAAATCCATCAGGTATTTAAGCAGTTAAGTATTATTCACACAGGATCACTTTCTGGCTCTGCCTTCTTTACTGGAAATTACATTCTTTGCTCCAACTTCTCTACCAAACTGCTATGTATCCTCTCACTACATTGCTGATCTTGCCCCTCTCACAGTGACAGAATGAATTAGGCCACAGCTTACTGGTTTGTATTATGTTTTTCTTATCTGTCAGGCACTTCAGCCTAACTCCTGGTTGCCCTTTGTAGTGGAGGGGTAATTAATTGATTGATTGCAAGATATGATTTTTCAAAATTCATATTGTTTATTAACTTTCAATATTCAGAACTCTCACCACCTCAACCACTGTTTTTTAATTATAATTAGGTTCTTCTACAAAGGTAATGGAAAACATTATACAAAGGAATAACTAGTCTAGAAATAACTAGACAAAATACATAAACATTAATTGAACTGGAAAAGAAGGGTCCTGAGGTAAATATACTGCTTGTGGTTAATTGTACTGCTCATCCATTGGATGGACTCAAGTTGCTCCTTTCTGCTTATGGCAGAAGGCAATGGTGATTTACAAGAGCCTTGAAGTATTTACTCACAAAATATTACTCTCCCAACTCACAGGGCTAGCGACAGCATCAGACAGTACCCCAAATGTTTTCAAGGAATTCTGTTGGTATACTGTCAGCCACTGAGGCTTCTGATATTCTTCCCAGGCTTCACAGAGTGCTGGAGAAAGGAGGAAGATGATCTCTAGCCTTGAAGGGCTGCTCATCTTGTCAGGTGTAGGCAGGATGTCTTGCAATGCACAGTCTTAGCACAGATATCATGCTGGCTATGCAGGCCTACCATATGGAGGGGTTTAAAGCCTGTTCCTGGTAAACTCAAGGCAGGCAGTTTCCAGGCAATTCAGGATACAATAAGTCAGTAAGCAATGGTAGCAGGCAGCAGCAGGCATGAATACAATGGCAGAGCATGCTGTGTTACCTGCTCATCTCTTTTTATCAATACAGCCCAAGACTAATGGGCCTCTGGACACAGAGTAGCCTATCAGAATGGCAATTATCCAAGCTTGACCATATTAGGTGAAAACATAGCCTTCAATACCCAAATTTGGGAAAAACATAGTCCATGCATGAGGCAGGCACAAGGTAAGCATGTGTACTTTGTTTACCACAGGATGTAACAGGAACAGAACAAGTCTGGGCAAGCCAGAGTCCTTAGACTTAGTGGCTCCAGGTTCTTTGTCCTCTTTCTTGTGGCTGCTTCTCCCCATAGCAGAAGAAGGGAGAGCAGAAAAACATGTCCAGGCGAGCCAGAAGATGTATAAGCCTATTTTGGCTTATCCAGGCCCACCATGACACCCTTACTGCAGTTTTGTTTCCCAGTAATCAATTGTACACATAAATTGCAGTCTGACAGAAAATCAGCTGATTCCAAAGCAGCATACTGGGATCCACCACCTGGCAGAGATTATTCAGAATGTCAGTGATTGTACAAATCACACATTTTAAGTCCAAGGTGATTATTATTCTACCAACTGGAAGACCAATGGCATCCTGGCCTGCATCAGGAACAGTGTGGCCAGTAGGACAAGGGAGGTTATTCTTCCCCTGTACTCAGCACTGGTCAGGCCACACCTTGAATACTGTGTCCAGTTCTGGGCCACTCAATTCAAGAGAGATGTTGAGGTGCTGGAACGTGTCCAGAGAAGGGCAACAAAGCTGGTGAAAGACCTGGAACACAAAGCCTATGAGGAGAGGCTGCAGGAGTTGTGGTTGTTTAGCCTGGAGAAGAGGCAGCTCAGTGGTGACCTCATTGCTGTCTACAACTACCTGAAGGGACATTTCTAGCCAGGTGGGAGTTGGCCTCTTCTGCCAGGCAACCAGTAACAGAACAAGGGGACACAGTCTCAAGTTGTGCCAGGGGAAGCATAGGCTGGATGTTAGGAGGAAGTTCTTCACACAGTGATTTCCCATTGGAATGGGCTGCCCAGGGAGGTGGTGGAGGCACCATCCCTTGAGGTCTTCAAGAAAAGACTGGATGAAGCACTTAGTGCCATGGTCTAGTTGACTGGATAGGGCTGGGGGATAGGTTGGACTGGATGATCTTGGAGGTCTCTTCCAACCTGGTTGATTCTATGATTCTATGATTAAGAATTGAAGTTTTGCAGTCTGTTATAAATATAAATCTGCCTTCCCCAACTTTTACAGAGGTTAAATTGGGATTGAATGACTCACTCAGTTACATATATTACTGTTAACATATACTTCTAATCTCTGCAGCTCTCCCTTTGTCTTGTCTTCAATTTACTTAACATTCTTTTCCACCAATCTCCTCAACACCTGCCCCTGCCAAGTACTGTAAGCATATCTTATTCATACTTACTCAGGTCCTTCTCATGTAGAAGAATTGTTACTAAGTATGGTTTCAATGGTTATGGGCTTCTATAGTTCCTTGTTCGTTTTAACTCAAAACTATTTCAAAAACCACCAGATACCCTTTGCTCCCACCACTTTAGGATTATATGCAGAGTTTGGGAACTTGTCTATTTTTTTTTTCAGAAACCGTCACTTTGAATGTTCTGTGTTATTTGGTGCTGTCTAATGAATCTGTTTCTAGGTGCTGCTCTTTTTCTTACAACTCACACATTCTTACAGCAGAATCCTTGATATTGTTAATATGTTTTATGCAAGATATCCTGGTTAACGAAAATGGAGGACTTTATGTTTGTAAAACTGAACTGGTGCTTTAATTTACACACATGATGCAACTGAGATAATCACTTAAACCATGATCATACAAATTCCTTTTCTGGTACCTGCTACAGTGTAAGCTTTTCCCACAACGTTTCACACATATTGCTACAAGCACTGCTTCATTACTCCAGCTAATCTGGCAAGATTAGAAGTGGGTTTGTCCTAAGACCTGATTTGAATATGCAGGGTAGTATGATAAAAAGAAATGCTGTTATTCTCATTTTACAGGCAGTATAGTAAGGTATGGGTAGAATAAGCAATTTGTCAAAAATTATGCAAGAAATCTGTCCTTGGACAGGGAACTGAACTCACAGATTTTTGCTTCCTTTTTTTTAAACTACAAAACTAAAAGGAAACGGGACAGCTATTAAAACTGATGGTTCTGGAACACCCTGTCTGACAGACATGCTATTTCCAGTTGCTATCAAACTAAGTTCCTAAAAGAACAGCTTCAATTACTTAAAATGTTTTCTGTTTCTGACGGATGTAACTGAATGTCCTGTGCTCTTTCCTGTGATCTAGAGAAATCCACTCTACACCACAAGCTGCTCCCTTCTCCATCTACCAAGCACCTCTAAATCTGATGTTACCTGCCAAGTTTCCAACAGTATTTAATTCTTACACTAGAGTTTTGTGTATCCGCTCTACGGCATCCTCCAGCTCTTCCTGCTGGTCTGGAACAAAGCGATATTCTGAGACATATCCTGCAGTGTGCTTATATGGATCATAGTCTCCCAGCTCAGCTAGAAGGCACAAGAAGAAATGAAAGGTCAAGCCAACTCTTTCCAACTGATTGTCAATTTACCATACAGTCACATAAAAAAACCTAAAGACAGTATAGAATTGTTCATATTAGCACACGAAAAGTAAGAAAATATCTTCAGTTATTTTAAAAGATAAACAAAATGTTTGAAGAGCTAAAGGGTTTTAATGGAAAATCTAGCACTTCTTTGAGACTAGATATAATTCTGTGCAAGCCAGGAAACAAATTTAATGTATATGTTATTTTGCAACATATGTAAAACAAATGTTGAAGAAAAATCCATTTTATGCAATGTCTATGCTTCTGTGATAAGCTGTAATATTACAGACAGAACTGATCCATATTCTTCCTGAAACTCCAAACATAAATGTCAGTGTGAGAATGGGAATGATGACAAACATTTGAGACATCTAAAGGTATACCCATTTCATACACAAGTTATTCCACATCTTTATTCTAAAATTGAAGTGAAAGGCGGACTATTTTTTATGTTGTATTTAGTGTTGCAGACTCACACTTGGAACACCAATAATACAAATAATCTTTGCTTAATTCATATCACTCATGAGAAATCTAAATTTAACATAAAACAAACTACAGACAAAGTACAAATTCCAGCATGGCTCATCTTATGATTTTTAGTTATCAAGTGTGTTTGAATATAGAACTCAAGCTGTAGCATGAAAGCAATAAGGAAATGATAGACAGACAACTCCTTTTTAACTGGTTACTAGTTCTATGAAGTATGCATCCACTTCTGAAAAGCTAAAGTGATGGGTGAATGCTGATAAATGAGAGAACTAAATTGCTTCCTCCATACTGATATGATTTCTGAAAGAATTTTTATTTGACAGACTCAGTGGGCTAAAGGCTGTCAATAGCAAGCACATCAAATTTGTAAACCTCCTCATATGCAATCCAGAGTAAGTCATAAAGTCTTAAGTACATGACAAGATGTTACTTAGTAAGGCAAAGAGTGTTTGACAATCTTAAGATTAGTTTCCAGTTTCTTCTCTACATTAACTTCGATACTGATTCTGTATTATCTGTTCAAAATGGGTCATCTATTTACAGTTCCTTAGCTGAAAGGAGTCATACTAGTTTTGCTGTTTTCAAATGAATGCATAAAGTGATAGTGCACACTTCAGTCACCACTTAATCTTAATACAAGATTTTAATGAATAAGCTCTCAGTTGACCAGAAGAACTTACACTGAATTATATATGCCCCTAGTTGTGCTGCCACGTTGATTGGACAAGGTAAACGTCCCTGTAAAACATCTTGTTTGATCTGCAAGAAAAACTGATACCTAAAACACACACACAGAGAAAAAGGTTAATATTTCAATACTATGTCTGATGCACTAAATTATGTTTCATCACCTTTCAGTTTACTGAAGACATACCACATACCATAACCATGTCACTTAAAAAATGTACTCATCTTTGAATGACTTTTCCCCTACTCACTGTGAAGCACCAGCTAAAATTAAAGTAGTGAAAAAGTCTTGGTAGAGGAGCACTCTGTAGCTTTCTCCTGTGGAAGAAGGGGTGAAAGTGTTGCCCTCTATGTTAAAAAGTAGATAGAGTGTGAAGAGCTGTTGCTGAAGAATAGCCATGAGCAGGCTGAAAGCTTGTGGGTAGGTACTAGAGATCAGGACAAGAGCAGGAGCATTGTGGTAGGAATCTACTACAGGTGCCCGATCAAGCAGACTCTACTGATGAAGCCTCTAGCTCAAGCAGGCATCACGATTGCAGGCTTTCATCCTTCTGAGGGATTTTAACCACCCTGACATCTGTTGGAATAGCACAAATAGCTGCAGGCAATTCAGGCAGATTGCCTACAGTTAGTTGTCATCTAGGTAGCCTGCATGACAACTTCTTAAGACAAGAAATTAACAGCCCTACATGAGAGGGTGCTTTATTTCATCACAAATATTTATTTGGTCACAAATGCAAGTGAAGTCATTGGGGATGTAAAAGTCAAAGGCATCCTGGGCTGCACTAGTGCAGCTCACTGTCCTAAGGCTTATGAAAGCCCACAAGAAGTATAGTTAGGGGAGAAAAACACTAGCTCTTCAAGGAGCTAGTAAATACGGCCCCATGGAAAACAGCCCTCGGGGACAAGGGAGCAGAACAGAGCTGGCAAATCATTCAGGATGCTTTCTATAGAACAGAAGATGTTTCAATGCCCACATATAAGAAGTCAGTCAAGGAAGGCAAGAGACCACCATGGTTCTGCCATGATCTTCTGGTCAAACTGAAGACCAAGTTGGAACTACACAGGAAATGGAAGAAGGGATAAGCATCTTGGGAAGAGTTATAGGGATGCTGCCTGATTGTGTAGGGATGAGGTTAGGAAGGCCAAGACACAGCTGGAACTGAACTTGGCAAGGGATGTAAAGCAAACCAAGAAAGATTCTACAGGTATGTAAACCAGAAACAGAATGTTAAAGTATACCCGTGCTGAGCAACATTTGGGAACTACTGTCAATGATGCATTACCAGCAGATACAGAGAGGTGATTCCGCCACTTCACTCTGCTCTGGTGTGGCTGTTTGAGTTGATTTTTTAGCTCAGATATAGGGGAGAGGTGAACATTCCAGGGATAGGCCATATAATGGCAACAATGGATAAGTTAATATAATTTCATTGGAGCACCAAGAGCTTTATGTCTAGAAGCACAGCTTGTTCTTTCCCCTTTGCTGGCTTCTGCTGCTTGAGCTGCACCTGCCTGCTATCTTCCCCCGCTGCTGTCTTGGCTGCTGCTGCTGCTTTTGCTGCTTCGCCACCACTTGACACCTTCCCCATCTTCCTTAAGGTTATTATATTTTTTTCTCTAGCAGTTTATTTCTCTTTAAACTGTTATACTTAAACTGTAAGAAATACAATTTCATCCTTCCCTGACTTTTTAAAAAAATCCGTGTTGTGGTGAGTTTATTCTACCAGGGGAGAGATCCATCCTAACCTAGGACAAACCTAGGGTGACAAAGCTAGTGAAAGGCCTGGAACACAAACCCTATGAGGAGAGGCTGAGGGAGTTGGGGTTGTTTAGTCTGGAGGAGGCTCAGGAGTAACCTCATTCCTGTCTACAACAAGCTGAAGGGAGGCTGTAGCCACGTGGGGGTTGGTCTCTTCTCCCAGGCAATGAGCAACTGAATAAGGAGACACGGTCTCAAGTTGTGCCAGGGGAGGTACAGGCTGGATGTTAGGAGGAAGTTCTTCTCAGAGAGAGTGATTTGCCATTGGAATGGGCTGCCCAGGGAGGTGGTAGAGTCACCGTCCCTGGAGGTGTTCCAGAAAAGGCTGGATGAGGCACTTAGTGCCATTGTCTAGTTAATTGGATAGGGCTGGGTGCTAGGTTGGACTGGATGATCTTGGAGGTCTCTTCCAACCTGGTTGATTCTATGATTCTATGATTAATTCTGGCGCTTTTCCAAATGTGAGGCACAATCTTGGTTTGGTTTTTCTTTTGATTGATAATCAGGATAAGGAAGTCAGGAAAAAATGCATTTGTTTGGTATTATTTTGGCCCATTATTGCTTCAATATTGACTTTATCAGTTCAGCAGTGTTTTATCACTCTGGTGTTTTCTTTCCTTGCTAAGATAGTCTGTAACTCAGTAAAAGCTGTGTTATCGAAGGTTGGAGATTTCGTTATGGATGTTTTAGGGTTTAGGAATGTAGCTGAGGGTGTGCCTTATGTTATGCTGGTGCCAGAGACTTGGAGTTATTTAGGAGAGCTGAGTTATCCAGTGGCCTGCCTAGTATGTTTGAACTTGATGTTTCCAGCTGCTATTGTAGGTCTGATTGCAGTTTGGAGACGAGAGAGATGCAGGAATAAAGAGGCTACAAGTGAGTTTTTGACCTTTTCCAGAGGCTGTAGCAGGGAGATAGGGGTTAAAGACACATTCTGCAACCGAAGACGGGGAGGGAAGGTCACGCCGCTGGGCAGACGGTTTACTCGCAGAGCAGCAAAACGTCCTGCCTCGGGACCTTTGAAAGAAGGAAAAGTACTTGGACATGGCCTGTACGCCACTGATCCTGAAGCATGGAGTCAGGAAACTATCTGGTTCCTGTTCATACCGAATAGAACGGAGGAAAGTAAGCGATGGAACCCCTGCGGGGGTGCATTCACAAAGGGCTGCGGCGGCGCCAGATCTGGCTGCAGATGGTGTGGGCTATGGCAAAGTTCCTCAGACAGATAAAGTTGAGGAACTTGTTTGTGGAAAATGCCGCTCGAACGTTTTGATCTGTAGGAAGTGTCGCTGACACCGGAGCCTCCACCATTAGAGGGGCTGCTGAGACAAAGGTTCTGTCACCTGCAAACAGGGGACCAGAAGCGGTACCAGGGGATGCGGCGGGGTCCTCAGAGGGCGAGCCCACTAATGCCATCGAGCCTGCTAATTCCGCTGCTCCTGCCTTAGCCCCGCTTGTCTCTACCAAGCCAGCTGCTGCTACTGTGACAAAAGATCTTTCTGCCTCAGTCCCAGTTCCACCATCACATGAGGAACAGAGCCAGGGAGACAAACCAAACTTAAATGCTTCAATGAAAGGCACCTCCCAGAGTAAGACACAATTTACTTTAGCCAAAGAAGTTCAGACAGATGGCAGTGAGAAGGAAGATTCAAATGCAAGAGTTAAGATCTCCCTTGCTCCAATTAAAACAAGGAGAAAAATGGCAGCTAGCACTGGGAGTCAAGATAGCTCAGATGACAATGCAGATAAACCAGAGCAGGGTAATCCCAAGGAGGGAACTGTCAGGAACCCTTTAGCTGTGGTTCAGGAGTTTCAGAAGTCTGCTCAACTCATGAAGCAAAGGGAAGAGGACCCAGGAGAGGGTACATCAGCTGGTGTGAAGGCTAGTACCCTTGTGGGTAAAAGGAATGGAATGGCTAGAGCTAAGAGAAAATATACTCGGGAAATAGATGATAGTGAAGATAGGAGAAAGCCCCATTGCCAAGGAAGGAGGTCAGGCATATTAGGCAAGACTATGCTCGGAAAGAGCAAGAACTGTTGATGAGTTGGATAAACAGATGCTGGGATGGAGACATGGATACCATAGAAATAAACCCTTAGACAGTGAGGCAGTTGAAAGTTTTCTCGAGAGACAATGGCATAGATAAGCACTTAGGACATCTCGGTGGCAATTCTAACCTCTGATCACTCGTATTGACAGCTGTGGTACTGCAGTACCCCAACAGGGATGATTTACCCTGGAGACTCTCAAGCTGGAATACAGTTGAACAGGGGGCTTAGTGATTCTGAGAGATGGCCATAAAAGGGCTAATCTATGGAGATTATGCAACAGAGAACCCTGATGAGGTACCTGTGAGTCATGCTCTCCTAAAGAAACTTATTCATCTTGCCCCCTCTAATTATGCCAATACATTGGCAATTAAAATAGCGGGGAAAGATGACAAATCAACTCCTCTGACTGTGGGTGAGTTTGCTGATCAGATGAGGCAGATGGAGGATAGCCTTACACTTAATACCATAGTTTCAGCCATAAATTCTATGGCCGAAGAGATAAAGGATGGCATGAAACTCAAGGAAGAATTTAAAACCTCCATATCCCAGTTGGCAAAGGACAATGACCTTTCTTCTTCACCATCAGAGTGGGTACATGTCTTGGCCATCAGAGATAGGCATCCTCCCAGAAGACCAATTCAAACTAACTCACTCAGAAATAGACAACAACAGTCACGTGAGTCTCTTTGGGTAATCTTACGTGACTAATTTGGTGAAAACAGGGATAAGTAGGATGGGAGACCTACCTCACTTCTCCCAAAAAGAGTGAGAGAGTTAAGAATGAGAAGACTACAAAAGTAATTGCCTCAGCTTCCCCACATGACTCAGACAGTTCTGGCAATGATTCAGCTTATACCATTAAACACTGTGCCAACTGTACTTGTAATGGTCAACATTAGGTGGGCCCTGTCTCTTACCAGGTGGAGGCCAGGGACCAGGAAGATAATAGGATATACTGGAATGTATATATTAGATGGCCGGGTACCTTGAAAATTCAGAAATACAGGGCTCTAGTGGACACAGGTGCTCAAGGTACATTGATGCCTTCAAACTGTAAAGGAATGAAGTCTATTACTATTTTTGGAATCACAGGAGGATCTCAAGAATTAACAAGGTGGGAGGCAGAGATAGGTCTGGGAGTGATTGGCGAAGCCATGCCATTGTAACGGGTCCAAATGCACCTTGCATTTTGGGAATTGACTTTCTGAGAAAAGGGCACTTCAAGGATCCCATGGGTTTTAAATGGACCTTTGGAATAGCAACTGCAGAAGCTGTTGGAGACAGACTGAAGTTGTCTGCTAGGCCTGAGCTCTCAGACAAGTCTGCAGTTGATGGACAGCATAATATAGAGGATGTGAAGCTGCCAACTGCCACTCGAACTGTATACCATAGACAATATAGAACAAACCGTGACTCTTGAGTGCCCTTACATGATCTGATTCATCATCTGGAGCACCAGGACATCATTAAAAAAACCCATTCACCTTTCAACAGTCCAATATGGCCTGTACAAAAGGCAAATGGAGAATGGCAATTGACAGCTGACTTCCACAGCCTAAATGAAGTGACTCCACCCATGGGTTCTACGGTGCCAGGTATGTTAGAACTCCAGCATGAGCTGGAATCCAAGGAGGCCAAATGGTATGCAACCACAGATGCTGCTAATGCTTTCTTCTCTATTCCAACAGCAGTGGAATGCAAGCTTCAGTTTGCTTTCACCCGGAGGAGGATTCAGTATACATATAACTGTTTGCCCCAGAGGTGGAATCACAGCTCAATGATCTGTCATGAAGTGATCCATGATGTGTTGGAGAAAGGTGGAGCTACAGAGCACCTGCAGTTCATGGATGACATTATTGTCTGGGGGAATGCAGCACAAGAAGTTTCTGAGAAAGGCAACAAAATAACTGACATTCTGCTGAAGGCAGGTTTCACCATAAAGTAAGATAAGGTGAAAGCACCTGCTAGAAAGATCCAGTTCCTGGGAATTTGTTGGCAAGATGGTCACTGCCACATTCCAATGGATGTGATAAATAAAGTTTCGGCCATGGCAAACCCCATGAATAAGGACATGTTATCATTCTTAGGAACAGTTGGATTTTGGAGGCTGCACATGCCTGGATACAGCCAAATTGTAAAACCTTTGTATGATGTGACTGGAAAGATGAACAACTTTAGGTGGGGAGCTGAAAAACAAGCAGCCTTTGATCAGCTAAAGCAGGAAGTAGTTCATGCAATGGGTTTGGGACCTGTTTGAACTAGTCCAGACATTAAGAACATTCTGTATATGGCTGCAAGTGATAATGGTCCAACCTGGTGCCTATGGCAAAAAGCCCCAGGAGAAACATGTGGCCGACCACTTGGTTTCTGGAGTAGAGAACATAGAGGGTCAGAAGTAAACTATACACCAACAGAGAAAGAGATCCTTGCTGCTTATGAAGGAGTAAAAGCTGCTTCTTAAGTAATTGGAACAGACTCTCAACTTCTTTTGGCTCCCAGATTACCAGTTTTGAACTGGATGTTTAAAGGAAAGGGGTTTTCACCACATCACACAACTGATGTTACCTGGCCTAAGTGGATGGCTCTCACAACACCAAGCACGCATGGGGAGTTTTGAATGACCTGACATAGTGAAGATGATCACCAACGGGCCTGAAGGCACAAACTGTATAAATCCTCCAGAGAAGCGAATAACTCGGGCTGAGGAAGCTCCTCCTTATGGTGATTTGTCTAAAGAAGAAAGGAACTATGCTCTATTTACCGATGGATCCTGTTGCCTTGTTGGAAACAAGTGAAAACGGAGAGCTGCAGTTTGGAGCCCTATGCGAGCAGTGGCTGAAGCAAACGCTGGAGAAGGTGAACCAAGCCAGTTTGAAGAGGTAAAAGCTATCCAACTTGCTCTTGATGTGGCTGAGCATGAGAATTGGCCCATGCTTTACCTCTATACTGATTCGTGGATGGTGGCCAATGCCTTATGGGGTTGGATAAAGGACTGGAAAAGGAATAATTGGCAATGGAAAGGAAAGCCAATTTGGGCTGCTGACTTATGGCAGAACATTTCTACCTGTCAAAATCCCTCTAAGAGTATGACAGAGAGACGTTCACATGCCCAAAAGTAAAGCTACCAAGGAACATAAAAAAAAACATGAGGTAGATTTGGCTGCCAAGGTGTTTCAAATTGATGTAAATTGTAACTTGGATTTAGACTGGGAACACCGAGGTGAACTGTTCTTAGCCCAGTAGGCCCATGATTCCTCAGGACATCAAGGTAGAGATGCTACCTACCAATGGGCACAGGATAGAGCAATCAACATATCCATGGTAGGTAGGTTACACACGACCGTGATATCTGTGCTGCTATTAGCAAGCCAAGCGTCTGAAGCCCTTGTGGTATGATGAGTGATGCACAAAGTAAAAATATGGTGAAGTGTGGCAGATTGATTACATCACTCTACCTCGTTCTCAGACTGGAAAGCAGTATGTGCTGACCATGGTAGAAGCAAGCAACAGATGGCTGGAAACATATCCAGTTTCCCATGCTACTGCATGTAACACCATTTTGGGCTTGGAAAGACAAATCCTGTGGGAACATGGTGCTCCAGAGAGAACTGAATCAGATAATGGCACCCATTTTAAAAATACTCTCATAAAAACTTGGGCCAAAGAGCACAGCATTGAGTGGATTTACAACATCCCCTATTACACACTTGCCTCAGGCAAAATTGAACGTTGCAGAAGATTGTGGTGCCCATAAAATCCATGAAGGACCCACTGTACATGAGCATGAACCCTGTGAG
The DNA here is from genome assembly GCF_015220805.1 of Pogoniulus pusillus. Lineage (NCBI taxonomy): Eukaryota > Metazoa > Chordata > Aves > Piciformes > Lybiidae > Pogoniulus > Pogoniulus pusillus. The sequence continues at coordinate 91,597,226 of NC_087309.1, forward strand.
TGGCAAAGAGGCCTGCTCCATCCCATTCACAGAGGAAAACACCTGACTGTTTCTTGAAAACCTTTGAGCTAGCCAACACCTGAGAGAGAAGGAAATGAGGAGATGAATGACCAGGAATTGGAGAAAAATGCCTGAAGCTTGGACAATGATCATCCACGACACTGATGTTATCCCTAGTTAGATGGAATGACTTGATGCTGCAATGGGAATTACATTAAAGGAGTGGACTGTGGCTGTTTGAGCTGATTTTCTAGCTCAGATATAGGGGAGAGGTGAACATTCCAGGGATAGGCCATATAATGGCAACAATGGATAAGTTAATATAATTTCATTGGAGCACCAAGAGCTTTATGTCTAGAAGCACAGCTTGTTCTTTCCCCTTTGCTGGCTTCTGCTGCTTGAGCTGCACCTGCCTGCTATCTTCCCCCGCTGCTGTCTTGGCTGCTGCTGCTGCTTTTGCTGCTTCGCCACCACTTGACACCTTCCCCATCTTCCTTAAGGTTATTATATTTTTTCCCTAGTAGTTTATTTCTCTTTATACTGTTATACTTAAACTGTAAGAAATACAATTTCATCTATCCCTGACTTTCCAAAAAAATCCGTGTTGTAGTGAGTTTATTCTACCAGGGGAGGGATCCACCCTAACCTAGGACATCTAGAGAGACCTCATCTGGAGTACCAGGTCTGGAGCTCTCAATATAGGAAGGATACAAGGCTGGTGGAGCAGATCCAGAGACGGCCGTGAAAATGATTAGGGGGTTGGAACACCTCTGCTACAAAGACAAGCTGAGGCAATTGGGGTTGTTCAGTCTGGAAAAGAGGAAGCTCTAAGGAGGCCTAATAACAGCCTTCCAGCATCTCAAGGGGGCCTACAAGAAGGATGAAGAGTGTTTAGAAAGGCCTGTAGTGATAAGACAAAGGCAATGGCTTCAAACTAGAGAAGAGCAGATTTAGATTGGATGTTAGGATGTCTTTCCTATTAGGGTAATGGAACAATGGAATAGGTTGCCCAGGGAGGTGCTTGTGGTCCCATCCCTGGAGATACTGAAAGTGAGGCTCGACAGCATTCTGGGCAACGCGATCTATTTGAGGATGCCCTTGATTACTGTAGAGGGGGTTGGACAAGATGACCTTTGATATTCTGTAATTCTTTATTTATTTACAGGAAATATTTTAAATGCTGTTTGGATTTTGGCTGGGCTTACTACAACAGATTTATGTCATGTTTCATATCATGCCAAGCAAATTTATTGCACTGAAATTGCTACAAAACATAATACTGACAAGATAACTTTTTAAAAAACAAAAATTGCTGCTATACAAGCATATAGCTTATTCACCAATTCAACTTACTATGCAAAGCCCTTCAAGCTACACTGCAAATAATTTGTTCTGTGTTAGTACAAGTTACTTGTGAAACCATGCCCTGGAGTCCTGTATACCCCTAAATTCCTCTCCCTCTGTGGCTTGAATGGGAGAGGAAAAGCTGCCTGGTTCTCCCCCCCTTGGCTTGCCTTGCAGGCGTGAAGAAGAAGAGCAAAGGGTCCTTCCAGTACGAGGGGTGCCCGTGCAGTGCCTATGCTGGAATCGGGCTGGGATTGGCTGTGCCCTTCGTGCCTAAGGAAGTGGTAACTCTGCTCTTTGTCTAGAGAGGGTATAAATATTGGGGGACTTGCCGCCTTTGGGGTTCCCGCCTTGGATTTGTTCCTGCCTGAGCGTTCATGCCTGCCTGAGACTTCTCCCCCCTCCTCGCCTGGCGCTCTGCTCCAAAATGATTGCTTCACCCATTAACACCTTTTGTCCAGACCTGAATACCTCTTAATGACTCTTCTACGGCTTCTGAAAGAGAGCGAGAGGGACAGGCCGCAGGCCAAAGTCAGCCTGATCGTGAGTTATTTTGGCTCAGCTTTATTAGTAAGAAAAAACGCTATAATTCAATAGCTAAAAGCCTTTTCCAACTTCTGACTTCCAAAATAGTCAGATTATCCATGGCATCCTGTAGATCTTCTCAAAGCAACTGAATCTGGTAATTAAAAATAAATTAATTTCTGCATATAGTTTTGGGGGCAGGCTTTTGGGAAAATAAAATAACTCTATTTTTGTATAAAATTCCTGACTCGGACACATTAATTCCCTGCCTCCACAACAAACTATCTTGGAATTATCTGTAAATTCAAAGTGCATCTATGCTGATTTCAAGGACGTTTACAAATATGACAGGGAAGTTACATGATAGCTAATCCACAAATCATTTAAGGTCAAATTAGATTTGCTAGACTGTATCAGCCCAGATGACCCTCTGAATATCAGTGTTTTTCCATCCAATGGTGCCCCAGAATTTCTGCTCTGACAGATATTATAGTAGGAAAGTCCATCCTTAAAAAAATTGCTAATATCCTCCACCTTGATGGACTAGGGAAGCATATAAGCATTTTTGGGAACATCATTAGGCAATACGCATTTCTCAGTGCTTCTTCACTCCTGCAATAGACCTCACTCTCACATCCATTAAAATAAACACAAGCTCCAAAGAAAAAATCAACTAGTACAAAACAATTAACACATCACTGGAATTACACACTTAAGCAGATTAGCATTGTTGCAAAGAAAAAACGAGGCCTTTAATTCCTCGGAACCAGAAGTAGGTTTAATTATTATTACATTTTTTTGTGAAATGGCATATCTTCTTTCCAAGGTTTAAAAGCCTGCAAGAATAAAGGCTCAGAAATGCTGAGGGCATTTATTCCATGTATTTCACTGAACAATATTGATACAATTCTATTGCTCTGTTATTCTATCTCTCTGTGCTTTAGAATGTGCAAATTCTGCATGTCAAAAAAAATGTGCACACATGATCACATTAAAGATTAAAATACTTCTCAGCAAGATTTGCACACTTAATCAACAGCGCAAATCACTGACTGACCCAGTCACAAAGCAAAGAGAAACAGTTCCTGAAAATTTAGCCCCTGTCATTTCCCAGAGGGAAATCCACCCTGCCTCCTGTGTAACAATCACAATAGGTTTGGTGGCTGAATGTCCCTTTGCAGTGCCACCTGTCTTCTCCTTCAAGCAGGGCTGAAAGTGCTTCTGGAAAAGTACAGAAAGCTGCATTAAACATTGACAATATAGGGGTATTACATTGTAGCCAGCTTATGTTCTTTCACTTGCAAAGTCCTAGAGTCTTTTTACCAAGCCAGTATCAATCTTGTTTGTTATATTGGAGACTTTGATTCTGCTTGTACCAGTATGGAAACAAAACTTTCTCACTCTGGTACAAAAGAAATATTCTGCCTGTGCTGCAATAACTGCTACCTTTGATTAAGGAAAAGCAACATTCCTGCATGCATTCTATTGTGTTATATTATTAGGACATCAAGTAAAATGTTTTGACATCTATTCATGCAAGCCAGCATACTAATTTTGCCTAATTTTACCTACTCATCCAAATTCTCCAATTTTCTTTTGAATGAAAAACTAATTGTCTGAAACCTTTCATACATAAAGCAAACATCAAGTGCTGTGCATGACAGTTCAGGCATGCATATGTATGCTAAGTGTGCGAATCCTGACATTTGTAAAGTCCAAGTTTAGCTGTGAGAATTGAAAGCATGCAACTCTTCAATTTTCTTTGCATATTTTAAGAAAGACCAAAACCAATCCTCTTGAAAAACAGATCTGGAATTCAAGCTATGGCAAATAGAGAAGAAAATTTCCTGCTTTTGCATGTGATATCCAAGCAAATTCTAAACTTGATTATAGCAAAAAATAAAGGCTGATGTGGAATACATTCTTTAAAGAGAAAAAAAAAACACCACAAATGTACAAGTCCTTTGAGGTTTTGATGCACCAAAGCACCTTTTCATCTTGCGATTCCAAATAGCTGTCCATACCAATCACTGTGCAGCTAGTCACAATTCTCTTCTTACACAAACATATTCAAGCAAAATGTTCAGGCATTTGAGAAAAAAAGCCCAGACAAATTCAGACACATTATAACAATATGCATCTGGAATCAACAACTCTGAATCAACAAACTACACTTTCATTGAATCCTGTACCTTGTGATTTCTTCCTTAAGTTTACATGGATCCTCTGCATAGAATTTGATGCCAAAATACAGAGTGTACGGTGGTCCAGCTGAAGGAAAAATATTTGGAGCACAAGTTAGTTGATACAAACTATTGTTTTGAATTCACACTATTTGACTACAAAATGGCTACTAAGAAGTCTATCTTGATATATCATGGAATTTGAAAGTTAAAGAAAAAAAATCTTAAATCCACACATCTAACCTACACTCACAACACATGGGTTAAAAAAAAAGAGAAAAAAAAGGCTTTTAACTGTAATTTTTCTAGTCTTGTGTTTATTAAGTTTATCTGTCCTCTCGGAGTTCTTGCTTGTTATGAAAATTTAATTTTAGATTCCATTGCTAACAACATTTCACCAAGATTACCTTTTCACTGCTTTATCTTGACCTTTAGATATTTTGAACATCTTGGAAAATTTAATTGTGCATAAACTCGATTTCCTGTCCAATAAATGATACTCAATACTAATCTCTTTTATACTTTCACTAATCTTAGAGCAACTGTAATTATGTGCCACTTTAATATTTGGAAAAGCTTTTCTAAGACACCTTTTAAAAGATGGAATTCTGAAATTTTTACAGTTACATTTACTACACATATGCTCCACTTCTGTATTACTATAGGTCTGTAAATTCTTATGTAAAATAATCTTATCATGTTCTTTACAATAAAAATTAATAGATCCTGAATAAGTGATATCTGAAGGGTGACAGTAACAACAGACACTGTTATTAGTAAGAGGCAATAGCTCTACTTTCAGAAGAAAAAAGTAATATAAGTGTTCTACGATATGGTACAATATGATAGAGGTATGTGAAACCATAATATTAATTATATAGATTAAGTATGTCACCATGCATTATTCTAAAATAAAATAATTTTATTTTAATTCAATCTGTTGTGACTAGAATACAAATGTTATACAGGCCATACAGACAGAACACTGCCTCTATCACTTCACAGTCAGGTACAGTCTTTTAAGTTCAAATTAAATACATACTGTTCATCAATTCTTTATGTTCAGCAAGGGTCTTTGTAGGGTCCAGCCAGTACTGTGAGACAGATAGTTACAGAAATTAGTCACTTGACATGGAAAATTAATATAGACCAATTGCAATTCTATATTTATTCTTATATTGATATTTACTAGCTGAGTGACACACTTCAGTCTGCTAATGATGAACTTGTGTCAGCTTCTGATGAGAGAAACATTCTTTGTACAGTTCTAATGTTGTGTCTTCTCTGAGGATGTCTTCCTAAAGGGAAATCTGTCTTGTTAGAGTCATCACATCTCAGGCTTATCACAAGCTGCCTATACCTGATCTACAAAAGCTAGTATACAGATGTGTGACCTTGCTGTTTTCTTCCTGGGAGATAGGCGTAAGCAAGATAACTCCAAATAACATCAACAATCAAGAATGTAAGACAGGACCTACAAGAAAAAGACTGAAGGGGCTTTACTTGTTTTCTGAAAGTCCAAAGAATACAGACTTGTAAGAACATAGTGATCAACTTTTCTTCATGTCCACCAAGTATGAAGAAGTTCACTTAACTAATTTTAGATTTTCAGAAGCAATTTCTAGTAACAGGGGCAGACAACTGAAAACTGGCAGCAAGGTAGGGAAGGCACAGATTCTTCCACTGGACAGTTTGGAAGAATAGTTGGACAAACATGTCAGAGATGATCAAGAAATGCTCAGTATGCTGCAGAGGGATAAACTGTTAAGTGGATTCCCATGCCATTTGATTAACAGAAAATATGCCATATAATTCCTCATTCTGCTACCCCTTTACCAAACTCTGAATAAAAGTTATCTTGCTGTTACTGCTGCTTGCAGACCAGCTTTGTACTTTGCATTATAGTTACACAGGTCAACTACCATCCTGCTCTTGTTACCTCTCCAGCAACTTATTTCTTCCATAGTTTGACATTTCTGTGATTCAGTTTTGGAAGAAAGTGCAGAGGCAGCTGCCAAGACCACTCTTGTTCTCTTTTTCTTCAGTCCTCTTCACTCGTACACTAACTTTTGGGATCAGCTGAGACTGGCATCTCTTAAAAACATTGGAAACAAAAAGGCTACTGAACACAGCTCCTAGAAAGAGCAAATTATGGCAGACTGAATCGAATCCCTTAGTTCTCATACTTTTTTAAAGTCAGAAACTACAAAGGCCAAGGAATAAGAAACTCCTTACCCTTACTCCTGAACTAACCCAATAAAGAATAAAAAGATTAATCAAACATCTCTCCATTTTATCCAGAGAACTTCCCTGGAGTGGAAAAAATAAATAAATCACTACTAAAACTAGTAGCACAAAGAACAGAAGGAAAACACTATGAAATGCTTGAGTGGAAAAATTCAAGCAGCTGATTTTGTAAGCTGTTTTAAACTACTATTAGCATAACAAAACACAAAATCAAATTGCCAACATCTGATTGCTGCTAATCCACCTGAAATAGAAACAGCTCTATGCCCTGTTCTTAGTCATTGTACTTCAAATTCTGGACTGCTTTTTAAGAAGATTTCACATATTTTGAAGGGGGAAAGAATTCACTACCTAGTTTTATTGAACATATCAAATTCAGATGTAAACCTACTTAACCTCAACAGAGGATGAGAAGGAAAGAAAAACTTGTCATACTTGTTCAATCATGCTATTAGAACTCCAAATCAGTGATAATCTGAGGAAGCACAATAGGTTGAAAAAGAGATTTTGCAGTCAACAAGCAGAAAAAAAGGTAAAGTGACTCTGCAGTGCGCATCCTTGTTATAAAGTGGTCACAATGTGGTCTGACCTCTTCTTAAAACTGGCATCACAGTATGAGCAACACACAATGAAGCTAACTTCTTCACCACTCACAGTTTGGTGTTACACTTCAAGAGATCAGAACTACACTGTTTCAAAATCATCTTGAAATCTCTCACAGAATAACTCCTTAAGATCAGCTGAACTGAAATCAGCTTCAGGATATACCACCTTGTAGTCCTTTTTGAAGTTAATTTTACATACATATGTAGATTGATTATTTGTGGGGAAAAAATGTATGTAGATGGATCATAATTCGAGTTTGCAGGTTGAACACAGAGCAGTTATAGACTTCTGGTTGCCACTGCAACCAGAACTCCACTGCCTCTTGTATCCATGTGATTCACTGGCTACACCAAGCAGACTAGGATTGGTTAAGTAATTAAAGACCACATCAAAGCATGGGGGCAGTAAAATTAAGACAGAGCTGCATAGGAACTCTTAACTTTAGCAAGGCTGTACTTGGCCTGCAAGTGAAATTATATCCTGTGTTTGATCTTCTGATGACAATTTCAAAGCTGAGGGAGAGTGGCAAAGTTTAGATGGAAAACACCAAGCTCAGATTCAGAGGGAATCTGAAAGAGAGAGAATAAAACCTGGTTATCTGTACTGCTAAAGATTTCCTTTCTTTTCCCACAACCGAGCTGGCATTCTCAACCTCATAAGTGAGAAATTACTGCTAGTGAAAACAAGTATTGGCTGGCATGAAGAAATACATTTTTCTCAGGGTACACTGAGCCTTGAGATCCGCCTGTGAACATAGGTGAAGTTAAACATTGTATCTCACAGTGGTCTTTTCTGTCTTCTCATTTCTCCAGCAAGTATATAGCATTTTGACAATGCCAAAAACTCATGTTTAAAATCACTCTGCAGCTATTTATCATTTCTAGGGCTGCCAAGGTTTTCCTGAAGAATGCAATGATTGGGAGAAAGAAAGAGATATCTCTAAGACTTTATTTGTGAGTAAAAGATGAATGGTATTTCATGGATAACGAAAAAGCATATTTCAAGGCAACATTAGATAATAAAGATGAGAACATTTATAAAACCAAGAACAGAAACAATAGAGCACTATAAGCATATATATGCATACATATATATAATAATGTGTATAAGATACGTGTTTATGTCTGCATATATTGTTTCATATAGTTATAATTTTGAGCTCTAAGTGCCAAGACAAACGGAACAAAACAGAACAGTGTCTTATTACTCCAATACACTTGCACAGCAGGTGCTGACAACAAACCCTGCAGCTGTGAACGCCAAAGTAGCTTCAACCTGAAACCTCACTCTTCATCCCTCTGGCAGCCAGCATGTCATTTCTCAGTGACTTCCAACCTATATCTCTCTTGCACAAACAGCAAGGGTCATATGACTTATGAACCACTACTGCAGAAGACTGTGGAGTCCTCAGCATATAACTATCCAACTGCAGGGGACAAATTCAGTAAATCTGAAAGATGAATTTAACATTTACAGTATCACAATATCACAGTATCACAGTATCACCAAGGTTGGAAGAGACCTCATAGATCATCAAGTCCAACCCTTTACCACAGAGCTCAAGGCTAGACCATGGCACCAAGTGCCACGTCCAATCTTGCCTTGAACAGCTCCAGGGACAGCGACTCCACCACCTCCCTGGGCAGCCCATGCCAGTATCCAGTCACTCTCTCAGTGAAGAACTTTCTCCTCACCACAAGCCTAAATTTCCCCTGGCATAGCTTGAGGCTGTGTCCTCTTGTTCTGGTGCTGGCCATCTGAGAGAAGAGAGCAACTTCCTCCTGGCCACAACCTCCCCTTAGGTAGTTGTAGACAACAATAAGGTCTCCCCTGAGCCTCCTCTTCTCCAGGCTAAACAATCCCAGCTCCCTCAGCCTCTCCGCTTAAGGCTTGTGCTCAAGGCCTCTCACTAGCCTCGTCATCCTTCTCTGGACACACTCAAGCATCTCAATGTCCCTCCTAAACTGGGGGGACCAGAAATGATCTAACCAGTGCAGAGTCCAGGGGCAGAATGACCTCCCTGCTCCTGCTGACCACACCATTCCTGATGCAGGCCAGGATGCCACTGGCTCTCTTGGCCACCTGGGCACACTGTTGGCTCATGTTCAGGCGGGTATCGATCAGCATCCCCAGATTCCTCTCTGTTTGGCTGCTCTCCAGCCACTCTGACCCCAGACTGTATCTCTGCATGGGGTTGTTGTGGCCAAAGTGCAGCACCCAGCACTTCGAGCTATTGAATGCCATCCCATTGGACTCTGCCCATCTGTCCAGGTGGTCAAGGTCCTGCTGCAGAGCCCTTCTGCCCTCCAACCCAGCCACATCTGCCCCCAGCTTAGTGTCATCTGCAAACTTGCTGATGACTGACTCCACGCCCTCATCCAGATCATCTATGAAGGTGTTAACGAGGATGGGGCCCAGCACTGATCCTTGAGGGACACCGCTAGTGACCGTCTGCCAGGTGGATGTGGCACCATTCACCACCACTCTCTGGGTCCGGCCCTCCAGCCAGTTCCTAACCCAGCACAGAGTGTTACCATCCAAGCCGTGGGCTGACAGCTTAGCCAGCAGTTTGCTGTGGGGGACAGTGTCAAAGGCTTTGCTGAAGTCCAGATAGACCACATCCACAGACCTCCCCACATCCACCAAGCGGGTCACCTGATCATAGAAGGAGATCAGGTTGGAGAGGCAGGATCTGCCCTTCCTAAATCCATGTTGGCTGGACCTGAGCCCTTGGCCATCCCTCAGGTGCGCAGTTATTGCCCCCAAGATAACCTGCTCCATCAGTTTCCCTGGCACTGAGGTCAGGCTGACAGGTATGTAGTTTCCGGGTTCCTCCATCTGACCCTTCTTGTGAATGGGGATCATGTTGGCCAGTTTCCAGTCTCCTGGGATCTCTCCGGTGAGCCAGAATTGCTGGAAAATGATAGAGAGTGACTTGGGCAGCTCACCTGCCAGCTCTCTCAGCACCCTAGGATGGATCCCATCTGGTCTCATGGACTTGTGTGTATCCAGGTGGCTCAGCAGGTTCTGAACTAATTCCTCGTGAATTTCCAGGGCAACACAACGCTCGCCGACCCCATCTGCCAGTTCAAGAGGCCACTTGCCCTGAAATCCTCCCTCCTTACTGTTGAAAATTGAGGCGAAGAAGGCATTCAGGACCTCAGCCTTTTCCTCGTCACCATATGACATAGGGGAATAAAATATTTCTAAATAGTCCTAACCAATGTAACTATTCAATTACAAAAGTGATGGGTACTAGTTTATTAATTATTATTTACAAAGTTCATATAGAATTAGTTGAACTTATTTTTTTTTATTTACTGAGACTGGTTAAAATGTGGAATGTTATTAAAGAAAATAATTCCCTTATAATTTTTAGGTAAAAATATTCTGGTGGGGAATGCTGTTTTAAAGTAGAGCATATCTAAGAATAGAAGGGTTTGTCCCTTGTACTTTTACATATGTAAGTAAATTTTTTTTTTTACTTTTTTTACAAAAGTCCTTTGTACTTTCACAAATGCGGCTCCCATATGAGACAAATGTATAAGCAGCATGTATACAAGTTCCATGCAGTATTTCATATTTAGCATTTTAAATGACTGCAAACATTTTTTTCCACTAAACTGGGATCTTTGTTCCTTTTATCTGAGTAGAGTTAAACCTGGGTCAAATTCCATACATCTCTGAAAAAAATATTAACTAGGTTGAAATGTTTGCTGTGCCATCAATCAATGAAGCGTCTGGTGGAGGAAAAAAAATACCATCAACTTCAAACTACATCTTGGGATGTCTTGATGGGATTCTTATGAAGTTGTCACACATGGCTATTTTAAAAAATAATTTTAATATATCATGCTTGTGACAAGTGCCATATCCTTACAAAACCAAAAACCCAAACAAAATCAAAATACAATCTAAGTACAGTTCTGTTTTTCTAGTATCTTGAGATCAAAATATACATTATGTAACAATAACACCCTATAGAACAGACATTTTTAATTGTAAACAAACCTTTTGGTAAAACCATGCCCTTTTTTCTACAGTTGTCACATACAGCCTGTCAATCTTCTACTCCAATCAACTTGGTACAGCAACCTGGCAATCTCAGCATGCTGCACTTACTCTATTAATCACACTAGTTGGATCAAGAAACAACTTTCTGACACAAGTTTGCACTGCAGGGATATGCAGTTCATGACATAGGCTGAACTATGTTCAGCTTTGCCACAGGCAACACTGCAGACCAGCTACTCACAGTAGAAAGATCTACTTCACAAGCAACTAAGATCTGCACCTCCCTTCTGTCACGTGCTTTCTGGGCTATGTAGCTGCCAAATATGTTGCCATGGGCTACCTTCCAACTGTTGTGTTCTCAACTCTGTACGTTCAAAACAGAGCTTCCTCATAGCAGCAGAGAAAAAACATACACTGCAGAGTGGATGTATGGTACAAAGACAGAACTCTGCCCATATCACGTCACCTGCAGAACCTGGTGCATACTATGTATGAACACATGGTCACACAGCACTGCACCTGAACTAACTGGGGTTGAGTTAATGAGCTTGGCTGTGATGCTTAGTTAACATGGTGATGTGGCTTTCTGTATTGGTATTTTTTCACTTAGTGCCATAAGAAGAGTATCACTATGCTGTACATTGAGAATATAGTAGCTCAGAGTAGCATTATATCAGATTAGTATTTTATCAGACAAGAAAAGAAGGATATTTGAATCACAGCCTGCTGCACAATGCAGCTTTAGGTTAAGCAGGCTCAGCATGAGAGCTCAGCTGGGAATGGTGAAGGGGCAATCTGACCAATGTGAGATTGCAAAGTGCAGCAAGGTTTCTGGAAGTAAGGAAAAGAAATTTTGATTAACATCCTTTTAGTTCAAATTATTTCCGTTGTCTAGTTTTCTTCAGTAACACAGTTCCAAGGTTTTTTTTGTAACAGACGCTCTAATAGTATGACTCTTCAGCACGCTTTTGTGATTTGACAAGTGAATATCTTTGGGCTTCAAAAGTACCCTTTCCCTCACCAAATTCTGCTCAGCTTTTCCTGAGATATTATGTGTTAAAAGTGCTATTTCCATGCATGAACAGTAATTAGCACAACTATTCTAAGGCACGCTGGGGATGCCAAAATGCCGTAGCAAAAGGACTATGTAAGGAGCACTTCAGAGCTGCAGCACAGTAGAACCAAAAGTGAGATGGGTGGAAAACCCACATGGCCCTCTGAATACTGACTTGCCCAGCATTTGTCCCCTCTTCCAAAGACAGGTGCCTCACTGGGCCGCTGTTTCCTCCAGATACCAAACACACTAGAAGACAGGACAGTTTCTCAAGCCATCTTCAGCTTCTGCGACAGAGATTCTGGCAATGGCTCATCTGAAAATACCAGATGGGGCACAATCTGGTAAAGGGCTGATAATGAAGTAGAGATTCAGTGGCACTCAACAAAAAGCAGTTTTCAAATACTTTTTAAAGAATTTGCACTGAAAAAAAGGTACTTGCATTTTACTACATTAAAAATCATCATGTAGTTTGTCAGCCAAAATAGTCAGCAGTTAGCAAACATTTCTGACAACCTACAGCATTAGTTTAACCCATCTGTTCAATCTGATTTAGCTTTATATTACAATATTTTGCCATGACAGCTCAGGAACAAAGTCCATAGCACAGACTGAGTCAAGTCTGAATGGCAGCATCTACAGGGCAAGTCAGGTGCACTTCATAACCCAGTGTTGTGGTCTCTAGTTGTACTCTCTGGCTGCTTCTCAGCCATCTGTACTCTCTTTATATATCTGTGATTTCCCTGCAAAGAAAATGTGCAGGCAGGAGGAGATGCACAGCACTTTGGCCAGGGGGCTGGAACAGAGGCAGGTGACAGAGACATCTGCCCATAAGTGTAGAGGTTAGAGAAAACACAGGCCAGCATACCTCAGAGAGTAGCTGAGTTCCACGTCTGTGCTACTGCAAAGTGCACCTCCATGACATGACTGATGCTATTGCAAAAGCAGGCAAACAAAGCAACTGGGATGAATGCCTTCTAATCAACGTTAAGACTAAGAAGCATGGTGGCTTCCTGACCTTCAGCTAGCCAGAGAACGAAGACAAAAGCTAACACTAAATTTACACCACTAGAGAATTACATAAGAGAAAAAGGCAAAAGTGCTGTAGTTGTATTTGGAGAGTTAATGGGGTTGTGGCATACAGCTCATGCACACTACCATATTGTAAAATGTACTACCATAAAATTAGATCATCTAGTCTGTTAACAGGATGCATTGTAAAATGTCTTTGTATGTTAAATCTTTCACAGAAGAGACATAATGTGCTCTTATTTTCATAATATGGCATTAAGACATTAAATCATTAAATATATAGTGTGTATGCATCTGGAAATGCTCACAGTAATAGCCATTTCCACTTTATTTGCCTCTTTAAGAAAAAAGAGAAACGTTTTTGAGAGCAAAAAATACCTACCTGCTCTTCCATTACATCTCAATTTCCTGATAAAATAAAAAATACTGGTTTTAACACTCTATATTTAGTTCACAGCTGAATCTGACTTTTGTCCCCTTCAACTGAAGCATCCTGAGAAGCTTATCAAGGAACTGAATTCCCAAATATCTAGACTGACCCAGAAAGAAAGATGTAGAGAGTAGAGCAGACTGTAAATTCCAGCAATTGATAGTCTTCTGTTAATATTGTTCTAGCTTCAGTCTCTGTGCAGTCAGCTTCTGCTTAATAAAATAAATTGGCCAATATTTAGTCAATTCAATAATTCAGTTTTAGATGAGCCAAGACACCTCTTGAGGTCAGGATGTGTGCGGCACTCTCAGTGCAGAACAGTGACTTCAAAAGCATAACTGCTTGGTATAATTTAACCACAGCCCAGGCATTATTTTCTTTATAAAATCAAGGTAATATGAAGACTATTCTGTGCATACGGTGATGGTCCCAGCTGCTAAGCATCTCTTGCTCCTCACCTCTCACTGCAGTAATCTTGCACAGACCATTTTGAGGGGAGAGTCCAGAAGCACTACCTTAAACTACTGCCTGCTTTGGCTATTTAGTACTGCAATGCCCTGTGTAAAAAGCTCTCAGACATCTGACAAATTCCTGTCAACAAGGCTCAAGAAACCATGAGTTCAAGGACATAGGGATGGTGTTATAGGGAAAGGGAAATAAATTAACGCAGGATTGTATTTTTCCAAAATTAATATTGTTTATTAATTTTGATATTAAGAACTCTCACCACCCCAGACCACTAATTTTAATAATATTCATATTCAGATTCTTGCACTAATTTTAATAATATTCATATTCAGGTTATGTTACAGATAATAACCAGATCTAGTAATAACCAGCAAAATACATACAAGCATTAACTGAACTGGAAGAGAAGATTCCTGCAGTCTAACATCACTTGCAGTCAATATACCGCATGCCCACTAGATGGACTCAAGGAGCTCTTTCTGCTTATGGCAGAAGGCAATGGAGAGTTAGAAGGAGGCTTTTAAGTATTAACTCACAAAATTATTATTACACGACTCGTGGGGCTAGCCACAGTCCCAGACAGTACTCAAATACTTCAGGGAGTTCAGTCTTGTCGGCCACTGAGACTTGATTCTTCCCAGGCTTCTGTGTATCTCCAGGACTTTCTAGTCTTAGCAGGAGACTTTCAGGTGCAAGCAGGATGTCTTGTGATGTGCAGTCTCAGCATGATGTCACACTGGCCATACAGGCCAATCACGTGAGGCACTGAGTCTGTTCCTGGTAAACTCCTAACAGTGGAGTTTCCAGGCAAACAATAATGCAGTAGACAACAGCAGGCACAAACAGAACAGCAGAGCACAGCAGAGCACACTGCGTTTGTCCTGGAGTCCTGTACCCCTAAATTCCTCTCCTGCCCGGACTTCGGGGGGAAAGGGGAAAAGCCGCCTGGTTTCCCCCCCCCCTCGCCTGCCCTGCAGCCGAGAAGGGGGCGGCGACTGCCCCGTGAGTTCCCGCGCTGGAGCCAGGCTGGGATTGGCCGTGCACTTTCGCGCCTAAAGTGTGGTAACTCTGCCCTTTGTCTAGCCAAGGTTATAAATATTGGGGGTCTTCCCGCCTTTGGGGGGTTCCCGCTTTGGATTTTGCGTGTGCCTGGACGAGTTCACTCACTCTCCTGTGCCTGGACTGCAGAGAGATAAAGGACTTGCTTTGGTGTTAGGCACACACCTTTGTCTGCCTAACGACCCTTAACGACTCCTGCAGCCGCTGGAGGAGGAAGACAGACCGCACGAGCCAGCCTGAGTGAGTTATTTGGCTTAGCTTAATTTAGTAAGAAACCGCTATTAATTAATAGCTGAGTCCTTTTCCAAAAACTGACTTCCAAATATATATAGTCAGATTATTAATGGTATCCTCGTAGAATTCTCATGCAACTCAACCTGTTTATCAAACGAAATTAATCTTTGTATATATAGTTGTGGGGGCGGGTTTTGTAAAAATAAAAAATATCTATTTTTGATAAATTTTCGACTCGGCCACGAATTATTACTGCCCTCCGCAACAGCGTTTTCCCATATTATCTCTTTAATCAATGTGGGCTGAGATTAATTGCCCTTTGGACACAGAACAGCCAATCAGAATGGCAGTTAGCCAAGCCTGACCATATAACGTAAAGCCATAGGCTTGCTTTACCCAAATTTGGGAAAAAAACAGACCTTACACAAGACAGGCACAAGCTAAGTGTGTATACCTTGTTTACCAAAGAAGAAAAACATGCCTGGGCAAGCCAGGACATGTATAGGCCTATTTTGGGCCCATCAGGCCTACCATGACACATGGTTCAGACAGACTGAAAATGTCATTGTCAACACCCTGACTCTAAGGGCAGTGATCCAGTGGATAAGCATCCACCATGCCAACCATATGTCAAACTCTGAAACAGGTGTTCAGCAAGTGGTCCAAGCAATGCCATCTGTGACATGCTTAGGGATGTTGCTAGCCAGACACAATAAGGCCAAGCAAAGCCAGACAGAATAATTCATCCAACACTAGTTTCAGGACACAGAATTAAAAGGGCAAAAATACTAATAATAGTTTCATATAATGATTTTATACTATTTCTATGTTCTTTAGTTTTCAACAACATTCAGCATTTGATTTGGTTCCTAGATAAGATATTCATGGCTGTTTCAAGACATTAATGCAAACACAGAAAAAATATTACTGGAAACCTGACCCAGGAAATAGTGAAAGCTATATGAAACTAATGAAAATATTCCAGCTTAATGATCTACAGAGTACATTTTACATATGGAAAATCCAATTTGGCTTGTCTTTTACTCACCGTTTGATGATTTCGGTCACAGTAGCGCAGTCCAAAGTAATCTATCTCTACTAGGTTTAAGTGATGAAATACGTAGCCCAGGACAACTGACCCTTTCGTTGACTTCTGTGGGAAAGAATTTACAGACTCTTTTCACAAAGATTCTCTGCCTTTGTCAGCAATGTGCAATGACATGCAAGCATTCAGTTACCTTTGCCCAAAGAGAAAAAAAAGCAAGGCAGTATCCAGTGCCTTCAACAAAAATTTCATCTGTACAGAGTAAGTATTGTAAAGGGTTAACCCTTCTGGGGGAGTGGCCATGAACCTGACCCCAGATCCTCCTGGCTCCTCCCCAGGGGTGTGTATGAACCTGGCCTCAAGTGTAGTGGTTAGCCCACTTCCACTTCCTGTCTAGCGCCCTATAAAAACAGAGGCATTTCCTATCAATATGGTTGTATATATAAATATACACAAAAATATATACATATATATACACAAAAATCTACACATATATATATATGTATCTTGTTTTTCCTTTTCTATACCTCTTTGTAACTCCCCTACCTCAAATACCTTTTATTTATTGTTAAAGTTTTCTCTTTTAACTTCTATATCAAAATGAAACTATTTATTTATGTGTGTTTTATCTTTTCTTTTCTACATCTAATTCCTTTCTTTCCAAAAGTGGGGAGAGGAGAAGGCATCCTATAATTGTATTGGTTCTGTTAGCCATATATATTTTGAGTCTCTGGGAAATTTAAACTAGAACCAAGCTACATATTTTGTCTTCACACACCTTTAATGAATCATTCTGTAAATCATATTAGGTAGCTGGCAGTTAATAGTTAAAAATACAAAATGAAAATAAAATAAATTAACAAGTGTACTTGTATAAGCATGATGCTGGTGGACTTGGCAATTTTATAGAAAATTTCTGTTCTCTGATTAAAATTTTCATCCCCATGACATACTTAAATTCTAAATCTATAATCTTCCTTCCAGTACAAGCTTGTCATTCATACTCTGACACTAAAGATGAGGAGGTGAAACTTTGCCCTAATAGCTAAACAGACTCCACAACAGCCCTGGGCAGCCTGTTCCAGTGTCCTGTCACCGTCACAGTGCCTCCGTTTCCAGTCCTCCCTCATAAGGAAGATATTCCACACCCTTAATCATCCTTGTGGCTCTGCGCTAGATTCTTTCAAGAAATTCCCTGTCCTCCTTGAATTGAGGGGCAAAAAACTGGACAAAATATTCCAGAAGCAGCCTCACCAGGATGGAGGGGGAGAACCTCCCTCAACCTACTAACCACACGCCTTTTAATACAGCCCAGGATGGCATTGGCCTTCTTGGCTACAGAAGCACATTGCTGGCTTACAGTCCATCCACTAGGACTCCCAGATCCTTCTCCCCTTCTGCTCTCCAACAGATCAGTCCCAAACTTATACTGATATCTGAGGTTGTTCTTCCCCATATGCAAGATTCTACACTTGCCCTTGTTGAAATGCATAAAATTTCTCCCTGCCCAACCTTCCAGTCTGTCTTAAGTCTCACTGAATGTCATCACAAGTGTCAGCCACTCCACCCAGTTTGGTGTCATGAGCAAACCAGCTAACAGTGCAGTCTGTTCCCTCATCCAGGCTGTGGAATAGTATTGGTCCCAGTATCAACTCCTGAAGAAGTCCACTAAATACAAGCCTACAACCAGACTCCATCCCACTGACCACAGTTCTCTGACTTCTTTGCCTCAACCAGTTCAAAATCCACCTTACTATCCAATCACCCAGACCATAATGCCTCAATTTAACTGCAAGGATGCTGTGGGAAATGGTGTCAAATGCTTTACTGAAATGAAGATAAACCACATCCACAGCTCTACCACCATCTATCCACCTGGTTATGTCCTCATAAAAGGCTGTTAAGGTTGGTCAAATGTGACTTCCCCTTCGTAAAACCACACTGACTGCTCCTAAAGAACATCTTGTCCTTGATATGCTTAAGGATAGCACCAAGAATTATGTTGCTTCATTACCTTTCTGGGGATGGAGGTGAGGATGACTGGTGTATAGTTATCTAGATCTTCCTTCCTACCATTTTTCAAGATTGATGTTTGCCTTCCTCCAGTCCCTCAGCACCTCTACTATCCATGATGACTTTTTCTGAAAGACCACGGAGAGTGCTTTGGCAATGACTTCCATGAGCTCACTCAGCGTCCGTGGGTGCATGCCACCAGGATGCACTGATTTATGGATGTTCAGATTACTTAGCTGTTCCCTAACCCAGTCCTCATCAAACAAGGAAAGCTCCTCTGTCATGTCTTCATGTGGGACCTCACATGTCTGGGGTTCCTGAGGACAGTCACCAGCAGTATAAATTGAGGCAAACGAGGCATTTAGTAACTCTGCCTTCTTTGTATCTTCTGTCACCAAGGCACCCACCTCATTCAGTAATGGGCCTACAGTGTCTCCAGTGTTAATTTTTCCTGCAATGTATTTGAAGCAGCCCTCTCTGTTTTCCTTGACCTCCCTTGTGAGGTTGAATTCCAGGGAGGCCTTATCCTTCATAATTGCCTCCCTACACCCTCTGACCAAAGTCTCATACTCCTCCCAGGTGGCCAGTCCCATCCTTCCATGATTTGTAGACTCTGTTCTTCCACTTGAATTTACTCAGCAGTTCCCTACTTAATCATGCTGGGCTTCCTTTCTAGACTTCCCACTTGCTGGAATTCTCTGATCTTGAGTTTGGAAGAAGTGGTCCTTGAATATTAATCAATTTATCATGGCCCATTTGCCTTCTAGTACCCTGTCCCATGAGATTTCCCCTACCAGTTGCCTAAAAAGGCCAAAGTTGGCCCTGCTGAAGTCCAAGGTTTGTGCTCCTGCTTGGTATTCTATTCCTACCACACAAGATCATGAACTCCACCATCTCATGATTGCTACAGCTAAGGCTGCCCTCAACCTTCACCTCTTCAATCAGACCCCTCTTGTTAGTATCAGGTCTAGTAGCACTCCTCTCCTAGTTGACTCACCCAACATTTGCATCAAGAAGTTACCATGAACGCAATGGAATGCAGCTGGCTGAGTAAACCATCCAGCAAATATTCGGGTAGTTGAAATTCCCTATGAGAACCAGGGCCTGTGATTGGAAGGCTGCTGTCAGTTGCCTGTAGAAGGCCTCACAAACTTCCTCATCCGGATCAGGTGGTCTGTAATAAACACCCACAACAGTATCACCCATGCTGGCCTGTCCCTTAATTATCACCCCAAAACTCTCAACTCACCTCACATCTATGCCTGGACAGAACTCAATATATTCTGGTTGCTCCCTCACATAAAGAGCAACTCCATCACCTTTGTTGACCTGTGATTCAATTACCGCATTCCAGTCCTTTGAGTTGTCCCACCATGTCCCTGTAACTGCCACCAGACCATAATCCTTTGTCTGCACATGGCTTTCTAACTCCTCCCGTTTATTCTCCATGCTGTGTGTGTTGGTGTACTGGCATTTCAGGGAGCAAGCTGAGCACGTCGATTCTACCTTGGCAGGGTGGGAGGTCTTCTGGTCTTCATTAATACTAAAGCACTGTCCCATTGGTGCAAACGTGGCAACAACCCCATCCTCTTTTGATTCTAGTTTAAAACTCCATGAACAAGCAAACCACCACACTACAGAATGCAGCTTCCTCCACACCTGTCTGGAAGATCAGTAAAGGATAGCAGTCTGGTGACTGCACCGTGTTGGGGAGTTCTCTAGTGATATCTCTGATTTGGGCTCAAATGACAAGCCTCCCTACAATGAGGACCAACCCTGCATATCAGGCCCTCTCTTCCTGTCAGAAGCAAGACCCCAAAACCCAGAACTCTTTTCTTGTGAATGAGGTTGCTATGTGCACTTGACCCTTGCCATAGCCATAAACGTGCCACAACTCACCCTCTTCATTTAAGCCTCTGTCTTCCACCTGACAGGTGTAGGATAGAGGACCCTCTCCATCCTGGTTCTCAACTTCCAGTGCTCCATGTCTGTTGTGTAAGGATAATTGGGAAGGTAAGGGAGGCCAGGAAGGGGATTGCCTGCCTTCCCGAGCAGGGACCTGTATTCATTCCCCACCTTTTCTTAGGCCACTTCCTCCTGCTTGGTGACATAAAGGGAGGGGAATCTTGGATTCTTGAAGAGTGTCCATGTGCCACCTTTGCATACTATGATTCCACAAATCTATTTCATTCTTGCATTCTCTGATTCTTCTCAACCTTTCCACCTCCTCCTTCAGTTCCACCACCGGACTCAGCAACCCACTGATCTGATCACATGGCAGACATGTGGTTTCAGTGCCTCCTATCCAAACAATTGCCAGGAGAAGGCAGTCCCTGCAGCTGGACCCCCGCACTTCCACATTTTTGCACAGGTGCTCAGTCTGAGTTGCAGCATTCTTCCTGGCACTGCTTTTAGCAGTGTTATAACCATGTCAGGTCCCCTTCTGGGAGTTCTTTCCTCAGGCTTCACTCATTCCAGAGAACCTACAAGCTGTAGACAGATGCAGCACCCCCTGGGCACTCGCAAGCCCTGTGCGCTGTGAGTCACTGCCCTCCCTAAGTCTTCTTGTAGTCTGATGGCGTGATCAACAATGGGTGGGTGCTGCCCATGCTACCTCAGCAGCTGGCTCACAACCTGCAAGTCCCCTGCACAGGGTTAGTGCTTTTCCTGGCATAAAAAAAGCCTCTCCAAGAGCTGGTCTTGCTTCAGATCCCTTCCCCAGTGCAGTCTTACCTGCCCTGAAGCTGGTCTCCACAGCTAATTTCAGATAGCTTTGTATTCTCCAAGCAAGCCACAACAAGGTACACCTCTTTGGTAGTGTGGGAATTGTATAGTCATGCTATTCACCATACTTACTATATATGTTTAATCCAGATGTTTTTGAAATGTTCTCAGTGTTTAACATTCTAAAGCCTTTACATAGGTCAGTTACACTAAGCAACTGTAATTATATAGTCACTCAGCATGTACAGTGGGACTTAATGATCTGCCACAAACCAGAAAACAATCTGGGGTAAAATGTAATTAAAGGAAGTAAAAATTCACTAAAATTAATTGTACCATCCTGGATAAAGTGGATCAATACAGTGATTTTATAGCCAGATTCCTCAACAAGAAACTTACCTTGTAAGACCAATACGAGACAAGAGTCCATCACTTATAGCTACACTGTGACTATCAAGAGCATATAGAAACAAAACAAAACACACCTTAAAAAAAACACCAAACCCAACACCAATACAGGTTGCCCAGAGAAGTGGTAGATGTACTATGCCTGGAAATGTCCAAAGTCAAGTTGGATGGCACTCTAAGCCATCTGATCTAGTTGAAGATGTTCCTGCTCACTGCAGGAGGGTTGGACTAGATGACCTTTAAAGCTTTTTTCCAACCCAAACTATTCTATGACTCAAAAATTAAGCTGCCAATTTTCCATTTCATATTACTGTAAAAAATATGCACTCTTGTAAGCAACCAGGGATACTAATATAACAAAATAGCTTAAGTCTCACAGGAGTTTAACATGCGTAACTCTACACCAGTTAAGATTCAGATAAATTTCTTGACTGGAAGTTGACTTCTTCAGTAAGATAACTGCAGTGGGTTCTATGTAAAAAGTCTCTGGGATGACTTTCCTACTGATGTGATATCCTTAACAAACACACATTTCACACCAAGTTTAGCTGAAATTAAACACTCCCTTCTTTCCTTTCATAAACGAATGGTAAAAATTCATTAAAAAGCTAACTGCTTTTCACTTGAATTGCATTGCTGAGAGAAAACATAAATGCCTATTAATTTATACTCTTTACAAAGCTCTTTCCTGCAGAAACAGACGACCTGTCTATAGAAAAAATCATCCAATTTAAAGTGCCTGGGGATTCTCCACTTCCACAGATGCAAGATCCTCAAAACTTTGGTTATCCTCAGCCAAAACAGTAGCCTTTGTAGCCCTCCTTGCTAATCCCTTACACAGCCTTCAGCAATGCCTAAATGTACATAGGACTTTGAAAAGGAATTAATACAATGTGCTGGTTTGAAGCTAATTGGAATATTTTAATGAGGGAAATTAAATCCTTGGCTGTGAGAGGAAAATGTTAACAGTCATACCTCATTCTTCTGTTGAGAGACGAAAGTAGTCTAAACATAAGGCACTCCTCACTTAGTTCTCACTTCTCTGTTGGTCTGTGTGTCTGTCCTGGAGTCCTGTACCCCTAAATTCCTCTCCTGTCTGGACTTCGGGGGGAAGGAGGAAAGCTTCCTGGTTTCCCTCCCCCCTCGCCTTCCCTGCAGCCATGAAGGGGGTGAGGACTGCCCCGTGAGTTCCCGCATTGGAACCAGGTTGGGATTGGCCATGCGCTTTCGCGCCTAAGGTGTGGTAACTCTGCCCTTTGTCTAGCTAAGGTTATAAATATTGGGGTCTTCCCGCCTTTGGGGGTTCCCGCTTTGGATTTTGCCTGTCCCTGGATGTACGTGCCTGCCTGAGCTCCCCCACTCTCCTCGCCTTGGCTGCAGAGATCTTCAAAGGGACTGTTCCCTATTGACACCTTTGTGAGCCTAACGATCCTTAACGACTCTTAATCGTTCACCTGCAGCCGCTGAAAGGTGGAGAAAGACAGACCGAGAGCAACCCAGCCCAACCGTGAGTTATTTGGCTCAGCTTAACTTTAGTAAGAAACCACTATTAATTAATAGCTAAAGCCTTTTCCAACTTCTGACTTCCAAAATAGATTATTGATAGTATCCCTGTAGGTAACTCTCATGCGACTGAATCTGCTAATTAAACTAAATTAATCTTTGTATATATAGTTTTGGGGGTGGGTTTCTGGGAAATAAAATTAATTATTTTTGTATAATTTCCTGACTCAGCCACATATTAATTCCTGCCTCTGCAACAGTATGGCACGGCGTATGCAACGTAGTTCAATCGTAGAATTTCTACATGAAAAGGGATGCCTAATCACAGGAGTTGATTTAATTTGGGCCCAGCAAAATTGTAAAAATCCAGAGAAAATCCTGGGGAAATTAGCTGAGCATTCAGACCCTGTGATTACTGAGCCTCCAACAGAGTATTACTCTGCTGTTCTTGGGTCACTGGTGACTCAGGCTCTGACTGAATTCGAAAATTATGAGAAAAGAATTCAGGCCTTGGAAAAGGATTTATTAGAGGAAAAATCAAAGAGCCAGAATATCTGGGAAAACATGCTGGCGCAGACAAAGAGCCTTACCGTGGCACTGACTGCCCAGATGAAAGAGAGACTGATAACGTCTTCAGACACTAGTTCTTCAGCCTCCCTCTCTGCATGTGAATTGAGTGATTTGCGGGAATCGGGGAGAAAAGCAGAGAATGTCCCGAGGGGCTCTTTGGGGAAAAGGAGTTCCCCAAAACCAGGCAGAAAAGACTCTGCTAGTGACTCAGAGAATTCTGCACGTGCCTTGGTGCGGCGAAAGAACTCAAAGCCACGCAGAAAGCCCAGGTCCCGACCAGACTCCCCCATAGCTAGCGGCAAAGAGAGCTCTGGGGAGGAGGGCGCCGTGGTGCAAAAGCACGTTGCTGCCTGTAATAAAGACTCAGACCGTGAAAGGCAGAAAAGGCGGTGCAGGGACCACCGTTATCAAAAAACAGTTTACAGACGCACAGCTCAGTGACTTACAAGTCAAATATGCGAGAGATCCTAGTGACTCGATTGCTGAATACATGTACAGAGTGTCTCGAACCAGTGGGGACCGGGTCCTTCTAGACTCAGAGGAAGCGGCTGGAGACTGGGGGGATGATGTGTTCCTGACACGTGAACCCGAGGGGACACACAGTCTCACCGCCCGGGTAGCTTACTGGGCAAGCAGCATCCGTCCAGCCTACTGGGGAGAGCCGACGGAAGTGAGGGTCACCAGCTCCTCTGAGCTCATCACTGCTCTCCGCAGACTTGCCTGTGTCCAGGCTATATATGATAAGGGAAATTATGATTGCCCATTTTATGCCCCTGTGGACCCGGAGAGACTGCACCCTATTATGAAGGGTTTGCCAGCAACTCTGCAAATTCGAGCAATGAGGAATATAGAGAAGATTCAACAGGTGCTTGCAAAAAATGCAGAGGATGATGCCAAAGAGCATGTAATGACTTGGGCTGAACTGTTAACCGACTTAAATGCCCATGGGCTGTAGTTTGGGTTTGGGTCTCCTGAAGGAAAAGGGGCTGGGAAGACATAGTCTCATATTTCTCCCCCAGAAAATTCCAAGACTCTGCGCAGGCAGGTCCAGTCAGTGCAGGACTGCCCCCCTAGGGGGACGGGTCCTGCAGGTTTCTCCCCGAGGGGAAGGGGCAGAGACCAACACAGTGACTGGAGATCCAGAGAGAAAAACAGTTGGTACCGACAAGCCCTGTCTTTAGGGGTACCTAAAACTGTCTTAAAGCAGCTGGCAAATTGGCAGCTGAAGGATTTAGTGCGGTGCCTTCAGAAATCAGCTGTGAAGCCCAGAGGCAGCTGCAAGAAGCCCAGGGCCAGCAGCGGCTCTAGAAGCGGCGGCACGCCCAGAAGCGGCAGCTCCCCCGTGATTGTTTCAGCTGCGTCTCTGGGAAGGAAGGTTAACTCTTCCTTACCTTCCCGACAGGAGTCAAAAAACTAAATGAGGCGGTGACTGCGTCAGGCCTCTGTCACTGCTTTGTAAACATCTGCCAATGGTCTGACAATGACGAGCCCTTTATCTTAATCCCGACTGGACCCAGTAGAACGGCCGTAAAATTCCTAATTGACACAGGTGCTCAAATTAGTGTTTTAAACTTAGAATTGGCAAAGAGCCTGGGGATACAGCCATCCCGTAAAAGGATAAGAATACAAGGTGTTACAGGGGCACCTGATAGCTGCTACCTAGCTAAAACAAGGGTATGGCTCCCAGGGGACAAATGCAGCACCTTGGTGGAAGTTGCCTTAAGCCCCTACGCGGGGAATATATTGGGTTTTGATGTGCAGGCTGGCAAGAGGTGGCATCTTCCAAACAGCTCTCTTTGGAGCTTCGGTGCCTATGGGGTGGAGTCAAGCAAGGTGAAAACAGCCCATGTAAACACCTTGCAGTTGGCTCCAGTGTTACCTCAAGCTGGAATCACCTATGCATCTCAATACCCTTTACCTGCAACAGCCAGGCAAGGCATCTCTGAGGTGACTGCCGACTTGGAGAGGAGACAGATAATCTGTAGGACTCACTCTCCATACAATTCCCAGGTCTAGCCCGTTAAAAAAACGGATGGACGCTGGAGACTTACTATAGATTATAGGAAGCTGAATGCTAATACTCCTCCCCTCACAGCAGCAGTGCCTAGCCTAACCTCAGTGGTCACAGCCATTCAGGCTGCATCCCACTCGTGGATGGCTGCCCTGGACATCCGGGATATGTTTTTCAGGATTCCCCTGAGAGAGGAGGATAAGCCTCAGTTTGCTTTTACCTGGCAGGGGATTCAGTACACCTTCAATTGTTTACCCCAGGGGTACAAGCACTCTCCTACCATTGCCCACAATGCACTGGCAGCGCTTCTGGACACTATCAAGGTCCCAGAAGGCATTGTCATTTATCAATATAGAGATGACATATTAGTGGGTGGGGGCAACAAAGACCAGGTGGGCTCAGTAGCAAAAGCCATCTGGGAACTGCTGACCCAGAATGGGTTACGCATCCCCTCGGCCAAGTGCCAAGGCCCAGGACAGGAAATCAAATTCCTTGGGGACTGGTGGGTAGCAGGAGCAGTGGCAGTGCCAGCTGACACCCTGGAGGAAATTGAAAAGGGCCAAATTCCCAGGAACAAAAAAGAACTGCAGAAATTATTGGGAACCCTTGGATATTGGAGGAAGCATATTCCCGGCTTCTCAGTGATTGCCAGGCCACTGTATGATCTGCTGAAAAAGCACAGGGTCTGGGACTGGACAGCAAAGCACAGTGAGAGCCTTAAAACCCTTAAGGATGAGTTAAAGGCCTACCAGAAACTGGGCCCATTACACCCATAAGACCCCTTAAGGGCAGAATGGGGCTTCTCTGAACATGGTTCCTATTGTGGAATCTATCAGAAGGGACCTAAAGGACCCACTAGAGCCCTGTTGTTTTCCTCTACAGCGTTCAAGGACACTGGGAAGAGGTATTCTGAATGGGAAAAGGGGCTCCTTTCCCTTACAAGGGCTGTTAAGGAAGCAGAGAAGCTTCACATCACACAGGATATTGTGGTGCAAGGACCTTTCCTCCTGCTTAAACCAATTCTCAAAGGATCCCCTCCACCAGAGAGGACAGCCCAAAAATCCACTGTAAGAAAGTGGTATGCCTACTTAGAGGGAATTGCCCAGCTCATGCCTCTAAGAGAGGGCCCAGCCAAGGTGTCCAAACTCCAGCAACCAGTAAATCCAGATACAACTTTACTGGGGCAGCCCTATAAGCCATCTCCAATAGATGTAGCTCCAGAAATAACCACAGACTCTGACACTGAGGGAGTGTGGTTCACAGATGCCTCTTCCCAGAGAGTGGGCTCACAGTGGCACTACAAAGCAGCAGCTTCAGAAATCAGTACAGGCAGGACTGTTACTGAGGAGGGTGAAGGCAGTGCTCAAGTGGGTGAACTGTGGGCCCTCATGTTAGCTGTAGAAAATGGTGCCAAAGCCATCTACACAGACTCCTATGCCACCTTTACAGGAGCTACGGACTGGATTTGCCAATGGGAGGCAAAGCAATGGGAGATCGGCAGCACCAAGGTCTGGAGAGCTGGAGATTGGCAGAGACTGCTGGAGATAGGCCAGTCGAGACCCATCAAGGTGGGATGGGTCAAAGGGCACTCTAAGAAGGAAACCCCTGCTGCAAAATGGAATCAGCAGGCTTACTACCTGGCACGTATCCATGTAGTGGGCAGTGGGGAAAAGGATTGGGAGAGATTAGCTGAATGGTTGCACCTTAAAAGGGGACATTCAGGCAAAGCTGATCTCTACTATGAGTGCAGGTCTTGGGGATGGTCAGTCTCACTCTCAACATGTGAGACCATTGTTTCAGCCCGTCCACAATGCCAGATAAGGCTGAAGGCCAACCACCCAAACCTTGCACCAGCCCAGCATATCTGCCAG
Organism: Pogoniulus pusillus; assembly: GCF_015220805.1. Classification (NCBI taxonomy): domain Eukaryota; kingdom Metazoa; phylum Chordata; class Aves; order Piciformes; family Lybiidae; genus Pogoniulus; species Pogoniulus pusillus. Next base: position 91,624,567 of record NC_087309.1, read on the forward strand.
GACAAAAGTCTCTGGAACACCTGGCAGGTGGATTATGTGGGACGCCTCAAGCCATCACATGGAAAAAAATACATACTGGTTGGCGTAGAAGTGATCTTTGGTCTAACCATGGCCACTGCCACCAGTGCAGCCTTGGGAGCTCAAACCATTTAGACTCTCAAACACTGGTTCGGCATCTTGCCAATGCCTGAGTGCATCCAGAGCGACAATGGATCGCACTTCACTGCAACCTCAGTGCAAGACTGGGCACATAGTGAAGGGGTGAAATGGGTGTTTCATACCCCGTATTACCCCCAGGCAAATGGCATTGTCGAGAGGGCAAATGGCCTGATAAAAAGACATGCAAATGTGTCTAAAGGTGGCTGGGACTCGCATTTGGCCCAAGCAGTCTTTACAGTCAATAATCGTTGGGGAAGCTATGGAAGCCCCAAGATTAAGGCTTTCTGCCCAGCTGAGCCAGTAGTGGACAGTGACCTTGTGCCAGGGGGAATTAAGGATAAATCCTTGTCCCAGATGCAAGTGGGCCAACCTGTGCTCGTCAGGCTACCCTCTATAGGGGTGGTGCCAATGACACTGGGTAAACCCAGACGCTTATATGCCTGGGAAGCCCTAGATGCAAATGGAAAAGGCCACCAGATCACTGCACAGTGGATCATCCCCAATTATTAATTGTCAAGCCTGACCTTTATAGGTCGAGGCAAGTTTTGTCTCCTTACAGGTTAAAGACAGTCAAGGACCAGTTCCTGACCAGCACCTGGGAAAGGGAGAACCAGCTACACCAGAGACGGAGTCATATCACCAGGGTGGCCAGTGGATGATGGCATCAGGACCCACGGACTGTGACCTCCAGCCATGGACTCAGAGCATCTAAGGCTCTGCCATGAACTTTATTGCTCTACCAGGAACAGAGGAATTTTCAAATTGACTGTGTAGCTTTATTTAATACTGTTTGGGATATTGTTAAGCCTTGTTAAGTATTGTTAAATATTGTTGGGGCGATTAATGTGTTATATATTGTTAATGTTGGAAAAGGCTAAGTTATATATATATTAATAGGTTACTAAATTGTAAGGGGGATCACCTATCACTCAATTTCTAGACAAAGATGCTCATTACCACTGGGGTGGGGTGTCCTAGAGTCCTGTACCCCTAAATTCCTCTCCTGTCTGGACTTCAGGAGGAAGGAGGAAAGCTTCCTGGTTTCCCTCCCCCCTCGCCTTCCCTGCAGCCATGAAGGGGGTGAGGACTGCCCCGTGAGTTCCCGCATTGGAACCAGGTTGAGATTGGCCATGCGCTTTCGCGCCTAAGGTGTGGTAACTCTGCCCTTTGTCTAGCTAAGGTTATAAATATTGGGGTCTTCCCGCCTTTGGGGGTTCCCGCTTTGGATTTTGCCTGTCCCTGGATGTACGTGCCTGCCTGAGCTCCCCCACTCTCCTCGCCTTGGCTGCAGAGATCTTCAAAGGGACTGTTCCCTATTGACACCTTTGTGAGCCTAACGATCCTTAACGACTCTTAATCGTTCACCTGCAGCCGCTGAAAGGTGGAGAAAGACAGACCGAGAGCAACCCAGCCCAACCGTGAGTTATTTGGCTCAGCTTAACTTTAGTAAGAAACCACTATTAATTAATAGCTAAAGCCTTTTCCAACTTCTGACTTCCAAAATAGATTATTGATAGTATCCCTGTAGGTAATTCTCATGCGACTGAATCTGCTAATTAAACTAAATTAATCTTTGTATATATAGTTTTGGGGGTGAGTTTTTGGGAAATAAAATTAACTATTTTTGTATAATTTCCCGACTCGGCCACATATTAATTCCTGCCTCCACAACAGTGTCTGGTTGCATCTTGCCATTCCTTCTTTGCATGAGAACCTACATGATCTAATCTAGACTTTTCCTCTAACCTCCTTGTCATCTTTTGATATCTCACATCAGATCTCTGCAGATTCATTATGTGAACTATATGGAGATTTATCTGGCTATTTTTGAGATGGGAGAGAAGGAGGGGGAAAAGAGGGAGGCTGGTCAAGAGCCTTCTGGGCAGTCTAACTGTTTCTGTATTACTTTTAACTTGTATATAATTGTAAATATCTGTATATATTGTATATATGCAAATAGGTATATCTGTATATGAAAAAAACCTGTATAAATGTAAATGGTGCAAAGCTATAAATACATATATAAAAATCTGTATAATTGTAAATTGTGCAAAGCTATAAATGCAGCTTCACTCAACTTCCAGACAGCTGAGTTTAGTCTGAGTGAATTCCTAACTGTGGAAGAGGGACGGGTAATTCTTAAACCTCTACACACAAGGAGAGACAGCAGGTATCCCCCAGACCTCCTTCACTTTCCTTAACCTCCTATTTTCCCAGCACAGAGGACAACTCTTCAGGTTAAAAACACTGATGCTTGGTGGAACCACTGCACACTCATTTTAAATTAAAAACCTCACTTTAGGCCATCTGATACCAGGGTTTCATGCATGTATACTGCCTCTTCAAGTGGAATTAAGAAAGCAGTTTTGTTGATGCATGCTTGAATGGCTGCTTCTCGGTCTTGAAATGTATTTTTACTGCACTTGAAGAAAGTTTTGCAAACTAAGAAATGTCATCTTATTTTCCCTTACAAAATAAAAGCAATTAAAAAAAAAAAAAAGGCAAAATAAAACTATAAAGATGTTAACAGGATTACATTCACATCATATGGCATTGCAAAAAAATACATAATCTGCCTTGTGTTAAGCTCAGACTTGCTAGAGGCTTGCATTCTTAGGGGTAAACGCAAGTATATTTGAAAATATCATCAGCAATGCTTTCAAGAGGGAACAAGGAATTGTCTGAATGAGTCATAGTACCTTGTTTTACATGTTAGCACCATGGCTTCACAAACCAGAAAGGCAGGTTTCTACTGGCTAAAGGAAACTACAGCCAGCACACTCAGGAAAGACCTGATTTAATTGTATTTTTAACACTGGAAAGAAAGAGTTATTTTCAAAATTGCGCATACAGTATTATATCTCAGCATACTCATATTACTGTATATTTAGTCATCAGGAGTACTTATCTTCCATGTTGTTAGTTTTTAGCTTCAGTAAGGCTTTTTTCTAATTGGATGTTTTTTCATTTTCTCTTTTGTACTGTACACAGCAGTGCAGGGCAAACCAGCCTGTTCATAAACAGGCAAGAAATAACAATACAGAACACGAGCAGAAGGCTTCTAATGCTGAACAAGGAAGTTTAATCTATTAGTGCCACGAAAAAAGACAAGGTAGATGCTGTATGGGATGATACACAATTAGGCTGAGACATTGAGACACAACTGTGTAATATGCCAATGTTTCCCTGTCAAGCACAGGGCTGTGTGGCTTATGTTGCTAACCAGCCCTCTAAGTGGGAAGCACATATGATCTGCTACCCATGTGCTAGACAACAGCTAGTGCACATATAGCACATGAGGTGCTATACACACGTGGCAGATGAAGTGTGTGCACCAACATTTTCCTCACTGGTGTGCAATGAAGGACAGAGAACAAGCACAGCTTCTGTCATGCAAGTCAGCCCACATGCACTAACCAGCTAGCCAGTGTCAATGTACTAAGGCAGACACGTTCCAGACAGCTAACTTCATGCAGCATTTTCAGAGACCAAACTGCAGTATCGTGCCCTAAGTAAAGATTACTGAAGAGATTTAAATTATGCACTAAGGGAGCACAGAATCATGCAACCGAAGGTGAGGAGAGACACCAATTCATGCCATTCCCTGCAATTACATAACAAACAAGTTTGTCCAAACAAAACTTTCTCACTGATCTTCTCTGACCATTTCCCCCCTTACTTCAAGCTCAGAACACCACTGCAGGTTTTCATGATTTTCCATCTACAAAAGCAGCAAGGAACAAGAATGTAAAATCAAAGTTCTTGGTGGTCTTTACCAACCCAAGAGTAAGCACTTCTTTTGCCCATGGCAGTCAACCAACCCAGTCTCATTTCAACATTGCATGTTCAAGCAGAGAGAAATATTTAAATTAATACAGCTAAATATTTACAAATATTCACCTTGACAAAACAGCTTGACGTAATTTGCACAATGCATGTCCAAACAGAAAGGAATTTACATTAGTGTTATTTTATATGTGCAGACATTTCCCAATACAATCTCATTACAAAAGTAAATACTTTAAGAAAATGAGGATTTAACAGATGTAAATGTGACACCATATTCTGCCCTACCTAGACATCATACAAATGTAACACTCAAACTCTACTAATCAATCTCCCTCCCTCTCACCTTTCACTGACAGCTGACACACCAAATTGTTTTCAGAGGTCTTCTTCTGAAAACTTTTCACAAACATATGGAGACGCACACAGACACACACCCTCTCTGTTACAACGAACCTGACACAGCACCTCATCTGTCTGCTGGATGTAACCTACAGCACTGATTTTTAAGTGCTTGTGCTGGTTTGAGGCTAATTGGAATATTTTAATGAGAGAAAATAGATCATTGGTTGTGAAAAGAAAATAATGATGATGTCTACATCATTCATTGGTTTGCTGAGAGGTATAAAATAAACAATGTTCTCTCACTTTGTCCTGGGACATTGCACTGTTTGTTTCTCTCTCTGATCTGTGTCATTGGATCTAATTACTTCCTTTTAACCCTGATCTGCTCTGATCTCTCACCTCTGATTTTGGAAACTAACATATAAACTTTGTTCGTTGCTGCTGGCTTCTACTTTGTTTTGTTAGTCCATCTGAGATAGAGGAGGGAGAAGAAGGGTGGGGGAATAGCTTTGAGCCCTTATGGGCTCAAACTGCTCAGTTATGGGCAATGTTCTTTGATCAGGAGGGAATCTGGACTTGTATACTATTTCTAACTTGTATATAATTTTAAATATTTGTAAATACTTGTGTATATTATATATATATATATATAGAGAGAGAGAGAGAGTAAACATTGCCATGACGTAAATACAGCTTCATCTTACTTCCAACCTGTTTGAGCTGGTCTGGTAAATTTCAAATAGTGTGGGAGGATAGCTTCTATCCACTACAGTGCCGTATGTTAAGATGCCCGTAGAATTAATTTTGTTTTACTAAACAGCAATCTAACACATTCCAGCTAGAAAATCCTCTTCTAGAAAAATGTCCAAAGTCATTGTGTTTTCAATTAGTGTATTTATAAATAACTCTAAAAACTCACTTATGGGAGAACTTATTAAGAGAGGGGAAGCTATCTGGGAGGAAGCACTCCAAATAGCTAAACCTCTAGACTTGTAAATAAATGGCTAGAGTGCACTTTGAGGCTTTGCCAGACACATATAAACTGATCTACTTGACTTAGAGAAAAGGTACATTGAGAAAAAAAAAAAAAAAGAAATAACTAACAAAACATTTAGCTTATAAGTTGTCCTAAGTTGGTAACTATAGGGTTAAAAATCCTCTAGGGACTAGAAAATTGTTATACAATCCCATAATTCTGGTATCTCTTTATAAGCTCACCGTGAGGCCATCTCTTTCTCCTTTCCTCCCTCTCCAGCACTGTGTCTGGCAGAAGCTGCTTTTATCAGGACAAATATGTAAGGAGTAGGCCTGTTTTGGGGCCTCCAGAGGCTTGTGTTTAAGCCTATGGATTGCAGAGGCATTGGAGGGGGGAGGACTGGAGCACTGAGGATTACAGATTTCGTTTTGGGTTGGGAGAAAATTCAAGGGGGTCACTATGGATGTGTATCTGCTTTATAATTTGTCTGTATCTCTCTTTTCAAATTATGTTTTCTCTCCAATTCATTTGAGAGCTTCGTTCTATCGAGTCTTTAGAAACCACTACAGAATAATTGGTGTCAGAAGTGGGATGGTTTCTGGTTTGCATCATTTGAATTGGAGATAATACAGAATTGAAGCTTAGGAAAAAAATGGTGCCTCTTAGTGAAGTTGTAATGGAGAACTGGAAGGTGACTTGAGAAGTGAGCCACTCCCCTTATGGATGGCAGAGGGGGTAGAAGTGAATGGTAGGCATCGATTTGCCTGTTTTGAAGCAGGTGAAGAAAATTATACTAGTCCCCCATCTGCAAAGTGGGGACTCCCATCAATGCATTGGCAGACGCTCATTGTGATTTACATATAACAGAGATAATGCTGGATTGCTATGATCCCTAGTTTGGTCCTGTCCTTGTTATCTCAACTTCCTCTAGCTGACTCTTCATTTGTAAACAGATTTTCCACCTCAACCCTATTATGAGAAACAACTTCAGTGGGCTCCTTTGTTTGGGGCAGATAAAAATAACTGTATTTACATTGTATAGCAATAAAATTTGGACATGCATGCACATTTTAAGAAATTCTCCACACAGGAATTAGTCCAATGAGGACAACAAAGGATAATTAGAGCAATCTCATAAGTAAAGGAAGACAATTAAGTTTTGGAATTGTAATTTAATACTTACTAGAGCTTTAAAATTAATCTCTTATCAGCCACGAATGGAGTTGGGGGGAGAAAAAGAGAGTCTATGACAGTGTCTCGGTTCTAGTTTAAATTTCTAGAGACTGAAATAAATTTGATAGAACCAATAACAATTTTTTATAGAGTGCCTTTCCCTCTTTCCCCTTCTTTTCTAGAAGAAAGGGATTAGATGGAGAGACAGAAAAGTAAGCACACCCAAACAAATGAATCTCACTCGATTTGGAAGTTAAAAAATCTTAACAATAACTTAAAAAAAGGTATCTGAGGTAGAGAAGTTACGAAGGGTATAGGGAAGGAAAAGCAAATACAAAAGGTATAAATACAACCCAATTTTGATTGTGATGGCCACGTGGTGGCCATCACAAAGAGAAAACAGGAACAGGATAGTGATGCTGGTATGCAGGGAGCAGAGAGGGCAAAACAGGAAGTCCCCCTGCTTTTATGGATCTGTAGACAGGAAGGGGGAGTGGGCTAACCATCACCTGGTGGTGTTCAGACCCACCCTTGGGGAGGGGTCAAGACCACCTAGGGTCAGGTTCAGGGTTACTCCCCCTGGAGGGTTAACCCTGGAATAAGAGGCAGGCCACTCAGGAAGTCTACAAGGTTGTCATGAGGCTATGCAGGGAAGCTGCTTTCAGAAGTGCCTTGGTTTCTCTGCCTTCTCCTGGTAGAGAAAAGACAATGTACTTACGTTTGGAACAATCATTCCAAATAAAGGAAGCATGTCATGGTTTCTAATTTTCTTGACATGTTTTCAAAAATCCTGTTTCCATTTACTGAAGCCTTACACAAGACCTCTCTCAGAAAAACTTACTGGAATTTTTACAAATCCATTAATATTTGCTTATTTTGTCCTGTATTAAGAGAAATCTTAAGTGTATTAAATTGCCATTTTATCATCTTTTCATCTTATTTGTTGGTTTTGCCATATTTCCTTTATTTCTGATGTTTTACAGAAGCAGTACTTCTTTGGGTGGTTCTATAAATGCACATACAAAATATAAATTGCAGAAGAAACTAAAAAGGGGGTTGTTTGTTTTTTTTATTTTAATTATTTCATTCTGATATGTTTGGTTCTATTCCATCCTAGTTGGTAGACTTTGTGATTTCTGGTTTTATGAAAAAGTGCAGTATTTCTAAATACTAAAGCCTCACTTCTAATATTTCTAACTTTCCTATATCATCGGTCTAAACACTCCTTTTAAATTAAACATTATTTGCATTTTTATGGAGCACCTTAAGCTTATTATGCACAGCAGTTTTAGAGCACAAGAACCTACAGTTTAAATGTCACATGCTTTAACTGATTTAAGTACAAGACTGTCAAGAGAGAATGTCACTAATAGCTAAATACTTACAGGCTTTCAAAAAAAGAGAATGTTGAATATTAATGAGCAGACGCTCGTTCTGTCAGAATTTCAGAATTTAACTACTACTTGAGCTACTAAGTAGAGCAGTAATATAGTTAGTGTTGTTACCAGCACTTGGCTCAAACTATTAATAGAATTAGGGGAAGTATATTGGATTATTTGGTGTCGTTTTCAGACACAAAAACAATGGGAAGAAGAAAAGTTCAGTATGCATTTTTTAATTCCTTCATTTTGCCACTTCTTTCCTTCATAAGAGTTGTATTGCCAGAGCTGAGCGTATGTGGCAAAAGCTTGTTTGTACACAACATCAAGAGGCACTCTCACCAAATAAAAAAAGAGTTACTTTACCATGCTCTCTAAGAAAAGTCTCCAAGCAATTCCCTAAGCAAAGCTCAGCCTTTGCATTCTGCTTAGCACTTGCCATCAACCTTGTTGATTCTGCTAACCTCTTGAACATATTTTCCTTCAATAACTTGTAAGAGTAAATGGTGTCTTCCATTTCTTTGGTTACTTCTGCTACTCCCTGAATTTTACCTCTGCCATTTTGGGGTTTTTAGTTTTGTTCCATTTTCCTTCAGTGAGTCTTTTCAAAGCTCTGGTCAGAGAGTCAGCAACTTATGGTAGTAACTCTCAAATAAATTGTCTTTTGTTTTAACACCTTTCTCCATTCTCCTTATTCGTAAGGGCTAAGTCAGAATAACGCAGACATTTAAAACTTTGTCTCTAAATTTTTTCTAATCTTAGAATCCTCAGTCAAGCTCAGTTCAAAAAATACTTTGAAAGTTTTTAAAAATACTTTCCTTCTTCAAAAGCAAAAATGTTAGTATCAGACTGGTTTTCTTTACAATTTGATTCATTTAACTGAACTGTCAAGAGACATTACTAGAAAATTCAGACAAAAAGTTATCAATGGAAGAGTTAAAACTAGAATTCACTTCCTGAAACACGCTCCTAATCTTTTTGGCTCTGGCATGGGTGATTGTCTAGGTTCTAATTAAAATTCCCAGAGACTCTAATAAATTTGATAGAACCAATAACAATTTGTAGAGTGCCCTCCCCTCTTCCCCCTCCTTTCCCAAAGAGAGGGATTAGATATAGGGAGAGAGAAAGGTAAGTATACCCGAATAAATCAATCTCACTAGACTTGGAAGTTAAAAGGAAAAGTTTAACAATAACTTAGAAGAGGTATCTGAGGTAGAGAAGTTTACAAAGGATAGGGAAGGGGAAAAGAGCAAAAAAAAAAAAAATTATAAATACAAGCGAGTTTTGTGATGGTGGCTTTGTCTGCCTCGTGGTTGTCATGGAGGGCCTGTAGGCCTGAAAAGAGGCTTATTTACTCCTATGCTTGCCTGGACATGTTTTTCTGCCAGGACCCCTGGTTGTAAACAGGTTGTGTAAGCCCACACACATCCAGCTCGTGTCTCCCTGGGGTAAGCCCATGTGATCCCCATATTTGGGAAAGTCCAGGCAAGCAGCTTCTGCCTATTATGGTAAGGTTTGGCTGACTGCCAGCCTGATTGGTCATTCTAGTGGCCAAAGGGCCCATTAATCTCGGCCCACATTCAATAAATAGGGGTGCACAGGTAAACAACGTGCTCAGCTCAGACCCTCAGGCACAGACCCTGCATAGCTCAGCCACTCAGATGCTCAGAGGCCCAGACCTCATGCTCTGACTCATTCACAGCTTACCTGCCTGTGTACCTTTCCTGCACAGCTCATTTAAGCCTGCACATATATATATATGAGGAGCCTGTAGTCTCCTAAGCCAGCCGTGCACATCTGCACACTACTGTGTTATCAGGACCAGATCCTGCATTGCATTTACCTACGGAGCTCAGACTCCCAGCAGCCGCACACTTTGCATGCCCGCTGCCTATTATTGCCTGGTAAGAGCCCTTGCTGCTGAGATAACCAGGAAGCAGGCTTTGAATTGTCTGCACACACACACACGGCCTGCTAGACGTGACAATCATGCCAGAAACAGCATGATATTCTTCTGAAATCCTGCCAGCTGAGAATTCCTGGAACAGGACATCCAGAAGAAGCCAGCAGCACCACAGGCAGAGATCGCCTCTTTGCCAGGAGAAAAAGGTCAGAAAACCTATTTCCCCAGAAGCTGGGAAGATTTATCCTTTCTCCTCAAGCCAGGAAGATTCCAGCCTCAACGTCCATGAGCAGAGATCCCCAGAAGTCTGGACATTAGACACAGGCTGTGACGCAGCCCCAGAGGGTGATTAATAATTAATAAGGATTGTGAGTAAAAGCTTTCATACCTCTGCAAATATCGGTTGCCTCTGCCATAGAGCAGAATCAGTTTCAGCCTGCTCTGCTGGGCAAATAGCATAGAGACCCCAAGCTGCATTAAGCCACGGGGAAAACTCCTCTCTCTGTTTATAGTTTGAATGTTTGCTAGTTAATTAACAAGTTCCTGTACATATTTTATCCTAAATTGTTTTCATAACCATGTAAAGAACGATTTGATATTAACATACAGTGGTTGGGGGTGGTGAGAGTTTAGAATATTGAGTTTAATAAATACGTATTTTTATATAAAATTATCTCGCCCCAATTAATTTCTCCCCTCCACCAAATAGGTGTAGGTAGCGGAATCCCCCTCTGCAACAGTGGTATAAACAGATGCAGAGAGAGAGGTGTGGAGGTGCAGGGCTAGAGAGAGTAGATCAGGAAGTCCCCCTCCTTTTATGGGACAGGAAGGAGGGAGTGGGCAAACCATCACCTGGTGGTGTTCAGACTCACCCCTGAGGAGGGGTCAAGACCCCTAGGGTCAGGTTCAGGGTTACTCCCCCTGGAGTGTTAATCCTATACAGTGATACAGTAGGAGAGAGCACCTTTACTTCCATGAGATGTACACCTTGATGTAGACCTGACCCTTCTGCAGAGTTCTGATATGGCTCTTTGGAGGGCATCTCAAGTTGAATGCGAACCAGAGCTATTCTCTGGAGTTGTTGCAGGTCTGAATGTGAAAGCTTGGGATGCAGGGACTTTTGCAGAGCAAAAGCAGACCACCTCTACAGTTGCAGGGTTTCCTGTGTTTCCTGTGTTTGGAGCACATGCTTTATGCTCTGTTCTTTCACAAAGAATTGCAGAGCCCCACCACTGCTAGTGAGATTAGCCTGCAGAAGACTGTGGCACAGTGCAGGAGGTAGGAGTTAAGGTGCAACAATTTGGCAGGGCTCTGCATGCAGTAACTGTTACAGAGTAGTGTGATCCCTGTTCCACTTACTCCCTGGGCACCGTGCTTTGGCAGGCAGCCTGCCCACAAACATTTCTGCTTCCTGCAGTTCAGCTGGCATGCAGTAGTCCCCCTTCCCAGGCTGCCAGACACTGACTGCTGCCCAGCAGCCCAAGTGTGGGATATGAACTCTCATCCCTCCACCATACAGCCATGAGAGCCCTGCTTGACTACATAACTGCTTACGGTTTTCCAGAGAAGAGGACATTCTCCTGTATCATAGTTTCACAGCTTTTGGTAGGTCCAACAGGATGCATCTTCATGAAGAATTATTTAAAGTAAATATTTGAGAGTGCATCAGTTTATTATAAATTCACATGTGCTCATCATCTGCCAGGTGGTTGTGGTCTACTTTGGAAGCATCCCTAATCAGGATATGCAGGCCCCGCCTGCCAAGAAAATTCATGGGACTTTCATTTGCTGCAGGCTTGTTAAGCTATCTCTTTCCATTTGTCAATGACAAACTGGATATTTCGGTACTTATTTCTTTGAAGTCCACACTGCAACCAATCAAGAACAACATTTTTATATAAACTTGTTCCTCATATATGAAAGTAATTATTTCCAGTTTAAAATTAATATCTTTTAACATATTTTTGTTGAAATATACAATGCTCTTTTACAGTCTATGTAAGGGCAACTCCCCACATCCCCAGAAAGCTTTTCCAAAACATAGTATTATTTTGATTATTTAAAATGGTATTTTTTCCAGATTGATGGAGTTTAATTTCTCAGAAAACTTCTCGACAGTTTAATGTCTCTAGAAAATTCCTCACTCCTGCTATGGTGACAGAAAGCCAAAGAACACATTTTTTTAATCCTAAAAATTCCACATACTTCTACTGTATGTCCTTGATTACTTGACTGCCATGATGCTTCCCATAAAACTGATCTGATTCTACTGGCAATTTAATTCTTAATCAAATTTCTCATAGAAAACATCTGTGATTTAATTTTTTTTAATCAAAGGTTGAATTTTTTTAAATTATGCTGTTTCTTAGGTTTCGGTGTTTTTGGTTTTTTTGGCAATAGGCATTCCTCATAAGAGCAATCAATGGAAGACACACTGTAAGAATTTTTGTTCTAAATTGAGTTTTCCAGATATGCTCATTGGTAACACATGCTCCACCCCATTAAAAAACAAGCAAGCAAACACAGTCAACATGTTTATAACACTCCAGGAATAAGTTACACATTAGCCTGCTGTTAATCGGTGCTAACAGGGAACTCTATACACCTGCATTCTCTCCTACCCCTTCTAGAGTTTCTGGCTGTCTAGAAGGGCCACACGCTGCACAGGCTTGTATTACCATTATACGGGTACTAGGCTGCATTCAGCTTTAACAACAAAAATGGACTCTGCATAGGAAAGGAAGGATTCTAAGAGATTCACACAGCAAAGGGGAATGAAAATGATGTGACCATCACAGCTCTGACATGCTCTTCACCTTCTGAGTAGTGCTGCCTGCCCGGCCAACACCCATGCTCACAGCAAAGGTGGCTCATACAGCTGTCAATCAATTACTTAATCATTCATCCATCAATAGATTCCTGAATCACTGCAGATTTCGGCCCTGTATATTGAGATAAACCATAATTTGGGACAGGTTTTTGGTTTTGTTTTGTTTTCAATGATACCACTCACATAAATAAACACATTAAAAAAAATATCAAATAATGGAACTAAAAAATGTAGAGCACTTAAAGCAACCTCCAAGCTGCCAATTCAGCCTCCTGCATGTAGGTAATGCATCAGTGTTACCATCATTTCCTCTCACCCAATTTACATAAGGGTATTGTTGTCTTCTCATCCAGCATTCCTCATCCATGTCTGCCAGTCGGAGCTCCTTAATTTGATCTATCTACTGTGTCAGGTTTTTCACCCCACAGCTCCTTGTCCTTTCCTACCACCTGTCTCTTTCCAAATAGCATACTCCATGCTCATACTCTCATCACACACATTGCCATCCCCACTAGTTCCCACATATTCCTTTAACTCCCGGTGCACTAAATCACAGGGCCTTCCTTCCTCCTCTACCTTTGCACTTAATCCTGCCAGTCTGGTTCTTGGATCAAGCCAGGAAAGTTCTCTAGTGTTGTATGGTGAAACAGGTAACACAGAAACACATCTGAAATATCCAGACACAAGAAAATAGTTTTCAGTTTTAGTGCTTGTTGTGGAGGGCCCATAGGCCTGAAAATAGGCTTATTTATGCCTTGCCCTGCCTGGACATGTTTTTCTGCCTATAACCAGAGGTAAACACATAGCAAGCACAAAGGGGGACAACAGACATGGTGCCATGAAGTCTGGCCTGCCCAGGGCCCCTGATTGTGTAAGGTTGTGTAAGCCCCCACACACCCAGCTCGTGTCTGCCTAGTGTAAGGCCTGTGTGATTGCTATATTTGGGAGGTCCAGGCCTGTGGCTTTTGCCTAGTATGGTAAGGTTTGTCTGACTACCAACCTGATTGGTCATTCTAGTGGCCAAGGGGCCATTAATCTCAGCTCACATTTAATAAATGGGGGTACATAGGTAAACACGTGTTTACTCCCCCACATGTGGAGAGAATTCTTCCACAGTGAGACATGATCTGTAAACATGAGACCTTGTGATGGGAGAATGTCCTTGAAGCCCTGCTAGTTCAGGAAGCCATGATGTGGGCATGTGAGTAACCCGCACACATCTGCAGGGCCTGCCAGCCCCCTGAGGTGGAACCACAGGTTATTTTGATACAGAATGGCCTATCTGTACCTTACACATAACTTTCAGCCAATCTGCACTTTCCACTTGTACCAATCTCAAACTAAGTTAGTTGTGCACGTCTCTTCCAAGTAGCATATAAGCCTCTGTATTGCCTCAATAAAGCATGCTGATGTACTGATGCACAGCAAGCTGCTGAGTCGACTTGTCAGTATCCCGATCTCACGTCTCACCAGCCTCCAGACCCCGACATCCACATTGCTTGCCTGCCTGCATACTCACTTAAGCCTGCCTGTATATATGTGGAGCTCAGACTCCCATGCAGCTGTGCACCCTATTGTATGCCCACTGCCTTATCATTGCCTGGTAAGCTCTACTGCCGCCGAGTTACCAGGAAGCAGACCTCAATTGTCTGCATATGATCAGCCTGCTAGCCAGCGTGAGACTGTGCTCAGACTGCAAGGCATTGTACTCCTTCTGCACCTGTGGTCCTGCCAAGAATCCCTGGACAGAGCATCCAGAAGAAGCCAGGAGAACAAGGTCAGAGACTATGCTTCCCCAGAAACCAGGAAGATTCTCCTTTCCCCTAAAGCTGGGAGGATTCCAGCCTCAAAGTCCATGGGCAAAGACTCCCCTGAAGTTTGGACACTAGTATAGGCTGTGACGTAGCCCTGGAGGGTGATTGATAATTCGTAAGAATTTGTAAGTAAATGCTTTAATGCCTCTGTAATTTCTATTGCCTCCTGCCACAGAGGAGAAAGAGCTTTCAGCCCACCCTTGCTGGGCAAGCAGTATACTGACCCCAAGCGGCATTAAACCACAGGGAAAAACCCTCTCTCTGTTTATAGTTTGAATTGTTTCCTAGTTATTAGTAAGTTATGGCTTGATATTATTCCTAGAATGTCTTCATGACTGTGTAAGATCCATATTAATATTAAATTCAGTGGTTGTGGGTGGCAAGAGTTCAAAATATTGAAGTTAATAAATATATATTTTTATAAAAAATCCTTTTGCACCAATGAATTTCTCCCCTCTGCCACAATTGGCACAGGTGGCAGAATACCCCTCTGCGACAGTGCTCAAATTCAAGAACCAGTAATACCAGTTAAACAGACAATGCAGTGGCCACCAGGATGCAATCCTGACAGGATTTAACTCATAAAATTTGAGGAAATCTCTCCTGTGAAAGATATTTCAGCATCACAAATAGGTTTATCTTCAAAAGAACAGCAAATAACACATCTCTGTCATGATGACCATATTGACAAGTACCAAGTCTTTGCTTCAATAGTTTCACACTAAAGTCATCCATGTTTCTTCTTGACAGACATTTTTTACCTTGCTTCACTCAAACTGTTTTGAACAAAACTTTGTGAACTAACATAACTCATCATTATGTTCAAAACTTGATGACTGACAAACCTACAAACAGAGCAAGGTACTCCATTAGTGGTAACAACACTTCTCCTAGAACTTCCCATTCAGAAATAGTCTATAAAATTTCCAGACTACATTTATAGCTATTTCTTCAGAGATTTTATTAAAATGGTAGTATTATTCTGAATTAGTCATTGGGTACAGAGCTGTAGTGGTAACCCAGCTTGCATCTCCTGGGAAAGTCTGGTTTTATGGGAAACTGTGGCATATTTTATACAGTTCTCTTTTTTTTTTTCCTGTGACCTCCATTCATTTACCCTTTCAGAAAGTAAGTCTTTCAAGTGGTAACTTGATAATACTCCCAGTGATTCATACACTACTTTCTTACTGCTTACACTTGATTTGCTCCCCAAAGTGATTAGCATATTTTAAAGTGTCTTGGGAAAACTGCATCTAGATAAGAACAAATTTTCCATGTCCAACCAGTCAATATTCAGTAGCTACCTGACCACCAATACTAAATTGGTGTTGAAAGTTTATAGAATATAGCACTGTGGCCTTGTGAAAAACCTTTTTTTACCGACCTGTAAGAAAGTCAGATACACCACAGTTTTGACTGAGCATAGAAAATAGTATTTCATATTCATTTTACACCTTTAAAGACAACTCAGAATAGTTTTTTTTTAAAACTGTATGTACAATCTCTCATGATTAATTTTAATCAGCATAAATAGAATTACCACAATCTCTTTATTATTAATAAATACTTAACATACTCAGGTTGCTGGGGAAAAGTGATTTTAAAATATATAAACCAAAGAACTGCTATATTTTGGCTTTAAAATCTACTTTTGCAGAAGTTTTTTGTTCTTCAATATGCAACCTACAAGAAACTTAAGTGTCATATACATGATATAATATGGTACATATTTTACATATAAACAGGTTGAGATGTATGGTGGCTGCCTAGCAGTGACAATGAAAATATTCCACACAGTGAAGAGACAAAACAAAAGCTTTACTTAATCAGCACTTCCGTAGTACATCTCCATGAAGAAAAATATCAAGAGATTATACACATTTGCAATATTGGATTAGTTTCTTCACTCCCAACTGATAGACAAATTAGTGACAAGTATGGCATAAAGACCTATGCACAAATATAGCATACAGTTTTGCAGAACTAGACCATTCTTTCTCTACCTTTAAAGCAAACCTAACAAATGCATCTGTTCATTAACAGAAGTGGTCAAAAAGATGTGATAGTTAACTCTTCAGTGCTCATACTCTAAATATTGTGTCTAATGAAAAATTCTTACTTGCAGCACCTTCACTATTAGACTCCAGAGGTAAGTTCACTTAATGCCTCATACGCACTATCCCTTCCTAGTGTGTGTGGCTGCTATTTCCTGTACTCCATGAGTCTCCTCATGCATCTGAGGCAGAAGCTTTCTGAACACAGATGTAAAATCACAAACTTATTTAACATTAGGAATTTGTTTAGAATCCACTGGTGATGTGAAAATAACTTGTTCAGCTTTTTCACTCAGATGGAATTTCAGAAGTCATGAGTGAAAACCTGACCCTGTTTAAATCAAAATGAACTTTATTACTGATTTTTTTTTATTTTACATTTAACATTATGTCATGGCTGGTATTATGGTGCGAGATAGGATTTTTAAACTAATATTATTAAAGTTTATTAATTTTGATATTCAGGAGTCTCGGTACTGGCCACAATTTTAATAGTAGGTTCTTTGCAAAAATCATGAAAGCATTACACAAATGAGAACGGGGAATCTAGAACACTTATGAAATAACTAGCAACAATATAACAACCATTAGAACTGGAATAAGGTTCTTGCGGTCAATCATACTGCTTGTCCACTAGAGGGACTCGAGAAGTTCCTTTCTGCTTAAGGTAGCAGGCACTTGGAATTAGTCACAGAGTTTTTGCAAAGAGGCTTTTTGAGTATTTACTCACAAAACATAGTATCTCTGGATTCCTGGGGCTAACTACAGTTTCCAGACAGTACTCAAACACTTGCAGGGAGTTCTGTTGCTGTCGTCTTAGCTGTTCAGGTTTGTAGATCTTCCCAGGCTCTAACAAGGTGCAGGGAGAGAGAAAGATGATCTCTGACCTGATCCTGGTTCCTTTTTGATGATCTGTGTCCCTTCCAGGGCTTCCAGTCTTGGCAGAAGACTTGCCGGTGTGCAGTCTTGGCACAGAATCGTGCAGAGGTGCAAACAGGCACAATGTCGCTCTGGCTAAGCAAACCTATCAGGTGAAAGCACTTAATGCTAATCCTAGTAAACTTAAGACACAGCAAGTTTTGAGGTAGACAAATCCAAAGTATCAGGGCTTGTTAGTATGTACCAGAGCTAGCTTATGGCTTAGCAGAGCATGGCAGGATACAACAGCAATGAGGCAGAAGCACAATAAGGCAGAGCACATTGAGGCAATTTAGCTAAGAGGTACCATTTCTGTAAGATTTGAAGCCACGCCACTTCATGTGTACTTCAACTATGCCTGTATTCATCACTGCGGCAATGGACTATTAAATGACATATGCCCAGGTAGTGTTTCTTGATGTTCTATTTTGAAGTTCATGACATATTCCAGAGCCACTAAACACATTCCACATATACCACTAAGCACTCTTCCCTGTAAAATAAAGATTTTAAGTTTTCTGTAATTTTCTGCTGATGATATAAATTCACTAACAAAACTTCTCTTCTGACAATAACACACCAGGACTGTTACATGAGACAATACCCCAAATCAGAACTTTTCAATATAGATACCACCCAGTGTATAATGTTACAATGTACACCTAACATATTTTTTCAAGTACTGTATTTATTTAAGAGCTGAGGAAGATGTTTTATTGTTTTCAGCAGTACCCAGCTAGAATGAGATCTAAATTTCATCACATGTAGATAAATAAAAGGACAGACAGTAAGACTGTAAGCAGCCTTGCCACTGAGAAGTTCAAATTGTGCATGAGTCAAATCTTCCCAAGCAGGTTTCAGAAAAAAAGAAGGTGGCTAGGAGGCTGCAGCACATGAAAATGCAGGCATCTAAGAGAAATTGCACTGCAGAGATATCAAGGGAGGATGTAGTTGCAGTAAGAAAAGACCGAGACAGGCTCCCAAAGATGCACTGACAGGATACAGTAAGGGAAATCCCTTACTGGAGAGTGATTAAGTGCAATAATATGTAGCTCACGGATTATGAAGACTTTGTCATTAACAGGTAATTGAAACAGTTGTTCAGGGTAAGGATTTCCCCAGCTCTGCTTTTGTGTTAGTTTGAAGCAAGCTAGAATGTTTTGGTAAGAAAAACTAGACCATAGGCTGTGAAAAAGGAAAACAATGGTGATGTCTCCCTCCCTCAGAGTCTTGCTGAGAGGTATGGGAACAAGAAAGTAAACATTAGATAACACTTTTGCCATTTTCTCCTCACTTTCGGGCTGGGCTTTGGCTGAGCTGCATCTTCCTAACCTCATCTGCCACTAACCTTTGCTTCTTAACCTCTTGGCTGAACCTCTATTCTTCCTTAGGACTGGGGTAAGGTTGAGAGGGGCAGGGGGAAGGTGCAGGGGTGGTTGAGAGTCCCTCCTGGGGACTCAGGTTTCTGGGAGGGCTGTTGTGTTTCTGTATTACCTTTTCATTTGTATATTTCTGTATATAAATGTATATATTGTAAATAGCTGATTGTATATTGTGCTAGCTGTAAATAAATGGCTTCATTTATATTCCCAGAGCCCGGCTGAGTCTAGTCTGGGTAGGGGGGCGGGTACACCCAAACCATCACAGGTTTTAAGAAACGTTTTAAGAAACTTCATCAGACAGAAAACACTAGGAGTATATTACTGATAGCAGTATTAAAACACTGGGCGGGGGGGGAGCAACATCAGATGTGGTCTGCAAAATTCCCAGTTTCTAAGAGAGGCTGCATAGACATGTAGTCCACCAGCAGTATTAGTACTTTTTTTACTGAATATTTTGAAAACAGCACACTTACTGTTTCAAAGCAACAAAAAACTGTTTAGCCAAATGCTATTAATTTTAAATATGAAAACCTATTTTGAAGACATCAATACACAAACTGAATTTTTTTATTAAAATGTGACAGCATATGATTAATTCAGTGCACACACTCATAAAGCCTACCCCTTTGAAAACATTTTAATTTTTCTATTTCTTATGGTTTATATAAAACAAAAACATTAGTTCAATAAAGTTATCCAAAATTCTTGGATATTAACTACTACTCTTAACTACAGTGAAATACTCTACTACTAACCAGCAAATCAGCTTAACTTTAGAAGTAAACACATGAAAACACATTAAGAAAATCACACCATTAATCTCTGTTTACCTTTAGGACAATTTCCAAAAATGTCAACTCTAGGGAGTTTCTAAAGAGAATAGTTGAAAACTGTAAGCCAGAAATAAATGTCATGAGTTCTTTTACCTAATGATTAACAGAATTATCTCAGTTCAATAAATTACCATGCCGCTAACAGGTCCACTTTGAAACAATGACACAAGCATCTCAGTGACACATATAGAAGCTATGTCAAGCGCAGAATGATCTGATAGCTCAGCATTACAGTATAGATGACAGACTTTGCAGTCTTTCATGTTTTCATTCAAACAATTTAGCTATACATACTACTATGACCTATTACTGCTGAAAAGAGAAAGCTGTTTGGACAGCTATAATTACCTCTACTGTAATAGAACAATGCTTTGACTTTCCTGTGGGAAAAGCAATGCACCACTGAATTTGCTTTACACTTTCTAAAATGATGAGGAAAGAAAAACAGTCCTAACAAAACCTGAAAATCAGTCTTTCACAGTTCAGTAATTACTGTTCTTAAACTGGCAAAGTTTTAAAAGAAAACCATGACGTTACATACAGCAGGTATGTCAGAACATACTACTAAAAGAGTTAATAATGCTGTCATTTCTGACACCTGTGCCACAGAGCAAAATCTGCTATGTCTTGGAAATATTTTGTTAATAAAGAGGAACATCTCTCTTAGATTAGCTTTTCTTATAAAACAGAGGGTTTTTTGTTTTGTTTCGTTTTTCTCTCACTAAGGCTTAATAGTTCAAGGATTTCAGAGCCATATCTGTGGATACATAGTTTTATCTTCCTATAACTAAGATTATTCTTCATTCCTCATTTATACATGGCAATGAGAAAGGCAGTATCTGAAAAATACTAACTTGAATATCAAATTCCAAGTGTCTTCATATGATTTTTTTCTTCTTTTTTTTCCCTAAGGGAGAAAATCTGCCTGTGAAAACTCAGGCAGACCATATTTTCCCCTCACACTTCTGAAAATGCTTGTAAGTAATTTCACAGTTTTTAATTTTCCAAGCCTAAATTTGTTAAAAGCTGACTATTCTAAGGGTAGAATATGTTTCTAGTTATAACAGCAAGATAGTTTTGCTATGTCAGCTAAAAATGAGCTAGGTACCATCATAACTGTGTAATCTTAACAATTCTAAAGACAAGTTTCTTTCAAGCTACTGTACTTCTTAAAATCTACATACACTTGCACACAAGTTTAAATAGGTGCAATCAATTGGCATGTAAGACATTTATGTTAGCAGTGCACAATAAAATGTATTATCTTACTGGTCTTTCATTTTCTTAGATTTATAAAGCTGTTAGAAGGAAAATGAAGTCAAGATTTCAGCCCAAATCTGGGCTGAGTACTTCAGCCCCAGGCACCATTCTGGAAAGGAGTACTAAGATAATTGGACTTCACAAATATATGCCAGCAAGCCTCGATTTAAAGCTGCTTCATGAGGCATTGGTCCAGTTCCTCTATATGTTGTGGATTAGAAAGTCAACTACTGAAATCACATTTTCCACGGGCAGGTTCCACCGTACTTTAAGCATAAATAACATCTTCACTGTATATGAAATCAAAGCCATAATAATAGGTCTGATTCAGCTCAGTCAACCTCTGGGAGTACAACTGAAAATACAATCTCCACTCTGAGAACCTATATACAAGGTATTAATTAAAAGATACAAAAAGAAAACATACTGCTCCATTGAGCATGAAATATGTGAGTTTCAGAAGTGCACATATCACAAACCTCATGGGAATATCCGGACATGTCTTCATGTCTGCTACTCTCTATCCATAGAGTAATAATGAAAGTAGTCCCTTCCACTGCAGACTGTTGGTAACACTTATTTAGCTGAACAGATTTCAACATAAGCATTTTATTTTTAGGTCCAGTGAAAATTCTGTACTAGGAAGAAACTTCAAAGATACTATGCAGCACACAGCTGAATGGAAGAGCCATGTGTTCAATTGCTATGTCAATAAATAACTGGAAAGAAACTCCTATGTTTCTACAGATAAACTAACGAAGCAGACAGAGGACACATGCTTTACAGCCCACAATCATATATCTGTGTCTGTTAATACAAATACAGTAAATAAAGTTATACTGAAGAAGTAAGCTTATCTAGGGCATGTAATTAGAGAATAATAAAGCAAAAACTCAAAAAGCCAATCTCCCTTAGTACAGAAGATATGTCAACATTTAAGGTGTTAGCAGGCGAACAGAAACACACCTTACAAAATACTGTGTTTATTTCATACATTATTCCACTACCCTCCATGCTTCAGAGCTTTAAAACTTTTATGTAGGTTACATCCGAAATACACTATCAGTAACTCATTATCAGTATTAATTGCTCATGTGCCATTCCAAAATCCACTGACTGCAACTTACAGTAACAAACAGTCGTGAAGATCTTCCCTGAATAATAGACGTTAGCACTTTTTCCTCCTCTTTTTTTTCCCCCAGTAATGGATGAATAGCACTATAGTGCACCAATACTTACCATAAAAGAGCAGTTATTTTACACTAAGTCTACGGCAACTGTTGTGGGGCACTCCAAATCCCTTCTTTACCCTACCTCCATCTCCAGAGGTTTAAATGGAGGAAGAAGAAGGCACAAAATCTGTTTCCCCCCACACATCCTTCGCAGGCTTAAAGGGGGAAACAGCAAAACACACCCTTTTCCACATATGTACTGAAGAAAAAAGTCTGTGTGTTCCTGCTTTCGGACATTTCTGTGGAGTTCTGCGCTAGTCCCACTCTTGCACAGTTCATGCAGCTCCCCTACAAGTCCGCAAGTTCGGCAAGTCCTTAGGTCCATTCAAGAGAGAGCTGCCAGGGGCACTCGGACCTGGCTTCTCTCAGACCACACTGTGTCCTGACTTCTTGCTCGCTACCCTGAGCTGGGAACATGGCAGCAGTTTGGCTTTTTTACCTGAGATGCTAAGACAGCACCTCTCCATGATCTTTGCATCATGGAAGCTCTGTCTACAGACACTTTGGACCTTGGCAGATTTTATTCATCTTGGACTTAATGCCATGTGGATCCACAATTGCATATAGCTTGCAGTTTCAGAGGCTGCCACAGAGAAATTCAGCAGGCTAAATTCCTAATTCACCTCCATAAGAAAGATCTGCTATTCCCTCGGTTCTCTACTCAGCCTGATTTATCAGTGGGGTAAAACTGTCTTGTAGCTTAGCCTTTTCCATTTTCTGACTTTCCTACATTACTAAACTTGCTCATAAGCATCCTTATGAAGATCTCCCAACCAAATTAGAACTTGTAAATAAATCCTAACTAGTTCTGCATATAGTCTGGGGACAGGACTTTTATGGAAAACAAAAATAATTCTATTTTTCTAATTCCTGCCTCAGCCAATTAATCCCCAACCAAATCAGCAACATATAAAATTCTAAAATATGACATTATTGAAAGTGTCAAAAAGCTAGTCCTTCTGCCAGTGTAAGGTGA
Source organism: Pogoniulus pusillus (assembly GCF_015220805.1). NCBI lineage: Eukaryota > Metazoa > Chordata > Aves > Piciformes > Lybiidae > Pogoniulus > Pogoniulus pusillus. The sequence continues at coordinate 91,647,587 of NC_087309.1, forward strand.
TTTGTATTTCAAAATGCCGCAAAAAAAATTAAATATTATTAAAGAAAGCATTAATAGCTCTCATAATTAGTTCATTTTCAAAATACAGGAAAGTATTTTTAATTAGTTGCAGCAGCAGAATAAAATGTGTCCACTCAGTGCTACAGCTGGGGAGGGGGAGAAGTGCTTGACTACTGCCAAGCACACATATTACTTTTTTTTTTTTTTTTTAGAATTTCCATTTATTTAATATTGTCATTCATGAATATGCAGAGCACTATCACAACCTTTTATAATAAAATACTGTTATTCCTACTCGACAAAACAAGATTGCTAGTCAAAAATCTCTAGTGTTATGGTAGGTTCACTTGGCTGCCTACCAGTTGCACACACTCAGCTGCTCTCATTCAACTATAATGAGGCAGAAAATAAAATTCAAAAGTTGAGATAATTGCAGAAATCAGTTACTGTCATGAGCAAAACAGATTGTTTTGGGAGAAATTATTTCATTTATTGCTGATTAAAAATAAGAGTAGGATGGTGCAAAGCAATGGTGAAACTTCAAAAACTTTCTCCTTCATTTTCCTAAGCAAAAACTTCACTTCACTTGCAACTCTTCTGCCTGTGCCCCTTCACAAAAGGTGCAGAGGGAGGGACAACACGGCTTGTGGTCAGTCCACAACAGCTTCTCTTTGCCATTCCTTCCTTTCCACTTTCCACCACCTCTCCTCACAGAAGCCATCTCTACAGACACTCACTACAAAAACTTGGCATTGTAAACCAAATACAGTTCTGTAAATAGGAAACACAGTCAGCCCACAGGAGTCTATGGTTCAATGATGACATAATTATGGAGGATGGGAGTAAAGCTTTGTTTAGAGGTTTCATAACATTTCAGCTCTAGCATCAGAGACTTCATATGTAACATTTCCTTCTCCATTATAATTAACAACTGTCTGGGGGGAAATGTAAAAATTAGTAATTTCCTTTGTATAAAATGAATGGGCATTATGACACAAATCTATTTTTCCCCTTGATACACTCAAAATTAGGAGCCTATTACAACTACAATACTGTACCAGAGAGCTCTAACAGGTACAAGAAGTAAATCTACCTTAGCCAATGTTAAAAACTAACTATTAAAAAAAAAAAAAAAAACTAGCAATTAAATTAAATACAAATAGGGTGGATTGTAACACAAAAAATACCATTTTTAGTAGATAACTGTCTTCCAGTTTCAGGCAGGATTTTGCTAGATTTTCTCTATGACCTCTAAGAAAACATAAACTCACTCCACTAAAATCTGAAAACATCCCAAAAACTACTAAATTGACAATGAGGCAAGCCAGTTACTTGTGAAAATATCTGAGTTCCTGTGTAAGACAGGTTCTTCTGAAAGCATGCATTCTAACAACTGCAAAGGACAAGATCATCTGTAACAGGAAAATTATTCCAATTTTATGGAATAGTGTTAGTGTCATGAAAAGCTGCAGCTCTGAATGGAACCTTGGACATCACCACAAAAAAACAAGTTAATGTGAGACCACAGTGATGAAGTTACAAAGCAAGGCCAAAAGGAGAGCACAAGTATGCAGTTAAGAAGGTGGCAACACTTACATATAAGAAACACAGATAGTTCTCGTCATCTATACTTCAAAAACTGAAAAACAATTCAGACTGGAGTTAAAAAAAAAAAAACACAAACAACAAACCACAAAACAGGAAGAGAAAGCCTAGAAAACTTGTCACTTGGGAAGGAACAAAAGAAACCTGAAGTATTCAGTCGATCAGAAAGAGATTATAGATGTGACTTGCTCAGCACCTCCCATTATCTACACAAGGAAAATATCTGATACTGCTTTTTAACAAGAGAAGACAGAGTAAGGTAAGAGATCTACACAAATTTGCAATAAACATTAAAACCAAAAAAATACAGTGATGATAATAAGCATGTTGAACAACCTAACAGGTGAGACAGGAACTTTAAATTTTAAACCTTACATTCTCATCACTGCCTTTTAAAAACCTGAGCACAAACCACTAGAGAGGCAGTATTGTATATATTTAAAATACCACCATCAGAATGGTTTCACCGAATCATAGAATGTTAGGGGCTGGAAGAGAACTCGAAAGTTCATCTAGTCCAACCTCCCTGGCAGAGTAGGACCACCTACTGCAGATCACACAGGTGGGTTTGGAATACCTCCAGAGAGGGAGACTTCACAACTGCCCTGGGCAGTCTGTTCCAGTGTCCTGTCACCTTCACAGTGAAGAAATTTTTCCTCATGTTTACATGTAACTTACAACCAATGGTCTAATTTCTCTCATTAAAATACTCCATCATCCATCCATCTGCTTATGCCATCACAAAAGGCTGTCAGGTTGGTCAAACATGACTTCCCTTTGGTAAAACCATGTTGACTGTTCCTAATGACCCTCTTCTTTGATATGCATAAGAACAGTGTTGAGGATAAGCTGCTCCACTGCCTTTCTGAGCATGGAGGTTAGGCTGACTGATCTATAGAGTTATCTGGGTCTTCCTTCTTAACCTTTTTAAAGACTAGGGTCACATTTGCCTTCCTCCAGTCCCCAGGCATCTCTTCTGTCCACCATGACTTAGCAGAGTGTTGTGGTAGGCCACACAGGCCCAAAATAGGCTTACAGATATCCTGCCTTGCCTAGGCATGTTTTTTCTGTTCCATGAGAGAGGCAAGTGTGGGAAAAGAATATAAAGGAACCTGGAGCCATTGAGTCTAAGCACTCTGGCCTGCCCAGGGTCCTTTGGTAAACAAGGTACACACACTTAGCTTGTGCCTACCTTGCACAATGCTTATGCTTTTCCCAAATTTTGGAAAAGCAAGCCTATGGCCCCGCCTAATATGGTAAAGTTTGGCTAGCTGCTATCCTGATTGGCTATTCTGTGTCCAAAGGACAATTAATCTTGGCCCACATTGATGAAGGGAGATACGCAGGTGAATAACATGCTCCCAGGTGAATAACATGCCACCCTGTTCTCACCCATGTGCTCTCTGTTGTTCTCAGCCATACTCTGCCGTTGCCTGATACAACTGTCTACTGCCTTATTGTTTACTGGTAAAATCCATTGTCACAAGTTGCCAGGAGTATACCGCGGATGCCTGCACACAATCAGCCTATGCGGTAAGCGTGACATCATGCTGAGACAGCACAACATCCTGCCTCTACACCTGAGAGTCTCCTGCTTAGAAATCCTGGACATACACAGACCATCCAGAGAAGCCAGGAGACAAGGTCAGAGATTGTCTACCTCTTTTCCCCAGAAGCCTGGGAAGAATCAAGTACCATAGCCAACAAGACAAGAGTCCCCTGAAAGCGTTTGGGCACTGTCTGGACTGTGGCTAGCCCCCACGAGTTGGGTAATAATGATAATTTGTGAGTAAATATTTAAGAGCCTCTTTGAAATTCTCCACTGTCATCTGCCACAAGCAGAAAGAGCTCCTTGAGTTCATCTAGTGGGCAAGCAGCATACTGACCACAAGCAGCATTTGACCGGAGGAATTTTCCATAGAATCATACAATCAACCAGGTCGGAAGAGACCTCCAAGATCATCCAGTCCAACCTAGCACCCAGCCCTATCCAGTTAACTAGACCATGGCACTAAGTGCCTCATCCAGTCTTTTCTTCAACACCTCTAGGGACAGTGACTCCACCACCTCCCTGGGCAGCCCATTCCAATGGCAAATCACCCTCACTGGCAAGAACTTCCTCCTAATATCAAGCCTATACCTCCCTTGGCACAACTTGAGACTGTGTCCCCTTGTTCTGTTGCTGGTTGCCTGGCAGAAGAGAACAACCTGGCTACAGCCTTCCTTCAGGTAGTTGTAGACAGCAATAAAGTCACCTCTGAGCCTCTTCTTCTCTAGGCTAAACAACCCTAGCTCCCTCAGCCTCTCCTCATAGGGCTTATGTTCCAGGTCTCTCACCGGCTTCATCGCCATTCTCTGGACACGTTCCAGTATCTCAACATCTCTCTTGAATTGAGGAGCCCAGAACTGGATACAGTACTCAAGGTGTGGCCTGACCAGTGATGAGTACAAGGGAAGAAGAACCTCCCTTGTCCTACTGGCCACACTGTTCCTGATACAGGCCAGGATGCCACTGGCTCTTCTGGCCACCTGGGCACATTGCTGGCTAATGTTCAACCTACTATCTACAAGTACCCCCAGGTCTCTTTCTGCCTGGCTGCTCTCCAGCCACTCTCCAGTGGCTCATCCAGCCTGACCAGGTCCCTCTGCAGGGCTCTCCTACCCTCCAGCAGAAGAACAACTGTTACTAGCTTGGTGTCATCTGCAAACTTACTGATGCTGGACTTGATCCCCTAGTGGAGATCATCAGTAAAGATACTGAACAGGACTAGGCCCAGCACTGATCCCTGGGGACCACCACTAGTGACTGTCTGCCAACTGCATGTGGCACCATTCCTCACTGCTCTCTGGGCCTGGCCTTTCAGCCAATTCTTGACTCGTATCAGAGTGAATCTGTCCAAACCTCGAGCTGCCAGCTTCGCCAGGAGCTTGTTGTGGCAGACAGCATCAAAGGCTTTGCTTAAGTCCAGGCGGACTACATCCACAGCCTTCCCCACATTCACCAGGTGGGTAACCTGATCATAAAAGGAGATCAGGTTGGTGAGGCAGGACCTGCCCTTCCTAAACCCATGATGGCTGGGTCTGATCTCCTGGCCATCCTGTAGGTGCTTTGTGATGGCACTCAAATGAACCCGTTCCATGACCTTGCCTGGCACTGAGATCAGGCTCACAGGTCTGTAGTTTTCTGGTTTGTGCTAGTTTGAAGCAAGCTGGAATGTTTTGGTAACAGAACTAGATAACGGGCAGTGAAATGAAAACAATTGATGTCAACTTCTCTCACAGTCTCGCTGAGAGCTCTGGGAAGAAGAAAGACTTTTTCTCCATTTTGTTTCTCTCTCTTGCTTTTGCCTTAGACCTGGTCACATCTCATTAACCCTGCTCCTACTAACCTTGCTCCCTAACCTCTTGGCTGCACCTCTTTTCTTCCTGAGAACTGGGGTAAGGTTGAGAGGGACCCGGGGGAGGTGTTGGGGTGGTTTAAGAGCCCCTCCTGGGGACTCAAGTTTCTGGGAGGGGAGTTGTGCTTTTTGTATTGTTTATCCTTTGTATATTTCTGTATATAATTGTATATAACTCTATATATTGTAAATAGCTGCTTGTAAATTCTGCTAGCTGTAAATAAATTGCTTCATCTATATTCCCAGGGTCCGTCTGAGTTAGCTGGGGCAAATTCAAAAGTGTGGGGGGGCGGGGTAACCCCCAAACCATCACATGGTTCCTCCTTCTGGCCCCTCTTGCGAATGGTTATGTTGATGCCCCTCCTGGTTTCATCGTATATTGAAAACTCTGTAATTTCATGGTCACTGAACCGCAGGCAGCCTTCGATTACCATATCTCCCACCTGCCCCTCTCTCTCCCACCCCTGGTAGGATCATGTAACAGCTGAGATAAGCTGTCCTTCACACATTCTAGGAACCTTCTAGCCTGCCTCTTCTCTGCAGTCCCAGCAGATGCTTGGCAGGTTAAAGTCACTCACAAGAACAAGGGTAAGTGATCTTGAGGCTGCCTCCAGTTGCTTAAAAATAATCAATCAACCTCTTCTTCCTGTTTGGGTGGTCTCTAACAGACTCCAACCAGGATGTCAGCCTTGTTGGCCTTCCCCTTAATTCTCACCCATAGGGACACAACCTGATCATCCTTATCTCTACCTCCATGACTTCCAGAGCACCCTTAATGTATAGGGCCACTCCCCCACCCCTTCTCCCTTGCCTGTCTCTCATGAATCGTCTGTAGCCATTGATTACAACACTCCAGTTGTGTGAGTCATCCCAATACTTTTCTGTGATGGCAACAACATCTTAGTTTTCCTTTTGTACCAAGGCTTCCAGCTTCTCTCGTTTGTTAGCCATGCTGCATGCATTGGTGTACATACACTTCATCTGGGCTGCTGGTTTTACTCCTATCTCTGGCCTACCACCTTCAGCCTCCTTCAGTTTGTCTCTAGTACTGTCATCTTTAACCACTTAAAGCCCTTCCAACAAGCCCAGCCAGCTCATGTGCCAGGATCTTTCTCCCCCTCTGACTCAACTATTTTAAAGGCTTACCTGTGCAATTGTATGTATATTTAGTGGATTCTGTTGGAAACTTTACCAGGTTGGGGAATGCATCTGATACATGGAATCACTCTGAGAATGTGTGCCGGGACATTCGAGATCCAGAGATTTTGGGGAATAAATGGAACTTCCTAGCAGTATTTGCATTATGTTTAAATGTGATTCAGTGAGTTATTATGGTTACCCTAGCCTGGACCATGTGGCAGCTGGATGTAGCCGCCATGATTAGGACATTCAGTAAAGAAATAAACAGGGGGAGGACAGGTCCAGCACATAACTGATGCTGCGAGTATTGGTGCAGTGGTACTCAGATTGGTGCTTATAGCAGAACTGGAACTCTGCATGACTCCCTGAACACAAGCGGCAGGCAGCACGGCCAGCAACAGTGGCTCCTGTCCCAAACACCATTCCAGACTAGGTCATACCCAAATAGCTGCGCCTATGCTCCAATCTTTCTGGATCCTGTCACCATTTGCAGGAAAAAGCCACAGAAGATGGACAGACCTCTCCCAGACTTGGATCCAATGGAAGGCAGCTCTGCTAGAACCATCACCCCCCAGCAAAATGCACCAGATGGAAATGAATCTGATACTGACATAGTCATAATCACAACTATGCCTCAAAAGGAAATCAGGCAAATGCAGCAGGATTATGCAAGGGTAAATGGCCAGTCTCTATTGGCCTGGCTCTTGAGCTCCTGGAATGCAGAGGCAGAGACAGTGGAATTGTATCAAAGAGAAGCTAAACAGTTGAGGGCCTTGTTGAGGGATGGGGTTGTGGATAAAGAAGTGGGAAGGCTAGATGGCACACACACACACTTTGGGCATGACTCCTCACAGCTGTAAGACTCCGGTACCACTCAAAAGATGACGTGACCTTCCATCCTCTTAAGTGGGCAAATATGGAACAGAGGATCGTGTACTTGAGGCAAACGGCTGTACAGCAAATAATCTATGGAAATGGCCAACTGCCTCTGGATCCTGACAATGTCTGCATGAAACCAGCCCTGTTAAAGAAATTGACCCAAGGTGCCCCTTCCACATACACTGGGAGGACTGCTTTTGGGCAGAGACCTTAACAATCTCCAACTGTCTGTGAATTCATTAATGATCTGAGGCAGTCTGAAGACAGTGTGTCCAGAAAGGCTCTAATATCAGCTGTGGAAACCCTGACCAGAGACTGTTGTGGTAGGCCTGATGGGCCCAAAATAGGCTTATACATGTCCTGCCTTGCCTAGGCATGCTTTTCTGCTCCCTCAGAGAGGCAAGTGCAGAAAACTGACATAAAAGAACTTGGAGCCACTGAGTCCTGCCTGCCTAGGGTCCTGTGGTAAGGTACACTCACTTAGCTTGTGCCTGCATTGCACAAGGCCTATGCTTTTCCCAAATTAGGGAAAAGCAAGCCTATGTCTTTGCCTAATATGGTATGGTTTGGCTAACTGCTATCCTGACTGGCTATTCTGTGTCCAACAGGCAATTAATCTCAGCCCACATTGATAAATGGAGAGAAGCAGGTAAACAATGTGCTTTGCTCCCCTGCTCTTTGCCGTACTCTCTCTGCTGTGCTCAGTCATGCTGCAATTGCCTACTGCCTTATTGTTTACCTGGTAAACTCCACTCCCGCAAGCTACCAGGTATAGACCCTGGACACCTGCATGTGATCAGCCTGTATGGTCAGCCTGACATTGTGCTGAGACTGCACGACATCTGCCTCTGCACTTAAAGGTCCTGCTTAGTAGCCCTGGACATATATATAGATTGTCCAGAAGAAGCCAGGAGAACAAGATCAGAGATTGTCTGCATTCTTTCCCCAGAAGCCAGGAAGATTAAGTCTCAACATCCTACAAGATGAGTCCCTTGAAAGCATTTGGGCACTGTCTGGACTGTGGCTAGTCCCCGCAAGGGTAATACGTGAGTAAATGCTTAAATGCCTCCTTGTAATTCTCTACTGCCTTCTGCCATAGAGCAGAAAGTGCTTCTTGAGTCCATCTACTGGGCAAGCGGCATATTGACCACAAGTGGCATTCGACCACAGAAATCTTCTCTTCCAGTTCAATTAATGTTTATATATTTTGCTGGTTATTACTAGCTCTAGATATTATCCATAGAATGTTTCCATGATCGTGTAAAAACTGAAATATTACCAAAACTAGTGGTCAAGGGTGGCAAGAGTTCTGAATATCAAAATTAATAAACAATATTCAATTCATTTTGGAAAAATATCACCTTGCCTCAATTAATTTCCCTTCTGCAACAGAGACATGAATGAGTGTCAGGCCTCTGTCTCTGAACTGAAAAAGGGGGAGGACACTTGATCTTCATCTTCTGAATGGGTATGTTTCAGCTATCAGAAACACACATTGCTGTGTCCTCCTCCTTGCGGGAGACCAGCCCAAGCCAGACAGGAGACATCTCAAGGCTCACTGTGGAGAACCCTGTGTTACTATGGGGAGAACACGGACAGATGGTATGGCCAGCCCACCTCAGCTCTATGGGCCAGAGTAAGGGAACTGCAGGGTCCAAACACTGGGAGTAACTCCTCCAGAAGAGGGGCTGCTCCAGTGTCTCACAGGCAATCCTCTTGCCCAAGGGGTGGTTCTGCCAGCAGCTCAGGCCCATGTGCTTCACGTGGTAACCAAATTCAGAATTAGAGATGTCCTGTCTCCAGCCAGTTGGATGACAGGGATAATAGAGTATACTGGGATGTGTTTGTGAAATGGCCTGGCACTTCAGAAGCAAAGAAGTACTGAGCTTTGGTGGACACAGGTGCTCAATGAACCCTGATATCCTCAAGCCACAGAGGGACAGAAGCCATAACAATTTCAGGAGTTACAGGGGGATTCACAAGAGTTGACTGCTGCAGGCTGAGATAAGCCTCACTGGGAATGTGTGGGAGAGGCACACCATAGTGACTGGTCCTGATGTACCTTGCATCCTTGGTATTGACTTTCTGTGGGAAGGGTATTTTAAGGAGCCAAAAGAGAACAAGTGGGCTTTTGTGGGAACAGAGTGAAGAAGAATAATAACAGACAGATTGTGACTTTGGTTCTCACAAGCACCTGGGGAACTTATCTCAGAAGGGATAGATAACACACACCTCTTTAATGAGGAAAACAAGGCGTGGTTTATGCTGATGGAGTGGGTTGTCCTAGACTAATTATGCTAATGTGTAGGCGTGTGCTTTGTACCTTGAGGGTATATATTGAGAGCTGAAATGATCAATAAAGGTCTCTGGCATAATTCACATTGAATCGTCTGGAGTCCATGTGGCACCACCTTGATCACATTGATCTGTGGGGCCTTGACCACCTTCCTGTGGCAAGTTAATCAGATTTCTGCAACAGGCTTTTGGGACAGCAGTTGTAGAGATTACAGACAAGGAGCAGCTGTCTATATTGCCAGGCCTTTCAGATGATCCTTTGGTGTTTGGCACACACAAAGAGCAGGATGTAAAGTTACCAATTGTTTCTTGCATAGTACACTTCAAGCAATACCGCACAAACGGAGACTCTCTGCTACCCACACACAAACTGGTTCACCAGGTGGAGAAGCAGAGTGTCATTAGCAAGACTCAGGCACCCTTCACAGCCCAATATGGCCAGTGGGAAAAGAGAATGGAGAATGGAGACTGACTGTGGACTACAGAGGACTGAATGAAGTGAAACCTCCAATCAGTGCAGCAGTGCCTGACACGTTGGTGCTCCATTACGAACTGGAATCAAAGGAGGCCAAATGATATGCCACAAGTGACATTGCTAATTATTTCTTCTCCATTTCCACTGCAGAGGAGTGTATGTCACAGTTTGCTTTCAACGGAGAGGAGTCCAATACCACTGGAACAGACTGCCTCCAGGGCAGAAGTATAGCCCTACAGTCTGCCACAGCATCATCCAGACCACACTGGAGAAGGGTGAAGCTCCGGAACATCTGCAGTTCATCAATGACATAATTGTATGGGGTGAGACATCAGAGGAGGTCTTCGAGAAGGGTGTGAAGTTCATTAATATCCCGTTGGATGCTGGTTTTGCTATTAAGAGAAGCAAAGTAAAAGGGCCTGCCAGAGAAATCCAGTTTCTGGGAGTTCTATGGCAAGATGGTCACTGTCATATCTCCATGGACGTGGTGAATAATCTAGCCTCTGCGGCGTAACCAACTAACAAGAAAGAGACATGATCCTTCTTGGGGTTTGTGGGCTTTTGGAAGATGCACATTTCCGAGTACAGTCAAATTGTGAAGCCCCTCTTTAATACAACCAGAAAGAAAAATAACTTAGAGTGGGGACCAAATAAAATGAGAGTGGTCCATGTTCAAACTGGCCCAGAGATTATGAACATACTCTACACTGCAGCTGGTGAGAATGGTCCTAGCTGGAGTTCATGGCAAAAGGCTCCTGGAGAAACAGAAGGCAGTCCACTCAGGTTCTAGAGCAAAGTGTACACAGGCTCAGAGACTAACTGCACCCCCACAGAAAAAGAAATTATAGCTGTCTATGAGGGAGTTAGAGCTGCTTCTGAGATGATTAGAACGGAATCACCACTCCTTTTAGCTCCAAGATTTCCAGTCCTGACTTGGATGTTTAAATGGAAAGGCTCAAGTCCACATCATGCCACAGATGTCTCTTGGAGTAAGTGGATGGCTCTGATAACCCAGAGAGATAGAATGGGGAGTCTTGAATGCCCAGGCCTAGTGGAAGTGATCACAAACTGGCCAAGAGGGCAATGACTTTGGAATGTCAGCAGAAGACAAGACAGTGACACGTGCTGAAGAAGCCCCCCCAAGCAATGACCTTCCTGATAATGGAAAGAGATACGTTCTGTTCACAGATGAATCTTGCCATCTTGCAGGCAGTAAGTGAAGATGGAAGGCTGCCGTCTGGAACCCTACATGCAGAGTTGCAGAGGCAAGAGACAGAGAAGGCAAATCCAGCCAATTTGCTGAGGTAAAAGCCATCCAGCTGGCCCTGGACATTGCAGAGCAAGAACAGTGGCCAGTGCTCTACATCTACACTGACTCATGGATGGTAGCAAATGCCTTATGGGGGTGCCTGAAGGAATGGAAGTGAAATGATTGGCAGAGGAAGCGGAAGCTGATTTGGGCCGCTGACCTCTGGCAAGACATCTCTGCATGCCTGGACAAACCACCAGTTAAAATCAGACACATCAGTGCTAACACCCCCAAGAGCAGAGCCAGTGAAGAACAACAGCATAACTACCCAGCCAACTTGGATGCCCAAATCTCCCAAATAGATCTGGACTGGAAGCACAAAGGTGAACTGTTCTTAGCTTGGTGGGACCATGACTCTTCCGGCCATTGAGGAAGAGATGCCACATACCAATGGGCCTGTGACAGGTCAATGGATACAACCATGGATGCCATAGGACAGGTTATCCATGATTGTGACATCTGCACTGCCATAAAGCAAGCTAAGCGCATCAAACCTTTTGTGGTATGGGGTATGGTGGTCCAAATAGAAGTATGGGGAGGCCTGGCAGATATATCAGTCTGCCTTGATCCTGAAATGGCAAAAAGTATGTGTTACCCACGGTGGAGACAAACACTAGGTGGCTGGAAACCTACCCATTACCTCACACCACTGCCCACACCACCATTCTTGGCCTGCAGAGACACATCCTGTGGAGACATGGTATGCCAGAGAGAATTGAGTCAGATAACAAGACCCATTTCAAGAACAACCTTGTAAGCAACTGGGCAAAAGAACATGGGATCAAATGGGTTTACCATAACCCATACACAAGCTGAAGGAAAGACTGAGAGTCACAATGGCCTGCTGGAAACCACCCTGAAAGTTATGGGGGGTGGAACTTTCAAAAACTGGGAGAAACTCCTAGCAGAAGCCACCTGGCTAGTGAATAACACAGGATCAGTCAACTGAGCTGGTCTTGCTCAACCCGCCCTATTGCCTCTATTGTAACTCCCTGTATTGCCCTATTGTAACTCACTTACCTCAAATACCTTTTATTTATTGTTGAAGTTATCTCTTTTAACTTCCAAATTGAAGTGAGACTGTTTATTTCGGTGTGTTCTACCTTTTTCCTTTCTACACCTAATTCCTTTTCTTTGAAAAAAAGGAGAGGAGAGGGAAGGGCATCCTATAAGTCTTATTGGTTCCATTAACTATATTTGAGTCTCTGGAAAATTTAAACTAGAACATAAAGTGGTAAGATCAATTTTAATTAAAGCATAAAGTATCAGCTTCACATAACCATGCTTATTTCTCTTTACGTCACTTCCCCCACTGCTCTATTACAATCATCACCATTTACAGAAATAAGACACAGAAAAGACAGTAGTGTGCTGTGGCAGAAACTGTAAAAAAAATGCATCTATTAGTTCTTAAATCTTGAAGGCCACCTTGAATCTTGAAGTTAACATTAAGGGGGTCGAGGAGACAACTAGAGGAAATATAATTCTCCACTTAAGTGCAGTCTTTAAGTCCAGACTCTTCTGAAAGGGTTAGATTGGTAGAATGGCCTGTGCAGCCATCTAGAGAGACCTGGACAGACTGGAGAGTTGGGCATAGAGGAACCAGATGAGGTTCAACAAAGACAAGTGCAGAGTCCTGCATCTGGGGAAGAATAATAAACCCCCCCAGTACAGGCTGGCAGGTGATCTGCTGGAAATCAGGCCTGTGGAGAGGGACATGGTGGTCCTGGTAGATAACAAGTTAACCATGGCACAGCAATGTGCCCTTGTGGCCAAGAAGGCCAATGGGATCCTGGGCTGTATTAGGAGGAGTGTGTCCAGCAGATCAAGAGAGGTTCTCCTCCCCTCTACTCTGCCCTGGTGAGACTTCATCTTGAATACAGTGTTCAATTTTGGGCTCCCCAGTTTATGAGGGACAGGGATCTGCTGGAGAGGGTACAGTGGAGAGCAAAGAGCATGATTAAGGGACTGGAGGGCATGGCTTATGAAGAGAGGCTGAGAGAATTAGGACTTTTTAGTCTGGAAAAGAGAAGACTTAGAGGGGATTTGATAAATGTTTGTAAATATCTGAAGGCTGGCCAGGAGGGGTGGGACAGACTCTTCTCACTTGCTCCCTCTGACAGGATAAGGAGCAATGGGTGTAAGTGGCAGCACAAGAGGTTTTGCCTCAACACAAGGGAGAACTTCTTTATTGCGAGGGTCACAGAGCACTGGAATAGACATCCCAGAGAGGTTGTTGGGTCTCCTTCTCTAGAGACTTTCAAGGCCTGTCTAGATGTCATTCTCTGTGATCTGTGTTAGATAGTTCTGTCTTGCTCTGGCAGGTGGGTTGGACTCGATGGTCTCCTTGGGTCCCTTCCAACCCCTAATATCATGTGATCCTGTGAGAAGCAGGAACTGCACTCTATTCACTTATATACCATCTCAAGGCTTTGCCCAGCAGATCAACCTTACCAGTTTTCAGTTTCATCTTGTACAGGGTTAACACTCCAGGGGAAGTAACCCTGAATCTGACCCTAGGGGTCCTGACCCCTCCCCAGGGGTGGGTCACACCACAAGGTGATGGTTAGCCCACTCCCGCCCCCCTTTCTGCCCTACAAAATGAGAGGAACTTCCTGTTTCTCTCTCTCTCTTGCCCTGCACCTCTTTCGCCCTGCAGCTCACATTCTGCACATCTCTCCCTGCATACCACCATACCAAGTGGCAGACACAAGGCAGACAAAGGCACCATCACAAACTTGGGTTGTATTTATACATTTTCTATTTTGCTATTTTCCCTTCCCTATCCTTTGTGAACTTCCCTACACCAGACATCTCTTCTAAGCTAAACTTTTTCCTTTTAACTTGCAAATCGAGTGAGATTGATGTATTCGGGTGTGCTTACCTCTCTCTCTCTATCTAATCCCTTTCGTTGAGAAAGGAGGGTATGCTAGTTTGAAGCAAGCTAGAATGTTTTGGTAAGAAAAACTAGACCATAGGCTGTGAAAAAGGAAAACAATGGTGATGTCTCCCTCCCTCAGAGTCTTGCTGAGAGGTATGGGAACAAGAAAGTAAACATTAGATAACACTTTTGCCATTTTCTCCTCACTTTCGGGCTGGGCTTTGGCTGAGCTGCATCTCCCTAACCTCATCTGCCACTAACCTTGCTCCTTAACCTCTTGGCTGAACCTCTTTTCTTCCTTAGGACTGGGGTAAGGTTGAGAGGGGCAGGGAGAAGGTGCAGGGGTGGTTGAGAGTCCCTCCTGGGGACTCAGGTTTCTGGGAGGGCTGTTGTGTTTCTGCATTACTTTTCATTTGTATATTTCTGTATATAACTGTATATATTGTAAATAGCTGATTGTATATTGTGCTAGCTGTAAATAAATAGCTTCATTTATATTCCCAGAGCCCGGCTGAGTCTAGTCTGGGTATCTCTAAAAGTGTGGGGGGGCGGGTACACCCAAACCACCACATATTTAAAATTGGCTTCGCCCAACATGGGGCAAATTCATTTGAGTGACTGTTAATTAACTCTGGGAATCAGAATGAAGGTAATAAAGCAGCTGTTGTACTTGGGGGGGGCTCTTATGTGGTCTGGTTTCTGTTTTCTTGCATTCAACTGGATCAAAGCCCAAATTGTTGCTTACTTTCTTAATGTAGCTTATACGAAGACTAAAGCTAAAGTCAAAACCATTTTCTGGTCCTGGAGTGGTCTCATTCTTGGACATGCTGGTTTTAATGTCACTGAAAATGTTACCAGTAACATTACAGGGGTATTTGCCAATAATTTTACAAGCAATCAAAACACTGCCTTATCTAGAGCACTGATGAGGGTGATTCAACACAGAACTGAGATGCCAGATGCTTGTAAAGACTTTGACTCAAAGCAGACCGCGGCAGGTCTGGTGTGTGTCATCCTGGGTCTTATAGTTTTGGTTTTCATATTAATTCTGGCATTATGTGTGAAAAATTCAAGTGCCATGCCTGTAAAAACTAGGAAAGTCTCTGTCTCGAAAGCGAAAGGAACACAATCTCCTTCCCAGCAAAATTCAGAGGCACAGCCAGGGACAGTTGTGCAACCAAAAGTACAACAAACTACCAGTGGAAATATAAACAACGATAAGCCAGGGACACAACAACTACCTTCTCCCCAGCAAGATTGAGGGACTGTAGTCCCTGCACCCCCTTCTCCAGATTCTGGGAAAACTGCCAATGTTCCTAACAACAATGACAACAAACAAGGATTGGCAGGTGTCCCAGGAGTACAGGCAGGTACTCAAAGTCAGAATGTACCCACTAATGATAATACTAATAATAACAATAATAACACCAGATCAGCCAGTTCAAATCCCCAACCAGTAAACCAGAACCCTGTTAATTCTAAGGCAGATCTGAACTCACAGACCCGAGGTTAGACCCCCAAGGATTCAACCCTCCGGTAGACACGTCAAAGTCTGTTCTGTGCAGGCCTTTTTGGCACCTGTCACGGAAAAAGCCAAGACACAGCTTTTGACAAAGTGTGACTCAAAGGAGGATGTAAGACAGGGGACTTCTGGTGAGCAAGAGGAGGAAGAGGAGGCCTTTAGTCTTCGGGACCTGGCGAACATGCTGAGATCCCAATACTCAAATGAGAAGAGTGCTGTGAGGTTGGCTGCCAAGAAAGAGGATGGTTCCAATGAGTTTAAGAGTGCTATGAGGAAGGTTGTGTTTCTAGGCCAGGGACAACCAGATCAACAAGAGGAAGACGAGGAGGATGACATCCAGGACTCCAACAACCCACTCAGAGAGGTCAGGGAAGTTAGAAAGGAATACTCAAGGCAATCAGGTGAGCCAATCCTAAGCTGGCTAGTGAGATGCCGTGGCATTGGTGCTAATGCTCTGCAGGTAGGAGACAAGTCTGTCAAGCAGCTGGGACCACTCACCAAGGAGAGTGGAGTGGACAAACACCTAGCAAGTCCTCTTCGTAAGGTTAGCTTCTGGACAAGCCTCCTGTTGGCTGTGGCTATGAGACATTCTTCCCGAGATGCTTTGCCGTGGGCTGCCAAGAAGTGCAACACCATTCAGCAGGGAATTAAGCTTCTGAAGGAGTTTGCTGTGAAGGAAGTGCTTTATGGAGATCATGGCACGCATGAGCCTGACATTCCTCTTGGAACAGGTCTCATGAAGAAGATTATTAAGCTTGCTCCTTCATCCTATGCTAACATCTTGGCCAGCAAGTTTCTATCAAGGAGTGACAATGGAAGGTCTTTCACTGTTGGTGAGTTCACTGACCAGCTCACGCAGATAGAGGACAGCTTGTCCCATTCTGGCCTAGTCTCTGCCATACAAACTATGACAACAGAGATGAAAGGGATAAAGGATAGCATTGAGAATGGCATTAGGAATGGCATGAAAGAACTGAAGTAGGATCTTACAACCTCAATTTCCAACCTGGTAAGAGATACCATTCCTGTAACATGTGAATGGGTGCATGTTTCTGCCATCAGGAACAGACACCCACCTCCTGCAAGGCAATTACAGCCCAGGAAGAGACAAATTCCACCTAGACATCAGCAATCATGTGCATCACTGTGGATAATTCTACGTGACACATAAGGTGAGAACATGAACAAATGGGATGGTCAACCTACTTCAGGTCTTTCAAAGAGAGTCAGGGAACTGCAGAGAGGCAGAAACAGAGGCATTGCTACCAATGCCAGAAAAGTAGCTGTCACTTCTTCAGCTCTCGAGAGCAACTGCAATTATTCCAACAATTGCAATTTCTCTCACAACAACACCAATCACTATGTACACCCTACATGCCATGTTCAGCATTAGGGGTGCCCTGCCTCCAGCCAGCAGGAGGAAAGGGATAGTGGAGAGAACCAAATCTATTGGAATGTATTCATTAGGTGGCCTGGCAGTTCAAAAGTTCGGAAATACAGGGCTTTAGTTGACACAGGTGCTCAGTGTACTTTATTGCCATCCAACTGCAAAGGGACAGAGTCCATATCGATTCTTGGAATCACCGGTGGATCTCAAGAGTTAACTAAGATACAGGCTGAGATCAGTTTAACTGGTAAAGAGTGGAAGACACATACTAATGCAACTGGTCCTGATGTGCCTTGCATTCTGGGAATTGACTTTTTGAGACAAGGTGGTTTTCAAAGATCGTAAGTGCCACAAATGGGCTTTTGAAATAGCATCTGTAGAGATTGAGGATGGTAAATTGAAATTGTCTATTAGACCAGAACTTTCAGATGAACCTGCACTTGTGGGACATCATGACATAGAGGATCTGGGAGTGCCAGTTCCTACTCAAACTGTGCACCACAGGCAGTACAGAACTAACTGTGACTCTTTGTTGCCCATTCATCAGCTGATTCGTCAACTGGAGGATCAGGCTGTCACTGAGAAAGCTCATTCACTTTTCAACAGTCCCATCTGGCCTGTGCGTAAACTTAACGGCGATTGGAGACTCACAGTAGATTTTCGTGCCCTCAACGAGGTGATTCCACCCATGAGCGCAGCAGTGCCGGACATGCTGGAACTCCACTACGAGCTGGAATCGAAGGAGGCTAAGTGGTATGCTACCATAGACATTGCTTTCTTCTCTATTCCCATAGCAAAGGAATACAGGCCTCAGTTTGCATTCACCTGGAGAGCAATCCAGTACCAGTTCAACCGTTTGCCTCAGGGGTGGAAACACAGCTCAACAATCTGTCACTCAGTCATTCACAATGCACTGGAGAAAGGTAAAGCTCCAGAGCACATCTAATTGATCGACAACATCATTGTGTGGGGCCAAACTGCTGAGGAAGTCTTCAAGAAAGGTAACAAAATCATTGACATTCTGTTGCAAGCAGGTTTTGCCATTAAGAGAGACAAGATCAAAGGACCTGCCAGAGAAATTCAGTTTCTGGGAGTGCGGTGGCAGGATAGTCGCCGTCACATTCCACAGGATGTGATCAACAAAGTCTCTACCATGGCAGTTCCCACAAACAAGAAGGATACCCTGTATTTTCTGGGTGCAGTGGGATTTTGGAGACTACACATTCCTGGTTTCAGTCAAATTGTCAAACCTCTGCATGATGTGGCTCGTAAGAGAAACAATTTTGAGTGGGGACTTGAACAACAAGCAGCCTTTGATCAGATCAAGCGAGAAATAGTCCATGCAGTGGGCTTGGGACCTGTGCGATCTGGTCCAGACATTAAGCACATTCTGTACACAGCTGCCAGTGACAATGGTCCAAATTGGAGACTTTGGCAGAGAGCTCCAAATGAGACACGTGGTCGTCCACTTGGTTTCTGGGGTCGTAGCTACAGAGGTTCAGACGTAAATTACACTGCAAATGAGAAAGAGATACTAGCAGCTTATGAAGGAGTGAAAGCAGCTTCTGAAGTGATTGGAACTGAGCCACAATTGCTTTTACCTCCTAGACTGCCAGTTCTAAACTGGATGTTCAAAGGCAAAGGTGCATCACTGCATCATGCCACAGATGCAACCTGGTCTAAATGGATGGCTTTGATAACCCAACGAGCACGAATGGGTAATCTTGATCGACCTGGTCTGGTGGAGGTGATCACCATCTGGCCGGAAGGCACAGACTGTTCCAAACCTCCAGAGGAGAAAATAACCCATGCTGAAGAAGCTCCTCTCTATGATGATCTCTCTGATCAGGAAAAGAACTATGCTTTGTTCACAGATGGTTCCTGTCGTCTTGTTGGGAACAAGCGGAGATGGAAGTCAGCAGTCTGGAGTCCTACCATTAGAGTTACTGAAGCGAGAGATGGAGAATCCAGTCAGTTCGCTGAGGTAAAAGCTGTTCAACTTGCTCTTGATGTGACTGAATGTGAGAATTGGCCTATCCTTTAACCTCTACACCGACTCGTGGATGGTAGCCAATTCTCTATGGGGTTGGCTAAAGGACTGGAAGAAGAATGGTTGGCAGAGGAAAGGAAAGCCTATTTGGTATGCTGATCTATGGCAGGACATTGATGCACGGCTGGAGAGAATTCCAGTGAAGGTGCGGCACGCAGACGCACAGATGCCTAAGAATAGAGCCACTGAGGAACACCAACACAATCAGCAGGCAGACCAAGCTGCTAGGATTTCTCAAGTTGATACCAACTCTAATCTTGACCTTCATTGGAAACACCGAGGTGAACTGTTCCTAGCTCGGTGGGCCCATGATTCATCTGGACATCAAGGCAGAGATGCAACATACCGATGGGCACGCGATAGGTCAATTGACTTGTCATTGGACACGATCACCCAAGTCATCCATGACTGTGACATTTGTGCTGCTATTAAGCAGGCTAAGCAAATCAAGCCCTTATGGTATGGTAAGAGATGGTCAAAGTACAAGTATGGGGAAGCCTGGCAGATTGACTACATCACTTTACCTCGATCTCGTTCTGGCAAGCAGTATGTGCTAACGATGGTAGAGGCCAGCACCGGATGGCTGGAAACCTATCCGGTTCCACATGCTACTGCATGTAACACCATTCTTGGCTTGGAGAAACAAATCATGTGGAGACATGGAACTCCAGAGAGAATTGAGTCAGACAATGGCACTCATTTCAAGAACAATCTTGTGAAAAACTGGGCCAAAGAGCACGGTATTGAGTGGATCTACCACATACCCTACTATGCACCAGCTTCAGGGAAGATTGAACACTACAAGAGCTTGCTGAAAAACACCCTAAAAGCCATGGGGGTGGAACTCTGAAAAACTGGGACATACATTTAGCACAAGCTACCTGGTTGGTAAATAGTAGAGGTTCAGTAAACACAGCAGGACCTGCAAAATCAGATTTGGTCCAAAAAGTAGACAGTGATAAAGTTCCTGTTATACGTGAAAAGAATCTGTTAGGGAAAACTGTTTGGGTATTTTCTCCTTCAGGCGAAGGGAAACCTGTCCAAGGGGTGGTGTCTGCTGAAGGTCCTGGTCATATCTACTGGGTAATGCAGGAGAATGGTGAAATCCAGTGTATTCCACAGAGAAATCTAACCTTAGCTGTGAGAGTCTTAATTCAGAGTGTATAATACAAGCTGTTTCTGTTCTAGGTAACCATCGGCGTTCAACACTGAGAGAATCTACAAGAGAATCTACAGTACGTGAGCGCGAACCCAACGTCACCTGGGAGTCCCTGTTCTCGTCTCATCTGTAAGGAGACAAAATGAGCTTTTGAATCACATTCTGAGCTTTTGAATCACATTCGTCTGAGATAGCTGGAATGAAGTGTGAACTGATCTTGTAATATTCATTAGTGTGAATATTGGTTTAGATCAGATAATTCTCAGCGATACTCTGAGTGAAGTAGACAGGGGTGGATTGTGCTAGTTTGAAGCAAACTAGAATGTTTTGGTAAGAAAAACTAGACCATAGGCTGTGAAAAAGGAAAACAATGGTGATGTCTCCTTCCCTCAGAGTCTTGCTGAAGAAGAATGTAAACATTAGATAACACTCTCGCCATTTTCTCCTCACTTTCAGGCTGGGCTTTGGCTGAGCTGCATCTCCCTAACTTCATCTGCCACTAACCTTGCTCCTTAACCTCTTGGCTGAACCTCTATTCTTCCTTAGGACTGGGGTAAGGTTGAGAGGGGCAGGGAGAAGGTGCAGGGGTGGTTGATAGCCCCTCCTGAGGATTCAGGTTTCTGGGAGGGAAGCTGTGTTTCTGTATTACTTTTACTTTGTATATTTCTGTATATAACTGTATATACTGTAAATATCTGCTTGTACATTGTGCTAGCTGTAAATAAATAGCTTCATTTATATTCCCAGAGCCCGGCTGAGTCTAGCTAGGTATTTCTGAAAGTGTAGGGGGGCAGATAACACCCAAACCACCACAGAGGCGGCGGTGGGGAGGGCACTCTACAAATTGTTATTGGTTATATCAAATTTAGTAGAGACTCTGGGAATTTTAATTAGAACCTAGACACATCTTCTTCAGAAGACTTCGTATCACAACTTCTGAATTTCTCCTGGATCCCAACATGGGTCAGTTTAAAGCTGCCAAGCAAACTATTTGCCAGACAATGTAAAGCACATTTGGAGTATGTGGTGTAGAACAGAGAGTGTGAAGCTGCCAAATTTTTTACATAACCATATGGCTAAGTCCTCTCTCATGGACACTCTCAGAAAAACACAGAACAATTATCCTTGGAGGTAACTGCCAATGGACCATTGCTGCTCAACCTCTCAAATAAGATTATCTATAAAGCAATACAAAAATATATACTGTAAAAATGTGCTAACAGCATTATCTGATTTGTTTCACATAGTGAGATAAAGGGACTCTATGCACAACCTTCCACCCATAAGTGGAAAAATTCAAGATTTTTGGATTTGTATCATAGACATTGCGAGATACATACTGTCATCTGCTTGCTGGATGGATTCTGTTTGCCTCTCCTTTACCAGACTAGGGGGAAAACAAAACAAAACAGGACAAAAAAGGTATTGGAAGACTAAGAAGCATTATTTATATTAATTTAGTCCTCTCTCCGTAACACCCAGGAAAAAAATAACTATTCAAGAAAGGCAAAGGAAACCACAAAGCAGGATTTCAGTGAGGACATAATGCAAAGGCAAAGACGACATTTCACAGTAATACACAACCACAGAAGAGAAAAAGCTAAGGTAAAGCAAACCAATTCTGGTATTTTTTCTAGATACATGAATGTGAGATGCTAGTGGAAAATATCTGCATAAAACCTAATGTGTCATATAATCATAATCTTCCTCATCATGAACACCAAGCAACTTCCTGAATCTTTGCCCAAAGTCAAAGCTTCTAGCATTTCCTAGCACCAAGTCTCCTAACATAGTATAAAGGAACTTGTTAAAAAAGGTTAAGACTCAAATGTGCTCTATGTACAGATTCACAGAAGTGAGGAAAATACGGAAATGGATTATCTGGAAACAAAAGTGAATCTGGTTAAATATCAGGTAAAGCTTTATAACTAGAAGAGTAACTAAGGACTGCAGCTAAGCTTCCTGGGTGGCTCCTTTGGTAGGGATCAATCAGACCAAAAGAACCTGTGACCACATCTGTGACAATGCCCTCATGTAACGTAATTCACTATAAATTCATTGTGTATCTTACTAATCTAACTCTCTGTCGTGGAGGGCCTGTAGACCTGAAAAGAGGCTTATTTACTCCTATGCTTGCCTGGACATGTTTTTCTGCCAGGACCCCTGGTTGTAAACAGGTTGTGTAAGCCCACACACATCCAGCTCGTGTCTCCCTGGGGTAAGCCCATGTGATCCCCATATTTGGGAAAGTCCAGGCAAGCAGCTTCTGCCTATTATGGTAAGGTTTGGCTGACTGCCAGCCTGATTGGTCATTCTAGTGGCCAAAGGGCCCATTAATCTCGGCCCACATTCAATAAATAGGGGTGCACAGGTAAACAACGTGCTCAGCTCAGACCCTCAGGCACAGACCCTGCATAGCTCAGCCACTCAGATGCTCAGAGGCCCAGACCTCATGCTCTGACTCATTCACAGCTTACCTGCCTGTGTACCTTTCCTGCACAGCTCATTTAAGCCTGTACATATATATATATGAGGAGCCTGTAGTCTCCTAAGCCAGCCGTGCACATCTGCACACTACTGTGTTATCAGGACCAGATCTTACATTGCATTTACCTATGGAGCTCAGACTCCCAGCAGCCGCACACTTTGCATGCCCGCTGCCTATCATTGCCTGGTAAGAGAAGTTGCCACTGAGATAACCAGGAAGCGAGCTTTGAATTGTCTGCACACACACACGGCCTACTAGCTGTAACAACTGCTCCAGAGACGGCACGATATTCTCCTCAGATCCTGCCAGCTGAGAATTCCTGCATAGGACATCCAGAAGAAGCCAGCAGCACCAAAGGCAGAGATCGCCTCTTCACCAGGAGAAAAAGGTCAGAAACCTATTTCCCCAGAAGCTGGGAAGATTTATTCTTTCCCCTCAAGCTGGGAAGATTCCAGCCTCAAAGTCCACGGGCAGAGTCTGGGCATTAGACATAGGCTGTGACGCAGCCCCAGAGGGTGATTATTGATTAATAATTAATAAGAATTGTAAAAGCTTTAATACCTCTGTAAATATCTGTTACTTCTGCCATAGAGCAGAATCAGTTTCAGCCCGCTCTGCTGGGCAAATAGCATATGACCCCAAGTAGCATTAAGCTGCAGGGGAAATTCTCTCTCTGTTTATTGTTTGAATATTTGCTAATTAATTAACAAGTTTCTGTACATATTTTATCCTAGCTTGTTTTCATAATTGTGTATCGAATTTTAACATTAATATACAGTGGTTGGGGGTGGCGACAGTTCAGAATATTGAGGTGAATAAATATGTATTTTTATATAAAATTATCTCACCCCAATTAATTTCTCCCCTCTACCAAAATAGGCAAAGGTATTGCGAACCCCCCTCTGCAGCATTCTCTTCTACTCTTACTGCTCCACAGAAGCAATCCTAGCCACTGAGAAATTATTAACTTTGAGGGGAAAAAAAACCCAGACTTTTAACATTTGCTTTAGGTCTGAGCTTCTTAACAGAAACACAAAGGCTTATGGCTTTTAGGGGTCAGCCAGTATTCATGTTTTTTAGCTCCTTTTTAAACAGAAAGTTTAAATGCTTTTAACAGCACTGCTAGACTTGAAGTCTTACAGTAAAATCAGAGACCCCTGAAGATACCTATGTAAACTGGACTACCACTATCGCAAACTGCACAGGTTCCCAGCAAGCAGCAAACATACGGCAACATAAATAAATCCTACTGTTGTAATCCAAAGTAAACTGATCTAATAAATATTCGGTACTTATGCATGTGGATAGATGTCCCATAGAAACCTGTAAGCATCAGCAAAGTTCACAAATGCTGCATGCAAATAAAAGATTTAGATAAAGCAATCCCACTGGAGAACTTAATTTTAGATACTGTAACACACCTACCAGAATTACAGAACTTTCTGCCACATCACTACAAAAACAACTCTTTGACATCCAAACATTCTTTTTCAAATACAGTCTGAATATCTACCCATGTAAAGTACTACAGTATTACTTAGAGGCCAATATTTCTTTTTGTCAGCCATACCTGTTCCTTAAAACTGTTAAATGCAAATTTCATTATCTGGGATTTTTTGTTTGTTAAAAAAAACAGACTCAACAGCATAAAATTCTCTGTCTTCTTTTTCTGGCTTTAAGAAAATGTCAACTCAGAAAGCAAGATGCAGCTTCCCAACTTCAGCCCATGGGTCTAGTTCTCATACACTAGGCACCACAAAGACAGTTCAATGAAACTGATATTGTTGATATTTACTCAGTAACTGGAAATTCATGCCTTGAGATAGTTTTTCAGAATAACTTGAGTGTCAAGTGCAATCTTTAGAAAAGACTCTTGAAAAGGCACTTATGCAAGCACAATACATCTGAAAATAAGTAGCATGCCAGTGTCCTTCACTGTTACATGTCCTACTGTTACATGATACAAGATTATTCTCACTGATACCAGCAGGCTCCTCCTCACCAAGTTTAGATCAGACTGTTATTTTACAACAGTATTTTTACTGCTCTAATCCTTGACATGTTTCAACATATATATACTGAAATAAAGTGTAACCTTTAACTTCGTTTTATCTCCTTTCCCCTCATGTAAGATGCCTACATATAACATAAGCAATGTCACAGTGTGTAGTCAATCACCAGATTATAGGAGGACTGCATATTTTTTAACCATGAAAACATATCCAGTTAGTCAGACCATTTTTGCATGCAGAGAAAATCTTGAGAGCTGGAGGTCTGATGGGCTGAAAGGGCTGATGGGTTAATCAAACAGACTGAATAGATTGTGGGTTCTATGTTTTGATAAGGTCAATACTGTAGAATTACCCACCTGGCCTTTGGCAAATGAGCTACCTTTGCAACTTTGTGTTAGAAACGCTTAAAATCTTCAGGCTTGCCTAGAAATCTTTAATCCCCATCACTCCTGGAGCTATAGTGTACCTTTCTTCCAGCTTGCCCCAGGCAAGGGTGGCTAAGCTCCTAACACTAACATGCTATCTTTCTCACTTAAGGAAAGGTTAAGCTAGGTAAGCACTAAACTGGTATAAACCACTCCCATGCTCGTTTACATTTTTTTTGCCATGAAAACAGAATACACTTAAGCAAAATTAGGATAGTCATAAAAGATCTGGATACACATCTACTTACAAGTTGTTGTTACAATTCAAGACAGATGCCAGGTGCAAGTTACACACGGCAGAATGCTGCAAATTTGTATTAGCAGAGCAACAACCCCAGATTATTTTTTCTACTGCCTAGAGCCAGTACTCCCTGAAGTGACAATGTGACTCTTTTCTCCTTCATCATAACCTGCTCTCCTCCTACATAGTCAATATGTTCCAACCTGTACTGCTGCAGCCCAACCAAGAACTCTTCAAGCTGAGGCCTGCTCTGCTTTGACTGCACAGGAGTACTTTGATGCTTTAACCACCTGCTCAAGAATTACCATGACTAAAGCAATGTATCTCTCTACAGAAACTCCACCCTAAAGTTCATGCAGAAGGAAACAGCTGTACACTTGAAAAATAATCCAATTTTAACTGAATGCTGGAGCATAATCTAACAGCGGCACTGTTTAATTAAATGCTCAGTACCATCTGAGGTGGTAGGGTGAAATGGGTCAAACACAAGCTCCCCCCAACACCCCTTTCCAGGTAAACTGGGAAGCACGAGAAAAAGACAAAGGCCTGACAGAGACATGTTTAGACTTGCCTTACCTGTGTATGGCCTGCTGCATCTGCCTTATTTGGCCAAGTTTGGCAGGATACCATGCTCATTGGTTAATCACTTTGTATATCTTCATGGCAAATTGGCCAAATGGACACTCGGACAAATGATAAACATAAGCCAAGACTGTAAAGCAGGTTGGTTTTTTTTTTTGCTTGCTTTACCCAGGGAAGCCTGCCTCCTTACCTCCAGAAACCTGCTCTGTCTCAGTTCACCTGACCAGTTCATCCAGACAAGCCACAAAGCCGAGACTCAACAGAGCACGTAAGCCTTGCTTTGCTTGTTTCATCCAGATGAGCCACGAGACCCAAAGACAGCAGCTGTGCATTGGTTTACCCCAGAAAGCCAAGCACCCATCGTGTTGAGAGAGGAACCTGCCTGAACTTGTTGCAGACCCTTGCATGTTTGAGAATAGTACTGCACAGACCCTGTGTGCAGTGTGAAAAATAGTACCCGTGTCAATATGAGAATGGCAGAGCTAATTAGGTGGAGACAGAGCAGTAACAGAAAGTGCTGTGAGAGATAGCAGCCTGTCAATGTGGGATGTGAACAAAACAGGGGTGTGCCAGAGCTAACTAAGCAAGGCTAGGGACGGGCGATAACAGAAAGTGCCACGAGCATGGTAGATAAGAAACCGTGAAGCACGCAACTGTGAAGATGCAAATAGCTGAGTCAAAGTGACACCTGAGGAAGACTCGTTACTTCAGCCTCATGACCACCAGAGAGACCTCCAGGAGGATTAGTACGCATGCGCACAGTTTCACAATAAACACAAGCACTTTGGGAGGAGTTAGAATATGTATTGAACTGCTTTATGAATATGTACGTAAGCAGGAAATAAAAATCCTGCAGCTGTGTGGATTGCACAGCTGCAGAGCTAAGCTCCCCTGCGCCCAGCACTGCTTCTTGCTTGCCAAAATAAAATTCCTTAAACTCACAGAAATTTCTGGTGGCTCAATTTTAACAGCAGTGCCTAGGCTAAAGAAAGCCTGAAACCAGCCCAGTCTGAGGACCATAACATAAAACCAGCTGCAGCCATCTCCAGGTCATGGTCAACACAGTTGGAAACTGCAGTCCAGTAGTGCCAACAACTGCCCCATGAGCCAAGAGCACCAGGATCTGAAAGGGGATCGCCCGAGAGCATTCCATGAAAGAAGTCTGTATCTGTCGCTCCGTAAAGTGACTTCAAGCAAGTCTTGCTGGAGCCCAAGATTCAATAGCCAGGAGAAGCTACGTATGCAGCTTCTGATCCCTCTCACAGAACTAAAGCCCCAAGAAGCCAAGCTGCAGTATCTCTGGAGACATTCTCTGAGAACAAGCACACAGCTCATATGTGGCCATACTGGTTCCTTTGGTTAATTAGCGTAAGCACAATGTATCTTGGATTATAATGATTACAGCCAGAGAGGTTTCAAACTCCACTGTGTGCGTACCAAATATATGTTGCTGATTTCTTTGTAAAGATTCCCTATTCATCTGCCAGCTCAGTTTGGCTGCTGTGGAACCTGTCAAATCTTTGAAATTTTTCCTAGTGGACAAGTGGCATACTGCCACAGAAAATTCCCAGTATAAATAGTTGTTCTCAAGTTTTATTAAAGCATTCTAAACTGCTTAATATTGCCCATGTACTGTATGTATCCATCATATCTTCACAACTGAATAAACAACCCTTTAAGAAGTTTGTGCATGATATTAATAATGTATAGTTTATATTTTGTTAATATCTTTAATAAAATTAGTAACAACATATTTCAGACTGAAAATAGATAGCACCCATGATCATGCACAAGGCTTCATTTGGCTCTGCTTAAAACCATCACTACTGCAATATCCTTTAAATTGTTCCTATGGTTCCCTACTCCCTACTCTTGCCTCAAAGAGTCAAGAAGAATCACTTTTCCCTACATTATGTTGTTCTTTTTTTTTCCCTTTTCACAAGCCTGTATTGAATACAGATAGCCTGTATCAAGCCAGTCGGGTTTCCTGTTTCTCTGTAAGAGTCTTTAGTTGACCTGAAAATGAAAAGCACATTTGTTTGTACTTCATAGTAAACACTTTCCTCTTAAAGATGCTGTATAATCTATGCTACCATAATTTACTGCTTCAGTACATTCATTTACTTGTTTTTGTATGCTCAGCAATCAAAATTCGATTATACTACTTTTCAAGTGATTTATCTTACATTTCTTCTATGTGCAAAAAAAAAAAGTCCAAGCAAACTTCAAAAACTAGGTAATACTAAGACAAACATTCAAAAGGTGGCCCCATAAGTCTATCTGCTCTATGTAGTGAGGTTTACGTAAGAAAAAATGCATATTAAAGAAGAAAAACTACACTATAGGCAAAGACAGAATAAACTCCACAAGTGATGCAATTCTGTTGACAATCCATTGGCGGATTCGACACATGAGTACTAGCAAGTCGAGCATGTAGATTGGTAAATGTGGCAGTACACGTAAAACCCCTCCCCCTTTGAGGAACCGGGTTGGGGGGGGAAACAGAGACGTGTGGGAAAACGAAGCAAGAGGGAAGCACCTCCCCCTCTCCAAGGCTGTGGTTCGTGGATGCCTGGGCCCTTCCTCCAAGCCACATGCCAGGCGCAGACTCCCACGCTGGAGCAAGCCTAGGCATGCTTAAGCAGAGAACTGATGGCAATCACTTTCTGGCCTTTTTGGCTGCTGGAATATGCTTTCTGGTAGCGTTTACGACACAAATTAGAATGACTGTTTAAATGAGTAAGCTGCAGAGCACTCAGGCTCTCTTTCTTGGGTTTTTCCCAGACACAAGCGTGGATTAAGCAGACACAGTTCCAGAATTTTCCAATAAAAAGAGATATTAGAGGAATTCCCACAATCGACAAACAGCATTGTGAGTAAACTAGAATATTCCTACATCTCTGGGAAATACCCGCCTTTTATTAGTAGGGGAACATACTGCTTTTGGATTTATCTTTTCTAAAAACTATTTTCTCAAACTATATGTAACTATTTCTATAGTCTGAAGATTTTCTCAGTTGAACATAAGAACTTGTAATAATGTTTCTTAACTTTTATATTTAGTTACATAGGTGGTGAAACTAAATTAATAAACAATACTTTTATTAATTCCAAACCTTGTCCTATTAATTCATAACAGTATAGCATACGGTTTTATAGCTTTGACATACAGGTGCATGAGTAAAGAGCGCTGGCTTGTGTGTCTTTACAAGTGCATGCTTAAACTGCAGTAGAACAGGTAGACAAAAATCTATCTGTTTTGAATCATCACCATGAGAAAATACATGGAGCATTAAATAATATCAAAGAAAATTTAAGTTGGTCTTTTGATTTTGAACTTTCTTTGGATGTATTATGTGCTTAAGAAAAGCTCAGCATTCATATTTTTAGAGGAAGGGTTCTTTAAGTACACTACCTGTACGTAGGGTGCCACAAAGTATTTGCGGCCTTGTTGCACGTTGCCCTATTGCAAAGCTTCAACTCTGACTTATCTAGCATTCGCGGCCAAAACATAAAATTCAACTTAAAAAAAATAAAATTAAAAAATAGAAAATGTTGTGGTCTCAGATACAGACTATACAACAGGGGAAAACCACACACAACTGACACATTTTCAGTGAACTCAGTGCAGGCAGTTTAACTCCTTTCCAGTCAAAACTTCCTCTGAACAAAGTATGCCGGGTCAGAAGAATGTTTTCCTGTAGGATTTCTGCCTTCTTCTGGAGTTGCTACAGTTTTGCTACAGAAAAAATGTTGAGCTTTTGCAGAAACACAACTAGGACAAATCACTGCAAATAGACTTATAGTGAAAGAACGAAGTACTGAGCAAATAGACAGTACCACTGAAACAGAATTAGAGCAGACGCAAGGCTTAATGCAGCAGCATCCTGTATTTTGACACTGGCCAACGTGAGTTAGTTTTGAGGACAGTTTAAGATGCTCCTAGTAGAAAAATGCAGACTCTGCTTTCATTTTATGTGTCCTTAGTATTCAGAGATTACCTGTTTTCAGAGCACTACCTCACCATTGTCCTCAAGCTGTAAATCAGGGCTAAACTCACTCCTTTTTACTCATCTGAGTTTCTCCTCATTTTTTAAACTAGTTTCACCAGCTTCCTGTGGTACTTGTACATGGCAGACAAAAAGGTGTAGTCTTCCCTATGCTCTGAATATATCTCCTTAAGGACAAGTCTTGTTCTGGTATTCTGAGGAGGGGAAAGAACGAAACACAATCACAATCCTTTGATCCACCATTTCCATACCAAATAGGAAAGAAGTTTGTCATGACATTTTTACTGTGTCACTGGGAGACTGAATAAAAGTGATGAACCAAAATCAGAAACGTAATTTCCTATTGCTAATTTATTTTGAATATTATTTTAAAACTATATATTGGATATTTAATAAGAAGTAGGTATTACTATAGAAAGAAAATGGGTTTGGTGACATTACACATAACCTATTCTCAGACACAAACAAGAACTTACAGTGTAATATATATAGAAAACAAGAAGCAGGTCCAGTGTCTTTTACCTGGATAATCTTCCTTCTGGCTTAGTCCTGCAAGATGCACAACTGCCTTTAGTTCTGCAAAGTGTTAAAGCATATTCTTACCTATATTAGTAGCCATGTCAAACTTCGCTGATAATTAGATAGGGAAATCGCCATTTTCTGCTTTCCAAATATGCTTTCAAAATACTTTTCATGCAATTGAGATACAAAAGATCCTACTTTTCCATTACTAAAAGGTATTCTGTCTCATACAGCCAAAAAAATTATTCCCCAGGGCATTCAGTTCTCACTTTCATGAGGAAAGGTATTAAAGTGCTGAGCCATTTACTATCAAACGGGCTCACTCAGCCATACAGAGATTTTACAAATATACCCAAAACTTGAAGAATTACAGGAAGACAGATTGTACCTTTGTCTGGCTCATAGAGAGCTATTTGTAACCATGCAACCATTCTTCCAACTTTGGAAAGGTACTACTAGAATTACGTTTCATAAAAACTCTCTTGACATCATAGCATTTTTTTCCTCTCTCACTCACATTCCTGTCTCAATTTCTAACCTCCCCAATACTGTCATCCTTTCCTCAGCTACAGAATGCAAATTCACTGACTATGTGATTATTGCTTCCTGTATTCCCTTAAGACATCTCAGACTGAACCATCTGATCTATTTCTTCATAGGTAAGTACCTGTCTCCTAGAAGTCACTAAGCACAGCCTGCTTCTGAACAGTGAGACATCAGGCAAAGAAAAAGGTATAGTATTTCTTGGTGATACTATAATTTTAGCTTAGAAAGAAATCCATATGCATGGTCATAACCCAAGCAGCATTATCCTTCTATCAGAGATAAAACAGACAGGCTCTCCTCTTAACGCTGCTTCCAAGCCAGCAGAGCAGAGCTCTCGTTTTCCCATGTTTCTATCAGTTTATCACTTCTGAATAGCACGGACTAACCCTCAGCATGTCCCTTTGACCCTAGTGCCTACCAATGCTCAATCATGCCCAACAAAGCATGCAAAGGAAGTAGGAACAAAAGCACGATCAATACTGAAATTATAATCATTTTAAACTATGAAATTAAATTTCTGTGCAGTAAGGGCAAGATGGCACCATGAAGTCAGTATCTAAAATCTCTACTTACAACGCAGTCTGAAAAATTCTACACAGATAATGAAACACAATTATTTACTTGCAAAAATACCACTTTTGAATGAAACACAGCTAGTACAGCTGCTCCACTATCACAAAATTTAAATCCTCTTGAGGAATATAAGGGGGAAAAGAACAAAACCAAAAACACTTAAAAGAATAAAGATGGAATACATTTGTAAACTCTAGTCTTGCTACCAAAAATATGTCTGCCTTACTCTATGAGTAAGGATAACACATGGCCAATACATAATTTCTCATTTTCTCATGCATGTTCAATAGCATCTTGGCAACAGATATTCTTCAGTGTGAAGTGGCATAAAACTACACCTCATTAATAAAACTATCTTTCTGAAGCACTTTTCAACTTATTCACTCTCTCCAAGAGTTACTGTCATACTACATAGTGATTTTTAGCTGTTTTCCTTCTTGAGGGAAGGATTGCAATTCTGCAGATCAATTTTAGAACTTTAATAAACTAAATTTAATAAAACAAATTATGCTTAACTATACAAAATACTCAGTATAAGTAATGCACAATCCAAGTTACAGAAACAAAAAAGTGCTTAATAATTAAAGGGCTGCCTCACACAGCTTACATTTGCTCTGGTTATATTAAGAAATTATTGCTCACTGAAATCAGCAAAACAGACTCCTCTGACAGTATTATGGCATAAAGCTCTGGCTGACTAGGAGGCAATTTCATTTAAAAGTTAATGGATTCCCTTCTTGCTGTAATGCTGGTTTCATTAATTAGGTAAGTATATCCAGGGAAAATGAACTGCCTCAGTGTTCATATATTTCCTGGGGCATTTAAAATATCTGGTCTCATCTGTAATGATGCTGGTGAAACTAGTAATCTATTTCAAATATGTGACAGTAATTTTGAGAAGTAGTTATTAACAGGTTTTGTCACTTTTTGTTCCCTTCATTCTTTTTTCACTGCAATTGTGGACTATTTCAGTCCTCTAAAAATGGATAGAAATAGTGCACTAATATACATTCACTGTGCTGTATTCAGTGTGCAACCAGAACACTATCTTGTACTCATAATAGAATTTTAATATAGAACGGAAACTTTATAATATAGAAGTGCTATAGAGTTTTGAATTTTTTTTATTAGTAGGGTTTTTAGGGGTTGTCTGGGTTTTGTTGTTGTGTTGTTATTTTGTTACAAACAACCCTTAAATGTATTTTGTCTACAACGTTAAAGAAGAAAACATGTACTTACTTACATTTGGGAGTTTGACAATGTCACCTCTTTAGTTTCCTTAGTGCTGTGTAAAAATGCACACATAACAGAAAAATGTGGCTTTACAAAGAAAAGAAATAACAAGGTTGCCAACAACACTTAGAATGGTACTGTTTTTTTCTAAATACTGTTTTCAGTGTTTTCTGGAAGGAAAAAAAAAAAGCTGGATTAAATTAGCCTGATTCAGAAGTGCACCCCACTTTTTCTGTACATGTTAAACTTTGAAGGCATGAAGCCAGACATATTTTGAACTGCTCAGATTAAAAATCACTGAAGAGTCAAAAAGAAAAATGCCAGAATGATCTTCAAAAAATAAGATATTTTATGTTTTTCACCTATTTACATATATCATACTTAATTATACTGTCAATTATTCCAGAAGATGCTCACGCTCAGGTATTTATGCATGTGTGTCATTTTTCTTTTTTTTTTTTTAACAATATCAAGATATTGAAACATGTTTCAATTGTTAGATACTATTTTGTTCAATTCTCAATAAAATATGACCACAGAAAAATCAATTTGCTTATCTCCCAGACAGGTACCCCATAGAGAGATTCAACTTTAAAGTGTAGTTAACAAACCATGAAATGCATGTCTGTATGGAAGGCCATATACATAAAATGTTGTTAAATTCCTGTTACATACACATTACAGGATGACAGTTCCTTCTAAAAGAGCTAATTATGGACAGCAGTGTTTTCTAATGGCTCACACAGGTTTTCTTGATCTCCAGTAACTTCTATGTAACACAGCACAAAAATTCCTCTGTAAGGACAACTACTTCAATTCTTAACAGAGATGAAACACTTACTACTCACATCCCTCAGGTATCACACCAAATAAGCTATACCTACTTAGAGGGTAGTACTTACCAGAAAAACGGCTAAATTATTATTCATTCAAAATAAGTCAAAATAACAGTCCTAAAAAAATATTATTTTCCAGTTGATTCTTACCATATTGGTAGCATTCTCTGTGAAAAAGAAACTATTTAAGTGGTGTCTTGAACATCTTCTTTAGAGAATAAGCTGCCCCAACCTCAGCCCATACACTTTGATGTGACACAGTGTACCAGAATTTGGTTAATAGCCTCTTTTAATACAAAATAGTTTGACCAACAACTGTCATTGCTCTATTATCTCAAAACATGTATTCTCTGAACTATCTCTCACTTAATATATTTATTGTACCACAAGGAACAAAGACATTTAGATTGTGAAGTATTTTATGCCCTTTCCTGATTATGTAGCCATTATCAGCCTGCTATAAACCTGAAGGCTGGAGTAAGCTTCCATATTTTCACACAACATTCTGACTTTAAACTAAAAAGACACAGAGAACAATAAGACAGCATTTGCAATGATGAGAAACCAGAAACAAACTACAAGCAAAATTCACTCTGAACAACTGCAAAGAGATCATCACAAACCCCTCCAGACTGCACAGCCCACAACAGACTGGTCAGCTGCTATCAGTCTAGAGAGCTGGGAACTATACTTTTGGCTTTGATGTTGACCTTTTGCATGACCTTGGAAAAGTCACTCAACCTCTTTGCACGTCAGTTTCCCCACTTGGAAACACAAATCTGCTAAAACAAAACAAAACAAAACAAAACAAACAAACAAAACAAAACAAGAAAAAAACCACCACACATCACACCAGAAAACCAGGCTGCTAAAGGGAGATTTGAATTTCCCTGAAGTTTCCTGTTGTGCAAAGTGTGCCTACCACAAAATTTGAGTAAACTACTACTTTTCTGTCAGATCCTCACAGTTCCAACCAACTCCATGACTACATTGTTAGGTTAAGGACAGAGAAGTTGTAAATGGAAGGTATGAAATCTTTAGGAACATACCACATTCAGATCACACTAAGAATGGCAGGAAACCACACCCTCATCTTCAACTACACTGCTCCCAACAATGCAAGTCTCATGTTCTTAAAAGAAAGCTGTATTTTCAGACCCTTCCTTTCCCATGTGACATTCATTTTTATTAGACACTGCACATATCTGTTACCTTTCAGGATCTGGAGTTACAAAATTAACCATAGGACGATCTTTGCAGATTATTCTTTTAACAGACTTTGGCTCCTGTTACTGCATATTTACAGGCCACAAAAGCATACACACATGCCTAATGTACATACTTGTGTAACTAAGTTTTACTGAAGTGTCTAAACTCAGACTACAAAGACCCTATAGAGGTAAATACCAGTGTCACAGTAATTGTTATTGTTAATAAACTTAAGTCTCTGACTTTTCGATCACGGGCTTCAACTGTCTGAGACACACCATTTGCCGTCATCAAGCTTAACTAAACAAGACTACGTTAAAGGCCTTTAGGAAAATCTCAGTTTTCACGTGCTCAGTCAGCTCTCGTTAGCGTTTGGCGTAAGACTGCTTTGAAGAGTTCATTCGCGCCAGAACTTGCTGCAGCAAGAGCTTTTCCAAATACCGACCAGGCTATCGGTTACCGAACTGGAGACAAGATGGGACCTTTAGCCCTGGAGCTGACGCTGCCCCGCGGCCCTTCCCGGCTCGGCGAGTAGCTCCAGGGAGGCTACGCCAGCAAGCAGCGACAGAGGGAGAGTGAGGGGTGAACAACGGCCTCTATACCCTGCCGCCTGCTCACTTTGCGTTGTTCTGTAGCTTGTACAGAAAAACACTTGTCTTAAGTGTCCCATGTGTTTGGCATCTGATCATTTAAATATGTCTCAAAGTGTCCAAAGCCACGTCTCCCCCGCAGGCACGTGTCTCCCGTATTCGCCCCGCTCTTACAGGACCGTAACGAAAGTTAAGATAATTTGTCGTCTTCTGCGGGATCCCGAAAACCTTTCTGCCTATCGCTGCTCCCTTCTCTGCCACCGAAATGCGGTGAGGAAAAGGTGGCCGGGCAGCCGCACCACACCGCACAGCACGGCACGAAACCCAGACCCAGGTGCAGTGCACCCCGCCGTGCACCCCGGAGATCCACCAGCCCGCCCCTACCTTGACACCCTGCTGCTGGGTGGTGAGGGTCAGTTTGGAGTCGTCTAGGAGCAAAACTTCGCAGTAAAATTCCTCCGGAGCTGCGCAGAAACAGCCCATGCCTACTGCGGCGGCCAGGGACAGCATAGGGTGGTGGCGACGCGTGGAGAGCTCCGAGTGACGGCGAAGACGGGCTGAGGCGCAGCTGAGGCTGGGCAGCACTCGGGTACGCGCGTGGCCACGGCGGCTAGAGATCGGCGGCTGCTATGGAGCAAGGTTAAGCCCCAGCGGGAGGCCCTCCGCCGCCATCCTGCGGAATACCCTGGACGAGGGATGCCTGTGGGAAAGAAGGCAATAAAAGATCGGAGGCTGTTCAGGAAGGGAGCCCAGGGCGCAGCTTTCGCTCACGGCTGGCTGTCACAGTGGCTCCCCCATAGCTGTCTCCCGGGGAGGTACCGAGCTGCCCACGCGGCCCGTCTCCCGCCCCGTCCGCGCAGGTTTCCGCACCCGCATCTCCTCTTTGTTTAGAGGAGCAAACGCTGGGGAATGCCTTCCGCCACCGCGGCCGGGAGCGGAGGGTGTTGCCACCCGGCGAGCGCGTTACCTCCGGACGCGAAGCCTGCAAACTTCCCCAGAACTGCGGTTCCCCAGCTACCAGGTCTTTCAGCGAGGGCGCCGGTTGCCGATCGTCTCCGCCCCGCAGGAGGCGGAGGGATGGGAGGGCGCTACCAGACGCCGGGAGCGGTACAGCCGCTGTCCACCTCCCGCCGTCCGCTGCACAGGGTTCTCTGAGGGTGGAAAGCAGCGAGGCACGGCGGGAGGGGACTGGAGAGAGGGCAAGCGGGAAGCCGGTAGGCAACACCTGCTGCCACTTCTGTCTGTGGGCTAGCTGCTCCGCACGCGCTTGCCCGGCACTGACATCGCAAACTGCACAGCCCGCGGCACAGCGACGCGTTTTACTGGTATCCCACCGGCATCTCAGGCCCGAAGACAGACCCTCCGTGCCCTCACTAGAGCTATTTACCGGCGGTGGAGCTAGGACAGAGGTCACAGCCCTGGTCCAAATAGAGGTCGCGATCCCAGTGCCGGCGCCAGACTTCCCGCCAGCTCCACCACCGGCGCCTCTCCCGGCGGCCACGACCATTACGCCGCGCATCATTGATCCCCGCTGGGCCGCTGCTGGGCGTGTGCAGCGACGCTGCCGCGCTGCCCCATGGGCTACGAGCCGGCTCGACGATGAGTCCCGCAAGGCACTAGGTCAAGGAGTTGGATGTGTAACCGTGTCCGCAGGGAAGGGCTTCAGAGGACACGGGCGAGTGGTCCAGGAGAGGCTAGCTTTGAAAGTAGTCTTGGTAGGAAATGTTTTCTCCAACATGCTACTCAGTTTGCTACAGATATATTTAATTTAAAAGCCACCATCGCTGTACTTATTCTGTAAAAATACACAAGCAGAACAAAACTTCACAAAAAAACATGCACATAAACAATTTAAGAGAGGTTGCAACTGCCTTCGCCATTGTTGCCTCTAGTTTCTGAAGCACACACAAGTCTACTACCTTAATTGCCGGACCCTTTGGTATCTGTCATTTTTCAACTTAGGCAGAACATTAAGCCCTGATTCCACATAAAAACTACACATTTTCTTAAGTTTGCATTCATGACTTGTCTTGCTGAAGATCATACACTGTTTCCATGTGCAAATTTAATATTGTGCATTTCCATATTGCCCATATTACAGTATCACAGTATTATTAGGATTGGAAGAGACCTCACAGATCATCAAGTCCAACCCTTTACCACAGAGCTCAAGGCTAGACCATGGCACCAAGTGCCACGTCAAATCTTGCCTTGAACAGCCCCAGGGACAGCGACTCCACCACCTCCCCAGGCAGCCCATTCCAGTGTCCAATCACTCTCTCAGTGAAGAACTTTCTCCTCACCTCAAGCCTAAATCTCCCCTGGCGTAGCTTGAGGCTGTGTCCTCTCACTCTGGTGCTGGCCACCTGAGAGAAGAGAGCAACCTCCTCATGGCCACAACCACCCCTCAGGTAGTTGTAGACAGCAATAAGGTCACCCCTGAGCCTCCTCCTCTCCAGGCTAAACAATCCCAGCTCCCTCAGCCTCTCCTCGTAGGGCTTGTGCTCAAGGCCTCTCACCAGCCTCGTCGCCCTTCTCTGGACACGCTCAAGCATCTCAATGTCCCTCCTAAACTGGGGGGCTCAGAACTGAACACAGGACTCAAGGTGAGGTCTAACCAGTGCAGAGTACAGGGGCAGAATGACCTCCCTGCTCCTGCTGACCACACCATTCCTGATGCAGGCCAGGATGCCACTGGCTCTCTTGGCCACCTGGGCACACTGCTGGCTCATGTTTAAGCAGGTATCGATCAGCAACCCCAGATCCCTCTCTGTTTGGCTGCTCTCCAGCCACTCCGACCCCAGCCTGTATCTCTGCATGGGGTTGTTGTGGCCAAAGTGCAGCACCCTGCACTTCGAGCTATTGAACGCCATCCCACTGGACTCTGCCCATCTGTCCAGGCGGTCAAGGTCCCGCTGCAGAGCCCTTCTGCCCTCCAACCCAGCCACATCTGCCCCCAGCTTGGTGTCATCTGCAAACTTGCTGATGACTGACTCCATGCCCTCATCCAGGTCATCTATGAAGATGTTAAAGAGGATGGGGCCCAGCACTGAATACGCCAATGAGATTTCTCACTTGAGAAACCCTACTAGATATGTAGGCAAGTGGCACAGAGCATACTATCTCTGCTTTTAAATTCCTGCCAAAGTAAAACCCTGCTTCTTCCAGGAAATACCATTTCCACTTTCTTGTTTGGTGCACATGGTATTTAAACTTGTGCAGTGCTGTGATCTCTGTATCCATCCTGTAACTGCAGAAACAGTGTTCTGTGAACACTGTGAAGATCAGGACATAAAAGAAACCAACATATATTTATAAAAATGTTGCCTCTTTCATAACTTATGGAATACGAAGTCTTGAAAAAGTTCAAATGCAATTTGGTTTGGGTCTTTTTCAGGGCAATATATTCCAAATGACAATGTCAGCTAGAGAGCACAAGAAATTTAGATAGATTTATTCCTGGTTTTCTAAACACACTTTTCAAACATGGTTCTGAAATTCTTCTGACAGCAGGCAGTTAGATCCATATATCATGCACATCATGACATTTATTAGCCCCTAAGTCAGTTGAAGTCACTATATATGTATAAATCATTGATTAATCAAGTGAGAGGGAAGGCTCAGTGAACTCAAAACCTGTTTAAAAACCTTTAATTATAGTTTTTTAATGGCTTATATAGCTTCATCACAATCACACAAATAGGCAGTTTAAATCAAGATTTGTCTTAGACATAAGCATTCCAAGTGGACCATTTCATGTCTTCTGGTCTTCAAGATCTATTTCACCGTATTGCACATTAGACAATTGACCCATAGGGAATATACTAAACATGCACTTATGTTCAGCTGATGACAGTGTTTGTATCAAAGAGTCATCAACATGAGAACTTGCCTTCTAATCAGATACTGCCAATAGCTAGCCATAGAAACTAGTATTTGAGACTAAAACTTTGAAGAGGATACTAGACTGAAGAAGTTGACCAGGGGAGCAGAGGAAGAGGGAATAGGATCTATACTGGGAATAAGTATGA
The DNA here is from genome assembly GCF_015220805.1 of Pogoniulus pusillus. Taxonomy (NCBI): domain Eukaryota; kingdom Metazoa; phylum Chordata; class Aves; order Piciformes; family Lybiidae; genus Pogoniulus; species Pogoniulus pusillus. Next base: position 91,686,985 of record NC_087309.1, read on the forward strand.
ATCCAGGTGTGCTAGTTTGAAGCAGTCTAGAATGTTTTGGTGACAAGAACCAGATTACAGGCTGTGGAAAGAAAGCAATGGTGATGTCTACGTCACTCACAGTCTTGCTGAGAAGTATAGGAACAAGAAAGAAAAACATTAGATAACACTCTCGGCATCACTCTCACTGGGGCTACTGGCTGAGCTGCATCTCTCTAACCTCACCCTCCATTTTGGGCTAACCCACTTTGCTTCTTAACCTCTGGCTGAACCTCTATTCTTCCTTGGGACTGGGGTAAGGTTGAGACGGGTAGGGGGAAGGTGAAGGGATGGTCGAGAGCCCCTCCTGGGGACTCAGGTTTCTGGGAGGGGAGTTGTGTTTCTGTATTACCTTTTTACCTTGTATATTTCTGTATAAAACTATATACTATAAATATCTGCATGTATATTGTGATAGCTGTAAATAATAAGCTTCATTCATATTTCCTTAGCTCACTGAGTCTAGTCTGGGATATTTCTAAAGTGTGGGGGGGGCGGGAACACCCAAACCATCACACCAGGACAGTAAAATAAATATTGCTTACAGGGTCAGAAATGTAAGGCCCAAGCTTTTCTCTGAGCTCTATAATACATAAGACCAGCTCTTCTTCAGTATTTCAACTATCTATCCAGCTTACAGTTCAGAGATAAGATAGTAATCTGCTTTCCGAATCCATTAAGAAACTGCACTCCTTACTACTTTTCTCTACAAGAAAAACCACAAGTCATGCACTGCAAAGGAAAAATTGTCTGACATAAGCTCTCATCACACAAACATTTATGGACTTGTTCTGGCGGAGAGTCCCAAAGGTCACAAAATTAGCTTGAGCTTGTCTTGTCTTGTCCAGGCATATTTATCTGCCTGTCTGCATTGCAGCCAGAGGCGGGAAAACAGGACAAAAGAAACCCAGACAACCTAGTCTGGTTTAATCCAGTCACATAAGAGGGGTTTCATAAGGCCCACGCCCCAGTCACGTGCAAGGCGTATGCACCGCCCTCCCCTCCATTTTTGGAAGAGAACAGCCTGTGGGTTCTTCCTTTTTTGGGTCTATTTGGTTGATTGCCAAAGGTGATTGGGTGGTTGTGTGGTCAATGAGACCATTAGCCTCGGCCATTGTCCTATAAAAGGGGTATACAGGTGAATAAGGTGCTTGCATGCTTGTTGGTTCCTCTCTCACCCACCGCTCGCCCACCATCTCAGCCACCTCAGCCAGCAGCTGATTCCACATCGCAGCCCACGTGGAAGTCACCACAGGACTTCCATTGAATATTTTCCTGCTTATGTTTTGGGCCACAGATATTAAGACTGAGCACTAGTGAGTATTCTGAATTCTTTATTCAGGTTTCTAAAGGAATTTAATTAACCTTACAAGCAGTGAATTAAGCCGCCAGACTCTCTATCAAAGACATTTCCAAAACCTTACAAAATTCCACTGTATAGAGACATTCTGTAAAATAGTTCTGCTAACCGTATCCAAGAACTTGTGTGGATAGTTGTAAATAAGTTTGGGGGAATTATTTTGTATATAATAACAATTTATTTAATAATTTTTTAATTGGCCTTATTGCATTTGACCCCAAATTCAGATTTCAACTATCTCCTCCATAACACTTGTGTAACTGAGGCATGTAAGTACAGGAGCAGGGCATAAAGGCATTTTTGCCCATTGTCTATTTGATGAGGTACCCAGCACAATTCACTGCAGCCACTATGATCCAGCACGCCTTCATTAAAAAGATGGGGTTTTGCAGTAATCAAGTATTTTCAATGCAGTGCCCAACCATACTGGGCTCCAGCAGGATTTCTATGTATGAAGTGACCTACATCCATATTCTAACATATTAGCAATGAGATTAACTGCTGAAATAAAATAGGTTAGCACATCTGATTTGCCACTAATTTTTACACAAACGTTTTCTGTCAGTAGTTTAACATGCAGTAAGAGGTAATGATGCCCTGTTTTAGCCATTACCACTATAACTTACCTATTACTCTTGCTTACCAATCTGCAGAGATGCAGTTTCTGTACCTTACCCATGTGAATGTTCAAGGGATAAGTGAAAATTATGATACAGAACAACCTCTTCATCTTCCTTCTTACATAAAGCCTCTTGGACTCACCTCCCCTAGTGAGAAAAGCACTGAGATCTAGTGTTAGTTAAAATGAATACAGAAAGTGCTGCAGAGGGGGGGAAATTGATGTGAGATTATATTTCATAAAAATATATGATTTATTCATTTTAATATTCTGAACTCTCACCACCCCCAACCACTGAATTTTAATATTTGTTCTTTTACAGTTATGGAAGACATTCTAGGAGTAACACCAAACAGAACTATTATTATCTAGCAAACATTCAAACAATAAACAGGGAGAGAGAATCCCTGCAGTCAATATGCCGCCTGGGACCAATACACCATTTGCCCAGTAGATGGGCCCAAGCTCTTTCTGCTTATGGCAGAAGGCAGTAGAGAATTACAGAGGCATTTAAGTATTTACTTACATATTATTATTACTCAGACAGCACCCAAAGCAGGTGGAAGTCTGTTCAATTCGCCGCCAAGACCCGACCTCTCCCAGGCTACTGTTGAAAGGAGGCAGACAATCCCCGACCTTGTCCCCAGCTCCTCTGGATGATCTCCAGGACTTGTAGTCCTAGCAGAAAGACCCTCAGGGGCAGGCAGGGAGGATGTTGTGCAGTCTCAGCATGATGTCACGCTGACCACACAGGCCTATTGCGTGCAGACAATCCAGGGTCTGCTCCTGGTAACTTGCGGCACTGGAGTTTACCAGGCAGTGACAAGGCAGAGGGCATGCAATAGGGTGCACAGCCGCACAGGAGACTGAGCTCTGTAGAGAAAGGCAGGCAATACAGGCAAATAGCAGCAATCAGTGAGACAAATAATGAGAGTGAGCAAGCAGACACTGAAGCAAAAGCAAAAGCAAACAGGCACTTTGTTTACCTGTGTACTTCCTATTTATCAGATGTAGGCTGAGACTAATGGCCTCTTCGCCACCAGAATGACCAATCAGCTTGGCAGTTAACCAAAGCATACCATAACAGGCAAGGGCCACAGGCCTGGCTCCCCAAATATGGGGAGAGCATGGGCCTTGTACCCAGTAAGCCATAAGCCAGACATGTGGACTTACACAACCGAATTACACAACCTGGGCCCTGGGCAGGCCAGACTTCATGGAGCCAGGTCTATTGTGTCCTTTTTGTTAGGTAAACAGGTATAAGCCTATTTTGGGCCTATGGGCCCTCCATGACAGAAAGCAAGAGCACATACTGTCTAAATGTACAATCACTAAATGCACCTTTTGTTAAAGAAAATTTTCCCACTAAGAGTTCAGTAATTACTGTCGAGAAGGGCCTGGGATGTTTACAGGAAAAATAAGGTATGATTCCTGCAAAAACACTGTACTGCTCTGGTTTGACATGTGCACACTTGCCCACACATCACTGCACCCAGGTGTCTTCAGTCCTTCAAGAGAGGTTTTCCAGATGTTCAACATGCTTTTGAGAGCTACTTTTATTTGTGTCTCTTCCAGTCACAAAGAGGAACAAAATAGTCTGGTATGAGAAAAGGGATGGAGAACATAGAGTGTAGGAACACAGTTAAATCATTAACTGATGTAAAGCATCATCAATCAGATAAACACAAAGGAGGTGGATTAAGCTTGAGAGGGTCTTGATACACTCTCATGGAGAAAAATAATACTGTATTCAAAAATGAGAACGTTGGAGACTCCAGACAAGAATGTGACCCACAATTGATGCCAGGTGGATGAAAAGTAGAGAGGTCAAATTGAGGAAGATGTCAGACTGAGGAAGATGTCAGCTTTCCTCCCAAAGACCCCAAAAGGTGACCACCAGGTGGCAAGGAGCATGTGTAAAGAGGTGGGACATTATGAAATTAATTCCAGGCACTGACTCTAGTAACTCCACCTATTCCCAGAACTAACTGTAATAACCCTACCCCTGTACTGAATATGTATGATTTTGTAGTATAAACATTTCACCTGAACAAGGTGAAGGTGTGCAAGAGCTTTGGAGGGTGACCTCCCCTTGTCACCGAGTGCTGATTAAACATCTTCCCTGATAACACTCTACACATTGTAAGGTCTCATTTTCCATAAGTCAAGGCAGTGGAACAAGAATCATTACTACGTAGCATTTTACAATATTCAGAGGCTGAAGTTACAGCATGATAAATGTTCATGACACAAGGTGATTGCCACCCTCTACTCTGCTGTCATGTCATCCCCACCTGAATTACTGCATTTAGCTCTTGCCCCCTGGTGTGAGAGTGACAGACCCACTTGAGTAGGCCCAGAGGATGGCCATGGAGATAATTAGGTTGCTTGAATACCTTTGCTATGAGGACCAACTGAGAGATTTGCAATTGTTCAGTCTGGAGAAGGGTCCCAGAAGACTTTCTAGCAGACTTCCAGTACTTAAAGGACACCTGCAAGAAAGTTGGGCAGGGACTTAACAAAGACATGTAGTGATAAGACAAGGGGTTAGAGCTTTAAACTGAAAAAGAATAAATAGGTTTAGATAAGACACCAGGAAGAAATTCTTTGTTGTGGGGGTGATGAGGCACTGTAACAGGTTGCCCAGACAAATTGTGGATGCTCCCTTTCCGGAAGTGTTTGAGGGTTGGATGAGGCTCTGACTCTTTGTTACTAGTACACATCACATGCATATGCATCCACTACACAATAATAAGCCACAGACAGAAACACTGTAAAAATTAATATATTCATCGGTTCTATTGATCAGTTTTGCATTTCTTCCCAAAATGTAATGACTGTTACACTGTATGCAATATGCTTAGACAGCCCTTAAAGTAAGACATGCCAGTAAAGACAATTTAAATATAAGAAATGCTAAATTAAAGCAAATATTCAGATCAGTAATCAGTAATAATAGAAAGAAAACAAACAACCCACAAGAAACAAAACCGACCAAGCAAAAACCCCTCAACAATTTAAAAGGCCCCGAGCTACACATGAACAGCTGATTAAACGTATTAGCACTTCTATAAAAATAAACACTTTGAGGAACTCTGTATTGACATGGAATCATCAGTTGTTTTAGTTTGCTTGATTAACAAGACCCTAGAAGATTGCAGTGCTGCAAACACAAGTATTAAGAAAAATCTTAAGCATTTTTCACTTCCTATTTTTTTAATAAAACATGGCATTAAATATGCTTAGCCCACACACAAAAAAAAAAAAAAAAAAAAAAAAAAAAAAACCGCTTTCAGGATATTTATTGTAAACCATAGCGACAGAATGAGAAACTCAAGACCTGTGTACTTCTATCAAAATAAGTTTTTTGTTGGGTTTTTTTTTTATCTTCAACTAGTCTTTCTTGAACCAAATTTTGTATGTGATGTGGTTTTACAAAGTCGCTGTCAAGATTTTCACAAGTACTGCTTTGAGGCTAACTGGAATATTTTAATGAGAGAAAATAGATCATTATAAAAAGGAAGTAATGTAAAAAGGAAATAATGATGAAGTCTATATCATTATTTGTTTTGCTGAGAGGCATAAAAAGCTATCAATCTGGTTGTGGAGGCAGGAAATTAATGTGTGGCCGAGTCAGGAATTTTTATATAAAAATAGAGTTATTTTATTTTCCCAAAACCCGCCCCCAAAACTATATATACAAAGATTAATTTAGTTTAATTAACAGATTCAGTTGCTTCAGAATATCTACAGGGATGCCATCGATAATCTGACTATTTTGGAAGTCAGAAGTTGGAAAAGGCTTTCGCTATTAATAGCGTTTTCTTACTAATAAAGTTGAGCCAAAATAACTCACGATCAAGCTGACTTTCTCGTGCAGTCTGTCTCTTTCGTTCCCTTTCAGCAGCTGCAGGTGGACCGCTAAGGGTCGTTAAACTTACAAAGGGTGTCAATGGATGAAGCAGTCTTTGAAGCTCTTTCTGTATCCAGGCGGGGCAAGAGCGGGGGCAGGGAGAACTCTCAGGCAAGCATGAAGGTTCAGGCAGGAACGAACTCCAAGCGGGGACGAACTCCAAGGCGGGAATCCCCAAAGGCGGGAAGCCCCCAGTATTTATACCCTCTCTAGACAAAGAGCAAAGTTACCACTTCCTTAGGCGCAATAGGGCACAGCCAATCCCAGCCCAAGTCCATCGCGGGCACTGTACGGGGCACTCCTCGTGTGAGCAGGACCCCTTTGCTCACCCCCTTCACGCCTGCAGGGCAGGTGAGGGGTGGGAACCAGGCGGCTTTTCCCCCCTCCCATTCAAGCCACGGCAGGAGAGGAATTTAGGGGTATACAGGACTCCAGGACAGATGGAAGCAGAGTCAGGAGGCAGTTGTCCCACTATGTCATAAGGTGGCCACGTGGGAAAGAAGGAGCAACAGGAACCAGAATGCTGCTAGCAGGCAGATCAAAGAAAAACAGGAAGTCCCTCTGGTTTTTATAGGGAGTCTAGACCGGAAATGGGAGTGGGCTAACTAATCCACCTGGGGTCAGGTTCAGACCACTCCCATAAGAGTTAACTCTTTACATTTGGAAAAGTAGTTGTTTTCAGCTGTAGCCTGAATGCAAAAAATGCAGTCATTGCTAGGAGAACATCACCTATCCTGAGCTACAATGAGGTGAGGTGAGATAATAATGAAAAGAACTAAGTTTTTCTTTGTTGACTACACTTAGCTATATTGATTTCATAAGCAAAAATAATTCTTCAGATCCCTGCCACTAATCAAGAAAATAAGCAGATCATCATCCTGTATCTTGTAAACTCTCATAATTGCTAAGCCACATGTAGCCTGCTGTGAGTTCCTTGCAAATTCCTTTCTGTATCAGGAGGATGGGAAGAATTCTCTCAAGGTTTTACACCAGTAACTGAATCTGAGTCATGCTAACCCTGCAGGAGCTGCCCCATTTCAAAACCAGACAGGACCACTAAACTGCCTAATTTATTTCCTGTTTATCACATCTCTTGAACACGGGGAACATTTCTTGATGTAGAGCCCAGGAACTCATTCTAATAAAAAATATTTTCTGAAATTATCAAGTTGAGTTAAACAACAGGAAGATCAGGAAAGTTTGCCATGTTCCAGGAGTTTGTAGGTGTAATTATAGCTGACTGACATGACTGTGTGTACATCATTTGATAGCCTTTTACTCTTTCCTTAAAACATTAAAAAAAAAATGCATTGGACAATAAGTTGCTTAGTAAGTCAAAGAAATTAAAGAACTCAGATTGCATTTAGGAAAATAAATCAGCTCCAAAGTTATTTAAGAAACTGGATGAGGTAAGAAAGAGATTAAGAGCATTTAAAAAAATCCTAGTACTGATACATTTCATATTGTCATAGTGTAAGTCTAACATGGCCTTTCAGACTACTGCAATACTTACTCATCATTCATATGGCTAAGAACCTGTTTTCTTGCCTCCCCACTTTTGAGTTCTATTTCTTTGACATGCTAACATTCATCCATCTGAAAAGAAGCTCCATTTCCAATAGAAGAGAAGAGAGGAAGATAGAAGGGCAGGAGCTGGGGGGAGGAGAAACAAACTGATCTGTTTAGTGCTGAGGTGAAAGCTAAGAAGATCAAAGAAGACAGAAATAAAAGGAAGAAAAAGTGGAGAAAAACAGCATATAAACTGAAAACCAGAAAGTACAGTAAAAATGCTCTAAGCAGGAGAGGCTTCTGTAGATTTGGGCTTGCCAAACAGGGACAGAACAACAGGATCACTTTGGATCATGAAAATATTTTTGTGAATGTTTGAACATACCAAGATTCTCTGACCACAAAGCGTTCACTTCATGAGCTGCTTCAACACAGGCATGTCTAATGTCCTTTAGAAAGTTTATGCAAGAATAATCATTAGGTCATAATCACAAAGAGAACAGTGTGAGCTTTCATTTTAACTTTAAGTTCATAGATGAAATCTAAGTGTTAAAATTGAGCCACCAAAAACTTAGAGATAAGTTTAAGGAGTTTTATTTTGGCAAGCAGGGAGCAGCGCTGGGCACAGGGGAGTTTATCTCCACAGCTGCACACTGTACACATGCAGTTGCAGGGTTTTTATTTCCCGCTCAGATACATATTCATAAAGCAGTTTAATATATATTTTATCATTTCCCAAAACGGTTGCAGTTTTTCCTGGAACTTTTACACATGCGTGTTAATCCTCTTAGAGGTCTCTCTGGTGGTCGTGGGGCTGAAGTAACGAGTCTTCCTCAGGTGTCCTTATGACTCAGCTCTTTGTGTCTTCATGTTCGTGCGCTTTTCAGTTTCTTATCTACCATGCTCATAGTGCTTTTCTGTTATCATTCGTCCCTGGCTTGGCTTCAGTTAGCCCTGGCATACCCCTGTTTTGTTTACGTCCCCCATTGACAGGTCGCTATCTCTTCACAGCGCTTTGTGTTATCACCCGAAGGTTCCAACGTCTCCAGCTTCCTTAGCTCTGACACACCCCTGTTCCCCTGTTTTACTCACGTCCCATATTGAAAGGGGGTTATCTTTCCACAGTGTTTTGTGTTACCGCTCGTAGCTTTCAATGTCTCCACTTTAGTTAGTTCCAACACACCCTGCTTTGCCATTCTCATATTGTCATATTTTTATTTTCTCCTATTTTTATATTCTGTTCTGCCTTGTCTCATATTGACACGGGTACTATTTTTCACATAAGGAAATGAAATCTGAGCTGGGTTTTGAGATCATTCAAGTACCCACATAGCCACAATCTGCACAGCATTTATAGGATTATCCTTTGTATTTCTTTATCAGCAGAGTTGTATCTAGTAAAAGAATATGGAGAAGTTATTCACTTATAATTACATTTATTACATATTAGATTTTTTATTAACCCTGTCAAGAGTTCAATCGCTGGTTACTCACAGTCTCCAGCTTATTTGGAACACTTAGAAAAGTTTCTCCATGCAAGTTTTCTTTCCAGGATATGGAATGGAATAGTATGGAAAGAACATACCATACTTGCTCAGAACAACTTGGTAATAGAAATCAGTTTTGGTTTTCCTCTTCATTAAGGTTTGGATTCATTGGCATGAATACTACCATCTAGAGGACAGCTATCCAGAAAACATGATCCTTGAAGCCAGTCTAAGGTCACAATCCATTCTGCAAATAAGCCAATAGCCATTCATCAAGTCCAATGCATAATTATTTCAGGGTTTGATCTAATGGCCAGATAAGCTAATTTTTTTTTTATATGTAAAATTGGTTTGCAATGTCTAAAGCTGTTTCTGAAAACTGCAGCTGATCTTGTATGAATTCCTGTTACATCTTCTGTTACTCAGTCTTCTGAAGGGCAGCATATGCTCAATACATTATTTTAGTTAGGACAGTAGTTATTGACTTTGCAGAGGATATGTTATGACAAAGTGGCAGTAGCAGAACAGTAGATTAGGAACAATGATGATTTATTTTCCTATATTTCTCTATCCTAGTAAAGCAGATTCAATGAAACTGTTTTGCTAACTATGCCACTTCACATTAGTACCAAATCACAGCTCCATGCATTGCTTTATCTGAACTGAGCACATAAAAGTTGCTTGCAAATAAATATGGTTTCTAAATGAAGGATTTTCTTTCTTAGCAGTCTCCTGGGGCCGTCCATTCAGCAGCATCCTAGAAAGAGAATCAGCAAGTTTGATTTGTCAGATATTGTTTAGAAAAGAGACTCCATTTTTTTCCACTGCATTGTTAATCAGACATTAGAAAGAATTCCAGGAGAAGCTAGATACCTGTTACTCTTGTTTTGTCACCAGAAACTGATGTGAATGGTTAAAAGAGTGATTAACTTATTGATTTACGTGGCAAACATTTGCTGTAAAAACAGTTGTCTTCTTTGCAGGAAGAGTTTCCCACTGGTCTGGATTTTATTCTGACATGCAGCATTGGTTACCACTGCCTCCAGAAACAGCATCTTTCCCATTATAAAACTAAATCAAAAGATTATAAACAGGTGGAACTGATCTCTATTTTGCTGTTACTCATTCATTAAAACAGAATTGCTGGATACTCATGAAAATACCAAAATTCGTTAACCATGATTAAAGCCTTTTGATATATACACACATAATCATCATGTCAGTACTCCTTTCAAGATCTCGCCACAATTCTGGCATCTGAGTAAGACTTCTGCTCTCTTTAAGAAAACAGGCTGATCATAACAAGCCGGTCTCCATAAAAGGCCTGTGAACATAAATGATCGGATGCACAAACAAATACAAAAACAAATGCAAACATATGCATTTCCCTAGGCTAACAACTCCATTGGCCTAGTCTGTATGATGTAATTACAGAAATTTCAAAAACTTTCTTTCTTCTCCTTTCCTCTGTACCCCATCTTTTTTTTTTTTTTTCTTTTTTTTTTTTTGGTAGTTGTTACACAATCCCAGTACTACCCAGACACACAGAAAAAAAAAAAATCCCATGATATCTCTGTATCCTCAAATTCCAAAATTGTCATATTACAAACCTTTAGCCTTAACTTATCTTATCTTAGCAAGATAAAAATCTATCAGCTGAAGGAAATTCAAGAAAAAGCAAAGAAAATTCAAGAAGATAATACCATGGTGTTCTTAGAAAAAAAAGAAACCTTAGAATCATCACAGAAAGAATTAAGCATTAACCTATACAGTTACAAAACAATTTCTTGCCATAATATTCTACTATAATGCCTAACAAGTGCTAAACACACTCCACTTCAGTCAGCTGTTTCACCACATTACTAGAATCATCTCAAAACTCATCCCACTGCAATCAACAGCTTATCCAGTAAACTCCTAAACTCCAAAAATATGCTACCATCAACAGGATTTCAAAATACAGGACTGTCTCCTTTAAGAACCAAGCTGGCTTCTCCAGCAAAACCTGCAAAGGAGATAAGGAGGGAGGAAGGAAGCAGGGGGAATGGGCCTTGCAAGCCACTCCGCAGGCGGAGGGGGGATGTGGTGATGTCGGAGGAGGCGGGGGATGGCATTCCCAGCAGGCAAGATTTCGCCGCTTTGCCTCGGCCCTCTGTCTTTCCCAGCCCCATCCTTTTCGGCTTGTCCACGACTATTACCTGATGGCTGTTATTTCTCTTTTCTTTCCTCTCCCTCATCAGATGTTTCTTGTCCTTTACCTCAGCATTAAATCTACAGCTTCACCAAATACAACCTCCTGATGCTTTACTCTAAAAACTTCTAAACTTCTCCTGTTCTCTCACACAGACAGAAGGCAGGAACACGAAGGGAAAAAAAACCGGCGGGAGCTAAGCAATTTAACGAGGCTGTGTGAGCCTCTGAAATGGTAATCAGACCCCGTAGCTTGGAAAAACTTAGAAATGCAAATTAGCCCAACACTCTGAAGCAACTCAGGCTCTCTGAGGCAATCAGACCAGTAGCTTTTTCCTACTGATTTTTTCCCCAATGCGCCCATTTCCTCCACTCCCCTCCATCTCCATAAACAACACAACACTGAGAGAAGCAAGGCAGAAGTCCAACAGACTCCGTCCCAGGATGGATTCAGCCCTCTAACTTCTGGAGATTTGTCAAGAAGCTCTGTAATTGTGCATTTCATCCTGCGGGGTGTGTTTCGCTGGGGGGGGGTGCACTACGACGGTGTGGGGGGTGGTGAAGGGCAGATTCAGGACTACTTGCCTCACTGTAGAAGGGTGAGGGGGTTGCAGTTTCTCTGGTGTGGTCACTCTGCTGTCTCTTTTTCTCTGCTTTTTGTCCCTCTGTCTCTTCGGTATTTTCTTCCTGTTTCGCTTAAGAGCAAAGGATCTCTGTCCTGCACTGCATGCTGTCGTCGGGGCGGGGGGGGGGAGGGCAGGGAAGGGGAGGCGGAGCTGCATTTCAGACAGCATACGGACCCTGGTGATCATGGGTGAAGAGGTGCCGCAGCACTCGGTAGATTCGTCACAGCACGCATGGCTGCAGTGCCAAGCTGCTATACGGCAGTCCCGAAAACTGTGAGCAATTTTTTCCTGCTGCAGTGGATAACAAATAATGGCATCACTACACAGCTGCTGTCACACAGGTCATCACTGTTTCCCTAGTGCTTGCCTGAGGTTTTGTCCTTTCATATTGAATTATCCTCTCCTCCTATCTTCTCTGTATAAGCAAGAATGGAAATTGCCTTCTCTACTAGCCATGAAATTGAAACAGATTGGACATTCTCTGTCATGTTCTATATCCTCTGAAGGAGAACTACAATGAAAACTAGCATGCACCTAAACTCCATTGTGAAAGGCATTGAATTAATTTTCAGCATTTCAAACAGCTTTACTTTGACTAGACAAAATACACAGGATGACTTTACAGTCCATGGATATTTAGTTTTTTGCTGGCATTGCATCTGGGATAAAATGACTCTCGGTTCACCAATATGGTTAGATGGTTATTCTCCACTTTATTTCTGTGTTACAGTGAGTTATATGCTTACTTAGAAGACGCATGCACAGCTAACTTAGTTTGGGATTGGTACATGTGGATAGCTCACAGCTGGTCCAGGGTTACAGGCATGGTACAGATAGGGTAATATTACAATAACAATTTTGTGAGATCAGCCCCTGGGCTGGCTAACCTGGCCCTCTTGCATTTGCATGTGGGAGGTGCCACCCAGCACCTGGTATCTTTAGTCCAAGATGGACCCAAGGACCCTTCCCAGCACGGGTTGCTCATGTTTATCATTTCATGTCCTGTTAGCAAAAATCTCTCCACAGTTTTTGAGCAAGGCTTTGTCTTCATAAGAGAAGTCCATCAATGCCAGATGCAAATAATAAGATTGGATAGAATACAGTATTTCAGTTAGAAGGGACCAACAATGATGATCTAGTCCATTTATCTGACCACTTAATGGCTGATCAAATGTTGAAGTGTGTTATGAAAGGTATTTTCTAAATTCCTCTTAAACATTGCCAGGCTTGGGGCATTGACTACCTCTCTAGGAAGACTGTTCCAATATTGGATGAACCTCTGGGTAAAGAAGTGTTCCTTTTTGTCAAGTCTGATCTTCCCTTGATGAGACTTTGACTCATTCCCACATGTCTTGTCACTGAATGCCAGGGAAAAGACAACAGCAGTGCCCTCTCCATCTCCTCAGGAAGATGCAGAGAGTGATAAGGTCATGTTTCACCCTTCTTTTCCATAAACTAGACAAGCTCAAAGTTATCAATAAATCTTCACTGCATAGCCCTTCTAGTCCTTTCACTGGCTGTGCTGCCCTCCTCTGGACACACTGAAGAACTTTCATATCCTTCTTAAACTGGTCCAGTTTTGCATGCAGTTATGCAAGGTGAGACCTCACAAACACTGAATACAGCAAGATAACAACTTTTCACTGAGTGGCTATGCTGTTTGGTACACTCCACATTTACTTGGGAAAATGAGTCTTGTGGCAGAGTGAAATCGATGGGTGTGAGTTCAATCTGCAGAAGTCTGAGATCTGGGAGAAGATGATGATTGAGAAATGGATTGAAATTGATTGAGTGAATGACAGAGTTCAGAAGTGCAGTCTAGTAGAGGCCTGTGAATAGTGGTGTTCCCTGGGGTCAGTACTGGGACCAGCCTTTTTCAACATTTTCATCAACAACCTGGATGAAGGGACAGAGTCCTCTCAGCAAGTTTGCTGATGATACAAATTTGGGAGGATTGACTGACATGCTGCTCCCATCCAGTGAGACCTTGACAGATTGGAGTTTGGCAGAGGGGAATCTAATGAAATTCAGTAAGGTCAAGTGTAGAATCATACACCTGGGAAGGAATAACCCCATGCACTAGTACAGGTTACAGGCTGACCTACTTCAAAGAAGATCCATGGAGAAGGACCTGGAAATTCTGGTGCACCAAAAAGTGTGTCCATGTGGTCAAGAAGGGCCTGAGGTCAAGTAAGAAGGATGTGTCCAGCAGGTCAAGGAAAACTCTCCTCCCCCTCTACTCAGCACTGGTAAAGTCACACCTGGAGTATTGTGTCCAGTTTTGGGGTCCCAAGTTCAAGAGACACAAGGAACTACTGGAGAGAGGCCAGTGGAGGGCTAGAAAGATGCTGCAGGGGACTGGAGCTTCCCTCTTACAAGTCAAGGTTCAGAGATTGGGGCTGTTTAGCCTGGAGAAGACTGAGGGGAGATCTTATCTATATATGCAAATATCTAAAGGGTGTGTGTGAAGATGTGATGATTTGGGTGTTACCCGCTCCCCCCAGCTTTGGAAATAACCCAGACTAGACTCAGCCAGCTCTGGAAATTTGAATGAAGCTTATATTTACAGCTTAGCACAATATACAACCAGATATTTATAGTATATACAGTTATATACAGAAATATACCAGGTAAAAGGTAATACAGAAACACAACACCCCTCCCAGAAACCTAAGTCCCCAGGAGGAGCTCCCAACCACCCTTCCACCTTCTCTCCCCCCAACCCCAAACCTTATCTCAGTCCCAAGGAAGAATGGAGGTTCGTCTAGAGGGTTAGGAAGCATAGTGGATTAATCAGAGAAATGGCAGAGAGGCTAGAGAGGAATGTAGCTCATCCAGTTCCCCCAAAAGAAGCAGAAGCGACTCCCTTATCTATGTTTGCATTCTTGTTCTTATACATCTTAGCAAGCCTATGAGTGAAGTAGACATCACTTTTTTTTTTTTTTTTCCCCACAGCCTGCAGTAAAGGCCACAAACAAGAACACAGAAAATTGCACCTGCATGTAAGGAGACACTTTACTTTGAAAGCGCTGAAGCACTGGAATAGGCTGCCTAGAGAGGCTATGGAGTCTTTTTTTCTCTGGAGACATTCCAAATGTGCCTGAACACATTACTGTGCAACCTGCTCTAGTCAAACCAGCTTTGGCAGGCATGTTGGACTAGGCAATCTCCAGACACTACTTCCAACTACTACCAGTCTGTGATTCTGTAAACAACTCTCTGAACTGGCTTCTGGCAAGAGTATAAGCAAAATTTTTAAATGCAGTGCTTTGTTGTTGGCTAATCTTGTTCAATTCACATGTCCTGTTCTCTCACTCTGCAGCCTAATTTTCCAGACACTTAGCACACAAATTATATAACTTACATATATATTGTATTGTGCTCGTTGTCTTCATTCCTGTTGAATTCACTAGAGGAGAGAAACTAAGCTGATCCCAAGACACTAGATTATACACAACAAAGCAGGAATATATTATTCTGCCTTTTGATAAGATGACAATTTAAAACATATGAGTTTTCATTTTTATTGAAGAGGTTCACACACAATCTCCCTAACATTTCTTCCCTGATCAAGGAAACGAAATTGGAATCTGAATTTCAGATCTATAAATATGATTTCCCCAGGAAAAAATCCCACTTATGTTATCGCTGTGGACCTAGGAATCCAAATATTATCATAGGACACACATAGGAATTTCCTACTATATGAAATCAAAATTAAAACTAATGGAACAACAAATGTTAAGAATTAATGTCAGCATACTGAGTTTTACTTGTTTCTGGTTTTGATAATGTGAGATTCTAAATATGCCCTTTAAAAAAACATCATTTATTATATATATATATCCTACTAATATTCAGGACCTGTTAAGATGATACTTATACTCTCTTCAGAAATCAGTAATTGCCAAGTTCCCTAATATTTTAATCATAGGTATTTTTAATGGAAACAAGGAAAAATTTCGTATCAAAAGGCAACAGTCAATTCATTTATACATAAGTGAAGGACATCTGAAATGCAATTCCTACTCTTCCACTGACAGCATAACTCCCCAGTGAAGGTGCTGTCTATGCATCAGTTTTCTTGGCTTTAGAAAATGCGCAGTGACCTTTGCCAGTCTCTTCTTTGTAAAGATCAATCAGTTATTTTTAGGTTTTCACAGAGCTATGTAATACTAAATTTTATGGTTTATATTCCCTTAATAATTTTTTAAACAATATCTGTCACTACTGTTAAGCTGGTGTTAGAGTTTCCTATCAGAAAAGGATCATAAATTGATCTCTTTTTGTGGAGAGATTTTTGCTAAAAGGACATGAACATGAGCAACCCATGCTGGAAAGTGTCCTTGAGACCATCTCGGGCCTACGATACTAGGCAGTAAACAATAACATTCCACATGCAGCTGCAGGGGGTGGAGTGCCAGCTGCATGTGGGCAGAGTTAGCCAGCCAAGAGGGCCAGGTTAGCCAGCCCAGGGGCTGACCCCTCAGAATGTTATTGTATATCACCCTATCAATGCCATGCCTGTAACCCTGGACCAACTGTGAGCTATCCACATGTACCAATCCTAAACTAAGTTAGCTGTGCATGCGTCTTCTAAGTAAGCATATAACTCACTGTAACACAGAAATAAAGTGGAGAATAACCATCTAACCATATTGGTGAACCGAGAGTCATTTTATCCCAGATGCAATGCCAGCAAAAAACTAAATATCCATGGACTGTAAAGTCATCCTGTGTATTTTGTCTAGTCAAAGTAAAGCTGTTTGAAATGCTGAAAATTAATTCAATGCCTTTCACAATGGAGTTTAGGTGCATGCTAGTTTTCATTGTAGTTCTCCTTCAGAGGATATAGAACATGACAGAGAATGTCCAATCTGTTTCAATTTCATGGCTAGTAGAGAAGGCAATTTCCATTCTTGCTTATACAGAGAAGATAGGAGGAGAGGATAATTCAATATGAAAGGACAAAACCTCAGGCAAGCACTAGGGAAACAGTGATGACCTGTGTGACAGCAGCTGTGTAGTGATGCCATTATTTGTTATCTATCCACTGCAGCAGGAAAAAAATGCTCACATCACATCATCATTGAGCAAGCCAACAGATATAGAAGGGAACCGTAATATTCAGGGCAGGCCAATGGCAGAAGGTAACCAAAACCATACCAACCGAGGATCTGGTACAGCACATCTTGTTACTTGGATTAAGATCTGAGGAAGGATGATCAGCCTAGTCATTAACAAGGCAAAAAGGGCAAAAACAGTGTGAAGAAGGAAGAGCAGGAACAAGAGCCTAGACCTGAGATATGGATCAAGGTAGGAAGAAGCATCAGAGCAGAGCTCCAAGTGAAGACATGAATCTCTGTCCTTCTTGATAATGAGAAATTTCTTCTCTGCTTTCTAGCTAGAATACACACCATACAGTCTATGGCTCATGCATTTGGTGACCTTTGCTGATGTCAGGTAATCCCCTTCCATAGGTGGGCAACTGCTCTTATCATCTGCTTCTAGCATATGCTCTTAGCATAGTTCAAAGCAAATTAAGAGGATTTAGAACTCTACTTGCTTTCTGCAGATTGAGTTTCAGTCTTTTATAGGAGAAAAGGCAGCAAAGAGTGTCATATCAGACCCAAGGTTGTCATACACTGGTTTGTCCTGACATCACAAAATAAAAAGAGGGATATGTGGGAAATTAATAAGAATATAAATTATTTATTAATTTCAAAACCCCATTGCCAAAACTATGCACAAAGTCGGGGAAAATATTACAGATTGGGATGTTCAGTTGGGGAAACATGTTCAGAGCATGCATACAAACAATTACAAACATTGTAAGGAAAACAATAATTGCAAAAAAGAAAAATTTACAAGGAGTAAATTTTCCTCCACTCATAAGCAGTCAATCCCCAGAAAGTCTGGGAAAATATCCACTTCTACCCACAAGGCAGCATGGTACTGGTTTTCGGGAAGCCTTCCAGAAACTGCAATTTGTAATCTACAACTGTGATGCAAACAAAAGCAAAAAATGGAACCAGCAAGCCGCATGGGTACTTTGCAGTTAAGTGTGATGGATTATAGCGGATCCCTCCCCCAGCAGAGTAAATTCACTACAACTCAGAATTTGGAAAGTCTTTTTTTTTTTTTTTAAAACCGTTTAAATTAAGTATAACAGTGTAAGAAGAACAAACTACTGCAGAATATGATAACTTTAAAGAAGATGGGGATGGGGTAAAGCAGCAGCAAAGCAGCAGCCAAAACTGCAGCAGGGGTAGATAGCAGCAGATTCAACAGAAGCAGCAGAAGCAGCAAGGGGAAGATACAAGCTGTACTTTCAGACATAAAGCTCAAATGAAATTATATTAACTTATCCATTGTTGCCATTTTATGGCCTCCCTTGAATGTTACAGGGTGGGGACAGAGTGGCTGGAGAGCAACCAGGCAGAGAGGGACCTGGGGGTACTGGTCAACAGGTCACTGAACACGAGCAAGCAGTGTGCCCAGGTGGCCAAGAAGGCCAATGGCATCCTGGCATGCATCAGGAATAGTGTGACCAGCAAGACCAGAGAAGTCATTCTGCCCCTGTACTCACCACTTGTGGTTAGGCCACACCTTGAGTCCAGTTCTAAGCCCCTTAATTTAAGAAAGATGTTGAGGTGCTTGAATGTGTTCAGAGGAGGGCAATACGGCTGGTGAGGGATCTGGAGCACAAGTCCTATGAGGAGAGGCTGAGGGGGCTGGTGTTGTTCAACCTGGAGAAGAGGAAGCTCAGGGGTGATGTCATTGCTCTCTACAACTACCTGAAAGGAGATTGTAGCCAGGTGGGGGTTGGTGTCTTCTCCTATGCACCTAGTGCAGAACAAGAAGACACATTCTCAAACTGCACCAGGGCATGCTTAGGCTGAATGTTCAGAAGAAATTATTCATGGAAGGAGTGATTGCCCATTGGAGTGGGCTGCTCAGGGATGTGGTGGTGTCACCATGCCTAGGGGTGTTTAAAAAGAGGCTGTTTAAAAAGAGGCTGTATGAGGCACTTAGTGACATGGTTTAGTTAATTAGAAGGGTAGGTGATAAGCTGGACTTCATGATCCTAGATGTCTTTTCCAGACTGATTAATTCTGTGATTCTCTGATTCATCTCTCTACTCAGAGACTCCAATACTCTTCCACTTTTAAGTTTCTCTGTTCTTTTTTGTTTGTTTTTTTTTTTTTTACATCTGAGCTAGAAATCTAGCTCCACTCCTTTAATATGTCTAAGCTATAAATCTAGCTCCACTCCTTTAATATAACTCCCATTGGAGCATTAAGTCACTCCATCTAATTAGGGACAATATCAGTGTCACGAACAGTAGTCATCCAGGCTTCAGGCATTTCTCCATTTCCTGGCCATCCATTTCCTTCATTTCCATCTGTCTCAGGTGTTGGCTAGCTCAGAGGTTTCAGGAAAACAGTCAAGTGTTTTCTTCAGTAAATGGAATGGAGCAGGACTCTTAGAACTCACAAGGTTTATGCTTATATTCTTCATGCTTATTCTTGATGGGTACTATAGTCACCGTGATTATCTACAAAAGAATTCGTAATACCTTATATCTACATTCTTTCAGCTAAAGTCAAGTTCCTTTCCAGAATGTATTTTATTTCACCATTCCTTTGCATAACCCAGTATGTATGACCAGGTTCTTTGGCAAAAAACACTCCTTAGACAGGTGTAGCCTCACCTGTTTGGGAGAATACCCAAGCAGTCTTCCCCAATAGATTCTTTTCATGAATAACAGGAACTCTGTCACCTTCTAACTTTTGTAGCAGATCTGAGTGATCTGGACCTGCTCAGTTGACAGAACTTCTACTGTTCACTATCCAGGTAGCTTGGGCTAGATATTTCTCCAAATTCTTTAAGGTTCCTCCCCGTGTTGCTTTTAAAGTTGTTTTCAGCAAACTCAATTTTGCCTGAGTCAGATGTGGTATATCCACTCAATATTGTGCTCGTTGTCCCAAGTTGTTACAAGGTTGTTCTTAAAATGAGTATCATTATCTGATTCAATTAATTCTGGAGCGACATGTCTCCACGTGATTTGTTCTTCCAAGCTGAAAATGGTATTATGTACAGTAGCATGGGAAATTAGATAGGTTTCCAGCCATCTGGTGCTTGCTTCTCCCATGGTCAGCACATATTGCTTTCCAGTCCAAGAATGAGGTAGAGTGATGTATTTCACCCATCACTCACCATACCACTTCAGATGCGTGAGATGCTTGGCTTGTTTAATAGCAGAGCAAATATCACAGTCACTTATAACTTGTGTTATAGCACCCATGGATATGTCAATTTTTCTATCCCATGCCCACTGGTAGGTAGCATTTGTACCCTGATGTCCCAAGGAATTGTGGGCCCACCAGGCTAAGAATAGTTGACCTCCGTGTTCCCAATCTAGATCCAAGTCACAGTTCACATCTGTTTGAAACACCTTGACAGCCAAATCTGCCTTGATGTTCCTTGGTAGCTTTACTCTTGGGCATGTGAGTGTCTATGTGTCATACTTTTATAGGAACTTTCTCAAGACAGGTAGCAATACCCTGTCATAAGTCAGCAGTCCAAATTGGCTTTTTTTTTTCTGTTGCCAGTTATTCCTTTTTGCAGTCTTTTAGCCAATCCCACAAGGCATTGGCTACCATCCATGAATCACTATAGAGGTAAAGCATGGGCCATTTATCATGTTTAGCCACATTGAGTGCAAGTTGAATAGTTTTTACCTCTGCAAACTGGCTCAATTCACCTTCTCCAGCTTTTGCTTCAGTCACTGCTTGCACAGGGCTCCAGACTGCAGCTCTCCATTTTCACTTGTTTCCAAAAAGACAACAGGAACCATCTATGAATAAAGTATAGTTCCTTTCTTCATTAGACTGTAAGGAGGAGCTTCCTCAGCCCAAATTACTCTCTCCTTTGGAGAATTTATACAGTTTGTGCCTCCTGGCCAGTTAGTAATCATCTCCACTATGCCATGTCATTCAAAACATCCCATGCATGCTCACTGCATTATCAGAGCCATCCACTTAGACCATGTAACACTGGTTGCATGATGCAGTGATGATCCCTTTCCTTTAAACATCTAGTTCAAAACTGGTAATCTGGAAGCCAAAGGAACTTGAGAGTCTGTTCTGATTGCTTCCAGAGCAGCTCTTACTCCTTCATAAGCAGCAAGGATCTCTTTCTCTGTTGGAATATAATTTGCTTCTGACCCTCTGTATCCTCTACTCCAGAAACCAAGTGGTTGGCCACATGTTTCTCCTGGGGCTCTTTGCCATAGGCACCAGGTTGGACCGTTATCACCTGCAGCCATGCACAGAATGTTCTTAATGTCCAGATCACTTCAAACAGGTCTCAAACCCATTACATGAACTACTTCCTGCTTTATCTGATGAAAGGCGTTTTTTTTGCTCATGTCCCTACTTAAAGTTGTTCTTCTTTCAAATCACAACATATAAAGGTTTTACAATTTGACTGTATCCAGGGTTACAGTCAGCCTCCAAAATCCAAATGTTTCTAAGAAAGATAATGTGTTCTTCTTATTCATGGGATTTGTGATGGTGGAAATTTTATCATATCCAGCAGAATATGGCAAAGATCTGCGGTCTGGGGGAGGCTGGTGAGAGGTGAGATCAGGGTACTGACCAGTCGACTCAGGTGCTAGCAATACAGTACAACTTTATTAGGGCAGTGCAGCTTGTATAACACTCAGTTAACAAAGGCAATCTATATCTTTTTTTGATTAGGGAGAGGCAATGCAAACTTTATCTTTGTTGGTAAACAAGAGAGAGGATTTAGACTCTCACAGATGGCCATAAGAGAGCTAATCTATGGAGATTATGCAACAGAGGACCCTGATGAGGTACCTGTGAACCATGCTCTCCTGAAGAATGAAAAGGCTACTGCTAGGAGAAAATGTACTCAGGAAATAGCTGATAGTGTTGTGTTTCTGTATTACTTTTTACCTTGTATATTTCTGTATGTAAGTGTATATACTATAAATATCTGCTTGTATATTGTGCTAAGCTGTAAATGTAAGCTTCATTCAAATTTCCAGAGCTGGCTGAGTCTAGTCTGGGTGATTTACAAAGTTGGAGGCAGGGTGGGTAACACCCAAACCATCACATACGTGCCATGGTCAGCATTTGGGAAGCCATGCCTCTTACTAGATGGAGAACAGGGACCAGGAATATAACAGAATATATTGGAACATATGTATAAGATGGCCTGGTACCTTGAAGAATCAGAAATATAGGGCTCTAGTTTACACAGGTGCTCAATGTACATTGATGCCCTCAAATTATAAAAGAGTGGAATCTATTACTATTTCTGGAATTACAAGATGGTCTCAAGAATTGACTAGTTTGGAGGCAGAAATAAGTTTAATTGGGAGTGATTGGTGAAGACAGGTTCAAATGCACCTCCCATTAAGACTTTTTGAGAGAAGAGCGCTCCAAAGATCCGAAAGGTTATAAATGGACCTTTGAAATAGAAACTGTAGAAGCTGTTGGAGACAGATTGAAGTTGTGCATTAGGCTTGAGCTCTCAGATGAGTCTGCAGTTGTTGGACAGCATGATATAGAGGATGTGAAGTTGCCAGTTGCCCCTCAAACCATGCATCATAGGCAATATTGAACAAACTGTGACTCTTTAGTGCCTGTACATTGTTGGAGGTCGGAGACCGGTGCGGCGAGAGATCGGGGCACTGAGAGTCGACTCTGTGGCTTCTGCGCAGCAGTGCAATTTATTAGGGCGATGCAGCGACCTTTATAGCCCCCAAAGGGGGTGTAGACAACTGACTTAGTTCGAGATTGGTACAAGTGGAGGGTACAGATTGGCTCCAGGTTAAGTGTAAGGCAGAGATAGGTTAAGTTACAGTAAACACCTTAAGGATCCCACCCAGGGGGGGTGGCCAGAGTCAGCCCCCTGGGCCGTGCCCACCCCAGAGGCGGGCAGATTCCACCCCCTGACAGCTGTGCGTGGGTTGCTCATAGTCGCAGGCTCAGGCCCCTGGGAGCCTCAAGGCTCCAAGGACACTTCTCATCACAGGGTCTGATGTTTACCTTTCATGCTCCGCTGCGGGAGGAAGCTTCCCACAATACCCCCTTCTTTTCTTTTGAGCAACCCACGTTTGATTTTAAACGAGCTGTGCTCAGTGGGAGCGCAGGTCAATGGTGCTAAAGTAAAGAGAATACATTTGTTAAGAATTTGCTAGTGACAACAATCTGGCAAACCAGCCACCCAAGCTTAGCTAATGATCCCAAAAGCCATTTCTGCAAGCGACAGTGAGTCAAATGTTCAAAAACCCAATAGTCCAGACGAACATCACAGCTTCTGGAGGGTGCAAGTCTGTCACGTCTTCATTAGCTCACTGTGGTAGCCGATGTTGTGGGCGAGTGAATTGTCCAGTATCTCTCCATAGCTTTAAGTTCACTTCATACTTCTCAGAGATCTTGATGTTCCCAGTGCAGTCCTCGGCTATGAGCTGCGTCTGACGATTGTGCTTAAGAACTACCAACCCCCAAATACAATACAAGAGTGCGTCTTAGATGTTGCTTTCAGGCTATTCTACTTAGGCCTTTTCCCACAGCTCTCGATTCACTTCAAGAATTTGGAGCAGTGTTTTTTTTTCATCCCTTGCAGGGCCCTTGCAAGAGATAAAGAAATCACTTGCCAACTTATGCCAATTTTAAGTGGGCTTTGGCCTTCACCAAAGGGACCAGACCGAATCTATTCCATTAAGCTACAATCATTGAAGCTCATGAAAATACCCAAATTCATTAGCCAAGATCCAATGCCTTATAATCCAAATACTCATGATCATCATCTCTATGACTCTCCCAAGATCTTACCACAATTCTGCCATCTGAGCAAGATTCTATGCTCACTTCATGAAAGGACAAACCAATCATATTCAAGTTGGTATCCACCTTAGGGCCTGTACAGACAGGTGATAAAGCATAATACGAACATATTCGATACCTAAGCTGATAAATCCACTGATCTTACTTGTACGATGTGTCCAAAAAGGCTGTAGTGTTTCTCCATGCCTCTCTTCTTATTTTACTAGCTCCTCTTCCACCTCGCCCCCTTTTCCTTTTTTTTTTTTTTTTCCAATTTATATAAAAGACAAAATTCTACATTTCTATACGTTAAAGAAAAAAAATAATCATATAACTATAATACTGTCTTAACTTATAAACCTAGTAGAAAAGGAAAAGAAAAAAGGTGTGTGAGTGAGTGTGTAAAAGAGAATATGGTACCATATTATCCTTAGTATAGAAAAAGTGAGTAGGGACTTATAAGTATAAAATATGATGTCTTACCATAGTATATCAGTATAATAACTATCAAAAGCTAATTATGTTCTATCATGATTGCCTAAGAATTACTGCATTATTAACATTATCCTAAAAATCCAATATTATTAATAAGCATCAGTACCTTATCCAACAAATGTCCAAAATACAAAATATATTATAATTAAAGTCAAAAACAACGGTAAAATTCCAGAGTCCAACATAGTCATCAAGACCCCAGTCTATATCTAGAGAAATCAACCAGGCTGTGTTTGCTGTCTATCCGGCTTCCTCGGTGGGGAGCTGCCCAGTTAGACCGCAGCGGAAGCAGGGGTTCCGTGGGTTGTTGTTTCGGCGGCCACAATTCCCTGCATCCGCGGATCGCAGTGCTGCCATTACGAGCTGGGTGTGCTTATCTAGAACTTGATCCATTTGGGTTGCAACAAATGTCTGCTGCTGGTTTGTAGGCATTCGAGCAACTCGCTCCAGCATATCGTCCACTGAGGCTTCCCTAGGCAGAATGGACAACAGCTGCTTGGTCTTATTATTAGCATTCTCAAAAGCTAGGGTTCGAAAAAAGGCTTGTCTGGTTGCAGCATCTAACTCAGTGGCTGCTTCAACTGCAGCTGCTAGTCTATCAATGAAATGGTTATAGTCCTCACTCAAACCTTGCTTAACAGCGGTATAGCTAGGTGCTTTTGGCTCTGTAGGCACCATATTAAAAGCTGCTCTGGCAGTTGTCATGGACGCATGATGCCACTCAAAGGGATGACGTATCTGGGCATCCAGCGAGCTGAAAGCCCCTTTTCCCAGCAGTATATCTGCTTGAACATTGAGTAAGGGGTCGCCTAGTTGTCGTGGCTGCTCCACCACCTTCCTGCACTCATCGCGCCATGCCCTTTCCCACAACATAAACTGGGATGGTGTTAAAATCAGTCTCGCAACAGTCTCACAATCTGCTGGGCATAGCACATAGGCGGAGAAGATGTAATTCAGCAATTGCTTAGTCGGTTGTGAGTGTAAGCCATGGGAAGATACTGCTGTTTTCAACTGCATAAGCAGTTTCCAATCAAGAGCCGTGTGAGTGGCTCCTGGCTGTCCATCTGCGGTCCGTGCTGCCACAACTGGGAATGCCGCTGCACCTTCCAGAGCAGCAGCTGCCTCCCAATCACCTTGTAACAAGGCGTCGCGAATAACGGCACGCCACCGATGTTGTGGACCAACGGGTGTAAGCTGGAGAGTCTTCCCGGTGATCTCTGTAGCTTGTGGTGCCGCCAGGGGCTGGGCATTGCCAGAAGGCATTATTCTAAGTTTCTGTAAGTCGTCGGCAACATTGTCAATAGTGTCGTCGGCATCGGACTGTGAGGAGTCGCTAGCGTCCGAGTTAATCACAGGCGGCGGTTCCCGGGCTTGAGAGGAAGGACCGGCTTCCGTGGCGGAAGTCCAACTCGGGCCCGCTGCAGCCGGGGGGGCAGGTCGGAATGTAGCAAAAGGAGTTTGCGCCGGACGTGGCGAGATGGCAGCGGAAGCCGGGAGTGGGGAAAACGGACCACTGTAGGGCGGTGGCGCTGGGAGCAGGGGGGCAGACGGCTGCACCGGAACGGCAGGGATGGTAGGGATGTTTTGGGGAATTGGTGCCGCTGGCATCGGGGGTGCTGGTGGTTGCACTGGAACGGCAGGAACGTCGGGAACGTCTTGAGGCAGCGCAGGGTATAACGAAGGGTCCTGAGCCGGCAGCACCGGCTGCATTGGGACATCCTGCTGAGGCGGCGCTGGCTGCATTGGGACGTCCTGCTGAGGCGGCGCTGGCTGCATTGGGACGTCCTGCTGAGGCGGCGCTGGTTGCTGGGGCGCTGCCGGCTGCGTCGGAGCGTTTGGAGTTGGCAGCACCGGTTGCTGGGGCGCTGCCGGCTGCGTCGGAGTGTTTGAAGTTGGCAGCACCGGTTGCTGGGGCGCTGCTGGCTGCGTCGGAGCGTTTGGAGTTGGCAGCACCGGTTGCTGGGGCGCTGCTGGCTGCGTCGGAGCGTTTGGAGTTGGCAGCACCGGTTGCTGGGGTGCTGCTGGCTGCGTCGGAGCGTTTGGAGTTGGCGGCACCGGTTGCTGGGGCGCTGCCGGCTGCGTCGGAGTGTTTGAAGTTGGCGGCACCGGTTGCTTCGGCACTGCGGACAGCATCGGAACAGTAGATGCACTGGGGAGAGTCATCAAAGGCACCACCGTGCCTGGAGAAATTTTCAGGTCGGAAAAGAGAGAGCTAGCTGGGGTAACCATTGCCTCTAGTGGTCTCTCCCCCCGAGTGTCCAAGCCGTCAGCAAGCCGTGCCGCTGCTGTAGCTACAAGGGTCTGTTCCAGTCTGTATTTCTTCAAGCAATTGATGACATCACGCCATTGCTTCTGTACGCTTTTGGCTGTTTTGTCACCGTCAATAGCCTGGTCAAAAATAGTATCGCCACAGCGGCGCCATTCAGATTCATCAAAAAGAGAGTCTGAAGTTTGAAAGTGTCCTCTTACTAGTCCATATGCTACTAAGGAAGTCAATTTTTTCTTTGACATGGAAACTCCTCGCTTTTCCAAAAAGTTCAAGAGGAGAGAAATTGCTACTTGTTTATCCAAAAGTGCTTGTGAGGTCGGTTCACCAGCTCCCCAAAGGGAGTCACCAATACTTTGAAAAAACCGCGGAAGAAGGGAGGGGCGGCTGGGAGGTTCCATGGTAACGGCAAGGTTCCGTAAGCGTGCGGAAGAAGAGAAAAAAAAGAAAAAAGGAAGGAAGGAAGGGGGGGGGGGGGGGTGGGGTGGGTGGTGCGTTCGCCTTCCGGCGGCAACTGCCCTGGGGGGATCTGACTATGCACGATCACTGCCCCCAGAAGTGCCCATCTATATGGTCACACCTGTCGTCACACCAGCTGCCATTATTAAAATTTTTGCCCCCATATTTATGGGCGGCGACTCTTTTTTTTTTTTTTTTTTTTTTTTTTTTTAATAAACGCCTATCTATATAGGCCGTCCGTATCGGCAGACACCTTTCCCTTGGTTAGTAACGGGTTTAACGAGGGGGAAGGAAAAAAAAGAAAAAAAAGGAAAAAAAGGAAAAATAGAAAGAAAGAAAAAAAAAGGAAAAAAGAGAAAAAAAAGGAGACGTGTTTCCCCAGCAGGGGGTATAGTAGCGTCCGATCTCTTGCGTTTCCACCAGCTCCTTTTATGTGGAAGCCTCTATGTCCTTCGTGGCCGGAGGGGGGGGGGGGGGGGGGGGAGCGGCCTGGCGGTGGGGGGGGGGAAGCGGCCTGGCGGTTCTCTTCGCGGCCTAGCGGTGGGGGGGGGAAGCGGCCTGGCGGTTCTCTTCGCGGCCTAGCGGTGGGGGGGGAAGCGGCCTGGCGGTTCTCTTCGCGGCCTAGCGATGGGGGGGGAAGCGGCCTGGCGGTTCTCTTCGCGGCCTAGCGGTGGGGGGGGAAGCGGCCTGGCGGTTCTCTTCGCGGCCTAGCGGTGGGGGGGGGAGCGGCCTGGCGGTTCTCTTCGCGGCCTGGCGGTGGGGGGGGGGAGCGGCCTGGCCGTCTTCTCCGCGGCCTAGCGGTGGGGGGGGAAGCGGCCTGGCCGTCTTCTCCGCGGCCTAGCGGTGGGGGGGGAAGCGGCCTGGCCGTCTTCTCCGCGGCCTGGCGGTGGGGGGGGAAGTGGCCTGGCCGTCTTCTCCGCGGCCTAGCGGTGGGGGCCCGGGGTGCGGGTCTTCCGTACCTGGAGTTGTCCGGAGGTTCAATCGGTGTGTTCGGGCACCATCTGTTGGAGGTCGACTCTCAGTGCCCCGATCTCTCGCCGCACCGGTCTCCGACCTCCAACAGTACATGACCTGATTTCTTGTGGGGAGTGACAAGACTTCATTGAAAAAAACCATTCACCTTTCAGTAGTCCAATATAGTCTGTACAAAAGGCAAATGGAGAGTGGCAATTGACAGTTGACTTCTGTGGCCTAAAGGAAGTAACTCCACTCATGAGTTCTGCTGTGCCAGACGTGTTAGAACCCCAGTATGAGCTAGAATGCAAGGAGGCCAAATAGTATGCAACAACAGATATTGCTAATGCTTTCTTCTCTGTCCCAAATGTGGAGGAATCCAGGCCTCAGTTTGCTGTCACCTGGAGGGGGAATAAGTATGCATTTAACTGTTTGCCCCAGGAGTGCAAGCACAGCTCAACGATCTGCCATGCAGTGATCCATGATGCGTTGAAGAAAGGTGGAGCTTCAGAGGACCTGCAGTTCATTGATGACATCATTGTCTGGGGGAACACAGCAGAAGTTTTTGAGAAAGATAACAAAATAATTGACATTCTGCTGAAGTCAGGATTTGCCATAAAGTGAGACAAGGTGAAAGGACCTGCTAGAGAGATTCAATTTCTGGGAATTTATTGGCAAGATGATCTCTGTGGGAGAATTCTCCTGCTAGCAGGACATGACCTGGTAAACATGAGAGCTCATGCTGGGAAGTGTCCTTGGGACACCTCGGGATCAGGAAACCAAGCTGTAAATAATGAGCAACCCACACACAGCTGCAGGGAGCTGAGCCTGCCAGCCCCCTGGGGTGGACACTGCAGGTTGTTTTGATACAGGGCAACCTATCTGTACCTTACACATAACTCTGAGCCAATTTGTACTGTCCACTTGTGCCAACCCTAAACTAATTGTGCACGCCTCTTCAAAAGGAGTATATAAGTAAGTGCACTGCCTTAATAAAACGTACTGCATTGCTAGCAGCTGAGTTGACTCATCAGTACCCCGATCTCACCTCCACCAGCTTCCCACAGGCCGCAGCTTCCTATCCCACTTATCCATGTTTTCACCAAACTGATCATGTAGATTATCCAAAGAGACCCACATGACTGTTGTTGTCTGTTTCCAATGGAGTTAGTTTGAACTGGTCCTCTGGGAGTGTCACAGAGGGGGATTCTCAGCACATACACCAGATTTGGTGGAGGGAAGAAATTAATTGGGCTGAGATAATTTTATATTAAAAAAATATTTATTAATATCAATATTCTGAACTCTCACCACCCCAACCACTGCATATTAATATTTGATACATGGTTATGAAAACATTCTAGGATAAATTATGTACAAGAACTTATTAATTAACTAGCAAACATTCAAACTATAAACATAGAGGAGATTTCCCTGTGGCTTAATGCCGTTTTGGGTCTGTACACTATTTGTCCAGCCGAGAGGGCTGAAACTGATTCTGCTCTGTGGCAGAGACAATAGATATTTACAGAGGTATTAAAGCTTTTACTCACAAGTCTTATTAGTTATTAACCACCCTCTGGGCCACATCACAGCCTATACGAATGTCCATTTCTCCAGGGTCTTTGCCTGTGGACTCTGAGGATGGAATCCTCCCGACTTGAGGGGAAAGAATAAATCTTTCCATTTTCTGGGGAAATGGTGTTCTCTAACCTTGTTCTCCTGCCTTTGGTGCTGCTGGCTTCTTCTGGATGCTGTCCAGGAATTCTCAGCTGGCAGGATCTCAGGTATAGGAGAATAATATTGTACTGTCTCTGGCATGGTTGTCGCGGCTAGCAGGCCGTGTGTGTGCAGACAATCCAGAGTCTGCTTCCTGGTTATCTCAGCGGCAGAGGCACTTACCAGGCAATGATAGGCAGCAGCCATGCGGGATGTCCGCAGCTGCTGGGAGTCTGAGCTCTGTGGGTAAAGGCAATGTAGGATTTGGCCCTGACAGCACCATAGCATGCAGATGTGCACAGCTGGTTTAGGAGACTATAGGCTCCACATATATATATATATGTGCAGGCTTAAATGAGCTGTGCAAGAAAGGTATGCAGGCAGGTGAGCTGCGAGTGAGGCTCCGAGTGTGAGCAATGGCATCTGAGTGGCTGAGCTAGCAAGGTAGCATCTGAGCAGCTGAGCAGAGGTCCAAGCAGCTGAGCACTTTGTTTACCTGTGCACCCCTATTTATTGAATGTGGGCCGAGATTAATGGCCTCTTTGGCCACTATGATGACCAATCAGGATGGCAGTCAGCCAAACCTTACCATAATAGGCAAATGCTGCTTGCCTGGACTTTCCCAAATATGGGAATCACACGGGCTTACCCCAGGGAGACACGAGCTGGGTGTGTGTGGGCTTATACAGCCTTTTTATAACCAGGGGTCCTGGCAGAAAAACATGTCCAGGCAAGCATAGGCATAAATAGGCCTTATTTTGGGCCTACAGGCCCTCCATGACAGGGAGGACACCTATCTCTGATGGTTGAGACATGTACCCACTCACATGGTGAAGTGGAATGGTAATTGTCCTTTGCCAACTGGCATATGGAGGTTTTAAATTCTTCCTTGAGTTGTCTCATGCCATCCTTTATTTCTTCAGCCATAGTATTTATACCCGACACCATGGCATTGAATGTGAGGCTGTCCTCCATCTGCCTCATCTGATCAGTGAACTTACCAACAGTTAGAGGAGTTCTTCCATCATCTTTCCCACCATTTTACTTGCCAATGTATGAGCATAATTAGAGGGAACCATCTGAACAAGCTTCTTCAGGAGAGCATGGTTCACAGGTACCTCATCAGGGTCCTCTGTTGCATAATCTCCATAGATTAGCTCTCTTATGGCCACTTGTGAGAGTCTAAATCCTCTCTCTCATTTACCAACAAAGATAAAGTTTGCATTGTCTCTCCCTAATCAACAAAGATATAGATTGCCTTTGTTAACTGTCATGGAGAGGTATTCTGCCGCCTATGCCGATTTTGGCAGAGGGAGAAACTAATTGGTGTGAGATAATATTCTACATAAATATATATTTATTAACTTCATTATTCTGAACTCTCACCACCCGCAACCACTGTATTTTAATATTAATATCTGTTCTACAGAGTTATGAAAGACATTCTAGGATTAATATCAAACCATAACTTATTAATAACTAGCAAACAGTTCAAACTATAAATGGAGAGCGATAGTTTCCCTGTGGCTTAATGCTGCTTGGGGTCTATATACTATTTGCCTAGCAGGTGGGCTGAAAGCTCTTTCTGCTCTATGGCAGGAGGCAATAGAGATTACAGAGGCATTAAAGCATTTACTTACAAATTCTTATTAATTATCAATCACCTTCCAGGGCTACATCACAGCCTATTACTAGTGTCCAAACTTCAAGGGAGTCTTTGCCCATGGACTTTGAGGCTGGAATCCTCCAGCTTCTGGGGAAAGGAGAATCTCTGACCTTGTGCTCCTGGCTTCTTCTGGATGCTCTGTCCAGGGATTCTTCAGGTGCAGAGGCAGGATGTTGTGCTATCTCAGCACAATGTAATGCTGGCCAGACAGGCCAATTGTGTGCAGACACTTCAGAGTCTGCTTCCTGGTAACTTGGTGGCAATAGCACTTACCAGGCTGTTGGGAAACACGTTCGGTGGAGCGCTATGGGAAGATGACTCTTTGTTCACCAACATGGTTAGATGGTCAAATCCCCTTTATTTCCGTGATACAGTGACTTATATGCATTCTAGCAAGAGGCGTGCTCAGCTTAAGATTGGTTACAGTCAGAGGGTCCAGAGTTACATGTAAGGTGTGCATAGGTGTGATGGTTTGGGGGTTACCCCGCCCCTCCCACACTTTGTATTTGCCCCAGCTAACTCAGACGGCCTCTGGGAATATAGATGAAGCAATTTATTTACAGCTAGCAGAATTTACAAGCAGCTATTTACAATATATACAGTTATATACAATTATATACAGAAATATACAAAGGATAAACAATATGAAAGCACAACTCCCCTCCCAGAAACCTGAGTCCCCAGGAGGGGCTCTCAAACCACCCCAACACCTCCCCCCGGCCCTCTCAACCTTACCCCAGTTCTCAGGAAGAAAAGAGGTGCAGCCAAGAGGTTAGGGAGCAAGGTTAGTAGGAGCAGGGTTAATGAGATGTGACCAGGTCTAAGGCAAAAGCAAGAGTGAGAAACAAATGGAGAAAAAGTCTTTCTTCTTCCCAGAGTTCTCAGCGAGACTGTGAGAGAAGTTGACATCAAATTGTTCTCATTTCACTGCCCGTTATCTAGTTCTGTTACCAAAACATTCTAGCTTGCTTCAAACTAGCACAATAGGTTAACTTATCACAACATTCTAAGGGTCAGCCTCCCAGACCACCCACTCCAGCCCCCTTGGTTATCTAGTCTCTGCCCACTGCAGCTGTGTGTGGGGTGCTCAGTTGTTTACATCTTGGTTTCCTAGCCTCGCTGGGAACCAAGGACGTTCTCAGCGCCAGTTATCCATGTTTATGACTTTATGTCCTCGACTGGTGAGAAATTCTTCCACAATTCCCTCTTTTTCTTTTTGAGCAACCCACACCTGGCTAACTACCTTAGTTAAGCTCTTCTTAACGCAAGCAAAGACAATACAAGCGCATAGCAGAATTATTATGAAAATAACAAATAGCTGTAAGCCTTCTAATAAGCTGCTTAACCACTCCGGGATTGTCCCAAACAGGTTCTGCAACCAGTCATCAAAAATCGATGTTTCCTTCTTGATCTTATCAATATGACCTTTCAACCAGGTTATACTCTTGTGAATGGACTCACCATGATCTGATAAATTCAAACAACACATCCCTTCGAAGTCCTGGCAGCCATGTCCTTGGGCTAGCAAAAGAAAATCAACGGTTGCTCGATTTTGCAATAGGGCATGACGAAGGCTATTTTGATCAACCAATAGTTGTCCTAAAACCTTTGTGGTGACGTTGGATTGTTTTGCTGACCAACACGCGAGTCTCTCTAGCTGTACTAATGCTTTTCCAACTGCTCCTCCTGGTAGAAATACAGCTAAGGCAACACGAGCAGCTGTAGATAATAGTTGAACGTTGTCATTGCAATTAGGACTCAATTTTAAAGATCGCTTAGACCGGTGTCGGGCTAGGTCCCTGAGCTGACTAAGATGAGGGGCAAACATTGTCAATTTACCCAGATAACATGGACCTCCATAAACGTTCTTTGGTATGCCTTGCCAGGCTCTATCACCACAAATAAGGAACACACCAGTGGGAAGTGCCTTGGCGGTTCTGTTGTTCCACAACAGATGACCTCGGCCCCTTCTTGATGCTTTAACACCACAACGCCAATTGTTTACTCCAGAAGCACCTAAAGGTCTAACATGGGCCTTGTCAGTGTCGTTTGAACCGCAGTGTCCGCCCTCATTGCTAAGGAAGTTATCATAGGCTGTTTAACACAGGGGTGAATGGTGCAGCTACAAATCAACAGTGCTACAATCAAAAGGAATAAACCTGTTAGAGCTTTCATCAGTAGCATTAGTCTGGCAAGCTAACAACCCAAGCTTAGCTAACAATCCCAAAAGCTATTTCTGCAAGCGACAGTAAGTCATTTGTTCAGAAACCCAAAAGTGCAGACGAACATCACAGTCACAGGAGAGTGCAGGTGTGCCACGTCTGCGCTGGCTGTGTGGCAGTCGATGCTGCAGACTCGCAGATCACTCAGCTGTCGAGTATTCTTCTCAGACTCCCATAGTTCTGGGTTCACTCGATGTTCTCATTACACTCCTTAGCTATGAGCTGTGTCTGACTATTGTGCTTAAGAACTACTAACCTCTAAATACAATACAAAGATATGCCCTAGATGTTACTATCAGTCTATTCTACTTAGGCCTTTTCCCACAGTTCTTCATCTGCTTTTAGAATTTAGGGCAATGTTTTTTTATCTCTTGCAGGGCCCTTGCAAGAGAAAAAAGTCACATTGCCATCTTATGCCAGTTTGAGTGGGCCTTGGCCTTTACAAAGCTGTTAAACTGAACCTATTCCGTTAAACCACAATCACTGAAAACTCGTAAAAATACCCAAATTCGTTAGCCATGGTCCAAACCTTAAAGATCCATACAAATACAATCATCATGTCAGTGCTTCTTTCAAGTCCTTTCACAGTTCTGCCATCTGAGCAAGACTTCTGCTCACTTTAGGGAAAAACAAGTTGGTCATAATCAGGTTGGTCTTCATCAAGGCCTGTGAAGATAAATGGTCAAACACAAGCAGATACAAGAACAAATGCAGACACATCCATTGCCTAGGCTAGCAGATCCACTGGCCTAGTCTGTATGCTGTGGTTAGAAAAATCTCGAGAAGGAAAAGATTTCTTCTGCTATCCTACTGTCCTCTAACCCATATTCCCCTTTTCAATAATGCCTAGATATACCCAAGAAAAACATCCCATAACATCCTTATGTCCTAAGTTCCCAAAACTACAACCCTTAGTCTTAACTTATCTTACCCTAAATATCTATCAGCTATAGGAACCTCAAGAAAAGCAAAGAAAATCCAAGAAGATAACAATACCATGGTATTCTCAGAAAAGGAAAAGTCAGAATTGTCTCAAGGCTCATTTTACTGCAATTAGCAGCTGTTCCAGTAAGCTTCTATACTAGTCCTGTCATTATCTGTTATTGGGGGAAGGAGCTGACTGGCATTAGCCTACAAGCTCTATCATTCCCTGTTCCTAGTCCAGAATCTGGTTAGTGACTTGCAATGTGGATCTCAGTGCCTACACCCTCGCTGTGAGAGGCAATGCATCTGAGTTCTAGTCTGTCCTGCTTGGTGCCTTCTGTGTCTGTATAAGTTTCCACCCATGGTCAGTGGCACTGGCATCTCTGCTATGTCCTAGCAATCTCCCTCTTTTTCTTTTTGCCACTGAGCAGGGGGTGCAAAAGTCATTGTTGTGTAGTCTGTAGAAGGAATTAACCAGCAAGGCGATGGTGAATACCCCAGCCAGGAACTATCAGCCATCATCCGGAATGCAAACTGTTATCATCAGGTGACTAAAAAATACACCTGTGCGTGTCCATGCCTGTAACAGGGACAAAAATGGTCCTAAGTCATCCTTGTCATTCTTGCTATCATTTCCATAAACTTTCTGACATCTGTCTGCAGTAGCACAGTATCACAGTACCATCAGGGTTGGAAGAGACCTCATAGGTCATCAAGTCCAACCCTTCACCACGGGGCTCAAGGTCAGACCATGGCACCAAGCGCCACGTCCAACCTTGCCTTGAACAGCTCCAGGGCACCAGGGACGGTGACTTTACCACCTCCCCGGGGAGCCCATTCCAGTATCCAATCAGTCCCTCAGTGAAGAGCTCTCTCCTCGCATCTGGCATTGTCTAAACAGCTTCGAGGCTTCGCTGCCTCCTAGCAGGGAAAAAAAAATCCGTAAGAGGAGATAACTCCGGCAGAAAAAAAAATCCGTAAAAGAAACAACGGGCGGGGGGGGAACGGGGCCCCGCAGGCCCTCCACAGGTGGCTAGAGGGGGGGAGGAGGAGGGGGAGGAGGCCAGCAGCCGCAGAGCCGCTTTTGTCCTCGGCCTTCCATCTCGCCCAACGCCCAGCTGTTTCAGGTCAGCCACCACTTGCTGTTTCCGTCCGTCTCCCATCCCACTATCGATCCTTGGTACACAACATGAAATCTACTCTGAAAACTCCCAAACTGCCGTCTGTCCTCTCAGACTCTTCAAGACAGACAGAGAAAAAAAAGGCAGAGGTGAAGCTGTGAGCTATCGAACAGCTAATCTCCCTGTAGCCATACAAACGCAAATTGACTAAACTCCGAAACGCCCCAAGGAAACCCACAAACTCTTCCCACCCCACCGATCCCCTCAGCATCCCCCTCAGTCCCCCAGCTGTTGAAGACTCGCGGGAGACCCCTCGGCTTTGGGATGCAGTCCGTTGGACATGGGCGGGCGTGCAGCGGTGAAGGGGGCGGATCTGAAGACTGTTCCGCCGAGCCGCGGGGAAGGGAGGGTCCCGAGCCGTCCGGTGCGGTCGCGTCTGCCGTCGGTCCATTCTCTCTTTACCGTCCGTTCCTCTGTACATTCAGTAACGTTTTTTACTGGCTGAAAACTAAAAGTCCGTGTCCCGTATCGCATGCAGCCATCCGCGGGGACGCGCGGGCCACAGCGGCAGATTCGACACAGTACACACAGCGGCAGGCAGCCGCCCTCAGCGCGGCAGGTCCGAAAACCTTTCCAAGCTGAGAAGCGATTGTAACTGGCTGCCGGCGGGTCGCTACGGGCAGCCGCCACTATGGGTGTGTCAGTGAGTCACTACGGCAGCCGCCATCATGGGTGTGTCAGTGAGTCGCTACGGGCAGCCGCAACAACTCAGTCCCAAGCGCGTCTCTCCGACCTCCTGCTGCACTTCGATCTTAAAATCATGGGAGGCTCATTACTCGCATGACCCTGCACATACGCCTGGGCCAGCAGCTCTCAGAGCTCAGTGTCCGGCGAACTTCTCTCACGAGATAAATACGCCAGCAGACGCAGTGCCCCAGCAAATCCACTGTGGGCCTTACCTGCCTTACACACGGGCTGTTCACTCCGGAAATGAACGTCCAGACTACTGCCACCTCGGGGCAGCGCTACCCGGCCCAGCGGCACCGAATGACGCTTAATCTCTCCGATATGGAGAACGTCCCACAAGATGATCGGACCCCTCTGTCTTCGGGCCAACCCTCCGGCCCCCAACGCAGTCTCACCTGCGGCCGGCTTGTGTCCTGACTCCTCTGTTCGGGCGCCAGATGTTGGGAAACACGTTCGGTGGAGCGCTATGGGAAGATGACTCTTTGTTCACCAATATGGTTAGATGGTCAAATCCCCTTTATTTCCGTGATACAGTGACTTATATGCATTCTAGCAAGAGGCGTGCTCAGCTTAAGATTGGTTACAGTCAGAGGGTCCAGAGTTACATGTAAGGTGTGCATAGGTTAACTTATCACAACATTCTAAGGGTCAGCCTCCCAGACCACCCACTCCAGCCCCGTTGGTTATCTAGTCTCTGCCCACTGCAGCTGTGTGTGGGGTGCTCAGTTGTTTACATCTTGGTTTCCTAGCCTCACTGGGAACCAAGGACGTTCTCAGCGCCAGTTACCCATGTTTATGACTTTATGTCCTCGACTGGTGAGAAATTCTTCCACACCAGGCAATGATAAGGCAGCGGGCATATAATAGGGTGCACAGCTGCATGGGAGTCTGAGCTCCACATATATACAAGCAGGCTTAAGTGAGCTCTGCAAGTGAGTACGCAGGCAGGCAAGCAACGTGGGGGAGCAAGCACATTGTTTACCTGTGTACCCCCATTTATTAAATGTGGGCCGAGATTAATGGCCCCTTGGCCACTAGAATCACCAATCAGGTTGGCAGTCAGGCAAACTTTACCACAATAGGCAAAAGCTACAGGCCTGGACCTCCCAAATATAGCAATCACATGAGCCTTACACTAGGCAGGCACGAGCTGGGTGTGTGGGGGCTTACACAACCACCTTACACAATCAGGGGCCCTGGGCAGGCCAGACTTCATGGCACCATGTTTGTTGTCCCCCTTTGTGCTTGTTATATGTTTACCTCTGGTGCAGGCAGAGAAACATGTCCAGGCAGGGCAAGGGATAAATAAGCTTATTTTTGGGCCTATGGGCCCTCCACAACATTAACTTCTGGGACTCAGACTAGGTGCTTGGCCGAAAGTTCAGGGATGCAAATCAACAGACAACACCTTGGAAACTACTGGACCTCAGCCTGGCTGGAATGCCCAGGATGCCTACATCTTATCTCAGCTATGCCAAAGAGAAAAGGCTTATATGTATTCACGGTATGGACCTGAATAGCCAGGGAGGGGGTGGAGGCCCTCCCCTGGTGGTGCTGGATCCCTGTGAATGCATGAGAATACACAGGGAGATTTCCTGGGGAGCTGCATCTGGATACCAAGCTAAAAAACTGTATAAAAGGCAAAAGGAATGCCTGCCAAAGTGTGTACTTCTACCAGACTACCATGGGTGGACCTCCACCAGACTACCAGAGCTGCACCACCACCAGAAGAACCCCTGATGAATTCCACAGAAGATCATCCCTGGGCTATGCAACTGTCTCTCTCTCTCTCTCTCCCCCCAGTCTGCGACTGAGGGTGATACAATCCCAGCTTTTTTCCCTCCCTCCTGCTTCTCTTCTTCTCCGTCATTCTCTTTCTCTCTCTTTCTCCCTCTTCTCTCTCTCTCCCTCTGTTTTGTCCAACCTTATCCTTTAATAAATAGTTTTGTGGTGATATATGGCCCTGTTTGCACCTTAATTTCACAACACAGAAATCCGTAAGAAGAAATCTTGCTCCTCTGGACTGAGATATTGTTAATCTCTGTTTTCTGGACCTTGACAACATCTCTCACAAACACTGAACCCCCTGTTCAGTCGTGTTCCAGAGTGAAGATCTCCAGGGTACATCATCCCTGTTGGGATACTTTAGTACCACAGCTGACAATACACATAACCAGAGTTTAAAATTGTCCCTGAGATGTCCTAAATGCTTATCTATGCCATTCTATCTTGAAAAAAACTCCCAGCTGCTTCACTGACCAAAGGTTTATTTCTACAGTATCCATATCTCCATCCCAACATCTGTTTAACCAACCCATCAACAATTCTTGTTCTCTTCGAGCATAATCTTGCCCAATACACCTGACTTCCTTCATTGGCAATAGGGTTTTCTCTTTAACATCACTATCAGCCATTTCCTGAGTACATTTCCTCTTAGCAGTAGCCTTTTCATTCCTTTTACCCACAGGGGTACTAGCCTTCACACCAGCAGATGTACCCTCTCCTAGATCCTCTTGCCTTTGCTTCATTAATTGAGCAAACTTCTCAAACTCCTCAACAGCAGCTAAAGGATCCTTAACAGTTCCCTCCTTGGGATTACCTTGCTCTGGTTTATCCCCATCGTCATCTGATCTATCTCAACCGCCAATGCCAGCTGCCATTTTCCCCTTGCTTTAATTGGAGAATTTCCCATTCGAATATTCCTGCCCAGTGCCATCTGTCTGAACTTCCTTGCTTAGATTAAGACATGCTCTGGGAGGTGCCTTCCATGAGATCATCTAAATCTGGTTTGTCTGTCTGGCTCTGTTCCTTATGTGGTTGTGGAACTGGGACTGAAGCAGAGGGAACCTTTCCCACAGCAGCAGCAACTGGTTCTGAAAAGCGGAATTAGCGGGTTCACTCTCCAAGGACCCCACTGCATCCTCTGGTACCACTTCCAGTCCTCTGATTGCAGGCAGAGGGACCTTTCCCTCAGCAGCCCTTTTAATGGTGGACGCTCCTGTATCAAGTACTCTTCTACTAATCAAAACGTTTGAGCCACATTTTTTGCAAACAAGCTCTTCAACTCTGCTCATCTGAGGGACTTTGCCATAACCCCCACCATTTGCAGCCAAATCCGCCATTGCCATTGCTGTTACTGCAGCCCTCTGCAATTTGCACTCCTGCAGGGGCTCCACTGCTTTCATCCTTATTTTCCTCCATTCTATTTGGTACTAATGGGAGCCAAATAGTTTCCTGACTCCATGGTTCTGAATCAATTGAGAAGAGGGCATATCCAACCCCTTTTTTCTCTTTCAAAGGTTCTGAGGCAGGGCGTTTTGCTGCTCACTGGGCAATCCATCTGCTTGGTGCTGTAGTCTTGCTGCCTCCCCATCTTCAGTTGGAGATTGTGTCTTTAACCCCTAACTTCCTGCTACTGCCTCCAGAGAAGGTAAAGACCTTACTTGTAGGCTGTTTTTTCCTACATTTTTCTCTCCTCCAAACTACAATCAGACCTACAGCAGCGGCCAAAACCATCAAACTTACTAGGCAAAACACTGGATAACTCCACTCTCCCAAATAACTCAGTCTCTGACACAAACAGAACATACAGTATACCCTCAGATACATTTCTAAACACTAAAATGTACATAACAAAATTTCCAAGGTTTGTTAATATGCCTTTTACCCAGTTCCACACCATCTTAGCAAAACAGGAGCATATATGATGTTGCACCAAGGCAATACAGCACCACTGAACTGATAAGGTCAAAACTGAAGCAATAATAGGCCACAATATACCAGATGAATTCATTTTTTCTCAATTTCTTATCCTGATTATCAATAGGAAAAAAAAATCATGCCCCACTTTGAGCGCCAAAATTAATGTGAAGGGTTAGAGCAGATCCCTCCCCTAGTAGAGTAAATTCCTCACAACTGAGAATTTGGAAAGTAAAAAAAAAATGTTTTGTTAATTGGTTTGGGTTTTTGTTGTTGTTGTTGTTGTTTTACAGTTTAAACTAAATATAATAGTATAAGGAGAATAAACTACTACAGAATATAATCACCTTAAAGAAGATAGGGATGGGGTCAAGTGGCAGGAAAGCAGCATCCAAAACAGTGGCAAGGGAAGATAGCAGTGGATGCAGCAGAAGCAGCAAGCAGAAGATATGAGCTGTGCTCATAAAGCTTTTGATGCTCTAATGAAATTATATTAACTTATCCATTGTTGCCATTTTATGGCCTACCTCTGAAACATTCACCTTTCCACTCAGAGACTCCAATACTCTTCCACTTCCAAGTTACAATTCTTTTTTTTTTTTTAATGTATGAGGTAGAAATCTAGCTCAAACAGCCACGCTAGGGAAGCACTTTACAGCAAAGCTGTGCTTTACAGCCAGGTAGCTTTACAGCGCGAAGTGCTTTGCTGCAGGGAAACTTTTCCAGCAAGAATAAAGAGCTTTGAGAAAGGAGAAACAGCAGTGTAGTGTACAGGGTTAACACTCCAGGGGGAGTAACCCTGAACCTGACCCTAGGGGTCTTGACCCCTCCCCAGGGGTGGGTCACACCACCAGGTGATGGTTAGCCCACTCCCCCCCCACTTCCTGTCCTATAAAGGAGGGGGTGCTTCCTGTTCCTCTCTCTCGCCACACACTTCACTCTACACATCTCTGCCTGCATACTAGCACACCACGTGGCAGACACGAGGCAGACAAAGCCACCATCACACAACTCAGGTTGTATTTATACATTTTGTATTTTGCTGTTTTCCCTTCCCTATCATTTGTAAACTTCCCTACCTCCAATACCTTTCTAAGTTATTGTTAAACTTTTCCTTCTAACTTCTAAATCGAGTGAGATTGATTTATTCGAGTGTGCTTATCTCTCTTTCTCCCTGTATCTAATCTCTATCTTTGGGAAAGGAGGGGGAAGAGGGGAGGGCAGTCTACAAATTGTTATTGCCTCTATCAAATTTATTAGAGTCTCTGGGAATTTTAATTAGAACCCAAGACATGTGGAAAAAGCAGCATGCACTTTTGGTTCACTCTCTATTAATAAGAGTCAAATGACACTAAGAGAAGTGTGAAAACCCAACCTATTACATCCTGGGCTTGCTAAAGCACAGGGATTCTTATACACGATATGGGAAAAGGGTCCATGTGAGCCAACCCCAGCCTTGATGGGAAAGGTGGTTTTCGTGCCATTTGTCTTTCCCCATACTGACTCTACAAGGGAGAGGAGAAAAGGGGGAGTTTCAATCACACTGCCACACCTGATAATCTCAATTGCTAGTGCCAAAGATTAAGGGAAAGCAGTCTGCCTTTTGCATCTGTACGAATCAAATATACAGGTTTTCCCACTGTAAATAAAACCATTAAGGTGTTGCTGATTTGTTCCAATTTCTGTTAACTATTACATTTTTCAAATTAGTAAGAAAGAGGGATGTTGTATGTGCACTGGAATGTACATGGAGAAGGGCAAATTTGCTGCATAATTGTTCCCACAAGACATCATGGTGAATTTAGTAACCTTTAATATTCCTGCAGAGCCCTTTGAGTACTTGTAAGACCTGACTAAAGAGCAGTCAGGACAAGTTTTATTTGTAGTTGTCACAGGGCCGTTTAGACTTTCACTAATACTAACAATTCACTGCACTGCATTTGTTTGATGGGGAATAACTGAAATGGGAAATTGTTCTTCCCTTTTATTACCGCTGTAGCTGGTTACATCACTAGATGGCAGTCAAAGCATGGACTGTAAATTTTACTGCAGTCTTGGCAGGATTTCCTTGACCTTAGTAATAAACTAAGGGATGCCATTATGTGTCCAGAAAACCATGATGTTTTATTCAATGAATTCTTAAATAATTATACTGACTCTTCAAGGGAATCTTAAAACGAAAGAGCACCAAAGTTATCCAGCTAAAGAACATTTCTCTCTATAGTACTGTAGAAAGCAGTAATATTGAAGAAGTTTGCAATATGACATCTTAAGTTAAATACTATATAAACCATCTCAGATGTGTTCCAATGAGATAAATCATTAAACAAACCACAAGAAAACTAGGGTTCTATGGAGATGTAATCAAATCACTAAGTTCATGTGCAAAATATTCATACGTGCCTTATTGTTACACCTGTGCCTCTTGACATGGTAAAGAACTAATACGCTAGCCTTCAAACCTGCCCGGACATCCTAAATTCAATTGTTTTCATCTATCCAAAACTACTTTATCAATTTATGCAGAAGGAAAAGCTCATTTTAAAATAGAGATGTCATAAAAATAGAATAAGGTTTTGATTACACTGCAATACAGAATGCCTGAAATTTCCTGTTCTCTCTCTTTACATCTTCCACCTGTTTCTCTTCTTCACATTGCCACAAATACACACCTACTATTAGGTTCAAAGTATATGACAATATGTGTGCAAGAAGTAGTCAAAGGTAGGTGTTTTAACATAGTTTTATGTTACCTTTGTGCATTTATTAAAAAGACCTAGCAGCATCCAGGCAAAACAGGGGGAGCATTTCTCCTCTTTCCCCTTTCTCAAAAGTATTCTCAATTCAGCCTGCAGCAAGAGAACATGGAAAAGGGACAGAGTTTTTATGTCATGTCCTGTATTACTTGACAAAGACCAGTTAGCAGATTTGATATGTGGTCACTTACAGAAATTCTACAGCCTTTTGCACTATAATAGTATTAAAGTAATGGAACCACAGACCAATAATATATTTGAACCAACTCTATGCAAAATAGAAAACAGTCAGTTATCCAAGATCATTATGATCTTCATTAGATAATATTTTTAACACCAAAAAAAAAGTTCATTTTACAGGAAAAAGTATTGATACAATAGAATACTAAGTGTGAAGTATGCTTTTCAGGGAGTTAATAATGAGTTGCTTGTACTAGAGACCATAAGCAAGGGCATAAGTACACATTTCTGAAGAATAATGAAGACATGGAAGTGGTCATTAAGGCAAATTTTATTCAAAGCTATCTTGACTGATCATGGAGTGAAAGGCAGATTGTTAGGAGCGGAAGAGAAAAGGATGCAGTTCTAGGCTTGTAGGAATACACCAACCTCTGGAGTTCATAGGAAAAACAAGAATCAAGACAAAGTATGGACCCAGACGGTAAGGAACCCAGAATCTTTACTCTAATTTTTCAAACGTTTAACATTCTCTGCCACATGAAGAACTCTAAAGGTAAATAAAAAAATATTTCAATCACAGTGAGTTCTCTGTGTGTCATACTTCACTCTGGTACATGTAACATCTGCCACAAAAAACAATGTCATAAAGTCTGATTTGAAAAGCGGCAATAAGTTTGTTATCTTCCATCACACAGCAGCCAAAATATTTAAGTAATTCTGGTATTACCTGTGCAGCCAGTTCTCTGAGTAAAGCATTATAGGAAATTCATTATGCTAATACTAGAGGCGTATTTTTGTAATGTGTATTCTCCTTTGCTTTATCTTTGCACTTCCTCAGCATGGAAATCTTCAGACACCTTTTTAAATGATGTGTTAAAAACAAAATTAAATAGTCAATAAAGAATAACATAATGGTCTTTGTAATACACCATTTATGTTATCTTTCCTCATTAGCTACAGACTTATGTTCAATTGTATTTGACTGCTGCACTTACCTCAATAAAATGAACACAAGCAGTAAGCTGTGATATATTTTCACCTCAAATGAATTAACAAAAATACTATTAATGTAGTAAACTACATCTTCTGCAGAGAAAAGGCTGTTCATCTGTGTGGTGTAAGAGTACCACAGAATACAAAGAAATACAAGTTTAGCTTTTTTGTTTTGCTTTGGTTTGTGGGTTTTTTTTGTTTGTTTGTTTGTTTGTTTGTTTGTGCTGGTGGAGCGCCTGGGTAAAATGACTCTTTGTTCATCAATATGATTAGATGGTTATTCTCCCGCTTTATTTCCATGTTACAGTGAGTTGTATGCTTTCTTGCAAGAGGCGTGCACAACTAAGAGTGGTTACATGTGGAGGGTATAGGGCTACAAGCATGGCATGGATAGGGTGATAAACAATAACATTCTACAGGGGTCAGCCTCCCAGGCTGGCTGACCCAG
Organism: Pogoniulus pusillus; assembly: GCF_015220805.1. NCBI lineage: Eukaryota > Metazoa > Chordata > Aves > Piciformes > Lybiidae > Pogoniulus > Pogoniulus pusillus. The sequence goes on from NC_087309.1 coordinate 91,731,217, forward strand.
CCCCCTTAGGCTGGCTAACTCTGCCCATATGCAGCTGGCACTCCACTCCCTGCAGCTGCATGTGGGGAGTTCTACCCAGAGTCTGGTATCCTAACTCCCAAGACAGGCTCAAGGACACTTCCCAGCACGGGTTGCTCATGTTTATCATTTCATGTCCTGTTAGCAAAAATCTCTCCACATGTTTGTTTGTTTGGGGTTTGGGGTTTTTTTGTTGGGTTTGTTTGTTTTGATCTCGATTGAATTTGCTTGTTTTTCCTCACAAGTAGATGTCAAGTACAAGAAAAAAAAAAAAAAAAAAGAAAAAAAAAAGAAAGGTATTTCCTAAAAGGTATTTCCTTTACCTCTATTAAACAAACCAGCACAGAACCATGTTTAAAATTTATAGATCAGTTTAAAGATGCAATTGGTAAATAAGTATGAAAGGAAAATGCTATCTCTCACAGTTGCTATTTTGAGGTGTGTGTGCTTGAGAGTGTGGTACTACAGAGAGGCTGGCGTTTGAGTGCTTTTTGATGCTAATTGATTGTAATTGTGGTGTTACGTTTTTAAAGTGTCACAATTTGGTTTGCTTCTTGTTTGTCATTGCTTTTAGGAAAGAAGTAGAGTGGGGTGGGGGGGTCAAAAAGCGGCAGGTGGCTTTCTTGCACAAGGGAGGGGGAAGCTGCTTGTGGACTCTCTCTTGCATCCTGACAAAAAGTATTAAAATTGTAGCTGTTTTTCTGCGTTGAAATTGCTGGGAAACAAGTGAAGTTTTTGCAGAAGTTAATGAGGCAATGTTAAACATGAAAGATCTGTTTTATCTTCTCTTTTGTGGCCTGTGAGGGGAAGGGCAAAGAAGCTGAAGCTAGTGCAAGACCTTGAGATAAACAGAAAATCTGGTTTGTTTGGTTGGTTTTTTTTTAAAATAAGTGATTAATTTTAGAGCTTTTGGCCAGAAGGAAAAGGGCATTTTTCTTAAAACTTTAAAAACATAAGTCAGAAATCAACTTTATATTTACCAACGTCCAAAATTATTAATCAAGGAACAGTTAGAACAATTGGATACTGCGATGATGTTTGAACAGGGAAGTATAATATTAAGGTATAGAAGAAATAGTCATTGAATATTAAGCTTAGTTTTAAGGAATTTAGAATTAATAAGTAGGTTGTACAGGATTTATGAAGATAGATTTAAAGATATGTTTATCTATCTTGCCTCACAAGAATTCACATTTAAGGCAAAAGTCTTAAAAAGGGCAAGAAAATCAATTACATGAACAGTGTTACTTTAAGAGTTTAAGCTCAGCCCTGTAGTTTTGGAACTTGGAATTAGAACTTAAGGTTGGGAAACTGAAGCATAAGCAAACACATCTATTAGAAACTGTTTAACCACCAGTCAATGCTGCTACTATGCTTTGTCAAAGTGCATCAAAGGATAACACTGATCCAGTAATAGAATGGCTGATGCTGGGGCCAAAGACAGCAGAAAACCTTTCAAAGGGATAGGCTTTTGTCTGAAATAATAAAAACAACATTAGAAACAACATTTTCTGAAATTAGTAACTTGGTCAAGGAAAGAGGATATAGGTATCTTTTAATGCTCACTTACATCCTTTTCAGATTGGCAAAAGTTTTCTCTAGAGTACCCATGGTCTCTCCTTCAGACTGAGCTACAGGCTGGGGACTGAGTGGGTGGAAAGCAGACAGGAGGAAAGGGACCTGGGGATACTGATAGATAGTAAGCTTAAGAAGAGCCAGCAGTGTGCCCAGGTGGCCAAGAAAGCCAATGGCATCCTGGCCTGCATAAAAAACAGTGTGGCCAGTAGGACAAGGGAGGTTATTCTTCCCCTGTACTCAGCACTGGTCAGGCCACACCTTGAGTCCTGTGTCCAGTTCTGGGCCTCTCAATTCAGGAGAGATGTTGAGGTGCTGGAACATGTCCAGAGAAGGGTGACAAAGCTGGTGAAAGGCCTGGAACACAAACCCTATGAGGAGAGGCTGAGGGAGCTGGGGTTGTTTAGCCTGGAGAAGAGGCGGCTCAGGAGTGACCTCATTGCTGTCTACAAGTACCTGAGGGGACATTATAGCCAGGTAGGGGGTTGGCCTCTTCTCCCAGGCAACCACCAGTAGAACAAGGGGACACAGTCTCAAGTTGTGCCAGGGAAAGTATAGGCTGGATGTTAGGAGGAAGTTCTTCACAGAGAGAGTGATTTCCCATTGGAATGGGCTGCCCAGGGAGGTGGTGGAGGCGCCATCCCTGGAAGTCTTCAAGAAAAGACTGGATGAGGCACTTAGTGCCATGGTCTAGTTGACTGGATAGGGCTGGGGGATAGGTTGGACTGTATGATCTTGGAGGTCTCTTCCAACCTTGTTGATTCTATGATTCTATGATTTCTATGCTTAAGTAATGCAACAGGCAGATAATTTTGAAAACTGATTAGCAATTGCATATACCTTTTAAATCATAAGCCAGTGGACAAGTAAAGAAATTGAATCATATGATAAGCAATAAATAGCCAAAATTGCATTAATTAGAGTACCAGGACAAAAAGCAATTGAGTTAATTTTTAAATATTGTGTGGGTTATCAATTGGGGAATTTTTGTCTACAAATTTATGTCATCTTTCAGGAAAACAATTGTCCTAGCAACCACAGCTGAAGTACCATCTTGTTCACTCCATTAGTCCTGCGGACTAAGTTCTGTTAAGAATTTTACAGGTAAACTTGGATGAGAAGTGGAACAGTCCATACCAGATGCTATGAACAACCTGTACTGCAATCAAGACAAGAATAACCAGCAGGGACATGTTGGAGAAATTCTTGCTAGCAGAGGACACAGAAATCATAAACATGAGCAACCCGTGCTGGGAATGTCCTTGAATCCATCTTGAGAGTTTAGATAGCAGGCACAGGGTAGCTTTCCCCCCACATGCAGCTGCAGGGGGTGGAGTGCAGCTGCAGGTGGGCAGAGTTTAGCCAGCCCCAGAGGCTGACCCTCAGATTGTTATGGTGTGCTGACCTATTGATGCCTTACAAGTAACTCTGGACCCTCTGACTGTAACCAATCTTGGTGGAGCATGCCTCTTGCTAGAATGCATATAAGTCACTGTATCACGGAAATAAAGTGGATTTGACCATCTAACCACATTGGTGAACAAAGAGTCATTTTCCCATAGCGCTCCACTGGTTTAAACTCCCAACAATTGGCGCCTGAACAGTGAAACAGGCATTCGGCTCAGACCGAGGCAGGCCAGCAGCGGGTAAGACTGCAATCAGGAGGCTGGAGGGTTGGCCTGAAGAGAGGGAGCTGATCATCCTGTGGACGTTCTTCATATCAAAGAAACTATCGTCATCTGGTGATGCTGGGCCAGGTAGCGCTGCCTCAGGACAGGGCAGTTGCTGGACGTTCATTTCGCGAGTGAACAGCCCATGTGTAACGGTAAGCTGACATGGAATCTGATGTGGCATTGTGTCTTCTGGCATGTATTCTTTCTAAGAGAGGGCTTCCGTCAGAAATTAAGAAGCTCCAAGAGTTGTTGGCCCAGGTGCATGTGCAGGGTCATATGAGCCTCCCATGATCTTTAAATTGGAAGTGTGGCAGAAGGTCGGAGACACGCTGTGGGATGCGGTTATTAACAACGGAAAAGACTCTAAGATGGCTCGACAGCTAGGTCCCACCTGGCGAGACGTGCTCCGCATGTTACTAGACATGAAAGCCAAAAGACACGCTGCAATCGCAGCTTCTCAGTCACTTCTGCCCATGCCAGTCACTGCCGGCAGTTCTGATGCATGCGTGGTGCCAACTTCCACCTCTGCCCCCACCCCAAGCACTCTGTTGCTACCTGCGGTCAAGAAAGAGAGCTTGGTAGCTCAGTTTTTCGGTCTTAGTCGAGCTGCTCCATTCAAGGGCGTGCCCAGGAAAGTTGCCAGCTCAGTGGCGGAGTTGAAAAAGAATGTGCAGCATGATCTCGGCAGACAGCCATGTTGCCCGCCCCACACCCTGCCTCCGCCCCCCCTCCCTACTGGGACCGCACCCAATAAACCGATTGTTGACATCTCCGAGCCTGGTGATGGTGCCACAGCTGGAAGGATGTGCCCTCACGGCTCGGCGTGCATTAGAGGCCACCGGTCACCCACAGCTACCACAGATGATACCAGGTGGTTGCTGGAACAAGTAGTTAAGTTGTTAGAAAAATGGACGCCTGACATTCTAACTGGTCAGGGTAGCTACCGGTCTACAGAGGCACAGCTCCGTTTCCCACAAGAGCTTCGTGATCTGTCTGCCTGGTTGGCGCTACAAGCCTTTTATTCCGCTCCTGGCTTAACACCTGGTCCCTCATATGCCGGAATCAGGCAGGGGATGACACTTCACTGACCGGCTATGGGCAGCATTAACACATGGAGAGTTGGATGATAGCACCAAAGCAGGGCTGATGAAGAGCATGGCATTTGAAAACTCTAATCCCAAGACCCAGGGTATTTTAGCCACGTTGCCCACAGGGGCATCTGTAGAAGACATGTTAGAATGAGTAGCCCGTGCCCAGGGCAGGGAGCAATATGCGCTCGTAGCGGATGCCGTACATGCATCTAATCAAGCTGCGCAGGAGAGTTAGCACAGGCGATCGAGACCGCTCTTTACAACAAAGTCCTTATTATTTCGGCAAAACAGCGGGAGACTTGCCTGATGTCCGTGGGCTGATATCGCTGCGGCCAGCTGGGTCACACAATGCAACGCTGTTCAACCTCGGTGTGGTGCACCCATTACCAGTCTCCTGGCCACGTTACAGCAGTCTGCTGGTTGGGAAACTTCACAGCCAGTGCAAGCAGCCGCACACAGACAACAGTAGCTGTAGTGCAGGACGAGGCAAAGGGTACCTGGACACCCACTACCCAGCCGCCAGCGAGAGCCATGGAGTTGACTTGGCAACAGCAGTAAGTGTCACTTTGCAGAATACATGAGTCACGAAACTTCCTACCACTGCTTCTCCGCTATCTCCCTCGCCGAACAAGATTTCCAGTGATTTGCCTCTACAGTACCATCTGTGAATAAAGCCAAACCTGCGAGCCGCTGTGAGTACACAGCTTTGCCTCAAGGAATGAAGAACTCACCAACTCTCTGCCAATTGTTCGTTGCTAGAGCATCGCAACCCTCCAAAAAAATTGGGCATGTACAATTGTCTATCACTATAAGGATGACATTACTTTCTGTTCTTCACTGCCATTTTGTGCCTGCAGACTTGAAAACAATTGAGATAATCTGCACAAGATGTGGTCTGATTCTCGCCCCAGGAAAGATACAGCAGCAGAGCCCCTAGAATTATTTAGGTTGGGATATTACTGAGGCCAAAATCAGACTTCAAAAGATCGACTTACACAGACAGCAGTTTAAAAAGTTTTTCAGGGTAGATTTCATACTAATGGCAAGGATAGGAAGTATGAGGGACAGGATGAAACAATGACATGGTGGCTGAGATGAAGCAGCTGGGGGCTGGGCAAGACTGAGAGTAGAGGACACCAGTGGTGCTGGTCCTCCCCCTCCTCCCCCCCACTTGCCACCTGTGGAGAGGCCCGCAGGGCCCCGTTCCCCACCCCCTCATCTCCTCTGCCCATCTGTTACCTCTTTTTACAGATTTTTTTTTTTTTTTTTTTGCTGGAAGCAGCAGAGCCTTGGGATTGTTTTGAGCTGAAAAATTACTGAGGCCAGAGCCTCACCTCAGGACATTGACTTACACAAGAACTTGAGTACAGTGCCAGATGAGAGGATAAAGTTCTTCACTGAGAGAGTGATTGGATACTGGAATGGGCTGCCCGGGGAGGTGGTGGAGTCGCCGTCCCTGGAGCCCTGGAGCTGTTCAAGGCAAGATTGGATGTGGCACTTGGTGCCATGGTCTAGCCTTGAGCTCTGTGGTAAAGAGTTGGACTTGATGATCTGTGAGATCTCTTCCAACCCTGATGATACTGTGATACTGTGACGTCAGACAGTTTATGGAAATTATAGCAAGAATAATGATGATGACTTAGAACCATTTTTGCCCCTGTCACAGGCGCGGACACACACAGGTGCATCTTTTTAGCCACCTGATAATGATACTTTTGCACTCAAAGTGAATAGCTAATAGTTCATGGCTGGGGGTATTCACCCATCGCCTTACTGATTAATTCCTTCTACGGACTGGGCATCAATGACTTTTACACCCTTGTTCAGTGTCAGAAGAAAGAGAGGGAGATTGCTAGGAAATAGCAGAGATGCCGGTGCCACTGACAATGGGTGGAAACTCATACAGACACAGAAAGCACCAAACAGGACAGACTAGCACACTTATTACTAGAACTCAGATGCATTGCCTCTCTCAGCGAGAGCATGGGCACTGAAATCCACATTACAAGTCACTAACCAGATTCTGGACTAGGAGAAGGGAATGATAGAGCTTGTAGGCTAACGCCAGTCAGCTCCTTCCCCCCAATATACTTGTTCAAACAGATAAAGACAGGATTATTTTTGAAAGCCTTTTTTGATGGTGCCATATTTTGAAGCTTAGGAGTTTACTGGAGCAGCTGCTAATTGCAATGAAATGAGTCTTGTGACGATTCTGACTTTCTCCTTTTCTGAGAATACCATGGTATTGTTATCTTCTTGAAGATTCTTTGCCTTTTTCTTGAATTTCCTTCAGCTGATAGGTTTTTAGAGTAAGATAAGTTAAGGCTAAGGGTTTGTAATTTTGGGAATTTAGGACATAAGGATATTATAGGATGTTTTTTCTTGGGTATATCTGGGTATTATTAAAAAAAAAAAGAGGGGGGTAAATGGGTTAGAGGAAAGTAGGATAGCAGAAGAATTTTTTTTTTTTCTAGATTTTTGTAATCACATTATACAGACTAGGCCAGTGAATCTGTTAGCCTAGGCAATGAATATGTCTGCATTTGTTCTTGTATTTGCTTGTGTTTGTTCATTTATCTTCATAGGCCTTGATGAAGATCAACCTGATTATGACTAACCTGTTTTTTCCTAAAGTGAGCAGAAGTCTTGCTCAGATGGCAGAACTGTGAAAGAACTTGAAAGGAGCACTGACATGATGATTGTGTGTGTAGGGATCATAAGGTTTGGATCACGGCTAACGAATTTGGGTATTTTCAAGAGTTTTCAGTGATTGTGGTTTAATGGAATAGATTCAGTTTAGCAGCTTTGTAAAGGCCTGGCCCACTCAAATTGGCACAAGATGGCAATGTGACTTTTGTCTCGTGCAAAGGCCCTGCAAGAGATAAAAACTCTGCCCTAAATTCTAAAAGCAAATTAAGAACTGTGGGAAAAGGCCTGATAGAGTAGCCTGAAAGCAACATCTAGGGCTTATCTTTGTATTGTATTTAGAGGTTTGTAGTTCTTAAGCACAATGGACAGACGCAGCTCATAGCTAAGAAGTGTGATGAGAACATCGAGAATTCTGAGAAATACAGAGTGAATCCAGAACTATGGGAGTCTGAGAAGAATACTTGACAGCTGAATGATCTATGAATCTACAAGTCAATTGCCACACCGAGCCAGTGGAGACGTGCCACACCTGCACTCTCCTGTGACTGTGATGTTCGTCTGGACTTTTGGGTTTTTGAACAAATTACTTACTGTCACTTGCAGAAACAGCTTTTGGGATTGTTAGCTAAGCTTGGGTTGATAGCTTGCCAGACTAATGCTACTGATGAAAGCTCTAACAAGTTTATTCTCTTTTTGATTTTAGCACTATTGATTTGTAGCTGCACCATTCACCCCTGTGTTGAACAGCCTATGTAAGTTGAAAGACCAGCCTAGGTTGCTCAAAAGAAAGAGAGGGATATGTTGGAGAAATTCTTGCTAGCAGAGGACACAGAAATCATAAACATGAGCAACCCGTGCTGGGAATGTCCTTGAATCCATCTTGGGAGTTTAGATAGCAGGCACAGGGTAGCTTCCCCCCACATGCAGCTGCAGGGGGTGGAGTGCAGCTGCAGGTGGGCAGAGTTTAGCCAGCCCCAGAGGCTGACCCTCAGATTGTTATGGTATGCTGACCTATTGATGCCTTACAAGTAACTCTGGACCCTCTGACTGTAACCAATCTTGGTGGAGCATGCCTCTTGCTAGAATGCATATAAGTCACTGTATCACGGAAATAAAGTGGATTTGACCATCTAACCATATTGGTGAACAAAGAGTCATTTTCCCATAGCGCTCCACTGGTTTAAACTCCAACAGGGACATACCACCCCTGAGTGGAAAAAGCTTCAGATACAGAAATGAGTATTTAACTGAGGCACTTTAGTAAAAGTAGGAGAGGGAGAGGAAAAGGGCTGCTGACATGGACCCAAAACATCCTGGAGTCCTGGTTTGTCTTCTGGCATAGCAGGGTGTGTTCAGTCTGAGTGTGGTCGTTTCTCTTCCTCTGTTGTGTCAGCTCAAGGTTCTTGGAAGAAGGTTTCTGGCATTATAGTCTGTGCTGATGGTGCCATAGTGGTGATGCCCTTTGGTGGTGGACAAGGGTAGCATAGAGGAAAGAAATGCAAAGGGAGGGTGGATAGGAGCTACTCTAGCTAACTGTAACAACATCAACCTTAACAACAAGCCCAAATTCAACTAACTCTACATAACAATTAACAGTAGTTAACCACTTGTCAACCAACTTAAAACAGAGTTCCACTTTCAAGCTGGGGGGCACGATCTGAAGAAGAACAGGAAGGATCAGATGAGGATGACTGGTTGTGCATAGGTTCAATATTCAACATAGGTTACGTATTAAATATAAATCAGAACATAAACTGGGGCAAAATAGAGCAAATCCTAAGATGCTTGCGAGAACAAACAATAAGGGCAAGCACAGGTAAAGAACAGCAGAAAGTTCATCTAAATACTCAATTTTAACAATATTAAAAGAAACAAATATGGCCTTTGTGCTTCCTGAAGTCAGCACTCATGGCTTGCTAGAGTCAGGATCAGCATATGCAGCAGGAATAAGGTTTTCCACACCACCTGCCTTCCACCAAGTGTGCAGGTGTCTCCTGAGTCCAGAAACTTCAGTCCCAAATTTGAGTAAAGTTGAATATGCAATAACTTCATGAACTGGCTGTTGGTTAATATTGTGACTCCTGCCCACCAGATTGTGCACAGGTTGAACATGCTCCTCAAAACACCATTTCATATATATGGTATAATAGTTTTAGTTCTGTATAATTGTTATATTATTGCATAATTGGGTTTCCTTCTGTTATTATCAACAGTGAAAAAGGCTAGGTTGATGGCTAAGCAGATCAACTAATGAAACTGGTTTTGTTCACTATTATTGAAGATTCTGTTATACATGCTATTTTATATGGGGCATGGTTGCAGAAATTGTTGGGTTATATTGTTATTGATTGTAATCCTTTTGTGTATCACTTATTGTCTACTCTTGCTTGCCATGCTTTTTGATATATTAATTCAGTAGATGTAACAATAAATTATGATCTGTAGCTGTAACCAATGGACAGAAGCTTTATTGTAACCACGTTTTATCTGTGAATGTGACTGCTGGATAAGGCTTTCAGTGTAATAACAGAAGGTTAAAGGGAAGAGATCAGAGAAAGTAAGTAGTAATCTCTACCCATGGAACATTGGAGGGGGAAAGAAAGCCAGTATGTAAGTGATTAGGGAAGTTATTGTATAAATGATAAAAAGAAAGAGCGAATATGACTATCTAAGGTACAAGACAGCTACTTTTCTGTTATATTTCAAGCACAGTGGTGTTTTTAATCCTTACATTATTAAGGATGTGCTTTGCCTGCCTCCTGATAATGTATGGGCCCTGTGTGCTAGTTTGAAGCAAGCTGGAATGTTTTGGTAAAAGAACTAGATAACGGGCAGTGAAATGAAAACAATTGATGTCAACTTCTCTCACAGTCTCGCTGAGAGCTCTGGGAAGAAGAAGAAAACATTCTCCATTTTTTTTTTCTTGCCTTTGCCTTCAGACCTGGTCACATCTCATTAACCCTGCTCCTACTAACCCTGCTCCCTAACCTCTTGGCCGCACCTCTCTTCTTCCTGAGAACTGGGGTAAGTTTGAGAGGGCTGGGGGGAGGTGTTGGGGTGGTTTGAGAGCCCCTCCTGGGGACCTTGGTTTCTGGGAGGGGAGTTGTGCTTCTGTATTGTTTATCCTTTGTATATTTCTGTATATAATTGTATATAACTCTATATATTGTAAATAGCTGCTTGTAAATTCTGCTAGCTGTAAATAAATTGCTTCATCTATATTCCCAGGGTCCGTCTGAGTTAGCTGGGGCAAATACAAAGTGTGGGGGGGCAGGGTAACCCCCAAACCATCACATTTTTTAATTGGCTTTCCCAACGTGGGGCTAGATAGATTTGAGTGATTGGAAATTAGCTCTGGGAATTAAGATGAAGCTCATCAAGCAGCTATTGTACTTGGTGAGGATTTTTGTGTGGCTTATTTTCTGGTTTTTTGTGTACAATTGGATCAAAGATCAAATTGGTTATTTCTTGCTTCATGTAGTTTTTAAGAAGGCTAAAGTTAAGCTTTCAAACATGTTCTGGAGCTGGGGTGATTTTATTCTTGGTTATGCTGGTTTTAGTGTCACTGAGAATATTACTAGTGATATTATAAGAGCTTTTGTCAATAATGTGATGATCAGTCAAAATACTGCTTTATCTACTGCTCTCATGAGGGTCATCCAGCCCCAAACTGAAATGCCAAGTCCATGCAAGGATTTTTACAGAAAAGAGATTGTGGCGGGATTGGTGTGCAGTAATCTGGCTCTTATGATTTTAATATTCATATTAATTTTGGCATTATTTGTGAAAAATTCAAAACCAGCTTCTGTAAGAACTAGGAAAAATTCTGTGTCTCAGAAGCAGTCTCTTTCACAGCAAAACAAGGGAACACAGTTATGTGCTTCCCCCATGCCAGCCTCTGCCCCTCCTTCTCCAAGTGCTGGGAACACGGCCAATGTTCCCACCGCTAACATAAACAATGATATGGATAACAAAAACAACAACAATCCACAGAGTTTGGCAGGCATCCCAGGAGGACAGGCAAATAATACTACTAATGCTAGTAACGCTAGCCCAGTCAGTCCAACTCCTAATGACATTAGCTCAGCCAATTCGAACCCCCAGCCAGCAGACCAGAACCAAAATCCTCCTGTTAAAAGCAAGGCAGATTTGAACTCACAAGCTCCAGGTCAGACCCCTAATGATTCAAATGCTCCAGGTCAGACCCCCAGTAATTCAAACCCTCCAGGTCAGACCCCTAATGATTCAAATCCTCCAGCAGACACATCCAAGTCTGTTGCTGTTCAGGCCTTTCTGGCACCTGCTAAGGCAAAAGCTAAGACAAAGTGTGGTTCGCAGGAGGATGTAAGAGAGGGGACCTCTGGTGATCAGCAAGGAGGAGAGTAGGAGGAGATAGTTAGTCTGCGAGACCTTGCAGACGTGCTGAGACAACAATACTCAAGTGAGAGGAGTGCTGTGAGGTTAGCTGCCAAGAGAGAGGATGGTTCCAATGAGTTTAGGAGTGCTATGAGGAAGGTTCTGTTAGGCCCGGTACCACCAGATCAACAACAGGAAGAGGAGGTGGAAGATGACATCCAGGGCTCCAAGGATCCACTCAGAGAGGTCAGGGAAGTTAGGAAGGAATACACAAGGGAATCAGGTGAGCCAATCCTAAGCTGGCTAGTGAGATGCCGTGGCATTGGTGCTAATGCCCTGCAGGTAGGAGACAAGTCTGCCAAGCAGCTGGGACCACTCACCAAGGAGAGTGGAGTGGACAAACACCTAGCAAGTCCTCTTGGTAGGGTTAGCTTGTGGACACGCCTTCTGTTGGCTGTGGCTATGAGATATCCTTCCCGAGATGATTTCCCATGGGCTGCCAAGAAATGGAACACCATTGAGCAGGGGATTAAGCTTCTGAAGGAGTTTGCTGTGAAGGAAGTGCTTTATGGAGATCATGGCACTCATGAGCCTGACGATATTCCTTTGGGAACAGGTCTCATGAAGAAGCTGATTAAGCTTCCTCCTTCATCCTGTGCTAACATCTTGGCCAGTAAGTTTCTATCAAGGAGTGGTAATGGAAGGTCTTTCACTGTTGGTGAATTCACTGACCAGCTCACGCAGATAGAGGATAGCTTGTCACATTCTGGTATAATCTCTGCCATACAAACTATGACTTCTGAAATAAAGGGCATGAAAGATGGTTTTGAGAATACCATGAAAGAACTGAAGGAGGATCTTACAACCTCAATTTCCAATCTGGAAAAGGATACCATTCCTGCATCATCTGAATGGGTGCATGTTTTTGCAATCAGGAACAGACGACCACCTCCTGCAAGGCAATTCCAGCCCAGGAGGAGACAAATTCCACCTAGACATCAGCAATCATGTGCGTCACTGTGGATACTTCTGCGTGACACATATGGGGAGAACATGAACAAGTGGGATGGTAAACCTACTTCAGCTCTTTCAAAGAGGGTCAGGGATCTGCAGAGTGGCAGAAACAGAGGCAGCAAAGCCAGGAAAGTAGCTGTCACTTCTTCAGCTCCCGAGAGCAACTGCAATTGTTCCAACAGTTGCAGTTCCTCTCACAACAACACCAATCACTGTGTACACCCTACATGCCATGTTCAGCATTAGGGGTGCCCTGCCTCCAGCCAGGAGGAGGAAAGGGATAGTGGAGAGAACCGAATCTATTGAAATGTATTCATTAGGTGGCCTGGCAGTTCAAAAGTTCGGAAATACAGGGCTTTAGTTGACACAGGTGCTCAGTGTACTTTATTGCCATCTAATTGCAAGGGGACAGAGTCCATTTCTATCTTTGGAATCACTGGTGGATCTCAAGAGTTAACTAAAATACAGGCTGATATCAGTTTAACTGGTAAAGAGTGGAAGACACATATTATTGTAACTGGTCCTGATGCGCCTTGCATTTTGGGAATTGACTTTTTGAGACAAGGTTGTTTCAAAGATCCTAAGGGTCACAAATGGGCTTTTGGAATAGCATCTGTAGAGACTGAGGATGACAAATTGAAATTGCCTATTAGACCTGAACTTTCTGATGAATCTGCAGTTGTGGAACATCATGACATAGAGGACCTGGAAGTGCCAATTGCAACTCACACTGTTCATCATAGGCAGTACAGAACTAACCGTGACTCTTTGTTGCCCATTCATCAGCTGATTCATCAATTGGAGAGTCAGGCTGTCATCGAGAAAGCTCATTCACCTTTCAACAGTCCCATCTGGCCTGTGCGTAAACCTACGGGCGACTGGAGACTCACAGTTGACTTTCGTGCCCTCAACGAGGTGACTCCACCCATGAGTGCAGCTGTGCCAGACATGCTGGAACTCCACTACGAGCTGGAATCGAAGGAGGCTAAATGGTATGCTACCATAGACATTGCTAATGCTTTCTTCTCTATTCCCATAGCAAAGGAGTGCAGGCCTCAGTTTGCATTCACCTGGAGAGCAATCCAGTACCAGTTCAATCGTTTGCCTCAGGGGTGGAAACACAGCTCAACCGTCTGTCACTCAGTCATCCACAATGCACTGGAGAAAGGTAAAGCTCCAGAGCACATCCAGTACATCGACGACATCATTGTGTGGGGCCAAACTGCTGAGGAAGTCTTCGAGAAAGGTAACAAAATCATTGACATTCTGTTGCAAGCAGGTTTTGCCATTAAGAGAGACAAGGTCTAAGGACCTGCCAAAGAAATTCAGTTTCTGGGAGTGCAGTTGCAAGATAGTCGCCGTTACATTCCTCAGGATGTGATCAACAAAGTCTCTACCATGGCAGTTCCTACCACTAAGAAGTACACACTTTGTTTTCTTGGTGTGGTGGGATTTTGGTTTCAGTCAGATTGCATGATGTGACTCGTAAGAGAAACAATTTCGAGTGGGGACTTGAACAACAAGCAGCCTTTGATCAGATCAAACAAGAAATAGTCCATGCAGTGGGCTTGGGACCTGTGAGATCTGGTCCGGACATTAAGAACATTCTGTACACGGCTGCCAGTGACAATGGTCCAACTTGGAGACTTTGGCAGAGAGCTCCAAATGAGACACGTGGCGTCCACTTGGTTTCTGGGGACGTTGCTGCAGAGGTTCAGAGACAAATTACACTGTAACTGAGAAAGAGATTCTATCAGCCTATGAGGGAGTGAAAACAGCTTCTGAAGTGATTGGAACTGAGCCACAATTGCTTTTAGCTCCTAGACTGCCAGTTCTAAACTGAATGTTCAAAGGGAAAGGTTCATCACTGCATCATGCCACAGATGCAACCAGGTCTAAATGGATGGTTTTGATAACCCAACGAGCACGAATGGGTAATCTTGACTGACCTGGTCTGGTGGAGGTGATCACCAACTGGCCGGAAGGCACAGACTGTACCAAACCTCCAGAGGAGAAAATAACTCGTGCTGAGGAAGCTCCTCCCTATGGTGATCTCTCTGATCAGGAAAAGAACTATGCTTTGTTCACAGATGGTTCCTGTCGTCTTGTTGGGAACAAGCGGAGATGGAAGTCAGCAGTCTGGAGTCCTACCAGGAGAGCTACCGAAACGAGAGATGGAGAAGGAGAATCCAGTCAGTTCGCTGAGGTAAAAGCTGTCCAACTTGCTCTTGATGTGGCTGAATGTGAAAATTGGCCTATCCTTTACCTCTACACTGACTCATGGATGGTAGCCAATGCTCTATAGGGTTGGCTAAAGGACTTGAAGAAGAATGGTTGGCAGAGGAAAGGAAAGCCTATTTGGTGTGCTGATCTATGGCAGGACATTGATGCACTGCTGGAGAAAATTCCAGTGAAGGTGCGGCACGTAGATGCACACATGCCTAAGAGCAGAGCCACTGAGCAACATCAACATAACCAGAAGGCAGACCAAGCTGCTAAGATTGCTCAAGCTGATACCAACTCTGAACTTGACATTGACCTTGATTGGAAACACTGAGGTGAGATGTTCTTAGCTCGGTGGGCCCATGACTCATCTGGACATCAAGGCAGAGACGGAACATACCGATGGGCTCGTGATATGTCAATTGACTTATCCATGGGCGCTATCACCCAAGTCATCTATGACTGTGACATTTGTGCTGCTATTAAGCAGGCTAAGCGAATCAAGCCCTTATGGTATGGAGAGAGATGGTCAAAGTACAAGTATGGTGAAGCCTGGCAGATTGACTACATCACTTTACCTCGATCTCGTTCTGGCAAGCAGTATGTGCTAACGATGGTAGAAGCCAGCACTGGATGGTTGGAAACCTATCCAGTTCCACATGCTACTGCACGTAACACCATTGTTGGTTTGGAGAGACAGATCATGTGGAGACATGGAACTCCAGAGAGAATCGAGTCAGACAATGGTACTCTTTTCAAGAACAATCTTGTGAAAAACTGGGCCAAAGAGCATGGTATTGAATGGATCTATCACATACCCTACTATGCACCAGCTTCAGGGAAGATTGAACGTTACAACGGTTTGCTGAAAACCACCCTGAAAGCCATGGGGGGTGGAACTCTGAAAAACTGGGACAAACATTTAGCACAAGCTACCTGGTTGGTAAATAGTAGAGGTTCAGTAAACAGAGCAGGACCTGCACAATCAGATTTGGTCCAAACAGTAGATGGTGATAAAGTTCCTGTTGTTTGTGAAAAGAATCTGTTAGAGAAAACTGTTTGGGTATTTTCTCCTTCGGGCGAAGGGAAACCTGTCCAAGGGGTGGTGTCTGCTGAAGATCCTGGTCATACCTACTGGGTAATTCAGGAGAATGGTGAAATTCAGTGTATTCCACAGAGAAATCTAACCTTACTGAGAGAGTTTAAATTCAGAGTGTCTAATTCAAGCTGTTAGGAGTTTTCTGTTCTAAGTAACATCAGCGCCCAACACTGAGCGAATCTACGATAGAATCTACAGTACGTGAGCACGAACTCAACATCACCTGAGAGTCCCTGTTCTGAGCTTTTGAATCACCTACATCTGATTGAAGTGTGAACTGAACTTGTATATATTGTTTTAGTGTAAATATTGGTTTAGATTAGATTGGATAATTCTCAGCGATACTCCGAGCGAAGTAGACAAGGGGTGGATTGTGCTAGTTTGAAGCAAGCTGGAATGTTTTGGTAAAAGAACTAGATAATGGGCAGTGAAATGAAAACAATTGATGTCAACTTCTCTCACAGTCTCGCTGAGAACTCTGGGAAGAAGAAGAAAACATTCTCCTTTTTTTTTTTTTTCTTGCCTTTGCCTTCAGACCTGGTCACATCTCATTAACCCTGCTCCTACTAACCCTGCTCCCTAACCTTTTGGCCGCACCTCTCTTCCTGAGAACTGGGGTAAGGTTGAGAGGGCTGGGGGGAGGTGTTGGGGTGGTTTGAGAGCCCCTCCTGGGGACTCAGGTTTCTGTGAGGGGAGTTGTGCTTCTGTATTGTTTATCCTTTGTATATTTCTGTATATAATTGTATATAACTGTATATATTGTAAATAGCTGCTTGTAAATTCTGCTAGCTGTAAATAAATTGCTTCATCTATATTCCCAGGGTCCGTCTGAGTTAGCTGGGGCAAATACAAAGTGTGGGGGGACAGGGTAACCCCCAAGCCATCACACCCTGTGTGACAGGACACATAAAATATATAAGTAACTAAGAGCTGTTACATAGCAAGGTAATCAAGCATGAAGTGGAGATGTCTATTAAACATTGCATGATGTCTTACTATCTCAACGTTCAGACTATGCTCCACCACTGTGTGCTATATGCAATCAAACAGTAGTAAATAGAACAACTGAACAAAAATTTGAAATAAAAAATAAAGATGGGGGAGATATGGGGAGCATGTTTCAGATGAAACAATGCTGGGGCCCCTAAAGTAAACGCATAGATAAGATGAAGGGCATAAGAATGAAAGGAATGTGAGGGTCAGTTGATAGTTTACTTAGCCCCTTAAATAAAGTAACCAATAGGTATTTGGAATAGGGCATGCAATATGGTATAAACAACCAACAGGTGTGTGGAACAAGTCACACACTGTTTTTTGATGGAGCCATCACTATATGCCACAATGCACTGAGTGCCTCATGTATACAACTCAAAAGGTATATGAGATACAAGTTACATAATGAATGTCTTTGTGTGAGTTGGTTACTTGGACACTTGGCTTTGTGCAAAAGGTGACAACTCCAATATATGTTACCATCAAAAAGGCTTTCAAGAATACAGGACTGTCTTTATCTGTTTGAACACATTTACTGGGGGAACTAGCTGACTGGTGCTTGTTAGCTTATCAGCTCTATCATTCCCTTCTCCTAGACCAGAATCTAGCTGGTGACTTCTAATGTGGATTACACAGTGCTCATGCTCTCACTGAGAGAGGCAATGTCTGAGCTCTAGTAAAAACTGTGCTAGTCTTTCTTTTTTGGTACTTTTAGCAATGAATCTTCAATTCTAGCGGTGACACCACAAGGTGATGATGCCATCGACCACTGTTATGCCATGTACATGCTGCTTTCCTTTTTCTCCTTCCCACGTCTGTGTATACTGTCTCTCCGGGTACAGGTATGTGGCTTAATTTTGGAATTCTAAACCACTGTAGGTCTTTAACTACCTGCCAGGTCCTTCCAGCTGGATAAGCATTACATATCTTCCCTGTAAACCCCAACAGGGTCCTGTAATGGTGCAGAGTTGTAGGGGCACCAGTCCAGCTGATCACTGGTCAGTGGTACACAAACCATAGCTGGCTCCTTTCCATCAATTTCAATGACTCTAAGTCTACCCCTTTTAATCAGTTCAGCAAGTGCCTCTGCACGGGTCTGTACGGTGTTCTTTGGATGAGTGGGCAAGAATACCCATTCTATGATTTTCCACTCATTTTCAGTGGCACTGGCATCTCTCCTACCCTTGGTAATTTCCCTCTCTTCTCTTTGCCACTGAGCAATGAGGTCAAAAGGATGTTGCTGCCTATTGACACATAGAAGCACTAGAGATTGATTGGTAAGGTGACAGATGGATACACCAGTCAGAAATTTATTTGCTATCATCTTGACTGCCAACTGCTGTTGGGTGATTAAGGAGATGCGCCTGTGCACATCCATGCCCTGCAACAGAGGCAGCAATGGTTCTGAGTCCTCATTGGTTATTGTCACTATCTTTTTGAAGCCACTGAACATCATCCATAAACTCTTTAACATCTGGCAGTGTTTTCAAGTCTGTGTGTAAGTCAATCTTTTGAGGGTCTGATTGTGGCCTCAGTAATTTTCCAGCTCAAACAGTTCCAAGAGCTCTGCTGCTCCAGAAAAACCTGCAAAGGAGGGAGGAAGGAGGTGGGGGGGGAACGGGCCCTGCGAGCCGCTCCACAGGCTGAGGCGGTGGGGGGAGGGCTGGCAGTCTCAGCAGCAGATTTCACTGCTTTTGCCTAGGCCCTTCATTTCACCCAGCCCCCAGGCTTTTTGGCTTGTCCACCTGATGGCTGTTGTTTCTTTTCTTCCCTCTCCCTCATATGTTTCCTGTCCTTTACTTCAGTATTAGATCTACAGCTTTACCAAATACAACCTCCTGATGCTTTACTCTAAAATTTCTAAACTGCTGTTTTCTCTCACACACTCAGACAGAAGGCAGGAACACGAAGGAAAAAAAAAAAAAAGAAAAAAATGCAGGAGCTAAAGCAATTTAACAAGGCTATGTGAGCCATTGAAATGGTAATTGGACCCCATATCTTTTTTCCCACCAATTTTTTCCCCAGTGCACCCATTCCCGCCACTCCCCTCAGTCCCCATAACACAACACTGAGAGAAGCAAGACAAAAATCAACAGACTCTGTCCCGGCTGCATTTAGCCCTGTAATTTCTGGAGATTTGTCAGGAAGCATCTCGTCTGTGGGTGCGTTCTGCTGGGGGGGCGGAGGGGGTGCACTACGATGGTGTGGGGGATGGTGAAGGGAGGATCCAAGACTGCTCACCACACCATAGAAAGTGGGCAGAGTTCCAATTTCTCTGGCATGGTCGCTCTGCCGTCTCATTTTTCTCTGCTTTTTCTCCCTCTGCCTCTTCAGTAGTTTCTTCCTTTACCGCTGAAGAGCAAAAAATCTCTGTCTTGCATTGCATGCTGTTTTGGGGGGGGGGGGGGGGTGGGGGCTGCATTTCATATGATAAATGGACCCTGGCGATCGCAGGTTAAGAGGCGCCACAGCACTCGGTAGATTCGCCACAGCGCACATGGCTGCAGTGCCAAGCTGCATTATGGCAGTCCTGAAAGCTGTTTCAAACTGAGAAGACTTTTGCGGCTTCTGCCGCTGAGCACCTATTGGCAGCCGCCATTATGGATTCCGATCGGGGCAGTTCCCGGTCACGTGCAGCCACCATTGTACCTGTCGGCAGGCTTTTTGTGTCCACTAATGCAATGATTTACATCTCACCCCGGCCCTCTTGAACGCAGTTCTCCTGCTGCCGACTTGCTGTGGTCTGACCCGCATGCCTGATTCAGTGTTCAGACACCATTTGCTGGTGGAGCACCTGGGTAAAATGACTCTTTGTTCACCAATATGGTTAGGTGGTCATAGTCCGTTTATTTCCAGTGTTATAGAGACATATATTGTTTCTTGCAAGAGGTGTGCACAACTAAGATTGGTTACATATAGAAGGTACAGGGTTACATGTGAGGCATGGATAGGGTAATATACCATAACAATCTGAGGGTCAGCCTCTGGGGCTGGTTAACTCTGCCCACATGCAGCTGGCACTCCACCCCCTGCAGCTGCATGTGGGGGGTGCTACCCAGTGCCTGGTATCTTAACTCCCAAGATGGGCCCAAGGGCACTTCCTAGCACAGGTTGCTCATGTTTATCATTTCATGTCCTGTTAGCAAGAAATTCTCCAACAATTTTGAAGCTAGCTGGAATGTTTTGGTGAGAAGGACTAGATTACAGGCTGTGAGAGGATAACTAGCTGGAATGTTTTGGTGAGAAGCTAGCTGGAATGTTTTGGTGAGAAGGACTAGATTACAGGCTGTGAGAGGAAAACAGTGGTCATGTCTACTTCCCTCATAGATAAGGCACTACTTCTGCTGGGAGCTCTGAGCTGCATCTTTCTCTCTCTAGCCTCTCTACTGTTTTCTCTGATTAATCCACTTTGCTTTCTAACCCCCTGGCCAAATCTCCATTCTTACTTGGGACTGGGGTAAGGTTGAGGCAGGGGGAAAGAAGGTGAAGGGGTGGTTGGAAGCCCCTCCTGGGGACTCAAGTTTCTGGGAGGCTGTTGTGTTTATTACCCTTTTACCTTGTATATTTCTACATATAACTATATGTACTGTAAATATCTGCTTGTATACTGTGCTCCTTTGATCTGCTGGATACACTCTTAATAGGAGAACCTCCCTTGATTTTCTGGATATTCTCTTCTTAATACACCCCAAGATCCCATTGGCTTCTTGGCCGCAAGGGCACATTGGATAGCTTGTTATCTGCCGAGTCTCACAGGTTGCTCTCCACAGGGCTGTTCTCCAGCAGATCACCTCCCAACCTGTACTGGTGCAGTTTATTATTCCTCCCAGATGCAGGACCCTGCTCTTGTCTTTGTTGAACCTCATTTGGTTCCTCTTTGCCCAGCTCTCCACTCTGTCCAAGACTTGCTGGATGGCCACACAGCCTTCATGTGTATCAGCCAAGCCTCCCAGTTTGGTGTCATCAGCAAAATTGGTGAGCAGACACTCTGTGCCCTCATCAATGTTCTTGATGAAGATGTTGAACAGCACCAGACCCAGTACTGATCCCTGGTGAATTCCACTAGTTACAGCTCTCCAGCTGGACCTGGCACCATTGGTTATCCCTCTTTGAACTCTGTCTTCTAACCAATTCCTAACCCACCTCACTGTCTGCTCCTTCATCCCACACTTCGTGAGTTTGCTCACTAGGATGTCATGGGAGACACTGTCAAAGGCCTTGCTAAGGTCAGGGTAGACTACATCTGCTGGTCATTATAGAATCCTATTAGGTTAGTCAAGCATGATTTCCCCTTGGTAGATTCATGCTGACTACTCCTGATAATCTTCTTCCCTTCCAAGTCCTTTGAGATGCCCTCCATAAGGAGCTGCACCATCATTTTTCCAGGGATGGAGATGAGGCTGACCGGGTTATAGTTCCCTGGAACCTCTTTCTTGCCTTTTTTGAAGCCTGGAGTAACATTGTCTCTCCTCCAGTCCTCAGGCGCCTCTTGTGACTGCGATGATTTGGCAAAAATGATGGGGAGTGGTAGAGCAATAACATCATCCAGTTCTCTCAGCATCCTTGGGTGCATCTCTTCAGAGCCCATGGACTTGTGAATGTTTGATTTGGGTAATTGATCCCTAACCTGGTCTGCACTGACCAGTGGAGAGCATTCCCTCCTCCAGGCTTCCTCTCCTTCATCCAGGGTCTGGAGTCCATAGGGGAGTTCAGCCTTATGTGTAAAGACTGTAGCAAAGGCGGCATTCAGCAACTCTGCCTTCTCTACATCCTCAGTTGTCAGGGCTGCCTCCTCATTCAGCAGTGGCCCCACATCTTCCCTATTCTTCCTTTTCCTACTGATATATTTAAAGAAGCCTTTCTCTTTTATTTCCTTTGCCAGTTTCAGTTCCAAGAGGGCTTTGGCCTTCCTTGTTGCCTTCTTACATGCCCTGACAACTTCTCTATAGGTATCCCAAGTGACAAATCCCTTCTTACATGAATTGTAAGTTTATTTCTTCCCTGAGATTTCTGTCAGGTGCTCCTTGCTCAGCCATGCATATCTCCTTGCACATCTACCCATTTTTTTACTTGGGGGAACACACCTAGCTTGGACTTGGAGGAAGTGGTCTTTAAAAATTAATCTACTTTCTTGGGTTCCTTTACCCTCTAGAGCCTTAGCCCATGTGATTTCTCCAAGCATGCCTCTGAAGAGTGCAAAATTAGCTCTGCAGAAGTCCAGAGCTGTAATTCCACTTGTTGATCTGCTTCAACTGTGTATAATACTAAAGTCATAATCACTGTCCCCAAGGCTGTTCCTGACCTTACTGGTTTACCATCATTACTGACGGAAATGACTTGGACCATGAGGTAATAATGATTACTACCATGCCTCATAACGAGATCGGGCAGACACAACAGGGTTATGCAAGAGCAAATGGGAAATCTCTACTGGCCTAACTCTTGAGCTGCTGAGATGCAGAGACTGTGGAACTACATCAAAGAGTAGCCAAACAGTTAGTGTCCTGACTCAAGACATGAATGAGCTGAAGGCCTGTGTCTGAACTGAAGAAGGATAATGACACTTATTCTTCCTCTTCTGAATGAGTACATGTTTCAGCCATCAGAAACATACATCCCTGTGCTCCTTGCAGGAGACCAGCCCAATCTAGGCAGGGGACATCCTGAAGCTCACTGTGGAGAACCCTCTGTGACCATAGTGAGTACGTGGACAGATGGCATGGCCCACCCACTTCATCTCTGTGGGCCAGAGTATGGGAACTACAATGTGCCAAATAATTCTTCCAGGAGAGGGGCTGCTCCAGTTTCCTGCAGGCAGTCCTCTCACCCAATGGGTGGTTCTGACAGTAACCCAGGTCCATATGCATCATATAGCAACCATGATCAGCATTAGTGGGGCCCTGACTCCAGCCAGGTCTGCTTCTACTCTGTATAATATGAAACTCCACTATGTCATGCTCACTGTCCCTAAGGTGGTTCCCAACCTTAATGTCTTTAGCATCCTAAATGCCTTTATAAGCACAACTGAACATGGCACTGACATTTTTAGAGAATGACTCCAAACAGTCTTTCACTAGATGTTGGTATTTGGAGCCTATCATTGAGTATTTGTAATTATATTTGGTTTTCCCAGGAGGCTGGCACTAAATTTCACTTAATATTTTATTACATAGACATCCAGCTTTAGATTAGGCTATGCTAAATAATTTAGTATTATCAGTAATTTACCTTGCCTTTGTATTTAATATATTTTTCATGTCCTTTTTGAAACTTATTTGACAATATAGTCACCTATTCTGAATGGTGGAGACCACTCTTGTGATTTGCTTCCATTACAAAACTTTTCCACCTGTAACAAAGATAGCAATCATAGAAGATACAGGAGAACAATTAATCCTATCCTCCTTATGTTATTTGAATGATTTCTACATGAGTCATTCCCTTTCTACTTAAAAGAAGGGATCTTGCTTTCTGTATTTTTTTGCTTCATGTTTTTAGGGCATACTAAATTAATACATACAGTGACAAAAAGTGAAGATTTTCTTTATGCTTATTATCTGCAATATAAATACAGAAGAAAGAAGCAGGTAAAATGGAGATGCCTGCATCAGTTTTACAGTAAATGACATTGAAGCAATGCCACTAGTGGATCTGGAGCTATCTTTTCACTTTATGTAGAGGAAGATCAGCTAAATATAGGGAATTCATTCTTCAGATGGAAATTAAATGTATGCAACTCACTCTGAATAGCCTATTAAAAAAACCTTTTAAAATGTTCTTTTGTTATGAGTGAAAAAATATGATTATAACCATAATATACTTACAACACTGAAACTTAAGGTACTATTTGAATAGATCTTTTAAAAGTTTTAAATGGGAAGCCTGTGGCGGTACATCTGAAGAGACTCACCCCTCCACGAAACCAGGCTGGGAAGAAGCAAAGAAGCTGAGATGAAGGGCACCAGAAGGGAGACATCTCTTTCCACCCAGGGCTGTGGGTCAGTAGGCTCACATGGCCCCTCCACATGCCATGCCCAGCACTGTAAGGAAGAGACCACATACTAGAAATAACTCTGGATAAAGGACAAGAGGAAAACTGTGATGTTGTCGCCATCACACAAACATGCTGGGATGATTCACACAACTGGAGTGCTGTAGTAAATGGCTACCAACTCCTTAGGAGAGACAGGCAAGGAAGAACGGGTGGAGGAGTGGCCCTATACTTTATGGATGCTCTGGATGTCATGAAAGTAGAGATTAAGGATGATCAGGTTGAGTTCCTATGGGTAAGAATTAGGGAGAAGGCCAACAAGGCTGACATCCTGGTTGGAGTCTGTTATATACCACCCAAACAGGAAGAAGAGGTTGGTTTATTATTCTTTACACAGCTGGAGGCTGCCTCAAGGTCACTTGCTCTTGTTCTTGTAGGAGACTTTAACATGCAAGCCATCTGCTGAGACCTTAACACTGAAGAGAAGAGGCAGTCTAGAAGGTTTCTAGGGTGTATGGAGGACAACTTCTTATCTCAGTTGTTATGTGAACCTCAAGGTGTGCAGCCCTGCTTGACCTCCTGTTCATGAATAGAGAGGGGCTGGTGGGAGATGTGGTAATCGGAGGCTGCCTGGAGTCCAGTACCATGAAATTACAGAGTTTTCAATACACAGTGAAACCAGGAGGGGCATCAATAAAACCTCCACACTGGACTTCAGAAGGGCAGACTTTGGCTTATTTAAGGAACTAACTTGTAAAGTTCCTTAGGAAACAGCCCTTAAAAGCAAAGGGGTCCAGGAAGGTTTGACCTACTTCAGGAAAGAACTCTTGAAGGTGCAGGAGCAGGCTGTCCCAATGTGCTGAAAGATGAGCCAATGAGTGAGACAGCCAGATTGAAAGGGCAAGGAGCTTCTGAAGGAATTAAAATAAAAAAGAAGGTGTATCACCTTTGGAAAAAAAGGGGAAGTATCTCAGGAAGAGTTCACCGATATTGCTGGGTCTTGTAGAAAAAAAATTAGAGAGGCAAAAGCCCATTTAGAACTTAGGCTGGCCAATGCTGTTAAGGAGAATAAAAAATGTTTCTATAAATATATGAATGACAAAAGAAGGGGCAAGGACAGGTTTCAGTCCATATTAGATGGTGAGGGGAATTGTTGCGGAGGGGGTTCTCTATGCCTATGCCTATTTGGCGGAGGTGAGAAATTAATTTGAGGTGGTATTTTTTATAAAAATATAATTTATTAAAATTAATATTTACAAACTCTTGCCACCCCCAGCCACTGTTTAGTTCTGTTGTGCAAGTTTATGAAAACAATTTAGAAATATAATATATACAGGGATCTGGTTAATAACTAGTAAAACAATTAACTATTCACAGAGAGAGATTTCCCTTTGGCTTAATGCCCCAGTAGGGGCTGAAAACTCTGTCTGCTCTAAGGCAGAGGTAACTTATATTACAGAGGAATTGAATTTTTACTTGTAAGTGTTGCTCTTAATCATTAATCACCCTCCCGGGTTTGTGTCACAGCCTATGCCCAGTGTCCAGACTTCTGGGGATCTTTGCCCATCGACTCTGTGGGGCTGGAATCTTCCCAGCTTGAGAGGGAAATGATAAATCTTTCCAGTCTCTGGGGTAAACAGGTTTCTCTAACCTTTTGTTCTCCTGGCATGGGATGATCTGTGCTTCGAAGCTGCTGTCTCCCTCTGGAAGCCGTGCCAGGGATTATCAGCTGGCAGGATCACAGGAACAGGAGAAGGATGTCCGTGCAGTTTCTGGCATGGTCCTCTGCACAGCTAGCAGGCTGTATATGTGGGTGCAGACAATCCAAAGGTCTGCTGTCCTGGATGAAATACCAAATGTTGTGATTTTCCCTACGATACTGGCAGCATTGGCCAGGATCCTCTGGGCAAATGTATTTTTCTTGCTCACTATAATAACATCTCCACCCCATATTCCCACAATTTGAAGCACCTCATTGTCAATAGCCTGGCAAGCATCAAGTGACCCAAAGGGCTTGGCTGCAGTCGGTGGCCATTTGGCTTCTTCCTAACAATTTTCCTTTCTCACCATTTGCCCTTATTTCTACCCACTATAGATAGGCTACCTCCTTTGGATCATAACAAGTGATTTTTAATGTCTCATTACACCTGGTTTTTATAACAAAAATCTAACTTTCATCTTTTGCACTCATAAATTGTATGGTACACCAGTGTTTGAGGCACAGTTTTTCCCCTCTGAGTGGCAATAATGCAGTCACTGCAATTCTGGGCTTGTCCCAGGGCTAGGAGATTTAACCCAGATATGCACAGCAGAGGTCTGGTCAAGGCCATGTTACTCAGCGGCCACAGCCCAGAGGGGTTGCAGCCCTTGGCAGACCTTCTTCAGCTGCAGCACTGGTTCCCACTCCGACCTTGTCCTCTTTTTATTTCCTTGGGTGCCTCTCACTGCCCTTTTTACTTTTCTTGAAATATGTGTCACAAATTAAATTAAAACAAACAAACAAAAAACCCAACTAACTAACAAAACCAAACAAAACTCTTCCCCACTACATAATCCCTCCTGTTTGTAACAATTTCAACACCTGTTGCCAGTTTTGAGTGTTGGTTATGAAGTCCCAATTAGTTCCCCTCAGGAGTGATAAGTGTTTAGAAATTCCACCAGTGCTTATCTTATTGCCCTCCTTAGTGTCACTTGTTTCTCCTGGGTCCGAAGTCACTTGCCACTCCTGGACAGATCCTTTTACTCATGAGGTGTGTGTCCATCCTTTTTCTGCTGTTCTGAGAGCCGTTTCTGTGGTGAGCAACACAAGAAAAGGGCCTTCCCACATAGTTAACGAGGTTTGTTCTTTCCAAGTCTTTATCAGTAAGGTATCAGTGCAGGACACCCCTCAGCCAATGAGAGGCTCCCTGAGCCTCCCCAGGTGAAGCTTTTAACACAGTTGGCTTAATTACTTTGAATAGGCCTGTAAATGCCGTGGATTGTTTCAACTTAAAGTCAAGCTAAGCAAAAACCAAATCCATCTCCCAAACCCTGTACAATTTTACAATTGTTTGGTGAGCTCACAGATCTCTATGCTTCACCTCCCCCACTCACCCCTGAGGGGTGAAACAAGCCCTCAGTTCCTACAAGGCACACCTGTCCTCTTATCAATGGTGGGCTCAGGCCAGTGTTTCACAACCATTTCTAACTGCCTTGTGAATAACCTGTCAATCACTTCTTTTGGGATACATTTCTTTCGGCCCACCCCCCACCAATACTGCCTGGCATAATCTAATAGCTCCCTTGCCACCTCTTCCCACGTCCGTTGTTATGAATCAGGCTGACTCCTCCCAGGTGTTAAGCTCTCCCTCAGAGCAGCTTGCATTCTGGACATAAGTAGGGTGTCAGCTATTTCTTTTTGAAGCTGAATGCCTTTCATCTTAAGGGAGTCAGGAAGTCCCCTGACCAAAGGAGTTAGTCACTTTGGGTCCACCAAGAGAGAAAGGGGTGATTCAAAATGATGTTTCAGTTCTCGATCATAGACCATTTGCAAACAAGCTGCATTCTGCACATTTTCCATTATCTGATTCATGCCTCCCTTCAGAACTAGAGGCTCTCCTCTCTCCTTTGAATCAAAAGCCCCCAGCCCAGAAGGCTGCTCACGGAGTAAGGCTCCACGGACCATTCCTATTTCCTGTAGTTAGGAAGACATTAGTATCCCAATAGCCTGTGGCTTCAGCCTCTGTTAACTTAATCTGATCCCCTCCAGTTTTAGAAACATGCCATACATATTCCATTTCAGACTCTTCAGCAAAGCGTATAAACTCTTTACAGAGTTTGGCCAGCTCAGTGGACGAAAAGGGTATCTCTTTTGTTGTGGTGGTAAGGGTACCCTCCTCATCCTCATACAGCATTTCAGTTTTAATGAGAGGCCACATGTGAACGGCAGCTTCCTTTGCTGCTGCCAGTTCTGCCTGAGGGTATATGCAGGCTCTGTCTGTTTTGATTCTGCCTGCAGTTCCTCCTTCAAAAACCAATTTTGCTGCTTCTGCTCTTCTTTTAATCTATCTTTAAGGTCTGCCACTTCGTCTTTTAAAGTTACAATATGCTCTTGCAGGGAATCTACCAGATCCTGCAAGGAGGAAATTATTTTATTCTCTCTTTTGTTTTGGCTTTGCTTTTCATCTATTGAAGTGGCCAAACACACACCCAAAACTGCACAGCTGAAAGCTTTGCCCTTTCCCAACTTGGCCCGTGCCTCTTTCTGCAGGGCCACAATCCGGTCCGTCACACTCTGAAAGTTACTCCAGTTCTCATGGGTCCAGTCCAAGCCCTTCTACAGACAGGTGGGCACCATGAGCTTCCAAAAGACAGAAAAGCCTCTCCACCGTGGCCATTGCCTTTGTTTTAAGGTAAAAGCTTCATTGGGAGGTCACAACATCACAAAGACCTTATACCTCAAAAATCTTCCCTACAAAAAAAAAAAAAACCAACAAAAACCATGCAAAGAAAGCTCACTCAAAAACACTGTTCCCTAGGAAAACACACAATAGATTCCTCCAGGAAGATCACCAAGATCTGGCTTCTTGGAGAGGATAGTCACACTTTTCCTCAAGAGGACACATTCTACAGCAAAGAAACTGCTCAGTATTAGTTTCAAGATTAAATCTCGTTCCAGTAGGTTATGCTCTGCCTCTGACAATAATAACAAATCGTTTAGACAAATTTTATTCTCTGCTTCTATTTCTACTTCCTTTAAAACAGGTACTTTAAATGGTTCTCCTTTAGCTCCTATGACCATTGTGTGATTCTTCCCTTTTTGTACCCCTGTTGGGAGGTTTTTTTTTTAATGTGATTTTCTCAGCTCCTGTGTCCACTAAAAATTCCACTTCCTCCTTACGGGGACCTATCAATAATAGTAGATGGTGGAGTCCCCAAAAGATACAGCCCCTGACTCCCCTAGTGTTCCTTCAATAATTTCTTGTCCTGTGTCCTTTTGCAGCAGTATTTCTGGATATGTCCCTTCTTATAGCAACAATGACACACAGGAGGTTCTTTCTCTTGAACTCTGATTCTCCAGAGGCCCCTTGGGCCCCATCCTTTTTAATTCTTTAGTTGTAGCTTGTACTTTCCAACCCTCCCTCACTGCTGCTACAAGGATCTTAGGTCTTGCTTTCTGTTTTTCTGCGTCTCTCCAGACATACACTTTCTGGGCCTCTCTAAGTAATTCCTCTGATCCCCTCTCCTGCCGATTTTCCAATTTTTCAAGTTTCCTTCTAATGTCTTCCCAAGCTTTGGTCACAAGTTGTGTCCTTAGGAGAGCAACCCCTGCCACTGAATTATGATCTATTCCTGAATGCATTTGTACACTCTTTCTTAGCCTTGCCATCTAGTCTCTCAGCCACCCCAAGGGATCATCCAATAACGTTCCCATTTCCTTCTTAAAATCTCTTACAGCCATGAAACCTGTCCCTCCTTGGTTGCCCCCTGAAGGCACTTCCCTTAGTGGATACAGGTCAGCCCCTACATTCTCCCTTGTACTATAAGGCAGCACTGGGGCTGGAGCCACCACAAAAGGGGAAGCCAAAGAGAAAGAGAGACTGAAGTGGCAGCGGCAAGGTGGGGGGTGTGCTGAAGCGGCAGCAGCAGCAAGGGAGGGGCTGGAATGGACAGCGAGTTATCTAAGGGCTCCCATTCCTCTCTCTTCTCCCAAGCATACAGTGCCGTAACTTTTCTTTCTGCTGATAGTTCCCAGAGCTCAGCATATTCACATTCCTCCGGGCTAAATATTTTCCTGTTTCTCACACATTCTACCAGGGCTTGACAAACCCAGTCCTCTAAAAACTCAAACATAGACCAATGAACATGTGGACGTACTGGTTCCTTTGGCCGTATTGTCATACAATGATGGACTAATTTCATTTTTGTTTTCCCTTTCCTGGGGCCCCTATTGTTCCAATATTTAATCATTAATCTGGTAATTTTGTTTTGCTCCCTCCGTTAGGGTCTTGGATCCTCAACTTGACCCATCTTTCATGACTGCCTAAAGGAGCATCTTGCAGGGGGTTAAATGACCCTCCATTAACCCACCCATAAATCCTACAGGAATCGCTTCTGTCCTTTACCAGCCAAGTCCCTCGCGAGAGTTTGGAACCGCGGTTTATCGGACCTCTGCACTCGCTTCGGAGTCAGACTCCATCTCAAACACACTCTTTCATACCAGGTGTGCTAGTTTGAAGCAGGCTAGAACGTTTTGGTGAAAAGAACTAGATAATAGGCTGTGAAATGAAAGCAATTGTGATATCTCCTTCTCTCACAGTCTTGCTGAGGACTGTGGGAACAAGAAGTAAACATTAGATAACATTCTCCATTTTGTTCGCACTCTGCTTCTGGCTTCACAGTGAGTAACATCTCATTAACCTCGCTGCCACTAACCTTCCTTCTTAACCTCTTGGCTGCACCTCTTCTTTCTCAGGATGGGGGTAAGGTTGAGAGGGGCAGGGGGAGGTGTTGGGGTGGTTTGAGAACCCCTCCTGGGAACTCAGATTTCTGGGAGGGGAGTTGTGTTTCTGTATTACTTTTAACTTGTATATTTCTGTATATAACTGTATATATTGTATATAGCTGCTTGTATATTGTGCTGCTGTAAATAAATAGCTTCATTTATATTCCCAGAGTCCGTCTGAGTTAGCTGGGGCATTTCCAAAAGTGGGGGGGGGGGGGGGGGGGGGGGGGCGGGTTACAGCCTGAACCGTTACATCTTTTTATTTGGCTTTGCCAACGTGGGGCCAATTCATTTGAGTGACTGTTGATTAACTCTGGGAATCAAAATGAAGCTAATAAAGCAGCTGTTGTACTTGGTGGGGGCTATTGTGTGGCCTGTTTGCTGTTTCTTTGTGTGCAATTGGATCAAAGACCAAATTGGTTATTTTTTGCTTCATGTAGTTTTTAAGAAGGTCAAAGCTAAACTTTCAAGCATTTTTTGGTCTTGGGGTGATTTTATTCTTGGTTATGCTGGTTTTAATGTCACTGAAAATATTACCAGTAACATTACAGGAGAACTTGTCAATAATATTACAATCAAGCCAGCCGCAGCTCTGATGCGAGTAATACACCCAAGATCTGGCATGCCAGACGTTTGTCTAGGAAGCTGCTCATGTAAAACTGTGTTGCTACTATCAATTTTCAATCTATGTCTTATGGCTTTAATTTTCATATTAATTTTTGCATTATGTGTGAAAAATTCAAATGTAGTGCCTGTAAGAGCTCAGAAAGCCTCTGTTTCAAAATCAAACACAAACAAGGGAACACAATTATATCCTTTCCCCCTGCCAGCCTCTGCATCTCCTTCTCCAGATTCTGGGAATACTGCCAATGTTCCCAGCGGGAACGTGAACAATAACAATCCACAGGGTTTGGCAGGAGTCCCAGGAGTACAGGCCCAAAATCAGAATGTTCCTGATAACACCAGCTCAGCCAGTTCAAATTCCCAGCCAGCAGACCAAAACCCTATAAGATCTAAGGCAGATCTGATCTCACAGACTCCAGGTCAGACCCCCAATGATTCAAGCCCTCCAGCAGACACGTCCAAGTCTGTTGCTGTGCAGGTGCTTTTGGCACCTGCTAAGGCAAAAGCCAAGACACAGTGTAGTTCAAAAGAGGATGTAAGAGAGGGGACCTCTGGTGATCAGCAAGAGGAGGAAGAGGAGGTATTTAGTCTGCGAGACCTGGCAAATGTGCTGAGATCGCAATACTCAAATGAGAAGAGCGTTGTGAGGTTAGCTGTCAAGAAAGAGGATGGATCCAATGAGTTTAAGAGTGCTATGAGGAAGGTTCTGTTAGGCCAGGGACCACCAGGTCAACAGGAGGAAGAGGAGGAGGATGACATCCAAGGCTTCAACGATCCACTCAGAGAGGTCAGGGAAGTTAGAAAGGAATACTCAAGGCAATCAGGTGAGCCAATCCTAAGCTGGCTAGTGAGATGCCGTAGCATTGGTGCTAATGCTCTGCAGGTAGGAGACAAGTCTGCCAAGCAGCTAGGACCACTCACTAAGGAGAGTGGAGTGGACAAACACCTAGCAAGTCCTCTTGGTAAGGTTAGCTTGTGGACACGCCTTCTGTTGGCTGTGGCTATGAGATATCCTTCCCAAGATGATTTGCCATGGGCTGCCAAGAAATGGAACACCATTGAGCAGGGGATTAAGCTTCTGAAGGAGTTTGCTGTGAAGGAAGTGCTTTATGGAGATCATGGCACACATGAGCCTGATGACATTCCTCTTGGAACAGGTCTCATGAAGAAGCTGATTAAGCTTCCTCCTTCATCCTATGCTAACATCTTGGCCAGCAAGTTTCTATCAAGGAGTGACAATGGAAGGTCTTTCACTGTTGGTGAATTCACTGACCAGCTCACGCAGATAGAGGACAGTTTGTCCCATTCTGGTATAAACTGTGCCAGAAAGACTATGACTACAGAGCTTAAAGATGGTATTAGATATGGCATCAAAGACAGCATGAAAGAACTGAAGGAGGATCTTACAACCTCATTTTCCAATCTGGTAAAGGATACCGTACCTGCATCATCTGAAATGGTGCATGTTTCTGCCATCAGGAACAGACACCCACCTCCTGCAAGGCGATTCCAGCCCAGGAGGAGACAAATTCCACCTAGACATCAGTAATCACGTGAGACACATACTATTGTATCTGGTCCTGATGTGCCTTGCATTTTGGGAATTGACTTTTTGAGACAAGGTTGTTTCAAAGATCCTAAGTGCCACTAATGGGCTTTTGGAATAGCACCTGTAGAGATTGAGGATGGTAAATTGAGATTGTCCATAGGACCAGAACTTTCAGATGAACCTGCAGTTGTGGGACATCATGACATAGAGGATCTGGGTGTGCCAATTGCTACTCACACTGTGCACCACAGGCAATACAGAACTAACCGTGACTCTTTGTTGCCCATTCATCAGCTGATTCGTCAACTGGAGAGTCAGGCTGTCACTGAGAAAGCTCATTCACCTTTCAACAGTCCCATCTGGCCTGTGCGTAAACTTAACGGCGATTGGAGACTCACAGTTGATTTTTGTGCCCTCAACGAGGTGTCGCCACCCATGAGTGCAGCTGTGCCAGACACACTGGAACTCCAGTACGAGCTGGAATCGAAGGAGGCTAAATGGTATGCAACCATAGACATTGCTAATGCTTTCTTCTCTATTCCCATAGCAAAGGAGTGCAGGCCTCAGTTTGCATTCACCTGGAGAGGAATCCAGTACCAGTTCAATTGTTTGCCTCAGGGGTGGAAGCACAGCTCAACAATCTGTCACTCAGTCATCCACAATGCACTGGGGAAAGGTAAAGCTCCAGAGCACATCCAGTACATCGACGACATCATTGTGTGGGGCCAAACTGCTGAGGAAGTCTTCGAGAAAGGTAACAAAATCATTGACATTCTGTTGCAAGCAGGTTTTGCCATTAAGAGAGACAAGGTCTAAGGACCTGCCAAAGAAATTCAGTTTCTGGGAGTGCAGTGGCAAGATGGTCGCCGTTACATTCCACATGATGTGATAAACTAAGTCTATACCATGGCAGTTCCCACCAATAAGAAGGACACACTTTCTTTTCTTGGTGTGGTGGGATTTTGGAGACTACACATTCCTGGTTTCAGTCAGATTGTCAAACCTCTGCATGATGTGACTCGTAAGAGAAACAATTTCGAGTGGGGACTTGAACAACAAGCAGCCTTTGATCAGATCAAACAAGAAATAGTCCATGCAGTGGGCTTGGGACCTGTGAGATCTGGTCCAGATATTAAGAACATTCTGTACATGGCTGCCAGTAACAATGGTCCAAATTGGAGACTTTGGCAGAGAGCTCCAAATGAGACACGTGGTCATCCACTTGGTTTCTGGGGTCGTGCCTACAGAGGTTCAGAGACAAATTACACTGCAAATGAGAAAGAGATACTAGCAGCTTATGAAGGAGTGAAAGCAGCTTCTGAAGTGATTGGAACTGAGCCACAATTGCTTTTAGCTCCTAGACTGCCAGTTCTAAACTGAATGTTCAAAGGGAAAGGTTCATCACTGCATCATGCCACAGATGCAACCAGGTCTAAATGGATGGTTTTGATAACCCAACGAGCACGAATGGGTAATCTTGACCGACCTGGTCTGGTGGAGGTGATCACCAACTGGCCGGAAGGCACAGACTGTTCCAAACCTCCAGAGGAGAAAATAACTCGTGCTGAGGAAGCTCCTCCCTATGGTGATCTCTCTGATCAGGAAAAGAACTATGCTTTGTTCACAGATGGTTCCTGTCGTCTTGTTGGGAACAAGCGGAGATGGAAGTCAGCAGTCTGGAGTCCTACCAGGAGAGCTACCGAAACGAGAGATGGAGAAGGAGAATCCAGTCAGTTCGCTGAGGTAAAAGCTGTCCAACTTGCTCTTGATGTGGCTGAACGTGAGAATTGGCCTATCCTTTACCTCTACACTGACTCATGGATGGTAGCCAATGCTCTATAGGGTTGGCTAAAGGACTGGAAGAAGAATGGTTGGCAGAGGAAAGGAAAGCCTATTTGGTGTGCTGATCTGTTGGGGAACACGTTCGGTGGAGCGCTATGGGAAGATGACTCTTTGTTCACCAATATGGTTAGATGGTGAAATCCACTTTATTTCCGTGATACAGTGACTTATATGCATTCTAGCAAGAGGCGTGCTCAGCTTAAGATTGGTTACAGTCAGAGGGTCCAGAGTTACATGTAAGGTGTGCATAGGTTAACTTATCACAACATTCTAAGGGTCAGCCTCCCAGACCACCCACTCCAGCCCCCTTGGTTATCTAGTCTCTGCCCACTGCAGCTGTGTGTGGGGTGCTCAGTTGTTTACATCTCGATTTCCTAGCCTCACTGGGAACCAAGGACGTTCTCAGCGCAAGTTACCCATGTTTATGACTTTATGTCCTCGACTGGTGAGAAATTCTTCCACACTGATCTATGGCAGGACATTGATGCACAGCTGGAGAGAACTCCAGTGAAGGTGCGGCACATAGATGCACACATGCCTAAGAACAGATCTACTGAGGAACGTCAACATAACCACCAGGCAGACCAAGCTGCTAAGATTTCTCAAGTTGATACTAACTTAGATATCGACCTTGATTGGAAACACCGAGGTGAACTGTTCTTAGCTTGGTGGGCCCATGACTCACCTGGACATCAAGGCAGAGATGCAACATACCGATGGGCACACGATAGGTCAAATGACTTGTCGTTGGATACGATCACCCAAGTCATCCATGACTGTGACATTTGTGCTGCTATTAAGCAGGCTAAGCAAATCAAGCCCTTATGGTATGGTAAGAGATGGTCAAAGTACAAGTATGGGGAAGCCTGGCAGATTGACTACATCACTTTACCTCGATCTCGTTCTGGCAAGCAGTATGTGCTGACGATGATAGAGGCCAGCACCGGATGGCTGTAAACCTATCCAGTTCCACATGCGACTTCACGTAACACCATTCTTGGCTTGGAAAGACAAATCATGTGGAGACATGGAACTCCAGAGAGAATCGAGTCAGACAGTGACACTCATTTCAAGAACAATCTTGTAAAAAATTGGGCCAAAGAGCACGATATTGAATGGATCTATCATATACCCTACTATGCACCAGCTTCAGGGAAGACTGAGCGCTACAACGGTTTGCTGAAAACCACCCTAAAAGCCATGGGGGGTGGAACTCTGAAAAACTGGGACAAACATTTAGCACAAGCTACCTGGTTGGTAAATAGTAGAGGTTCAGTAAACAGAGCAGGACCTGCACAATCTGATTTGGTCCAAACAGTAGACGGTGATAAAGTTCCTGTTGTATGTGAAATGAATCTGTTAGGGAAAACTGTTTGGGTATTTTCTCCTTCGGGCGAAGGGAAACCTGTCCGAGGGGTGGTATCTGCTGAAGGTCCTGGTCATACCTACTGGGTAATGCAGGAGAATTGTGAAATCCAGTGTATTCCACAGAGAAATCTGACTTTAGCTGAGAGAGTTTAAATTCAGAGTGTATAATACAAGCTGTTAGGAGTTTTCTGTTCTAGGTACCATCAGCATCCAACACTGAAAGAATCTATGAGAGAATCTACAGTACGTGAGCATGAACCCAATGTCACCTGGGAGTCCCTGCTCTGAGCTTTTGAATCACCTACATCTGATTGAAGTGTGAACTGAACTTGTATATATTGTTTTGGTGTAAATATTGGTTTAGATTAGATTGGATAATTCTCAGCGATACTCTGAGCGAAGTAGAAAGGGGTGGATTGTGCTAGTTTGAAGCAGGCTAGAATGTTTTGGTGAAAAGAACTAGATAATTGGCTGAAAAAGGAAAACAATGATTGTGTCTCCTTCCCTCATCAGTTTCACTGAGAGCTCTGGGAACAAGAAGGGTAAACATTAGATAACATTCGCCATTTTCTCACTTTGCTTTTGCCTTCAGACCGAGCCACATCTCCTTAACCTCACTGCCACTAACCTTCCTCCTTAACCTCTTGGCTGCACCTCTGTTCTTTCTCAAGATTATGGTAAGGTTGAGAGGGGCAGGGGGAGGTGCTGGGGTGGTTGAGAACCCCTCCTGGGGACTCAGGTTTCTGGGAGGGGAGTTGTGCTTCTGTATTACTTATCCTTTATATATTTTTGTATATAACTGTATATATTGTAAATAGCTGCTTGTATGTTGTGCTGCTGTAAATAAATAGCTTCATTTGTATTCCCGAATCCCGTCTGAGTTAGCTGGGGCATTTCTAAAAGTGTGGGGTGGGTTGCAGCCTAAAGCACCACACCTGGTTTAGGCACGGGAATCAATCCAAAGGGATTGGCAGCCCTACAATTGTGGCAAATGGATGTCACACATGTAGCTGAGTTTGGAAGACTCAAGTATGTCCATGTTTGCATCAATACCTATAGCCATATGATATGGGCAACCGCTCAAGCAGGAGAAAAGGCATTGCATGTTGTTAGGCATCTAACTATTTGCTTTGCAGTACTAGGAGTGCCACAACAAATCAAAACCGACAATGGTCCTGCGTACGCCAGGGAGAGGGTTCGGAAATTTATGCAGCAGTGAGGTGTGAAGCACATTTGTGGGTTGCCTAACTCCACAACGGGGCAGGCTGTGGTAGAGCGTACAAATCAAATGCTGAAAAATTATTTAGAGAAACAAAAACATATAGCCGATATAGGGGAATGGCTAGCCCGCATGCTTTTTACACTTAACCACTGTGAGAGTCTGATCCTCTCTCCCGTTAATCAATGAAGATAAAGATTGCATCGACCCTCCTTAATCAAAAAAGATAAAGAAAATTGCATCATCTCTCCTTAATCTTGTTACTTCTGGGACTCAGACTCGGTGCTTAGCCCAAAGTTCAGGGATGCAAATCAACAAACAATACCTTTGAAACTCCTGGATCTCACCCTGGCTGGACTGCCCAGGAAGCCTACATCTTATCTCAGCTACTCCCAAGGGATGTGTATGCAGGGTGTGGACAGGTGTAGCCGAGAGAGGGTGGAGGCCCTCCCCCTGGCGACGCTGGACTTCTGCCAATGCATGAGAATGCACAGGAAGATGCCCTGGGGGGCTGCAGCTGGACACTGAGCAGAAAACTGTATAAAAAAGCAGGAGAAATGCCTGCCAAAGTGTGGCATTCCCACCAGGCCAAGAGTGGCATTCTCACCAGACCAAGGGCGGCATCCCCCACCAGACCAAGAGGGGCATCTCCATCGGACCACCAGTGACATCTCCACCGGACCACCGAGGGCAGACCATCACCAGAACTGCACACCACCTGAAGAACCTCTGACAAACTCCACAGAAGATCATCCCTGGGCCACACACCCATCTCTCTTCCTCCCCTCCATCTGCGACTGAGGGTAATATGATCACAGCTTTTTCCCTTCCCTGCTCCTGCTTCTCTCTATCTTTTCCTCTCCCCCTTCTCCCCTCCATTTTGCCCAACCTTATCCTTTAATAAATAGTTTCATGGTGATATATGGTCTCGTTTGCACCTTAAATTCACAACACAGAATCCATAAGAACTGGTCTTTGTCATGGAGAGTAGCAGAAGCCTTTAGCAGGCCTCCCTGTTGTGAAAGTTATAGTGTCTCACATTAATGCCAAGAGCATCGCAAAACCAAAACAATCCTTCAGTCCCATGAGAAAATCTCTCCCTAGTTGAGATAAAAGGTAAACATTGGCCACTGTTTTCCTTTCGGCCTTGCTTCCCAGGCATGCTCGACACCTGGTGTGGGCCAAACTTGGGGTGGTCTTAGAAATTGTTTTGGTAAAAATTCTCCAATTGTATGGATTGATTATAACTTTGTGCCAATCTGTAAGAATAACGTAAAATAGCCAGGACTGCTGGGATACACCTCTTTTAAAACATTATAAAAGGGTGTGCCTTCCTGGATCGGGAGCTCTCGCTCTCTGCTTGCTCGCTCACCTGTCATCGCCTGCCTCATTTCTGCCTCGGCCTGACTGACGAAGGGGCCGCAGAGGCCTGAAGCCCGCTTAGGCCCGATCCTGACAAACAAAGGGACAATGCCCAAAGCTTCGAACTTTGAGGAAGTGACTGCTAAACAGTGAGTAAATCAAATAAAAGACTCTTCTACTTAAAGACTGAATAACTTTAAAGACTCAAAAGAACTCT
The DNA here is from genome assembly GCF_015220805.1 of Pogoniulus pusillus. Classification (NCBI taxonomy): domain Eukaryota; kingdom Metazoa; phylum Chordata; class Aves; order Piciformes; family Lybiidae; genus Pogoniulus; species Pogoniulus pusillus. Next base: position 91,769,564 of record NC_087309.1, read on the forward strand.
AAAGAAATCACAGACTCTCTTTTATTTGCCATTTTCTGAAATTTTATTCTACAACCTCAGATCAAAAGAATTCACGTGGGTAATTTAGTTCGGGAGGGGGATCTCCATGTCTGAGCAATAAATCACTTGAACTATACAAGTGAGCCCCACATATTTTCCCACAACCTCCCAAACTACCTTCCGTGACAGTCTTGCTCCCCTGGACAGAGATATTGTTAATGTCTGTTCCTCCGGACCTTGACAACCACCTATGTATTTTTGGGGATAGTCAGGAGACCGCAATACAACTCCATCAGGCTGGGGTGGGTAAAGAAAAACAACCTACTCTGAGAACCACTTACCGAGACCCCAAAACAGGGATTTGGATAGGTCCTGCCAAGGTCATTTACTATGGTAGGGGTTATATGTGTGTGCTTACACCAACAGGCCCATTGTGGGTACCTGCGAAATGGACTAAGGTGGCTTTGGATCCCGATCCTACTAGCGCAAATCTCCCCCAGTGCAACACAACTAGCAAAGATCAACCACAGAACCAATGTGTGGGTCACATGGGCCAATCAGACGGGTAACCTGGACTTCTGTCTCAGCATGCAGACGGCAACTGGACCATTTAAAACTTGTTTAGTAGGATCCCCTGGGTTTAGCCTCAACGATTTTAGCAACGATACCACTGGCAGCTGTACCAACTCCAAAACCCTGCTGAGTGTGCAGCCGCCCTCTTGCAGGGGCCGAATGTCTTACTGCCTTGGGACCCTCAAGAGCTGCAACTATTGGGCTCCCACAGGATAGGACATCAAAAAGGGCGTGGAGTAAGACTTGCTTGGTATTCGGGGACAAGTTTAGGGGTATGAATGTTGTGGCACATGTAGCCCGAATGCTGGGCATACCATCTAAAGGCCCTGAGAAAAATTTCCAATGGACAGAGGTATCACCTGGGCCGCCTTATGATGACTTATCTCCTGGCAGATACTGTGGCACTAGTATTTGTAATGCGCACAGTGAAGTTTGGGCCTATAATCATAGCACAGGAGCTTATGGAGCCACCAATTTTCTCGTCAGTAGTACTGAGGAAATTAGGGAAGGTAACATACCCCTGCTATGGAACAAGACAGCCAAGGCCTTACCGCCCAATGTGTTTCTAATATGTGGTGATAGAGCATGGCAGGGGACACTGAGGAATGCCTATGGTGGGCCCTGCTATTTAGGGAAGCTTAGTCTCTTTGCCCCTCACCATCAGGATTGGCTGAACATAACCAAACTGTCAGGCTTGGTAAGGTGGGAGAAGCATACAATATCTGTGCTAGGTTTGGACTGTAAGGATGATGAAGAGCTTTGGTCTTTCACCGCTAGGGTGTTTTCCTCCTTTTTCGCACCTGGGGTTGCTGCTGCCCAGGAATTGCAATAAATAGATAAATTGGCATGTTAAACAAGCCAACGTAACGACCGACATTTTAGAGCAGCTACTGGTAGATCAGAATAGCCTTAGACACGTTTTGCTTCAAAACCATGCTGCTATAGACTTCCTGTTGCTTGCTCAGGGCCATGGGTGTGAAGATTTTGAGGGTATGTGTTGCTTTAATCTGTCAGATCATAGTGAATCAATTCACGAAAAACTGACATGGTTGAAGGAACATACGCAGAAGATAAAGCAGGAGACGAGTCCCTTTGATGAATGGCTCCAGTCTCTTGTCGGTGGGCTTTCGCCATGGCTCCTGAGCCTTATTAAGGAAGGGCTTTGCTTGCTAGGAATAGTTCTCCTTGTACTCTTGATTATTAGGGTAGCCTACTCATGCATCTTGCACAGTGTGGAGAAAGCAACTCAGGCACACATTCTGCTGGCCCAAAAACAAAAAGAGGGAATTGTTGAGGAATGGCTGAGGGATAATGGACACAGAGATTATATGAAACTGATGGGACAGCAGAACGAAGAGATTGCAACATGCTGATGTGACAAGTGCCCAAGGACACTGTCCTTGAGTGAAGTGGTAAACCAGGGAAAAGGGATGTGTATCCTGTTTTTGAAGGAAGCCAGCTGCCTGTGCTGTAGGAAGTGCCGTGCGAGTGTGTCCATTAGAGCTACAAAACAATGTAACTGCTGACAGTGGAATACATTAACTGCTTGCTATAAAAGTACGCTACTGCTCAATAAAGATTGTCACCTACTTAAAATCGTTATTGGATGCGGTGTCCATTTCTTTCCTTCTCCCAACATAATTATTTACTCTCAAAGAAAGTAAAATAAAAACATTCTTGCTGAATTGGAGGGGAATATGGGAAAGTGTATTTAAAGATGTACAGGGAAAAATACTGAATACAGGAATCCTTAACATCTAATATAGATACAGGATACATGAGAATTTCCCCAAAACCTTTCCCCAACCAAGCTAAACCACAAACCCCAGTGCACATTTCCTCCCCCACGTTGTCTCCTGTTAGGCCCGTATTGGAAATTAACAACAGTCATGAATTATGAATATTAATTTCTGCATTAATATTATTTTTATAATTAATATTAAAAAATTAGGGAAATTCCCTAAAATTATTTGGATTTTTGGTTGACATGAAGCAAGCGCACAGAATTAAACAGTTTTGACAATCAGAACATGGAAAACAGTAACACAAAAATAGGAAAAATTCTAACTATGGTTATGGAGTCTTGGCATTCAGTCCAGCATATGTATTCATGACACTTTAGGTTCCTGAGTAAGTCTCCTGTATCAAAGAAGATGATCCCAGTGTAAAATACAAAATATTTCAGGCAGAGGGAAAGGAATTTCTGCTAAGCTATTAGTGTTAGCTGCAACACATATCTGCTTTTAACAAGCCACAAACAATGAGAGACCGGAAGGCTCCATGCAGACAAAGGCTGATGTAGAAAGGCTAGTGCAGAAAGGCATGGTTTCTAAATCATCCCTCTTTGTACCAAACTGGCCAATAGGCACTAACATCATTGTTCTGGCCAATGAATTTAAAGCTTCATGCCTCCTTTGACCACACAGGCACATTTAGGGCAGCACAAGACACCTGACACGTGGTGCTAAGCCTCCTAGCCCACAAGGCTTTGCTCATCTGACTCCACTTCCCGGGGATTCCCTGAAACAGAAGGAAGACAGCAAGGGTTAAACCAGCCTGGCAGGATTTATGCTGTACCAGAACAAGGCCCAGACAGGCCTGACTGTGCAGCAAGAAGTTCACTGCAGCCTTGAAAGCTGCAGGCACGTTACTCCGACATTAGTTACCTGTCTCAGTTCTAATTTAAATTCCCAGAGACTCACATGGATTTGATAGAACCAAGAACAATTTTTTTAGAGTGCCCTTCCCTCTTCCCCCTTCTTTCCCAAAAGAAAGAAATTAGATGTAGAGAGAGGAAAGGTAAGTATACCCAAATAAACAATCTCACTCTGATTTGGAAGTTAAAAAGAAGAAAAGTATCTGAGGTGGGGAAGTTATAAAGGTATAGGGAAGGGGAAAAAAGAACAAATACAAAATGTGTAAAACCAACCAGATTTTGATGGTAATGAGTTTGTCTGCCTCATGGATGATGGCCCTGTGGTAAAAGAAAGAGAACCAGAGAACAGGATGGTGGTGCTGGTAAGAAGGGAGGCAAGGAGCACAAAGAGAGAGAGAACAGGAAGTGCCCCTGTTTTTATGGATCTTTAGGCAGGAAGGGAGAGTGGGCTAACCATCCCCTGGTAGTGTTCAGACTCACCCCTGAGGAGGAGTCAAGACCACTTTGTCACTCCCCCTGGAGGGTTAACCCTATACATACCTGTAGCTTTTCTTGGTTTTCTTTACATGCTTTGCCAGGTTCAGTTCCAGTTGTGCCTTGGCCTTCCTAACCTCATCCCTACACAATCAGGCAATGTCTTTGTATTATTCCCAGGATATCCATCCCTTCTTCCATTTCCTGTGTAGTTCTAACCTGCCCTTTAGTTTGACCAGGAAGTCATGACTCATCACGGTCTCTTGCCTTCCTTCCCTGATTTCTTACATGTGGGGATTGAGATCTCTTGTGCTCTATAAAAAGCATCCTTAAAAATCTGCCAGCTCTGTTCGGCTCCCTTGTCCCTGAGGACCATTTCCCACAGGGACCTGTTTACTAACTCCTTAAAGAGCTGGAATTTTGCTCTCCTAAAATTTAGAGTGCTAACTATGCTTGATATCCCTTAGGACAGCTAACTGCACTAGCACATAATCACTGCAGCCCAGGCTGCCTTCAGCTGTGACATCCTTGATGACTTCATTTGCATTTGTGGACAACAGGTCAAATTACACATCACCCTTGTGTAGGGCTGTTAATTTCTTGTCTTAAGAGGCTGTCATTTAGGCATTCTACAGGTTCACATGTAAGTTGGGGAAATACTGTTGCACAACTGATTAAACGATTAAACTATCTGGAAAGATGAGCCAAAAGATGCACACAACTCACTCATAAAAGGAAAATCTCTGATAGATACACAGGATACATACACACCAAGGTGGGGGTGTGAGATTCCTTGGCTTCCCTTCTAAATGAGAGAAGTTCCAAGCTACAATGGCAGCTTCACAATAACAACAAGAAGCTCATCTGCTTAGCAGGACTCCATTTATACCCCTGTTGGTTCGGCTGTGCTCAGTTGCCCAGTTAGTTAGTCCTCCAAGCAAATGAAAGGGCCTTAAACTGAGAGGCACTAGAGACAAAAACCTGATAAAGATTCAGCTCCTCAGAGGCCTCACCTAGAGGTCTTTCCTGTCTGGTGGGGAGATGTCTGCAACTGCTACACCTGGGCAGCTGGAATATGCAGTGATCTAACTCCAGTTAGATCCTAGAAACTAAAGGGTTTGTTATGGAAATAACAATAAATAAACTATTCAACTGCATCTATTACAAAATGCCAGGAGACAGTAAAAACCTATCAGCAAGCCTGACTTAATAGATTTATTTTCTGGAATTATATTTACAGTGAATGGAATACCTATCAGTCCTGATGACAGACATCAAAGTTCTTCTACAGGAATATAAATCTGGAGCAAGTCCACTGAAATTAATTTGATTATGCTATGCATCAAATCAGAGTGAAATCCTAGAGGTGTGAAAAGCTTTTGGCAAAAGCCAGGAGAAACTCACTCTTTTCCAGAGGTTTTTAGTGGGTAAATATAGAAGCATCACTGTTTAGATCAGACAGCCTTTTTCTGTCCTGACCTCTGCACCTTATCTGGTGAGAGCTCAGCATGGCATATATATTCATACAAAGTTTAATGGAGGCAGCAGCAAAACTCAAAAGAAACAGAATTAGATTCAGGGCATGGGCGGCACTCAGAACGTGGTGAACAGTAAGAGCAGCTTCTCAAGTGGCCAAATTTCAAATGGAGCTCTTAAAATCCCTGAAGAAAGGTTTTTAATACACCACATAACTCTGGTGGTTGACAAGGACTTTTTATTTGCTGGTTTTGTAATGCTTCAACAAAATCCTCAGATGACCTTAGTTCTGCCTTATGGGTACCAAATTAACTACAATATTAGAGATAATACATTAGGCAGGAAAGGCTGGAAGTGTGACAAAAACAGGGGAACATCTTAGGTAAAGAGAAATTATGCAGGCAGAATATATTAAATGAAATTGAAAACTTGATAAAATATTAGAAAATTTATTGGTAACATCTTTTAGAAGAAAAGATATATAATAAAAATCCTGAGGTAGGTATTTTATAGAAAAATAGTATAAACTGCTTGGTGGCAAGCAAAAAATAGAGGTCAGAGAAATTATGCTTGTGTTAATTAAAGTGGAAAACAATTGCTCATGAAGCAATCATCTCCATCTTTTAACCGCAGTTAAGTATTTCTGATTTCTTGCCTATTCCAACCCACTGTCTCATGGTGCCCCTTTTTGACAATAATTGGCTTTATAGTCTCAATATCGTCACAGTTAACCAGTTTTTGAATGCTTGACTTTTAATGATGTTTTTTTCTGACCTTCTGTTGCTACTCCCTATATGTATTTACTAACCTTACTTTGATCTGTTGAAAATGTGCTTGCACAGCACTAATTCTAGTTTCCGCTGTAAGAGTACAACTTCAGTGTTTTTAATGTCACAAACAAAATCTGTTTCTCTTGCCTCTGCAGCCCAAGTGTTTGTGATGGTTTGGGTATACCTGCCCCCCCCCCCCCCCCACTTTAGAAATACCTCAGACTAGTCTCAGCTGGCTCTGGGAATATAAATGAAGCTAATTATTTACAGCTAGCACAATATACAAGCAGATATTTACAGTATATACAGAAATACACAAAAATATACAAGGTAAAAAGTAATACAGGAATACAACTCCCCCACCAGAAACCTGAGTCCCCAGGAGGGGCTCTCAACCACCCCTGCACCTTCCCCCTGCCCCTCTCAACCTTACCCCAGTCCTAAGGAAGAATAGAGGTTCAGCCAAGAGGTTAAGAAGCAAAGGTGAGTGGAGGGTGTGTTAGAGAGATGTAGCGCAGTCAGAGCAGCCCAGACAGAGACAAAATGATAAGAATGTTATCTGATGTTTTCTTCCTCAGCAAGACTCTGAGGGGAATAGACATCACCATTGTTTTCCCTTCACAGCCTATGATCTAGTTCTTCTCACAAAAACATTCCAGTCTGCTTCAAACTTGCACAGTGTTTAAACCTCAGGATAATGCAGCAACTTGTTAAAGTGAGTGCATTCATTCCTACAAGCAGTGTTAGAGAAAAATGTTTTAAGTTTCATGATTTATATGCCTGTTTATTCTGAATCTTACTTACTTGAAAAATACTGTTTGATTAATGTGGTCTTTTGATATCTCATCTCAACTGAAAATACTAAGTCCTGGGTGAACAGATGGTGAATTAAATTGAATGATAAGGAAGAAGTTAAAGTACTTTCAACATGAAAAAGGCAGGCACAAAATAGGAGCTCTATTTTAATTCCTTAAAGGGGACATAAATATTTTGCTGACCAATGGAAGACTCTCTTAAATATTCCATTTCTTCATTTGTACCTGTCTGTGCATTTAAATTTTAAGATTGTGTAACTAAATGCTGAAAGCTCCAGTTCTTTCACAGAGAATTATATACATATCAGTGCCAAAAAGAAAACATATTTCCTTTGCAGCACTGCCTGTTCAGTTCTGGGAAATACTGGTTTTTGGAGGCATCCAGAATAGGCTCTAGATGTGTCTCATCTGAGAAGAAGAAACTTAGGAAAATTGGTCTGTTGATAGAGGTTAATGTTCAAAATTAAGACAGAGAAGTCCTGTAAAACTTTATTCAAATAAAGGAAGAGTTAATGGGATTATAATCCCCATGGGATCTCTCAAATTGCTGAAATGTGCATCTTCCCTTTTATCGTAAATTCCCAGATGCAAATTTCCCTCTTCCTTTCCCCATTGGCTGAGGTATTTGGAATTTCCAGCCTTTCCAATCAGCCTACTGCATGTACCGCTCTACATGTACCCACCCCAGCATCATGAATTGTATGTTCATTTAAATTAGGTTCTTCACTTCTCTGGGCAGAGAAGCTAATATTCAGTGTGATGGTTTGGGTGTTACCCACCACACACACACTTAAGAAAATCACTCTAACCAGATTCAGCCACTGGAAATTGAATGAAGCTTTATATTTTACATCTTCGCACAATTTGCAAGCAGATATTTACAATATATACATCTATATACTTAGACTAGGTTGCATCTGTGGCATGATGCAGTGATGAACCTTTGCCACTGAAGATCCGGTTTAGAACTAGCAATCTAGGAGCTAAAAGCAATTGTGACTCAGTTGCAATCACTTCAGAAGCTGCTTTCACTCTTTCATAGGGTGATAGCATTTCTTTCTCTGTTGGGGTGTAATTTGCCTCTGAATCTCTGTAGCTACGAGCCCAGAAACCAAGTGGATGACCACGTGTCTCATCTGGAGCTCTCTGCCAAAGACCATTGTCACTCACAGCTGTGTGCAGAATGTTTTGAATGTCTGGGCCAGTTTGAACAGGTCCCAAGCCCACTGCATGGACTATTTCTCGCTTTATCTGATCAAAGGCTGCTTGCTGTTCAGGTCCCCATTCAAAATTGTTTCTTTAACACGTCACATCATGCAGAGGTTTGACAATGAGACTGCATCCAGGAATGTGTAGTCTCTAAAAACCAACTGCACCCAATAGAAATATTGTCCTTATTTGTAGGAACTGGCATGGTAGGGACTTTGTTTATCACATCCGGTGGACTGTGACAGTGACCATCCTGCCACCACATTCCCAGAAACTGAATTTCTCTGGCAGGTCCTTTGAACTTTTATCTCTTAATGGCAAAACCTGCTTGCAACAGAATGTCAATGATTTTGTTACCTTTCTGGAAGACTTCCTCAGCAGTTTGGTCCCACACAATGATGTCATCAGTGAACGGTATATGTTCTGGAGCTTTACGTTTCTCGATTGCATTGTGGATGACTGAGTGACAGATCATTGAGCTGTGTTTCCACCCCTGAGGCAAACAATTGAACTGGTACTGGATTCCTCTCCAGGTGAATGCAAACTGAGGCCTGCACTCCTTTGCTATGGGAATAGAGAAGAAAGCATTAGCAATGTCTATGGTAGCATATCATTTGGTCTCCTTCGATTCCAGCTGATACTGGAGTTCCAGCGTGTCTGGCACAGCTGCGCTCATGGGTGGCATCACCTCACTGAGGGCACAGAAGTCTACTGTGAGATGCCAGTCTCTGTTAGGATTGTGCACAGGCCAGATGGGACTGTTGAAAGGTGAATGAGCTTTCTCAGTGACAGCCTGACTCTCCAATTGATGAATCAGCTGATGAATGGGCAACAAAGAGTCACGGTTAGTTCTGTACTGCCTGTGATGAACAGTTTGAGTAGCAATTGGCACTCCCAGATCCTCTATGTCATGTTGTCCCACAACTGCAGATTCATCAGAAAGTTCAGGTCTAATGGACAATTTCAATTCACCATCCTCAGTCTCAACAGGTGCTATTCCAAAAGCCCATTTGTGACCTTTAGGATCTTTGAAACAATCTTGTCTCAAAAAGTCAACTCCCAGACTGCAAGGTGCATCAGGACCAGATACAATAGTATGTTTCTTCCACTCTTTACCAGTTAAACTGATCTCAGCCTGTAACTTGGTTAACTGTTGAGATCCACCAGTGATTCCAGAAATAGTGATAGACTCTGTCCCTTTGCAATTTGATGGCAACAAAGTACACTGAGCACCTGTGTCAACTAAAGCCCTGTATTTCCGAACTTTTGAACTGCCAGGCCACCTAATGAATACATTCCAATAGATTTGGTTCTCTCCACTAACCCTTTCCTCCTCCTGGCTGGAGGCAGGGCACCCGTAATGCTGAACATGGTATGTGGGGTGTGCACAATGATTGTGTTGTTAGGGTGAGAGAAATTGCAATTGTTGGAATAATTACAGTTGCTCTGGGGAGCTGAAGAAGTGACAGCTCATTTTCTGGCATTGTTGCCTCTGTTTCTGCCACTCTGCAGTTCCCTGACTCTCTTTGAAAAAGCTGAAGTAGGTTGACCATCCCACTTGTTCTTATTCTCACCGTATTTGTCACGCAGAACTATCCATGGTGACGCACGTGATTGCTGATGTCTAGGTGGAATTTGTCTCCTCCTCGGTTGGAATTGCCTTGCAGGAGGTGGGCATCTGTTCCTGACTGCAGAAACATGCACCCATTCAGATGATGCAGAAATGGCATTCTTTACCAGATTGGCAATGTTTTTAAGATCCTCCTTCAGTTCTTTCATGCTGTCCTTAATGCTATTCTCAATGCCTTCTTTCATCTCTGTACCTAGAGTTTTTAAGGCACAGATTATAGCAAAATGTCACAAGCTGTCCTCTATCTGCCAATAGTGAAAGACCTTCCATTATCACTCCTTGCTAGAAACCTGCTAGCCAAGATATTAGCATAGGATAAAGGGGCAAGCTTAATAAGCTTCTTCGTGAGACCTGTTTCAAGAGGAATGTCATCAGGCTCGTGTGTGCCATGATCTCCACAAATCACTTCCTTCACAGCAAACTCCTTCAGAAGCTCAATTTGCTGCTCAATGGTGTTCCACTTCTTGGCCACCCATGGCAGATCATCGTGGGAAGGATATCTCATAGCCACAGCCAACAGAAGGCGTGTCCACAAGCTAACCTTACCAAGAGGACTTGCTAGATATTTATCCACTCCACTCTCCTTGGTGAGTGGTCCTAGCTGCTTGACAGAATTGTCTCCTACCTGCAGAGCATTGGCACTAATAGTATGGCATCTCACCAGACAGCTTAGGATTGGCTGTCCTGATTCCCTTGAGTATTCCTTTCTAACTTCCCTGACCTCTCTGAGGGGATCGCTGGAATCCTAGATGTCATCCTTCATTGATCTGGTTGTTCCTGGCCTAGAAACAGAATTTTCCTAAGAGCATTCTTAAATTCATCGGAACCATCCTCTTTCTTGGCAGCCAACCTCACAGCACACCTCTCATCAGAGTACTGGTATCTAAGCATGTTTGCCAAATCACGAAGACTATATGTCTCCTCTTCCTCCTCTTGCTCACTAGAGCTTCCCTCTCTTACATCCTCTTTTGAATCACTCAAATGTCATGTCTTAGTTTTCGCCTTGGCAGGCACCAAGATGGCCTGCCTGAAGACAGACTTTAACGAGTCTGCTGGCTGGTTTGAATTATTTGGAGTCTGGCCTGAGGACTGTGAATTCAGATCTGCCTTAGAAGTAGAGTCTTTGCCTGCTGCCTGAGGATTCAAAGCAGAAGTAGTAACACTTCCATTTCTTGTAAGGTTACTGGTGAATGCCCCTGTAATGTTACTGGTAAAAGACTCAGTGACATTGAATCCAACATAGCCAAGGATGAAATCCCCCCAACTCCAAAAAATGGATGTAAGCTTGGCTTTGATCTTCTTAAAAATTATATTGAACAAAAAATAACCAATTGGGGCTTTGATCCTATTATAAATGAGAAAACAGAAGATAGGCCACACAATAGCCCCCACTAAGTAAAATAGCTGCTTCATTAGCTTCATTCTGATTCCCAGAGTTAATTAACTATCACTCAAAATGAATTTGCCCCATGTTGGAGTGCCAAATTATAAAGATGTGATGGTTTGGGTGTTCCCCACCCCCTCACACTTTAGAAATCACCCAGACTAGACTCAGCCACCTCTGGAAATATAAATGAAGCTTATATTTACAGCTAGCACAATATACAAGCAGATCTTTACAGTATATACAGTTATATACAGAAATATACAAGGTAAAAGGTAATACAGAAACACAACTCCCCTCCCAGAAAACATGAGTCCCCAGGAGGGCCTCTCGACCACCCCTTCACCTTCCCCCTACCCCTCTCAACCTTACCCCAGTCCCAAAGAAGAATAGAGGTTCAGCCAGAGGTTTAGGAAGCAAAGTGGGTTAGCCCGAAATGGAGGGTGAGGTTAGAGAGGTGCATCTCAGCCAGCAGCCCAAGCAAGAGAGATGCCGAGAGTGTTATCTAATGTTTTTATTTCTTGTTCCTATACTTCTCAGCAAGACTGTGAATGAAATAGACATTAACACTGTTTTCTTTCCACAGCCTGTAATCTAATTCCTCTCACCAAAACATTCTAGCCTGCTTCAAACTAGCGCAGTATTGATAGGTATAACTCTGCATGTTCATGTTGTCCACAAACTGCAAGCTACAGGGCAAGCATAATGTCCCATATCTTAAATGAACATTCTGGATAACAAACAAAGAGAAACCAAGAGACTGTTAACACATTGGCTGACTAAATCTTAGTTACTAATATGAATATATAATAGGAAGAGTCCACTATAAGTAACAATTATCAGGATAAATTTGCATAATTAGCAGCTGGAAGAAAAATCAAATATGGAATGCATCACCATGCCTTTTTAAATGTTATTTTATGACCTCAATATAATGACTTCTGGCACTGTCACAGCTGCTACACGATTCTTACATATTTTTAGTGAACAGTTTGCATCTTAATAGAGTGTTTGCTTGGATGCAATTTCATTAAATAATCTAACTGGTTAAGCATAAATTCTCCCAAAAAAAAAAAAATCTGTGATTCAGTTGTTATGCAGTTCATTACCTGCAGTAAATAAGGAAGGACAAGTTAGTATTGAAGGTCAATTTTAACTGTTTTCTTACCTGTAGCTGTGGATAGGGCACTTAACCAGAATATATGGGTTATATATTGCCTATTTGAAAAGTGAGCCAGTAACTATGCTCTCGACTCTGACATAATTGAAACCTGATCTGGTAACTTCATTTAACAGTTATGAAAAAATCTGTGTCTAGGAAGCTGGAAATTTGCTGGTCCTGAATGCAGGTCTTGCACCTGGGAGCACATAAGCCAGGAATGCAGCTTAGACCGGGAACTGGCTGGCTTGAGAGCAGCACTGTGAAGAGGAACCTGAAGGTTCTTGATGGACAAATCTCAACATGAGTGAACAGTGTGCTGCACTGACAAAGAAAGCCAACAGAATGCTGATTTGGATTAATAAGGATATCACAAACAATGATAAAGATGTCTTTCTCCCAGTGCACTCAGCACTGGTCAGGCTGCATGTTGAGTACTGTATTCAGTTTCCATCTCTGCTACACAAGAAGGGTGCAGATGGGCTGGAAAAGGTCCAGAGAAGGGCCACAAGAGTGATCAGAGGACTGGAAGACCTGTCATATGGGGGAAGGCTGGAAGAGCTGGGTTTCTTCAGTCTTGAGAGGAGAAAGCTTAGGGGAGACCTCATAACCATGTACAAGTACATAAAAGGTGGCTATCATGAGGAGGGATACTCCCTTTTTATGAAGAGTCACAAGAGGTAGTAGGTGCAAGGTACTACTGGGGAGATTCAGACTGGATGCCAGAAGGTTTTTTTCCACCTTTCAAACTATTAGAGATTGGAATAAACTCCCAAGGCAGGTGGTGGATTCCCCTATATTAGACAGTTCCAAGGCCCAGCTTGACAGGGTGATGGGCCATTTCATTTAAACTATATTCTTACCCTGAAAGGTTGGACTAGATGATCTTTGAAGTCCCTTCCAATCTGGTATTCTACAAATCTAATGTTTTATAGTTTTATACTTTCAGAATTCTCAACATTAATGTAACTTCTGGAAATACTGTTCAATCAAGCTTAGCATGATTACATTAGAAATTTTGCCAGTTACCAAAATGAATCTATTATCATACATTATTCAAAATGTCTCATAATGTACAACTTAATTTTTGAAAAAGCATAAATTTCTGAGTATTCTCAAGATAGAACATTAAATTAGACCAATGAACAAAAAAAAAGTAACATTAAAAAATGCAATAAAAAATTAAAAGCAGTCTTGAGAGAAGACCTTACTTTGAGAGTAAAATATTACTACCACCTGAACCATCTTTAGTCATTCCCTAATGCCTTTCTGATTTTCATTTATTACTTACCATGTCTACAGAAGTCTGTTCTGCTCATCTGGTACTGTATTTAAGGAAATAGAAACACAAGAAAGAGACATTAACAAATGTGCTTTAATTCAGCCATCAAGTACTACAAGAAATTCAGGGCTTGGTCTTGTAAACATTTGAGCATTCACTTATTTCACTGAAGGAACAATGCCATGCAAGACTATGGGTCTGTGTAAGTATCTCCATGATTACAGCCCAAAAATTATAGACAGAAACCCACATGGAATAATTATTATTTAATTTATTAGATTATTATAAGATCTGTCCTTAAAACTATTGCTGGAGTGACAAATATGTACAAATATGTACAGGAATTTTTAAAAGATCCCATGCTGAGGATACACTGTGCACTCATACCTGTCACTTCATGGCATGTATCTGTTCTGTATTTGGGTGAGGTGAAAAAGAGATGGTGCAAAACTGTTCAAGATCTGTAAGAAAGACTTGACAATGAATGGCTTAATAAGATAACTGAAAAGCAATACAGATAGTGAGTAAATCTCAAGTCACTTCAGTTGTTGGGCATCTTGCATTTGTGCAGCATTGAATGAGGCCCAGATTTTGTATTGGCACACTGTGCAGAGTAGATCCCATCCATACAGAGAATTCTCCTGTTTGGTCCTTTACCTAATGGATGCTCTAATGAGAAGCTCTTCCTGCACTGTTCGATGCAGCCAAGGCCATGCAGGTAGTGTGATTGCTGGTACTCAGTCAGAGCTACCATGAGCTGCTCCATTTCAGTGAGCTGCCAGCCTTCAGCCCAGGCTCAATCAAAAGATGTTTCCAGCAGATTCAGAGAGGTGATTCTGCCAATTTACTCTGCTCTGGTGAGATATCACCTGGAGTACTGTGTCTAGGTCTGGAGCACTCAGTATTGGAAGGACATGGACCTGATGGATCAGGTCCAGAGGAGGGCCATGAGAATGATCAGGGGCTTGAAGCACCTCTGCTACCATGACAGGCTGAGGGAGCTGGGATTGTTCAGCCTGGAGAGGAGGAGGCTTTGGAGAGAACTTATAGCTGCCTTCCAGTACCCAAAGGGGTCCTACACGAAGGATGGAGAGTGTTTACAAAGGCCTGTAGTGATAGGACAAGGCACAATGACTTCAAACTAGAAGAGAGCAGATTTAGATTGGATGTTAGGAACAGGTTCCTTACTATGAGGGTGGTGGAACACTGGAACAGGTTGCCCAGGGAGGTGGCTGTTACCCCTTCCCTGGAGATATTCAAGGTGAGGCTTAACAGGGCTCTGGGCAACCTGGTCTAGTTGAAGATGTCTCTGCTGACTGGGAGGCAGGAGTTGGGGCTTGTTTGACTAGATGACCCTCAGACGTCCTTTCCAGCCCAGCCCATTCTTTGATTCTATGGTTCTATGCTGCAGCCAGGAAATTAGTGCAGCCTGGCCCAGGACTGAAGATCAGGCTGTAATGCAGCTCGTGTGTTGGAGTAAACCGGTGGAGCGCTATGGGTAAATGACTTTTGGTTCACCAATATGGTTAGATGGTCAAATCCACTTTATTTCCATGATACAGTGACTTATATGCATTCTAGCAAGAGGCGTTCTCCACCAAGATTGGTTACAGTCAGAGGATACAGGGTTACTTGTAAGGCATTGTGCTAGTTTGAAGCAAGCTAGAATGTTTTGGTAAAAGAACTAGATAACGGGCAGCAAAATGAAAAACAATTGTGTCTCCTTCTCTCACAGTCACGCTGAGAACTCTGGGAAGAAGAAGTAAAACATTCTCCATTTTGTCTTTCATTCTGCCTTTGCCTTCAGACCTAGCTGCATCTCATTAACTTTGCTCCCACTAACCTTGCTCCCTAACCTCTTGGCTGCACCTCTCTTCTTCCTGAGAACTGGGGTAAGGTTGAGAGGGCCGGGGGAGGTGTTGGGGTGGTTTGAGAGCCCCTCCTGGGGACTCAGGTTTCTGGGAGGGGAGTTGTGCTTCTGTATTGTTTATCCTCTGTATATTTCTGTATATAACTGTATATATTGTAAATAGCTGCTTGTATATCTGCTGCTGTAAAATAAATAGCTTCATTTATATTCCCAGAGGCCGTCGGAGTTAGCTGGGGCAAATTCAAAAGTGGGGGGTGCGGGCTAATGCCCAAACGATCACATTTTTTATTGGCGCCCAACGTGGGGCAAGTTATTTGAGTGACTGATAATTAACTCTGGGAATTAAGATGAAGCTAATTAGGCAGCTATTGTACTTGGTGGGGATTATTGTGTGGCCTGTTTCCTGGATTTTTGCATACAATTGGATCAAAGATCAAATTGATTATTTCTTGCTTCATGTAGCTTATAAGAAGGTCAAAGCTAAGCTTTCAAGCATTTTCTGGAGTTGGGGTGATTTTATCCTTGGTTATGCTGGTTTTAATGTCTCTGAAAACCTTACCAGTAATATTACAGGAGCACTCATCAATAATGTGACAATCAATCAAAAATGTGCTTTATCTACATCTTTGATGCGAATGATTCAGCCTAAGACTGGGATTCCAGATGTTTGTTTAGCAAATTGCTCTTGCAAAACTGTTCTAATTCTCTCAATTTTTAATGTATGTCTCATGGGATTAATATTCATATTAATTTTGGCATTATTTGTGAAAAAATCAAAACCAGCTTCTGTAAGAACTAGGAAAAATTCTGTGTCTCAGAAGCAGTCTCTTTCACAGCAAAACAAGGGAACACAGTTATCTGCTTCCCCTCTGCCAGCCTCTGCCCCTCCTTCTCCACTTTCTAGGAACACGGCCAATGTTCCCGACAGTAACATAAACAATAATAATGATAAAAACAACAATCTGCAGAGTTTGGCAGGAGTCCCAGGACCACAGGCAGGTACCCAAAATCAGAATGTTCCTAGCAACAATGATAACACGTCAGGGTTGGCAGGCATCCCAGGAGGACAGGCAAATAATCCCACTAATGCTGGTAATGCTAGCCCAGTCAGTCCAAATCCTAATGACACCATCTCAGCCAATTCGAATCTCCAGCCAGCAGACCAGAACCAAAATCCTCCTACTAAAACTAAGGCAGATCTGAACTCACAAGCTCCAGGTCAGACCCCCAATAATTCAAACCCTCCACCAGACACGTCCAAGTCTGTTGCTGCTCAGGCCCTTCTGGCACCTGCTAAGGCAAAAACTAAGACAAAGTGTGGTTCACAGGAGGATGTAAGAGAGGGGACCTCTGGTGATCAGCAAGAGGAGGAAGAGGAGATAGACTGCGAGACCCTGCAAATGTGCTGAGACATCAATACTCAAATGAGAAGAGTGCTGTGAGGTTGGCTGCCAAGAGAGAGGATGGTTCCAATGAGTTTAGGGGTGCTATGAGGAAGGTTATGTTTCTAGGCCAGGGACAATCAGATCAACAGGAGGAAGAGGAGGACGATGACATCCAGGACTCCAATGATCCACTCAGAGAGGTCAGGGAAGTTAGAAAGGAATACTCAAGGGAATCAGGTGAGCCAATCCTAAGCTGGCTAGTGAGATGCTGTGGCATTGGTGCTAAAGCTCTGCAGGTAGGAGACAAGTGTGCCAAGCAGCTGGGACCACTCACTAAGGAGAGTGGAGTGGACAAATACCTAGCAAGTCCTCTTGGTAGGGTTAGCTTGTGGACACGCCTTCTGTTGGCTGTGGCTATGAGATATCCTTCCCGAGATGATTAGCCATGGGCTGCCAAGAAGTGGAACACCATTGAGCAGGGGATTAAGCTTCTGAAGGAGTTTGCTGTGAAGGAAGTGCTTTATGGAGATCATGGCACACATGAGCCTGATGACATTCCTCTTGGAACAGGTCTCATGAAGAAGCTGATTAAGCTTCCTCCTTCATCCTATGCTAACATCTTGGCCAGCAAGTTTCTAGCAAGGAGTGATAACGGAAGGTCATTCACTGTTGGTGAATTCACTGACCAGCTCACGCAGATAGAGGACAGTTTGTCCCATTCTGGCCTAATCTGTGCCATAAAGACTATGACTACAGAGCTTAAGGAAGATATTGAGAATGGCATTAGAAATAGCATGAAAGAAATGAAGGAGGATCGTACAACCTCAATTTCCAATCTGGTAAAGGATACCATTCCTGCATCATCTGAATGGGTGCATGTTTCTGCCATCAGGAACAGACGACCACCTCCTGCAAGGCAATTCCAGCCCAGAAGGAGACAAATTCCACCCAGACAGCAGCAATCATGTGCGTCACTGTGGATACTTCTGCATGACACATACAGTGAGAACATGAATAAATGGGATGGTAAACCTACTTCAGCTCTTTCAAAGAGGGTCAGGGATCTGCAGAGTGGCAGAAACAGAGGCAATAATGCCAGAAAAGTAGCTGTCACTTCTTCAGCTCTCGAGAGCAACTGCAATTGTTCCAACAGTTGCAGTTCCTCTCCCAACAACACCAATCACTGTGTACACCCTACATGCCATGTTCAGCATTAGGGGTGCCCTGCCTCCAGCCAGGAGGAGGAAAGGGTTAGTGGAGAGAACCAAATCTATTGGAATGTATTCATTAGGTGGCCTGGCAGTTCAAAAGTTCGGAAATACAGGGCTTTAGTTGACACAGGTGCTCAGTGTACTTTGTTGCCATCAAATTGCAAGGGGACAGAGTCTATCACTATTTCTGGAATCACTGGTGGATCTCAACAGTTAACTAAGATACAGGCTGAGATCAGTTTAACTGGTAAAGAGTGGAAGACACATATTATTGTAACTGGTCCTGATGCGCCTTGCATTTTGAGAATTGACTTTTTGAGACAAGGTTGTTTCAAAGATCCTAAGGGTCATAAATGGGCTTTTGGAATAGTATCTGTAGAGATTGAGAATGGTAAATTGAAATTGTCCATTAGACCAGAACTTTCTGATGAATCTGCAGTTGTGGGACAACATGACATAGAGGATCTGGGAGTGCCAATTGCTACTCAAACTGTTCATCACAAGCAGTACAGAACTAACCGTGACTCTTTGTTGCCTATTCATCAGCTGATTCATCAATTGGAGAGTCAGGCTGTCACTGAGAAAGCTCATTCACCTTTCAACAGTCCCATCTGGCCTGTGCGTAAACCTACGGGCGACTAGAGACTGACAGTTGACTTTCGTGCCCTCAACGAGGTGACTCCACCCATGAGTGCAGCTGTGTCAGACATGCTGGAACTCCAGTACAAGCTGGAATCGAAGGAGGCTAAATGGTATGCAACCATACACATTGCTAATGCTTTCTTCTCTATTCCCATAGCAAAGGAGTGCAGGCCTCAGTTTGCATTCACCTGGAGAGCAATCCAGTACCACTTCAATCGTTTGCCTCAGGGGTGGAAGCACAGCTCAACTATCTGTCACTCAGTCATCCACAATGCACTGGGGAAAGGTAAAGCTCCAGAGCACATCCAGTACATCGATGACATCATTGTGTGGGACCAAACTGCTGAGGAAGTCTTCCAGAAAGGTAACAAAATCATAGACATTCTGTTGCAAGCAGGTTTTGCCATTAAGAGAGACAAGGTCTAAGGACCTGACAAAGAAATTCAGTTTCTGGGAGTGCGGTGGCAGGATGGTCGCCGTTACATTCCACAGGATGTGATCAACTAAGTCTATACCATGGCAGTTCCCACCACTAAGAAGTACACACTAACTTTTCTTGGTGTGGTGGGATTTTGGAGACTACACATTCCTGGTTTCAGTCAGATTGTCAAACCTCTGCATGATGTGACTCGTAAGAGAAACAATTTCGAGTGGGGACTTGAACAACAAGCAGCCTTTGATCAGATCAAACAAGAAATAGTCCATGCAGTGGGCTTGGGACCTGTGAGATCTGGTCCGGACATTAAAAACATTCTGTACACGGCTGCCAGTGAAAATGGTCCAACTTGGAGTCTTTGGCAGAGAGCTCCAAATGAGACACATGGTCATCCTCTTGGTTTCTGGGGATGTTGTTACAGAGGTTCAGAACAAATTATACCGCGACAGAGAAGAGATTCTAGCAGCCTATGAAGGAGTGAAAGCAGCTTCTGAAGTGATTGGAACTGAGTCACAATTGCTTTTAGCTCCTAGACTGCCAGTTCTAAACTGGATGTTCAAAGGGAAAGGTTCATCACCACATCATGCCACAGATGCAACCTGGTCTAAATGGATGGCTTTGATAACCCAACGAGCACGAATGGGTAATCTTGATCGACCTGGTCTGGTGGAGGTGATCACCATCTGGCCGGAAGGCACAGACTGTTCCAAACCTCCAGAGGAGAAAATAACTCGTGCTGAGGAAGCTCCTCCCTATGGTGATCTCTCTGATCAGGAAAAGAACTATGCTTTGTTCACAGGTGGTTCCTGTCGTCTTGTTGGGAACAAGCGAAGATGGAAGTCAGCAGTCTGGAGTCCTACCAGGAGAGTTATCGAAGCGAGAAATAGAGAAGGAGAATCCAGTCAGTTCACTGAGGTAAAAGCTGTTCAACTTGCTCTTGATGTGGCTGAACGTGAGAATTGGCCTATCCTTTACCTCTACACTGACTCATGGATGGTAGCCAATGCTCTATGGGGTTGGCTAAAGGACTGGAAGAAGAATGGTTGGCAGAGGAAAGGAAAGCCTATTTGGTGTGCTGATCTATGGCAGGACATTGATGCACGGCTGGAGAGAACTCCAGTGAAGGTGCGGAACGTAGACGCACACATGCCTAAGAGCAGAGCTACTGAAGAACATCAACATAACCAGAAGGCAGATCAAGCTGCTAAGATTTCTCAAGTTGATACCAACTCTGATCTTGACATTGACCTTGATTGGAAACACTGAGGTGAACTGTTTTTAGCTCGGTGGGCCCATGACTCATCTGGACATCAAGGCAGAGATGGAACATACCGGTGGGCTCACGATAGGTCAAATGACTTATCCATGGACGCTATCACCCAAGTCATCTATGACTATGACATTTGTGCTGCTATTAAGCAGGCTAAGCGAATCATGCCCTTATGGTATAGTGAGAGGTGGTCAAAGTACAAGTATGGGGAAGCCTGGCAGATTGACTACATCACTTTACCTCGATCTTGTTCTGGCAAGCAGTATGTGTTGACGATGATAGAGGCCAGCACCGGATGACTGGAAACCTATCCAGTTCCACATGCTACTGCACGTAACACCATTCTTGGCTTGGAAAGACAGATCATGTGGAGACATGGAACTCCAGAGAGAATCGAGTCAGACAATGGTACTCTTTTCAAGAACAATCTTGTGAAAAACTGGGCCAAAGAGCATGGTATTGAATGGACCTATCACATACCCTACTATGCACCAGCTTCAGGAAAGATTGAATGCTACAACGGTTTGCTGAAAACCACCCTAAAAGCCATGGGGGGTGGAACTCTGAAAAACTGGGACAAACATTTAGCAGAAGCTACCTGGTTGGTAAATAGTAGAGGTTCAGTAAACAGAGCAGGACCTGCACAATCAGATTTGGTCCAAACAGTAGATGGTGATAAAGTTCCTGTTGTATGGGAAAAGAATCTGTTAGGGAAAACTGTTTGGGTATTTTCTCCTTCAGGCGAAGGGAAACCTGTCCAAGGGGTGGTATCTGCTGAAGGTCCTGGTCATGCCTACTGGGTAATGCAGGAGAATGGTGAAATCCAGTGTATTCCACAGAGAAATTTAACCTTAGCTGAAAGAGTTTAAATTCAGAGTGTCTAATATAAGCTGTTAGGAGTGTTCTGTTCTAGGTACCATCAGCATCCAACACTGAGAGAAATCTACAGTACGTGAGCACAAACCCAACGTCACCTGGGAGTCCCTGCTCTGAGCTTTTGAATCACCTACATCTGATTGAAGTGTGAACTGAACTTGTATATATTGTTTTAGTGTAAATATTGGTTTAGATTAGATTGGATAATTCTCAGCGATACTCTGAGCGAAGTAGACAAGGGGTGGATTGTGCTAGTTTGAAGCAAGCTAGAATGTTTTGGTAAAAGAACTAGATAACGGGCAGCAAAATGAAAAACAATTGTGTCTCCTTCTCTCACAGTCACGCTGAGAACTCTGGGAAGAAGAAGTAAAACATTCTCCATTTTGTCTTTCATTCTGCCTTTGCCTTCAGACCTAGCTGCATCTCATTAACTTTGCTCCCACTAACCTTGCTCCCTAACCTCTTGGCTGCACCTCTCTTCTTCCTGAGAACTGGGGTAAGGTTGAGAGGGCCGGGGGAGGTGTTGGGGTGGTTTGAGAGCCCCTCCTGGGGACTCAGGTTTCTGGGAGGGGAGTTGTGCTTCTGTATTGTTTATCCTCTGTATATTTCTGTATATAACTGTATATATTGTAAATAGCTGCTTGTATATCTGCTGCTGTAAAATAAATAGCTTCATTTATATTCCCAGAGGCCGTCGGAGTTAGCTGGGGCAAATTCAAAAGTGGGGGGTGCGGGTTAATGCCCAAACCATCACAGGCATAGATAGGTCAGTATACCATAACAATCTGAGGGTCAGCCTCTGCGGCTGGCTAAACTCTGCCCACCTGCAGCTGCACTCCACCTCCTGCAGCTGCATGTGGGGGGAAGCTCCCTGTGGCTCCCAGGATGGACTCAAGGACATTCCCAGCACAGTTGCTCATGTTTATCATTTCTGTGTCCTCTGCTAACAAGAATTCTACAACATATCCCTCTCTTTCTTTTGAGCAACCTGGGCTGATCTTTTGACTTTACATAGGCTGTTCAACACAGCGGTAAATGATACAGCTACAAATCAATAGTGCTAAAACCACAAAGAGAATAAACCTGTTAGAGCTTTCATCAGTAGCATTAGTCTGGCAAGCTATCAACCCAAGCTTAGCTAACAATCCCAAAAGCTATTTCTGCAAGCGACAGTAAGTAATTCATTCAAAAACCCAAAAGTCCAGACGAACATCACAGTTAGGAGAGTGCAGGTGTGACACATCTTCGCTGGCTCGGCGTGGAAATCGACATTGCAGACTTGCAGATCAATCAGCTGTCAAGTATTTCTCCTCAGACTCCCATAGTTCTGGATTCACTCTGTAGTTCTCAGAATTATCGATGTTCTCATCACACTCCTTAGCTATGAGCTGCGTCTGTCCATTGTGCTTAAGAACTACAAACCTCTAAATACAATACAAAGATAAGCCCTAGATGTTGCTTTCAGGCTACTCTATCAGGCCTTTTCCCACAGTTCTTCATTTGCTTTTAGAATTTAGGGCAGTGTTTTTTATCTTTTGCGGGGCCCTTGCACGAGACAAAAGTCACATTGCCATCTTGTGCCAATTTGAGTGGGCCAGGCCTTTACAAAGCTGCTAAACTGAATCTATTCCATTAAACCACAATCACTGAAAACTCTTGAAAATACCCAAATTCGTTAGCCGTGATCCAAACCTTATGATCCGTACACACATAGTCATCATGTCAGTTCTCCTCTCAAGTCCTTTCACAGTTTGGCCATTTGAGCAAGACTTCTGCTCACTTTAGGAAAAAACAGGTTGGTCATAATCAGGTTGATCTTCATCAAGGCCTGTGAAGATAAATGATCAAACACAAGCAAATACAAGAACAAATGCAGACATATTCATTGCCTAGGCTAACAAATTCACTGGCCTAGTCTGTATAATGTGATTACAAAAATCTCTAAAAAAGAAAAAAAATTTCTTCTGCTATCCTACTTTCCTCTAACCCCCCCCCCCCCCCCCCCCCCCCCCCCCCCTTTTTTTAATGATGCCTGGATATACCCAAGAAAAAATATCCCATAATATCCTTATTTCCTAAATTCCCAAAATTACAAACCCTTAGCCTTAACTTACCTTACTCTAAAAATCTATCAGCTGAAGGAAATTCAAGAAAAAAACGAAGGAAATTCAAGAAGCTAATAATACCATCATATTCTTCAGAAAAAGAAAAAATCAGAATTGTCACAAAGCTCATTCCATTGTAATTAGCAGCTGCTTCAGTAAACTCCTAGTCTTCAAAATATGGCACCATCAAAAAAGGCCTTAAAAATAGTCCTGTCTTTATCTATTTGAACAAGTTTATTGGGGGGAAGGAGCTGACTGGTGTTAGCCTACAAGCTCTATCATTCCCTTCTCCTAGTCCAGAATCTGGTTAGTGACTTGTAATGTGGATTTCAGTGCCCATGCTCTCACTGAGAGAGACAATGCATCTGAGTTCTAGTAATAAGTGTGCTAGTCTTTCTCTTTTTGGTGCTTTTAGCAATGAATCTTCAATTCTGGCGACGACACCTGCAACATAAAGAGAGTCAGTGACCACATTCAGTGGCTCTTGGGCCCAGTTCTTAAATGCCCACACTACTGCTGTTAATTCTAGGGTCTGTAGGGAATCGTCTTTAGTTCCTATCATAAAGTGATGATGCCATCGACCACTGTTGTACCACGTACATACTGCTCTCCTATTTCTCCTTCCTGCATCTGTATATACTGTCTGTCCGGGTACAGGTATAGGACTTAACTTTGGAATTCTAAACCACTGTAGTCTTTGACTATCTGCCAGGTCCTTCCAGCTGGATAAGCATTACTTATCTTCCCTGTGAACCCCAACAGGGCATCCTGTAACGATGCAGAGTTGTAGAGGCACCAATCCAGCTGATCACTGGTAAATGGTACATAAATCATATCTGGCTCCTTTCCACCGATTTCAATGACTCTAAGCCTACCTCTTTTGATTAATTCAGCAAGTGTCTCTGTACGGGTCTGTGGACAGGTAGGGTCTGGCATTCGGAAGATAACAGGATGTATGGAAAGACAGGGGCCCCTCTCCTTACTGCCATAACCTATAAAATTTAGTGGTGGTGTAAGCAGACGGAAATGATGTTTATCTTCACACTATATAACCCAGCACTGTACACGAATAAACGCCATTTGTTCTCCACCGTATCGGTTGGCCAAGAACAGGTCACCGCCTCGTTCCTGAACCAGGTTGCTGCTTGCCCCCACAAGGGCAACAAGTGGTGCCGAAACCCAGGAGAACACCTGTGCTCCAGGAATGGCTGTTGGAGCTGCGGGATCGGCTCGGCAGGCAGAGTTTGCAAAGAGGGGGGACGCCCCCCAGGGACCCCAGAACCATGGAGGCTCTTGTGAAGGTCGTATCGCAGTTACTTTTAAATTGTAAGGGTAGGGATTTTACTCTTGCTATTGCAAGACTTTTACAAATTGGGGTCATTGACCAGCCGGTGGAGATTCTCCATCCAGAGGTGTGGGATAAATGCACCCGAGCACTAGCAGAGGAAATGAAATCTGCTGGGTGTGCAAAACATCTAAAGGCTTGGGGCAGAGTCGAGCAGGCTCGGAAAACAGCCATGCAAGAGAAAGAAACTTGGAAGGTGGCTAAGGAATATGTTAGTCACTCCAAGAGCGGGAGTCGGGGGGGTCAAGCAGGCTCCGGATCCCCTGGCGGGGAGCGGTCCCGCTGAGACAAAAGATCAGGAGGGAAATGTCCCTCCGGAACCCCCCCCCCCCCCCCCCCCCCCCAAAACCTCTGGACCCACCGACGGAGGAACAAGTGCCAGCGAAATCCCCCTGGGACGAGCTGATTCGGGAGGCGAGGAATGTGGTGGCGGGGGGGGGGGGGGGGTTCGGAAGAGACCTGGACAAAGCCTCCACCTTCGTATTCGCATAAAGATGGTGCCAAGCGGCAAGGTGAAGGGCGTGGTGAAGGTGCGCGTGGCAGGGACAAAGGGGAGGCAGATGAGTCAGAATCAGACAATCAGAGTGGAGAAGCAGGGAGGAAAAACAGGGAAAGAAGCCAAGAAACCAATCAAAGCACATACGAATTGGCCCCTCCACCCCCCCGCAAGTGGAGCGAGCCAAGCAGGGGGGCGGCACCCACCGGTAAGAAACATAGCCCGAGCAAGGGGCAGGGTGGGCGCAGGAGGAGGGAGCCGGCAGACAAAGAAAGGGGGCGGGGGCGGAGCTCAGCGAAAAACTGCTGGCACTCCGGAACAAGCAGTCAGTCATCTTCCGGCTCAGAGTTAGACCGCATCGAGGGAGAGCAGTCCAGCTCGAGCTCAGAGGAGGAGATAGAAGCAAACAAACAGCAAGAGACTTTTAATAAAAATAAAAAGGGGTTGGTAGGGAAACAACTCTCTCTCACAAACTGGAGAGAAGTGAACGCGGCGTGTGCTGAATGGGTCCCACCATCTAAATTAGCATACCCAGTACGAACAACGGGAGAGGGAGAGGTGACATACATGCCGATCAACCCTAGGATAATGCAAGATATAGTGAAAGCAATTGCAGAATAGGGACTTAATTCCCCTATGGTGTCCACTCTCTTAGACAGTCTCTTTGGAAATGATAATTTGATACCATTTGACATCAGACAAATTTGTAAAATGATGCTTGATGGATCAGAGATGATTTTTTTTAAACAAGATTGGGAGGAAAACTGTGCAAATAAAATAGCTGAAATAATAGGGGCAGACCACCCACTACATGACTCCAGTGTACTAAGGCTGA
This sequence comes from Pogoniulus pusillus, assembly GCF_015220805.1. Taxonomy (NCBI): domain Eukaryota; kingdom Metazoa; phylum Chordata; class Aves; order Piciformes; family Lybiidae; genus Pogoniulus; species Pogoniulus pusillus. Next base: position 91,795,463 of record NC_087309.1, read on the forward strand.
TGGGCAAGGATCCAGATACGCCCTCTCCTATACTACAAGCAGAAGGCATGGAGGCTCATGAAATCCTAACAACAACTCATGCAGCCAGGGCGGCGCTCCACACAACCTTTGCAGCTGTTACAAAGCCACCACCATGGACCACTATAAAGCAAAGTGAAAATGAAAGCTTCAAAAAATCTGTGGATCGCCTGCAAACTGCAATCGATTCCTCCGCCCTACCTGAAGAAGCAAAAAGTCAAACAATGACAGAATGCACACGGCAATAGTGCAATTCAGCAACTAGAGATATACTGCGAACCCTGCAAAGAGGAGCAAGCATTGCAGACATGATTAAGCATGTTGTGAGAGAAGAACAAGAACTTCCAATCCAAGAGGTTGTCCGCACTGCAATGGCCAAGATGCAAGAAACAGTGAACGCTGTATACACCGCAGTAGCCAATCCCCAGAAAAGGCACCGTATCAGTCATCCATGTCAATAGCCACAACCCAATAAAAGAATTCTTTCAGATCGGCAATGACAGAGCAGATGCCGCAGCAAAAGGATTGTGGACATTGAAAGATGCACGTGAACTGTATGAATCTCTTCACATCGGAGCCAAAGCACTGGCAAAGAGATGTGCAATCTCGATCACAGACACTAAACATGTAGTAGCTACATGCCCTCATTGTCAAAAAACACCACTGTGGTCCAGCGGAGTCAACCCCAGAGGTCTTAAAGCCTCAGAAATATGGCAAACAGACTTTACACTTTGCCAACTATTGAAACCACGAGCGTAGCTGGCAGTAACTGTAGACACCTACAGCGGAATGATAGTGGCCACACAACATCTCAAAGCTGACTCCAAAGCAACCATTCAACACTGGTTAACAGCCATGGCGTGGCTCGGTATCCCAAATCAGATCAAAACAGACAATGGTCCAAATTTTGTCTCTAAGACAGTTCAAGCATTTGTTTCAAAATGGGGTATCAGTTTAGTTCATGGGATTCCATACAATAGTACAGGGCAGGCCATAGTCGAGCGAGCAAATCAGACTCTAAAAACAAAATTAGAGGTATTAGCGAAATCAGAAGGGTTCAATGGTACCATTCCTTCAGGGGATCAAGCACGTCTGCTGACAACTGCTCTATTAGCATTAAATCAGTTCCCAAGAGGAGAGGAGATGAACAGCCCTTCCCAAAAACACTGGGCTACTCAGGCATTAGAAGAGGGCCCATCAGTCATAGTTAGAAATGAGTTAGGAGAATGGGAATCAGGATGGAAATTAGCTTTAACAGGGCGTGGATACGCCGCAGTCAGAAAAGATGGCAAGGTCAAGTGGTGTCCACTTAAATCTATTAAACCAGACCTCCAGAATAAAAACTAATGAAAACTGTGAGTTTTCGTCCACAGGACTTCTTGATTGGACGCCCTCGTAACGCGTACTTCCCGGTGGCAGAGGATGATGACAACCCGAAAAGCACTTCACCACCACCCACGCTGGAAAGAGTCACACCAGCGAGATCCAAGCAACAGCAAGGAGGCCCTTGAAAGGGAGGGCTGTGATGTCTCTGTGTGATTCTGATTTTGGGTATGGTAGGACCATCCAATGCCTCGTACAGCCACCAACCGGGGCAATGGACGCCGACTTCCTTGGTATCCCAACAAAAGGGCCTAACCCACCTACAGGCTGTCATCGATGAGGACCTGCAAAGACTAGAAAATTCCATGGCCTCCCTAGAAGAATCTCTCTCATCGCTTTCAGAAGTGGTTTTACAGAACAGACGAGGGTTAGACCTTCTGTTCATGCAGTCAGGAGGCCTTTGTGCAGCTTTGAAGGAGGAGTGTTGCTTTTATGCAGACCACACCGGAGTAGTTAGAGATTCGATGGCTAAATTAAGAGAGAGATTGGCCCAAAGAAAAAGGGATAGGGAAGCCCAACAAGGATGGTTCGAATTATGGTATAACCGATCACCATGGCTAACCACCCTGATATCCTCCCTGATGGAACCGATCGCGATGATCGTGCTGACTTTAATTTTTGGACCCTGTGTACTGAACACGTTTGTATCCTTTGTTAGACGTAGGTTGCAGACTGTAGATATCATGCTTGTAGAGCAGTAAGATTTGCTCTAAGGTACCTTCAGTATTATTACTATTCTCTTGCACAAAGTAGCTTAGGTTTGCACCAGAGAATGTTATACTGTGAAGAAAATAGTTATAGAAGGTAGGGATAGTACAATATATGGCAACTGACTTAGAAACATATTTAGGGGGATTTTCACGGGTGATGGGTACGAGCACTTTGGGTGTTTACTAACGATAATGTGAAGAATGTTCTCATCTCATACTTTTACACTAACCGCACTTGGTTGCACTACATTGTTCTCAACAGTACCTCATTTAAAGTGCCTGACTACTGAAATCTACTGTTAAGGTCTTTTCATACTGTGACTATTTTTCTGTGCTCTTTCTATATAGAATTTTATACTTTTTTACAATTTTATACTTTTAAGAAAATGTCATATCTTAGCTACTCTTATTGAGCATAGGGAGGGGGGAAATGTGGACAGCTAGGGTCTGGCGTCTGGAAGATAACGGGATGTACGGAAAGACAGGGGCCCCTCTCCTTACTGCCATAACCTATAATATTTAGTGGTGATGTAAGCAGACGGAAATTATGTTTATCTTCACACTATATAACCCAGCACTGTACACGAATAAACGCCATTTGTTCTCCACCATATCGGTGTGTGTGAGCTGTGGTCACGAGTGGCCAGGAACAGGTCACCGTCTCGTTCCTGAACCAGGTTGCTGCTTGCCCCCACAAGGGCAACACGGGTCTGTATGGTATTCTTTGGGTGAGTGGGCAAGAATACCCATTCTATGATTTTCCACCCATTGTCAGTGGCAGTTCTAAGTTGTCATCGTTATTCTTGCTATCATTTCCATAAACTTTCTAACATCTGGCACTGTACTCAAGTTCTTGTGTAAGTCAATGTCCTGAGGAGAGGCTCTGGCCTCAGTAATTTTCCAGCTCAAAACAATCCCAAGGCTCTGCTGCTTCCAGCAAAAAAAAAAAAAAAAAATCTGTAAAAAGAGATAACAGATGGGCAGAGGAGATGAGGTGGGGCAGGGAACGGGCCCCGCGAGCCTCTCCGCAGGTGGCGAGTGGGAGGGGAGGAGGGAGAGGACCAGCGCCGCTGGTGTCCTCTACTCTCAATCTTGCCCAGCCCCCAGCTGCTTCATCTCAGCCACCATGTGCAAGAAGGACTTTTTTTGTCAAGTGCAGCCTCAACCGCCTGTGTCACTGCCTGGGCTAACTCTCCTGCCTCCGCTTGATTAGATGCCTGCACGGTGTCTGCTACAAGCGCATATTGCTCCCTGCCCTGGGCACGGGCTACTCATTCTAACATGTCTTCTATAGATGCCCCTGAGGGCAACGTGGCTAAAATACCCCGGGTCTTGGGATTACCGTTTTCAAATTCCATACTCTTCATCAGCCCTGCCTTGGTGCTATCATCTAACTCCCTTTCATGTGTTAATGCTGCCCATAGCCAGTCAGTGAAGTGACTATACTCCTCAGTCGTCCCCTGCCTGATTCTGGCATATGAGGGACCAGGTGTTAAGCCGGGAGTGGAATAAAAGGCTTGTAGCACCAACTGGGCAGACAGATTGTGAAGCTCTTGCGGGAAGCAGAGTTGTACCTCCATAGACTGGTAGCTACCCTGACCAGTTAGAATGTTGGGCGTAATCCCGTACAAGGTATCACCAGTCTTCTGATGTCGAGCAGCTTCCCTGGTTGCCTGCTGAGACCACTCCTGTTCCCACAGGAGAAACTGGGAAGGAGTCAGGATAAGACTGGCTAAATTACGGCAGTCCACTGGCATGCAACGGTCAGCGGAAAACAGCCAATCTAACATCTGCCTGGCGGGTTCTGATTGTACTCCATATTCCTTAACCGCTTTCTGCACACGCTCCAGGGGCTTCCACTCCCAGGCATCCCAGTGCGCCTTGCCATTCACCCCGGTCATTACGGGAAAAGATGTGGACTGCACAGGGTGCCACTCCCCCTCGAATGTAGCGTTTTTAATAACACCAAACCACTTCAGATTATGTTGAGACGCTTTCTCTCGAGTCTCATTGTCTGGCTCCTGGATCTCCCGGAGGCATTTAGCCAGCGAACAGACGGCTGGTGAGGGAGGGGGCGGTGGGGCGGGTAGAGTTGCCAGGCGCAGCAGCCCTTCACGTCATTTCACATGGTCAGGCGTCCATTTTTCTAACAACTTAACCACCTGATCCAGTGACCGCTTAGTATCAGCAGTGGCAGCCATAGGGGACTGATGGCTGCTAATGCACACCGAGCCCTGAGAGCACACCCCTCCAGCTGCAGCGCGATCACCAGGCTCGGAGATGTCAACGATCGGTTTATCGGGCATGGCCCCAGTAGGGAGGGGGGCGGAGACAGGGCACGGGGCACGTAGCATGGCTGTCCACCCGGATCATGCTGCACGCTCTTTTTCAACTCCGCCACCGAGCTCGCATCTTCCCGGTCATGCCCTTGACTGGAGCAGCACTAAGTCCGAAAAACCGAGCTACCGAGCTCTCTTTCTCAACCACAGGCAGTGACGGAGAGCTTGGGGTGGGGCAGAGGTGGAAGCTGGCACTGCACATGCGTCAGAATTGAAGGCAATGACCAGCGTGGCCAGAAGCGACTGAGAAGCGAGGGGAGGGGAGGGGAGGGGAGGGGAGGGGAGGGGAGGGGAGGGGAGGGGAGGGGAGGGGAGGGGAGGGGAGGGGAGGGGGGGGGGGGGGGGGGAGGGGAGGGGAGGGGAGGCGAGGCGAGGCGAGGCGAGGCGAGGCGAGGCGAGGCGAGGCGAGGCGAGGCGAGGCGAGGCGAGGCGAGGCGAGGCGAGGCGAGGCGAGGCGAGGCGAGGCGAGGCGAGGCGAGGCGAGGCGAGGCGAGGCGAGGCGAGGCGAGGCGAGGCGAGGCGAGGCGAGGCGAGGCGAGGCGAGGCGAGGCGAGGCGAGGCGAGGCGAGGCGAGGCGAGGGGAGGCGAGGCGAGGGGAGGGGAGGCGAGGCGAGGGGAGGCGAGGCGAGGCGAGGCGAGGCGAGGCGAGGCGAGGCGAGGCAAGGGAAGGCAAGGGGAAGGGAAGGGAAAGGGAAGGGAAAGGGAAAGGGAAAGGGAAAGGGAAAGGGAAAGGGAAAGGGAAAGGGAAAGGGAAAGGGAAAGGGAAAGGGAAAGGGAAAGGGAAAGGAAAGGAATTTACCTTGAGCAATGACACATCAGTTGCACATGTTGACTTTGGCCCAGCTGTTTGTGAAGATTTCTAGCTCTAAGCTTGCAGGTCTGATTACATTTCTTTGTGTTAATTTTCCTACTCAAGGTGAATTTTTTCTTTCTTTGTGATATTAACACACTTCGATTTTTACAGATTAGCAACACATACCTGCTATGTTTACATCAGAAGCAAGATTAACACACAGACATCTCTCAGTTACAGTTTGCTGTTGTCTCAGCAAGATTTCTGGTGGAGCTGGTAACTAATGACCACATTACAATCAGTATTTATTTTCAAACATAAAAACCTGCACTTTGGTGATCATTCATTTAGTTGCATCTCTCCACAGCTTACACACTGGCATGTACCTTAATTTCTGGATATTATATTTAATTTAGTACATGTTTTAGCAATATATAAATTAAAATATTTTTGGTTGCAGTTTCTAAGTATAAACGCCACATTATAAAAACGTTTCTGTGCAAGAAGTAAATGGTAGTAACAGTTAAGCTAGCAGAAGCTAGCTTAAATATAAAAACATAAGGCTGCTTTCTACATACAAATAGTTTTACAGAATCACAAAAACATCCAGCTTGGAAAAGACCCTCAGGATCACCAAGTCCAACCTATAACCCTAGTCTACAAGATTCACTCTAAAACATATCCCTAAGCACCATGTCCAAATGACCCTTAAACACACCTGGGGTTGGTGACTCCACCACCTCCCTGGGCAGCTCATTGCAGTGCCTGACCACTCTCTGTGAAAAACTTTTTCCTAATATCCAATATAAACCTACCTGATCTCATCTTGAGGCCATCCCTCCTTGTTCTTTCTCCAACTACCTGTGAGAAGAGACCAGCACCAGCCTCTCCACAATGTCCCTTCAGGTAGCTGTAGACAGCAATGATGTCTCCCCTCAGTCTCCTCTTTTTCAAACTAAACAGTTCCAACTCCCTCAATCACTCCTCATAAGATTTATTCTCTAGGCCCTTCATCAGCTTCATTGCCCTTCTCTGGACCTACTCCAGCACCTTCACATCTCTCCTGTATTGCAGTACCCAAAACTGAACACAATATTCAAGGTGTGGCCTCACCAAAGCCAAGTACAAGGGGACAATCCCCTCCCTACTCCTGCTGGCCACAGCATTTTTAATACAAGCCGGGATGCCATTGGCCTTCTTGACTGCCTCGGCACACTGCTGGTTTATATTCACCTGCCTGTCAGTTACAGACCCCAGATTCCTTTCTGTCAGGCAGCTCTCTAGCCACACTTCCCCAGGTCTGTAGTGTTGCTGGAATTGTTGTCACCCAAGTGTAGGACCTGGCATTTGGCCCTCTGAAGAAGCTCTCTACCCTTATTCAAATCAACACTGCCACCTAACTTGGTATCATCTGCAAACTCTGTTTGCCTGAATCAAGGTCATCAATAAAGATGTTAAAAAGAAGTGGTCCCAACACAGATCCCTGAGGAACACCACTTGTGACTGGCTGCTAACTGGATTTAACTCTGTTGACCACCACTCTCTGGGCCCTCCTGTCCAGCCAGTGCTTTATCCAGAAAACAGTGTGCTCATTCAAGCCATGAGGACCCAATTTGTCTACAAGAATTTTGTGGGGAACAGTACAAAGGCTTTTCAAAATTCTAGGAATACAACATCAACTGCCTTTCCCTCATCCAGTAGCTGGGCAATCTTGTCATGTAAGGAGATCAGGTTGGTCAGGCAGGACTTGCCCCTCATAAATCTGTGCTCACTTAGCCTGATCCTCTGATTGTTATCTATATGACGTATGATGGCATGTGAGATAACCTGCTCCATGACATTTCTTGGTACCAAGGTGAGACTGACAGGTCTATAGTTTCTTAGATCTTCATAGTATCATAGTATCATAGTATCATCAGGGTTGGAAGAGACCTCACAGATCATCGAGTCCAACCCTTTACCACAGAGCTCAAGGCTAGACCATGGCAGCAAGTGCCACGTCCAACCTTGCCTTAAAGTGCCCCAGGGACGGCGACTCCACCACCTCCCCAGGCAGCCCATTCCAGTGTCCAATGACTCTCTCAGTGAAGAACTTTCTCCTCACCTCAAGCCTAAACCTCCCCTGGCGCAGCCTAAGGCTGTGTCCTCTTGTTCTGGCGCTAGCCACCTGAGAGAAGAGAGCAACCTCCTCCTGGCCACAACCACCCCTCAGGGAGTTGTAGACAGCAATAAGGTCACCCCTGAGCCTCCTCTTCTCCAGGCTAAACAATCCCAGCTCCCTCAGCCTCTCCTCGTAGGGCTTGTGCTCAAGGCCTCTCACCAGCCTCGTCGCCCTTCTCTGGACACGCTCAAGCATCTCAACGTCCCTTTTAAACTGGGGAGCCCAGAACTGAACACAATACTCAAGGTGTGGTCTAACCAGTGCAGAGTACAGGGGCAGAATGACCTCCCTGCTCCTGCTGACCACACCATTCCTGATGCAGGCCAGGATGCCACTGGCTCTCTTGGCCACCAGGGCACACTGCTGGCTCATGTTCAGGAGGGTATCAATCAGCACCCCCAGATCCCTCTCTGTCTGGCTGCTCTCCAGCCACTCCGACCCTAGCCTGTATCTCTGCATGGGGTTGTTGTGGCCAAAGTGCAGCACCCTGCACTTCGAGCTATTGAATGCCATCCCATTGGACTCTGCCCATCTGTCCAGGTGGTCAAGGTCCCACTGCAGAGCCCTTCTGCCTTCCAACTCAGTCACATCTGCCCCCAGCTTTGTGTCATCTGCAAACTTGCTGATGACTGACTCCATGCCCTCATCCAGATCATCTATGAAGATGTTAAAGAGGATGGGGCCCAGCACAGATCCCTGAGGGACACCACTAGTGACTGGCCACCAGCTGGATGTGGCACCATTCACCACCACTCTCTGGGTCCGGCCCTCCAGCCAGTTCCTAATCCAGCACAAAGTGTTGCCATTCAAGCCATGGGCTGATAGCTTAGCCAGGAGTTTGCTGTGAGGGACAGTGTCAAAGGCCTTGCTGAAGTCCAAATAGACCACAACCACAGGCCTCCCCACATCCACCAAGCGGGTCACCTGATCATAGAAAGAGATCAGGTTAGAAAGGCAGGATCTGCCCTTCCTAAACCCATGCTGGCTGGACCTGAGCCCTTTGCCGTCCCTTAGGTGTGCTCTTATCAACCCCAAGATAACCTGCTCCATCAGTTTCCCTGGCACTGAGGTCAGGCTGACAGGTCTATAGTTCCCAGGTTCCTCCAACCGACCCTTCTTGTGGATGGGGACCACATTGGCCATTTTCCAGTCTCCTGGGACCTCTCCGGTGAGCCAGGACTGCTGGAAAATGATGGAGAGCGGCTTGGCCAGCTCAGCTGCCAGCTCTCTCAGCACCCTGGGATGGATCCCATCTGGTCCCATGGACTGTGTGGGTGTCCAGATGGCTCAGCAGGTCCTGAACTAATTCCTCATGAATTTCCAGGGGAACACACCGCTCCCTGACCCCATCCCCCAGTTCAAGAGGCCATTCTTCTCCTCCTCCTTCCTCACTGTTGAAAACTGAGGCGAAGAAGGCATTCAGGACCTCAGCCTTTTCTACATCATCAGTTATAGTATTCCCCTCCTGGTCCAGTAAGCAGTGGAGGCTCTTCTTGCCCTTCCTTTTAGCATTGATAAATTTATAAAAGTGTTTTTTGTTATCCTTCACGGAAGTGGCCAGCGTAAGTTCTAGCTGGGCCTTAGCCTCTCTAATTTTTCTCCTGCATAATCTGGCTACCTCCTTAAACACGTCAGGAGAAGCCTTCCCCTCCTTCCAGAGTGATACACCCTCTTTTTTTCCCCCAATTCCTTCAGGAGCTGTTTGCTCATCCAGGCTGGTCGCCTTCCCCGCCGGCTCATCTTTCGGCACATGGGAACTGCCTGTTCCTGTGCCTTCAAGAGCTCCTGTTTAAAGTAGGTCCAACTATCCTGGACCCCTTTGTTCTCGTGGACTGCTGCCCAGGGACTTCGGAAATAAGTTTCCTAAGCAAATTGAAGTTTGCCCTCCGAAAGTCCAAGGTGTAGGTTTTGTTGTAGTGCCTCCCTACCTCTCTGTATATTGAAAACTCCACTAACTCGTGATCACTACACCCCAGGCAGCCTCCCACTGCCACATCTCCTACCAGCCCTTCTCTGTTGGACAACAGCAGGTCAAGCTGAGCTTGGCCCCTAGTAGGCTCACTTAACAGCTGCGTCATGAAGCTGTCCTCCATGCACTCTAGAAATCTCCTGGACTGCCTCCTCTCTGCTGAATTAAGTTCCCAGCAGATATCTGGCAGGTTAAAGTCGCTCACCAGGACAAGATCTGATCTTGAGACAGCCTCCAGCTGTTTGTAAAATATCTCGTCTGTTTCTTCATCCTGGTCGGGTGGTCTATAACAGACTCCAACCAGGATGTCAGATTTGTTTGTCCTCCCTCTGATTTTAACCCACAGGCTCTCAACCCCTTCATCCCTCACCTCAAGCTCAGTGGCATGGAGTGACTCCCTAATATACAGAGCCACCCCTCCTCCTCTTCTCCCTTGCCTATCTCTCCTTTCTGCCTTTCTTGTAGATAGGTCTTTATTGAGGCAATACAGCAGATTATATGCTACTTGGAAGAGGCATGCATAACTAACTTAGTTTGAGATTGTTAACATGTGGAAAGTGCAGATTGGCTCAAGGTTATGTGTGAGTTACAGATAGAACAACTTATATCAACAACCTGTAGAGTCAGCCCCCTGCAGCTCGCTGACTCTGCCCACATGCAGCTGCATGTGGGGGGTGCCGCCCACTGCCTGGTTTCCTGCCTCCAAGATGAATTCAAGGACACTTTGCAGCGCAGGTTGCTCATTCTTATCAGTTCATGTCCTCTGTTAGCAAGAAATCCATCTTGCCAAATGCTGCAATCATTGGTGTACAAACATTTCAGGGAGGGAGTTGAGGCCATCGTTTTAAACCTTGAGCAGGGGAAGTCCTTCTGGTTGTCTAAGATGCCAACACACTGATCCTCGAGTGGTGGACTACTGGCCCCAGGGTTCTCAGCAAGGTCAGCTACATCCTTTCCCCCTTCAAAACTAGTTTAAAGCCCTGTCAATGAGCCCAGCTAACTGATGCACAAAGATTCTTGTTCCCTTATGAGACAAATGAACTCCATCTGTCACCAGTAGATTCGGCACCAAGAACACTTCCCCATGGTCAAAAAATCCAAAGCTCCACTGATGGCCCCATCCTCTGAGCCATGCATTAATCACAATTGATCTTCCTTTTCCCTTCAGTATCACTATCACTGCAGGGATTGAGGAGACCACAATTTGTGCTCCCAGACCCTCAAGTAGTCTCTCCAAGGCCATGAAGTATTTTCTGATTGCTTTTGAGCTCCTGTATCTTGATTCATCACTCCCGATCTGCATAACCAGCAATGGGTAACAGACAGTTGGTCTAACAAGATAGAGAAGCTGTCACAGAGGAGTATTCTGCCGCCTACGCAGATTTTGGCAGAGGGGAGAAATTAACTTGGATGAGATACTATTATATAAAAATATATATTTATTGAACTCAATATTCTGAACTCTCACCACCCCCAACCACAGTATACTAATATAAAGGATTCTTACACAGTTACGAAAACATTCTAGGATAAAATATGTACAGTGACTTATTAATTAACTATCAAACATTCAAACTATAAACAGAGAGAGTAGTTTTCCCCCGTGGCAAATACCATTTGGGGTCTATACACTACTCATCCAGCAGAGTGGGCTGGAAATTGATTCTGCTCTATGGCAGAGGCAACAGATATTTACAGAGGCATCAAAACAATTACTCACAATTCTTTTTAATTATAAGTCACCCTCTGGGGTTATGTCACAGCCTATGCCTAGTCTCCAAACTTCAGGGGATCTCTGCCCATGAACTTGGAGGCTGGAATCCTCCCGGCTTCAGGGAAAAGGATGGATCTTCCCAGTTTCTGGGGAAATGATGGTCTTTGACCTTTTCTCCTGGTGACGGATGCAATCACCACCTTTGTGCTGCTGGCTTCTTCTGGATGCTCTGTCCAGGCATTCTTAGGAAGGCAGGATCTCAGGTGCAGGAGGAGGATATCATGCTGTCTCTCACACGGTTCTCATGCGGCTAGCAGGCCGCTAGCATGTGCAGACAAATTGGAGTCTGCTTCCTGGTTATCTCAGTGACAATGGCACTTACCAGGCAATGATAGGTAGTGGGCATGCAGGATGTGCACAGCTGCTGGGAGACTATAGGCTCCGCATTTATATATATATATAGGCAGGCTTAAGCGGGCTCTGCAACTAAGGTATGCAGGCAGGGAGCTGCAAGTGAGTCCGAGCTGCAAGTGGGTCAGAGCATGAGGGTCTGAGCCTCTGAGCATCTGAGACATGCAACAGAGTCCAAGCGTGGGGGTCTGTGCATGTTGTTTACCTGTGCACCCCTATTTATTGAATGAGGGCTGAGATTAATGGCTCCTTTGGCCACTAGAATGACCAGTCAGATTGGCAGTCAGCTAAACCTTACCATAATAGGCAAATGCCACTTGCCTGGACTTTCCCAAATATGACGATCACATGGGCTTACACCAGGGAGACACAAGCTGGGTGTGTGGGCGCTTACACAACCTGTTTACAACCAGGGGTCCTGGAAGAAAAAAATGTCCAGGCAGGGCAAGGCATAAATAAGCCTGTTTTCAGGCCTACAGGCCCTCCACAACAGAAGCCTCTTAGAAATGTCCTTGACCCATGCCCCAGAAAGGTAGCAGACCTCCCTGTGGGATGGATCAGGCCTGCAGACAGAGCCCTCACTTCCCCTGAGAAGGGAATCCCCTACTACTATCACCTTTCTTTCTTTCTTTTTTTTTGTCTTAAGCCTCAGGACTGGCTGACAAGTCCTGGATAGCTGAGTGCATGGAGATTCATCTCCATCCTCATTCATCTGTCCCTCTGTTTCAAGGGCAATTACTCTCTGTTATTTTTGAGTACAAGTTCTGAATGCGAAGTGAGTACTGATTTGCTTTAGTCAACCTCCCAGATGGTGTTTTTTCTGTTTCTAAAATCATCTCACCCTCAAACTCTAGTGCCCTATATCTGTTGTGCAAGGGCAATTGAGGAGGTGAGGGGGGCTGGAAAGGGTTTCCCTTGCACCTTCTAACAGGCACCTTGTTTCTCAGGTCACCTCCCTCTGCTAAGAGGTCTGCAGAGCCTGGTGCCACAAATCTAACTCCCTTTCAGACTCCCTTATAGTCCTTAGTCTTTCTACTTCGTCCTTCAGTTCAGACACTAGGTTAAACAGACCACTGATCTGCTCACACCTAATGCAGGTATTGCCTCTGTCACCCTCAACTTTGAGTGCAAGGCTTCAACTCATTGCAGACAGTTGCCTGGATGCCTGCCTGCTTACATGTGGGCTCTGTTTGGGTACCCACAGTTTTACAAACAGACTTTGACCAAGTTTCAACCGTGGCCTGTGTAAAGTTGAAGATCAAGCCCGGGTTGCTCAAAAGAGGGAAATGTGGAGGGATTTTTGCTAACAGGACATAAAATGATAAACATGAGCAACCTGTGCTGGGAAGTGTCCTTGAGTCCCTCTTGGACTTTAGATACCAGGTGCTGGGTGGCACCCCCCACATGCAGCTGCAGGGGGTGGAGTGCCAGCTGCAAGGGGGCTTACCCTCAGATTGTTATTGTAGTATCTACCTATGTGTACCGTGCCAGTAACCCTGAACCAACCATGAGCTATCCACATGTACCAATCCTAAACTAAGTTAGCTGTGCACGCCTCTTCTAAGTGACTCACTGTAACACGAAAATAAATCAGAGAATGACCATCTAACCATATTGGTGACCCAAGAGTCATTTTATCCCAGATGCTACACCGGCACCTTTCCAGCAAAGCTAGGCTTGATACTGCTCTCTTCTCGAAGCAAGGTCAAGTTTGGCCTGTCTGAAATGTAGAAATTACTTGTAATTAGTTATTACTGTCTCAAAATAATTGTTAAAATGTACTGGATAATAAGTGTCATATTTTTTCTTCTTTCCTGTGTGTTTTGTTTGATTTTTTCTTTTGGCTTGGTTTTCATTTGGTTGGTTTTGGTTCTGTTGAGAGGATTTTTGTGTGTGTTCTTTATAGGCTACAATGACTCTTTAGCCATCTCCAATTGTTTCTGGGCAGTAACCAATGCTTCAGAAGACTGAAACAGAATACATATTGCAGTTGTCACATGCATTGCCCTTTTCATTTTTCATTTTCTAAACATCTAATGTGCTGAATTACTTTAACAAGCATGAATATGGAACTTAGTATAGCTTTCAAATGTTAATGTTCAGAGAAAGCATTCGAACTAATATCACTATGTGACTATAGTGAGACTGAAGGTATAGAATTTTTTTACTGGTCACATCTTACATCAGTTAGCAGAAGATTGAACACAGAATTACTTACTGTAAAATCTTTAACTTGGATACTTTGTAAATAACAATTTCCAGTGCTACTACAACCTAAGGAATTTATTTAGCCCTTTATGGTTACAAGCAAGTTCATCACAGCAACTTTCACTTCTAAAGGAGATAAAAGTATCAAAAGTTGGCTGACACCTTCTGATTAAGTCAATCCAGTCCATTCTGGTTTTATCTGTGGCCTCCATCTTCCAAAGGAGGAGATCTGGAAAAGAACTGTAAGGTGTATGTTCTGTCCCACTTTCTCTGCACATCTATTCTGCAACATTTAGGTCACCCTCTTTGACTGGAGGACTCTGGAGACACATTCTGTGCTGTAAATATATAATATTCACAGTGTTAATATATGTAATTGCTTTATCAGATAATTATTTGCTCTGCCTAACTGACTTAAGCAACACTAATGATATTAAGTACTAATACATTATGAAGTTTACTGTATTTGTAGAGATATCTGTCTTTTAAAAATGAAATTCTGACTCTGTTGAAACACTCAGTGTTTGAAGACTGGCTAAACATCCATGAATTATGTATCATATGTGGCTACTTCTAGCTTGTACCAGATTATAAAGAACGTTTTTAATATTACTTGAGTGCTTAAAACTGGAGTCCTGGATGAATACGAGATTTTACACTTACTTTTGTTTAAAAAATGCAACCTCTTGATTTACAAGACTGATGGACATATATAGCAAGATTACTCCCAGTGTACTGTTCCAAATTCAAATAGTTGTGACCTACAGGACTTCCCAAACTTCAAATCTATGTGGCAGAGCTTTTACTTCATTAATATGTCCAACTGATCTTTAAAGATTTATTGCTTTGATGTTCATAGAATCACAGAATCATAGAATTGCCTGGTTGACCTTAAGATCATCAAGTCCAGCCATAACCTAACATTCCCCTGCATACAACTGCTAGACTCTGTTCCTAAGCACCTCATCCAAACTGCTTTTAAACACCTCCACCTTCCCTGGGTAGCCAGCTCCAATGCCTCATGACTCTTTTGATGAGGAAATGTTTCCTGTTACCTGATCTAAACCTCCCCTGGTGCAATTTAAGGCCATTTCCTCTCATTCTATCCTATTATCTGGGAGAAGAGGCCAGCCCTCAACTAACTACAACCTTCTTTTCAGATTGTTGTAGAGAGCAATGGGGTCTTCCCTCAGCTTCTTCTTCCCTAGGCTGAACAATCTGTTCCCTCAGCTGCCCATCACAGAAATTGTGTTCAGGACCTCTCACTAGCCTCACTGCTGTTTTCTGGAAATACTCTAGCACTTCAATATCATTCCTGTACTGAGGGGCCCAAACCTGAACACAATACTCAGAGTGTGGCCTCACCTTGTATATTGTGTGCCAGAACAAGAATGAGATACAGTGATATAATCAATCTGCCATGCTTCACCATACTTGTATCTTGACCATTGCTCACCATACCATAAGACCTTAACTCGCTTAGCCTGCTTTCTAGCAGGACAAATGTCACATTTATTTATGACTTGTGTAATGGAGTCAATGGATATGTCAACTGATCTGTGATGTGCCCACCAGTAGGGTGCATTCCTACCTTGATGTCCAGGCAAATCATGAGCCCACTGAATTAAGAACAATTCACCTTGGTGATTCCAATCAAAGTCAATATCAGTCTGTATTGACTTGAGAAATTCCAGCAGCTAGATCTGCCTGATGACTGCATCAGTGTTCTTCAGTGACTTTTCTCTTAGGCATGTGTGCACTTACACTGTGACAATCAACCAGGTTGGAAGACATCATACAGTCCAATCTATTACCCAGCCCTAACCAGTCAACTAGACCATGGCACTAAGTGCCTCATCCAGGCTTTTCTTGAACACCTCCAAGGACAGCGACTCCACCACCTCCCTGCCACCCTCCATTCCAATGGCAAATCACTCTCTTTGTGAAGAACTTCCTCCAAATATCAAGTCTATACCTCCCCTGGCACAACTTGAGACTGTCCCCCCTTGTTCTGTTGCTGGTTGCCTGGGAGAAGAGACCAACCTCCACCTGGCTACAATCTCCCTTCAGGTAGTTGTAGACAACAATGAGGTCACCCCTCAGCCTCCTCTTCTTGAGACTAAACAATCCCAGCTCCCTCAGCCTCTCCTCACAGGGCTTGTGTTCCAGGCACCTCACCAGCTTCGTCACCCTTCTCTGGACATGTTCCAGTGTAGCAGCTACCTATTTGGCGCTGCGGGAGAACATGATCAAAGGTCACACAGATCAGTGTGATCAGAGCCATGCCACATAGACTCCAGATGATTCAATGTGAATTATACCAGAGACCTTTATTGATTGTTTTGGCTCTCATTATATAGTCTTCAGTATAGAGCACACACCTACACATTAGCATATTTAGGCAAGAACAACCCAGTCTTTTACATACACCACGTCTTGTATTTCTCATTAACAAGATGTCCACTTACCTATCCTTCTCCTCTCATCAGGTAGCCAGCTGTGGGAGCCAACGTCAGCATTCACTTGTTACTATTCTTCCCACATTGTATTCCCACATTCCAGTATCTCAACAAACAGGCTCTCCATTCCTCTGCCAATCATTCCTCCTCCAGTCTTTTAGCCAACCCCACAAACCATTGACTGCCATCCATGAATTGGTGTAAAGGATAGGCCAATTTTCCTGTTCAGCTACAGCAAGGGCAAGTTGGACAGCTTTTACCTCAGCAAATTGGCTGAATTCACCATCTCCATATCTTTCTTCACTAACTCTTCTCATTGGACCCCAAACTGCAGACTTCGCTTATTTCCAACAAGAGGACAGGAACCATCTGTGAACAAAGCATAGCTCTTTTCCTCATCAGAAAGATCACCATGAGGAGGAGCTTCCTCAGCACAAATTACTCCCTCCTTTGGAGGCTTTGCACAGCTTGTGCCTTACGGCAAATTGATGATAACTTCCACTAGACCAGGTTGTTCAGGATTTCCCATTCTCACTCATTGGGTTATCAAAGCCATCCACTTCGACCAGGTTGCATCTGTAGCAGGTCCTAAACCTATGGCATGAACAACTTCTCACTTTATCTAATCAAAGGCTGCTTGTTGCTCAAGACCCCACTCAAAATTGTTTTTCTTCTGAGTCACATCATACAAAGGCTTAACAATCTGATTGTATTAAGCAATATGTAGCCTCCAAAATCCCTCTGCACCCAAGAAAGATAGAGTGTGTTGTGGTTTTTTAAAGAAAGCCAACAGAGATTAAACTCTCAAATCAAATTGGAGAGAAAATACAGAAGTGTATTTAGAGAGAAAGAAATACAGCAATAGACATTACAAAGCAATTACCATGGCAAACCCCCTTGAAGTTTTCCCCACCCCCAAAAAAACCTAAATCTACATTCCCCAGTGCTCCAACCCTCCCCCCGCAACACCTCTGCCATCCAAGAGGCCTACTGCTTACATGTTCCAGATAAAGTGGCTCCCGCCACACACACAGGGCAGGAGGAGGAGGAAAGGAGAACAAACTGACCTTGTTGTGAGTCTATAAAGAGACAGCAGAATTATGAGATTGAATAACAATCTTCTAGTCTCCAGAAAAAAATTTTAACCCTATAGCCTCAACCTGGGACATTCCACCTCTATATTCAATCCCATAATTTCTGCTCATCACACTACTCATCTAACTAGAAACAGATTCTCTATATAGTGAACAGTGCCATCCAAATCCTGCATCATTCTGCTGCTTTTCTTCAAACCCATCTGTTGCTCAGATCCTGGACACAACTGTTCTTATCCAATGGGACTTCTCAGATGACATCAACTACCTGAAAGAGACTCAATAACAATTTGTACATACTTCAAACTCAAGCTGTTTCAGTCCAAAATCGAAACTTCATGTTCTGGACTTCCTCCACCAGGAAATAAGCACCCCTTGGACAGGTTCTATCCCCACCCAACAGCAGAAAACACCCAACAAATCCTTTTCACAAACAAAGGAACTCTATTTCCATCTGCATTGTGCTCAGCAGCACTCAACATCAAATAATGGACAGTCCCAGTCCATTCTCACTCAATTCTTTGCAGTCCATGCATCCAAGCAACTGCCCACTGCAAAGTCACAGTTACTCATTGCAGATTCTCTTAGAGTCCTTCTCAGCACAATCTGGCTCAGTCTACAACTCAAATGGTGTGTCTCCACCCCTGGGGCAGTCAAATGGGGCAGCTAAGTCCAGTTCAATTCCATTCTCCAAGATGTTGCTCCAGATTGCTTCTCATGTGTGCAGGAGTGAAGATCCCTTTGTCACAGATGAATTCCATCTCTCTGTCACAGATGAGTTCCAGTATCTACAAGAGTCATAGAATCATAGAATCATCGAATCAATCAGTTTGGAAGAGATCTCCAAGATCATCCAGTCCAACCTAGCACCCAGGCCTATCCAGTTAACTAGACCATGGCACTAAATGCCTCATCCAGTCTTTGCTTGAAGACCTCCAGGGATGGTGACTCCACCACCTCCCTGGGCAGCCCATTCCAATGGCAAATCATTCTCTCTGTGAAGAACTTCCTCCTAACTTCCAGCCTGTGAGAAATATATATTTGATCCGATCAATTCGTGGCAAGAGGCCACAGGCAGGGAGGAAGGGGGGGGTTGAATGGAGCTGCACTCCTCCTTGCACAACAATCACAAAGGCATACACTTGGCTTAAGATAACAGCAATAAATAATTAGAAGCTAGAAAGTTTGGTGGAGGAGTGAGGCAGGTGGAAGAGACAGCGTTTGCGCATGAGCAAACTAAGGACTAGTTTGGAGTTCACGGAGCGGACACTTAAGGAAGATCCCTTACTTCATCCCTGAAGACCCTTTACATCATCCCTGAAGACCACCAGAGGGACCACCGAGTAAAAAGAGACATGCGTGGAAGAGTGTGGTGGTTTGGCTGTTATCCGCCCCCACACACACACTTTAGAAAAGTACCCCAGCTAACTCAGACGGGATCTGGGAATATAAATGAAGCTATTTATTTACAGCTAGCACAATATACAAGCAGATATTTACAGTATATACAGTTATGTACAGAAATATACAAAGTAAAAGTAATACAGAAGCACAAGTCCCCTCCCAGAAACCTGAGTCCCCAGGAGGGGCTCTCAACCACCCCTGCACCTTCCCCCTGCCCCTCTCAACCTTACCCCAAATTCTAGGAAGAAAAAGAGGTTCAGCCAAGAGGTTAAGGAGCAAGGTTAGTGGCAGTGAGGTTAGGGAGATGTAGCTCAGTCCAGAAGCCAGCCAGTAAGTGAGAACAAAATGGAGAAAGTGTTATCTAATGTTTACTTTCATGTTCCCATACCTCTCAGCGAGACTGTGAGGGAAGGAGACATAACCAATGTTTTCCTTTCACAGCCAATTATCTACTTTCTCTCACCAAAACATTCTGCCCTGCTTCAAACTAGAACAATCCACCCCTGTCTACTTCGCTCAGAGTATCGCTGAGAATTATCTGATCTAAACCAATATTTACACTAACGGATATTACAAGTTCAGTTCACACTTCATTCCAGCTATCTCAGATGTAGGTGATTTAAAAGCTCAGAACAGTTTGTCTCCTCACAGATGAGACAAGAAGAGGGACTCCCAGGTGACGTTGGTTTCGTGCTCACGTACTGTAGATTCTCTCATAGATTCTTTCAGTGTTGGACGCCAATGATACCTAGAACAGAAGAACTCCTAACAGCTTGTATTATACACTCTGAACTTAAACTCTCTCAGCTGAGGTTAGATTTCTCTGTGGAATACACTGGATTTCACCATTCTCCTGCATTACCCAGTAGGTGTGACCAGGACCTTCAGCAGACACCACCCCTCGGACAGGTTTCCCTTCGCCCGAAGGAGAAAATACCCAAACAGTTTTCCCTAACAGATTCATTTCACATACAACAGGAACTTTATCACCGTCTACTGTTTGGACCAAATCAGATTGTGCAGGTCCTGCTCTGTTTACTGAACCTCTATTTACCAACCAGGTAGCTTGTGCTAAATGTTTGTCCCAGTTTTTCAGAGTTCCACCCCCTATGGCTTTTAGGGTGGTTTTCAGCAAACCGTTGTAGCGCTCAGTCTTCCCTGAAGCTGGTGCATAGTAGGGTATATGATAGATCCATTCAATATCGTGCTCTTTGGCCCAATTTTTTACAAGATTGTTCTTGAAATCAGTGCCATTGTCTGATTCGATTCTCTCTGGAGTTCCTTGTCTCCACATGATTTGTCTCTCCAAGCCAAGAATGGTGTTACGTGCAGTAGCATGTGGAACTGCATAGGTTTCCAGCCATCCGGTGCTGGCCTCTACCATCATTAGCACATACTGCTTGCCAGAACAAGATCGAGGTAAAGTGATGTAGTCAATCTGCCAGGCTTCACCATACTTGTACTTTGACCACCTCTCACCATACCATAAGGGCTTGATTCACTTAGCCTGCTTAATAGCAGCACAAATGTCACAGTCGTAGATGACTTGGGTGATAGCGTCCATGGACAAGTCAATTGACCCATCGCATGCCCATCGGTATGTTGCATCTCTGCCTTGATGTCTAGGTGAATCATGGGCCCACCGAGCTAAAAACAGTTCACCTCAGTGTTTCCAATCAAGGTCAAGATCTAAGTTAGTATCAACTTGAGAAATCTTAGCAGCTTGGTCTGCCTGGTGGTTATGTTGATGTTCCTCAGTAGCTCTGTTCTTAGGCATGTGTGCGTCTACATGACGCACCTTCACTGGAATTCTCTCCAGACGTGCATCATTTGGAGCTCTCTGCCAAAGGTTCCAAGTTGGACCATTGTCACTGGCAGCCGTGTACAGAATGTTCTTAATGTCCGGACCAGATCACACAGGTCCCAAGCCCACTGCATGGACTACTTCTCGCTTGATCTGATCAAAGGCTGCTTGTAGTTCAGGTCCCCACTCAAAACTGTTTCTCTTACGAGTCACATCATGCAGAGGTTTGACAATTTGACTGAAACCAGGAATGTGTAGTCTCCAGAATCCCACTGCACCTAAGAGAGAGTCTCCTTCTTATTGGTTGGAACTGCCATGGTGGAGACTTAGTTGATCACATCCTGTGGAATGTGACGGTGACCATCCTGCCACCACACTCCCAGAAACTGAATTTCTCCGGCAGATCCTTTGACCTTGTCTCTCTTAATGGCAAAACCTGCTTGCAACAGAATGTCTATGATTTTGTTACCTTTCTCGAAGACTTCCTCAGCAGTTTGGCCCCACACAATGATGAACTGGATGTGTTCTGGAGCTTTACCTTCCTCCAGTGCATTGTGGATGACTGAGTGACAGATGGTTGAGCTGTGTTTCCACCCCTGAGGCAAACAATTGAACTGGTACTGAACTCCTCTCCAGGCGAATGCAAACTGAGGCCTGCACTCCTTTGCTATGGGAATAGAGAAGAAAGCATTAGCAATGTCTATGGTAGCATACTATTTAGCCTCCTTTGATTCCAGCTCGTACTGGAGTTCCAGCATGTCCGGCACAGCTGCGCTCATGGGTGGAGTCACCTCGTTGAGGGCACAAAAATCTACTGTGAGTCTCCAATCGCCGTTAAGTTTACGCACAGGCCAGATGGGACTGTTGAAAGGTGAATGAGCTTTCTCGATGACAGCCTGACTCTCCAGTTGATGAATCAGCTGAAGAATGGGCAACAAAGAGTCACGGTTAGCCCTGTACTGCCTGTGGTGAACAGACTGAGTTGCAATTGGCACTTCCAGATCCTCTATGTCATGATGTCCCACAACTGCAGGTTCATCTGAAAGTTCAGGTCTAATAGACAATTTCAATTTGCCATCCTCAATCTCTACAGATGCTATTCCAAAAGCCCATTTGTGACCTTTAGGATCTTTGAAACAACCTTGTCTCAAAATGTCAATTCCCAGAATGCAAGGTGCATCAGGACCAGTTACAATAATATGTGTCTTCCACTCTTTACCAGTTAAACTGATCTCAGCCTGTATCTTAGTTAACTCTTGAGATCCACCAGTGATTCCAAAAATAGATATGGACTCTGTCCCTTTGCAATTTGATGGCAACAAAGTACACTGAGCACCTGTGTCAACTAAAGCCCTGTATTTCCGAACTCTTGAACTGCCAGGCCACCTAATGAATACATTCCAATAGATTTGGTTCTCTCCACTATCCCTTTCCTCCTCCTGGCTGGAGGCAGGGCACCCCTAATGCTGAACATGGCATGTAGGGTGTACACAATGATTGGTGTTGTTGTGAGAGAAATTGCAATTGTTGGAATAATTACAGTTGCTCTGGGGAGCTGAAGAAGTGACAGCTACTTTTCTGGCATTGGTAGCAATGCCTCTGTTTCTGCCACTCTGCAGTTCCCTGACTCTCTTTGAAAGAGCTGAAGTAGGTTAACCATCCCACTTGTTCATGTTTTCACCGTATGTGTCACGCAGTATTATCCACAGTGACGCACGTGATTGCTGATGTCTAGGTGGAATTTGTCTCCTCCTAGGCTGGAATTGCCTTGCAGGAGGTGGGCGTCTGTTCCTGATGGCAGAAACATGCACCCATTCAGATGATGCAGGAATGGTACCTTTTGACAGATTGGAAAATGAGGTTGTAAGATCCTCCTTCAGTTCTTTCATACTGTTCTCAAAACCATCTTTCATCCTCTTTATTTCAGTAGTCATAGTTTGTATGGCAGAGACTAGGCCAGAATGTGACAAGCTGTCCTCTATCTGCCTGAGCTGGGCAGTGAACTCACCAACAGTGAAAGACCTTCCATTATCACTCCTTGTTAGAAACTTGCTGGCCAAGATGTTAGCATAGGATGAAGGAGTAAGCTTAATCAGCTTCTTCACGAGACCTGTTCCAAGAGGAATGTCATCAGGCCTATGTGTGCCATGATCTCCATAAAGCACTTCCTTCACAGCAAACTCCTTCAGAAGCTTAATTCCCTGCTCAATGGTGTTCCACTTCTTGGCAGCCCATGGCTAATCATCTCGGGAAGGATATCTCATAGCCACAGCCAACAGAAGGCGTGTCCACAAGCTAACCCTACCAAGAGGACTTGCTAGGTATTTGTCCACTCCACTCTCCTTGGTGAGTGGTCCCAGCTGCTTGACAGACTTGTCTCCTACCTGCAGAGCATTAATACCAACGCTACAGCATCTCACTAGCCAGCTTAGGATTGGCTCACCTGATTGCCTTGAGTATTCCTTTCTAACTTCCCTGACCTCTCTGAGTGGATCGTTGGAGTCCTGGATGTCATCCTCCTTGTCTTCGTCCTGTTGATCTTGTTGTCCTTGGCCTAGAAACAGAATCTTCCTCATAGCACTATTAAACTCATTGGAACCATCCTCTTTCGTGGCAGTCAACCTCACAGCGCTCTTCTCATTTGAGTATTGGGATCTCAGCATGTTCGCCAGGTCTCGCAGACTAAATGCCTCCTCTTCCTCCTCTTGCCTCCTCTTGTTAGAGATGTCTCCTCTCTTACATCCTCCTTTGAATCACACTTTGTCAAAAGCTGTGTCTTGGCTTTCGCCTTAGCAGGTGCCAAAAAGGCCTGCACAGCAACAGACTTTAACATGTCTGCTGGAGGGTTTGAGTCATTGGGGGACTGGCCTGAGGTCTGTGAGTTCAGATCTGCCTTAGACCTAACAGGGTTTTGGTCTGCTGGCTGAGGATTCGAACTGGCTGAGCTGGTGTTATCAGTTGTCCTGGAGTCCTGTACCCCTAAATTCCTCTCCTGCCCGGACTTTGGAGGGAAAAGGGAAAAGCCGCCTGTTTTCCCTCCCCCCTCGCCTGCCCTGCAGCCGTGAAGGGGGAGCGGACTGCTCCGTGAAGGGGGGGGCGACTGCCCCGTGAGTTCCCATGCTGGAGCCAGGCTGGGATTGGCCGTGCGCTTTCGCGCCTAAGGTGTGGTAACTCTGCCCTGTCTAGCGAAGGTTATAAATATTGGGGGTCTTCCCGCCTTTGGGGTTCCCGCTTTGGATTTTGCCCGTGCCTGAACGTATGTGTCTGCCTGAGCTCACACACTCCCCTCAGCTGGACTGCAGAGACCTTCAGGAATTCGCTTTCCTACTGACACATTTGTGTGCCTAACGACCCTTAACGACCCTTAATGACTCACCTGCAGTTGCTGGAGGAGGAAGACAGACCGCACGAGCCAGCCTGAGTGAGTTATTTGGCTTAGCTTAATTTAGTAAGAAACCGACACCTTTTCCAACTTCTGACTTCCAATATAGTCAGATTATTGATGGTATCCGTGTAGATTAATTCTCATGCAACTGAATCTGCTTATCAAACTAAATTAATCTTTGTATATATAGTTGTGGGGGTGGGTTTTTGGGAAAATAAAAAATAACTATTTTTGATAAATTCTCGACTCAGCCACGAATTAATTCCTGCCCTCCGCAACATCAGTGTTATTATTAGTGGGTACATTCTGCTTGCCTGCATTATTAGTGGGTACATTCTGCTTGCCTGTACTCCTGGAATGCCTGCCAATCCTGACATGTTTTTATCTTTGTTATCATTCCCACCAGGAAAATTGGCAGTCTTCCCAGAATCTGGAGAGGGGGGTATAGTAGCTCCCTGTTGTGAAGGAGGTGGTGCTCCTTGTTGTGACCCTGGCTGGGAAGAAGCAGATAATTGTGTTCCCTTGTTTTGGTTTGTTTTTGAGACAGAAACTTTTCTAGTTCTTACAGGCAGTGCATTCAAATTTTTCACACATAATGCCAGAATTAATATGAAAATTAAACCCATAAGATATACATTAACACATGACAGTAACAACATAGTTTTACATGAGCAACTACCTAAACACATGTCTGGCATCCCAGTTCTGGGGTTAATTACCCTCATGAGGGCTTTAGTTAAAGCAGTATTTTGATTGCTTTTAATATTACTGACAAATACCCCTGTAATGTTACTGGTAAGATTTTCAGTGACATTAAAACCAGCATACCCAAGAATGAAATCACCTCAGGACCAGAAAACATCTGTAACTTTAGCTTTAGCCTTTGTATAAGCTAGATTAAGAAAGTAAGCAACAATTTGAGCTTTTATCCAATTAAATGGCAAAAAACAGAACCCCGACCAGATTAGAGCCCCCACCAAGTACAATAGCTGCTTTATTACCTTCATTCTGATTCCCAGAGTTAACTAACAGTCACTCAAATGAATTTTCCCCACGTTGGGGAAGCCAAATAAAAAATGTGGTAGTTTGGCTGTTATCCGCCCCCCCCCCCCCCCCCCCCACACACACACACACTTTAGAAAGGTACCCCAGCTAACTCAGACGGGCTCTGGGAATATAAATGAAGCTATTTATTTACAGCTAGCACAATATACAAGCAGATATTTACAGTATATACAGTTATGTACAGAAATATACAAAGTAAAAGTAATACAGAAGCACAAGTCCCCTCCCAGAAACCTGAGTCCCCAGGAGGGGCTCTCAACCACCCCTGCACCTTCCCCCTGCCCCTCTCAATCTTACCCCAAATCCTAGGAAGAAAAAGAGGTTCAGCCAAGAGGTTAAGGAGCAAGGTTAGTGGCAGTGAGGTTAGGGAGATGTAGCTCAGTCCAGAAGCCAGCCAGTAAGTGAGAACAAAATGGAGAAAGTGTTATCTAATGTTTACTTTCATGTTCCCATACCTCTCAGCGAGACTGTGAGGGAAGGAGACATAACCAATGTTTTCCTTTCACAGCCAATTATCTACTTTCTCTCACCAAAACATTCTGCCCTGCTTCAAACTAGCACAAAGAGACACCTCCCATTCTTAGAACTGATAAGCAAAACCCAACCTTTTCTTAGAATTAGTAATGAATATGTAATAGAATAGGATATAAAAAGAGAAAACTGAAAACAAAAGGTGTGCATTAGGGTAGAGCAGAGCCTCCCCGCGCACCCAGGCCTGTACATTGCTTGATTCCTGCAAGTCTATTAAAAGCCTTATTTTGCATGAACGCAAGTTTATGCCTGATATTTATGATAACTTGGGGGCTCGTCCGGGATATCACTAGACTCTGAGGGTTCATCTAGGAAGGGGCGCCCCCACCTCTTGGTGGCTCCCTGGGAAAGACCGGTCGGGGCTGGTGGTACCGTGAACCCAGCCGGAATCAACCAACACATTTTTTTTTGAGCTCCCTGATGAGGCTGC